>NC_062567.1:111267817-111907192 GCF_022837055.1 Prionailurus viverrinus
TTGGGTTTGGCAGAGAAGTGTACTATTTCTCCTAATAGGGCTTATTGTACATTAGCATAAATACACCCCCACACACCCCTCCACACACTCTCTTGCTTGTCCATTTATGCTTAATGTTCTATGTAAAACAATGGTATCGAGCTCACAGGATGTACAAAGATCGGCTTTCAAATGTAGGCATAACACTTAGTTTTGCAATTTATAGATGGAACTATAACATTATACACACACGCGCATACAGAGTCAGCTCTGCGATAATGCTTGTTTGTATAATGCTTCCCATTAGGGAACAATTTGAGCATAAGGCAAATTTTGCCTTTGCTTATGCACAATTTCACAAGGGAGAAATAGTACGTGAGTGCAGAAAACTGCACCCAGGTGAACAAAGCTGCATATGAACACACAAAACGCACCACGCACACACCTCGAACATCTATCAGCTGTGTTATTTCCCCACATGAGTCGCGAGCAACATGCACGCACACCTACTGTTACAGTGTTTTGTCACGTTTCCGATAACTCTATCACTTTACAATAACTCACAAGCTACAGCCCTGATGCTCCCTTCCACAAGCGAACTTCGGGTCCCTTTCGCAACAAAACGCCACGATTGCTGTAGTATATGTGCGTTTATTAACCATGTAAGATGGGGAAAGCTGTGTTTCTGTTTTTATTAGGTTTCTTTTTTTAATGTATCACCGACACACCAATTTCACAAGGCCTGTGGTTTGTATTGTGGGGCTTCGCGTAGTGCAGTGATTTTTAAAACACAGATAAACATCATACAGATATACGTAGACTGTAACCAGAATGTATATGACTTCTTTCCCAAGATAATTCACTAGTCCAAGACTATTTAAAATCTGAGGGGTTGGGCCCATTGTATGATACTGTTTTTCAAGGCTTTAAAATATCTTTTATGTGATAAAGCCAAATTTAACAAATACTCGAAAGAATGACTGCCCTTTCTGACCTCTAAGAACAGACCCGCGTGGGTGGAGGTCATTTGCCTAAGACCTGGAGATGGTAAAGAGAATTTTTAACTTCTGCAGAGCAAGGTTCTACCTATCTGGCTTTGAATTGTCGAGACCAATTTTTCTCAAACTTGAATGTGGTTTGGAATCACCTGGAGGGTTTGTCAAAACACACACTACTGAATTTCTGGTTCATTCAATCTAGGGCGGTGCCCAAGAATTTGCATTTCCAAGTTCCCAGGCGACGCTGGGACTAACTTATTCATAGGCACAGTAGGTATAGTACCTATGGCATACTTTACTTATAATGGCCTATGAAAATGATTTGATTCTCTCTCTCCCGACATCAGAAGAAAATAGTTAATATAATAATGGTGAATGCACAATGATGAATCCAACCTGGAGTGTATACATCTTTATAGCAGTGCAGTCTAAAACTATTAATTCTGGGGATCCTGGGTGGCTCAGTCAGTTAAGCGTTCGACTCCGGCTCAGGTCATGACCTCACGGTCAGTGGGTTCGAGCCCCAGGTCGGGCTCTGTGCTGACAGCTCAGAGCCTGGAGCCTGCTTCGGATTCTGGGTCTCCCTCTCTCTCTGCCCCTCCCCACTCACGCTTTGTCTGTCTCTCTCAAAAATAAAATAAACATTAAAAAATAATACAAAAGTAAAAATATTAATTCCAATTTTATTTATGTATTTTTTAATAAAGGAAGGGGCACGTGAAGGCAAAAGTAGCTGTGGCCCACCGTAGTCAGGATGTGACCCTGAGCAATGTTGCTGTTGCTGGCAGGAAGTACATGTTGAAAACCATTGCTCTCAACTTACTCATGTTTTGGGATTTGTGAGTGTTTTAGTTTTTATTCTTAACTGTTTTGATTTGGTGTTGTTTTCACTCAGAAGAAACGATTTTTAGGCACATTCCACCATATGAAGGAAGCCAGCGGAACAACAAGCCCATTTAAGTTCGCAAAGAGACATGAGCCACAAGATGCAGTCGGACATGTGCATCCGACGGGGCTGTTCTATTCCTTACTCAGATGCAACCTGTGCCTCCGTGATCACGAAAAGACCAGTTTAAAAGCCCAACTGGTGAAGCATTTGGACCGTAAGACCATACCTGACAAACACTGTGCCTTTGAAAAGAGTCATACTGTCCTAAAAGGACTCTCTCTTTTAGGATCTATTTGTCTACACAACCACCTGTTGGATAGGTGTTGCAATATTGTTATATTTAGTAGCAATAAGAATAAACAAAAATCATCCCCACCCCACAAATCAATCACAGGACAAACAGGGTTGAAACAAATAGCCCTTTATTAACATGGGGCAACTCAAGTTCAGCTCCAGTACACCTCCTCCTTCAGAAATCACTGTGGGCCAAACTCCAGAAACTCAAGAGCTACAACGAGTGCATTAATATTGCACCAGGACACCCTAAGCATTCTCAATGCTTTCCCCCATTTAGTAGAATCACTAATGAAAAGGAGGTTTTCATTAAAATGGACAAAACTGTTGTTGTATTTTGATATTAAAAACATTTTATAGATTGGAAAGTATAGAACTTATTGACAAGCAAAACGAAGAAAATAAAAATAATCCAAATAATCCATAAACTCACCCTTCATTGATAACTGTTGATAAGATTTTGGTCTCCTTTTCAGGTATTCTTGGTTATTCCATATGCAGTATTTTTAAAAACAGATGGTGAAGTTTATACTATCTGCAATTTTACTCTAAAGCTTAACAATATATCACAAACACAATAGCTAAATCATTGAGGGACACCTGGGTGGCTCAGATGGTTAAGCATCTGACTTTGGCTCAGGTCATGATCTCGTGGTTCGTGGGTTCCAGCCCCGCGTCCAGCTCTGTGCTGACAGCTCAGAGCCTGAAGCCTGCTTCAGATTCTGTGTCTCCCTCTCTCTCTCTGCTCCTCCCCTGCTCGCATTCTGTCTCTCTCTCGAAAATAAATAGACGTTAAAAAATTAAAAAAAAAAAAAACCCAAAAACCTTTGAGTTAAGTTTTTGTGTGGCATCCATGTGGCATTTTGTTCCTTATTGTTGGAGATTTTGGTTGTTCTTATTTTCTCTGATACAAACAATGCTTGGATGAACAGTGTGTGTGTGTGTGTGTGTGTGTGTGTGTGTATGTGGTTAAATATTTACTTCTTTAATTTATTATAGAATTGAAATCACTAGGTTAAAAAGACAGGAGATTTTAAGGCTTCTGACACATATCTTCAAATCGTGCTTTAGCTATTGAGACTTCTCTAATTCACACTGAGAGGGAGGTACTCTATAGTGAGATTGGGTCTATAGTCCAATATTTTTTTTAAGTCATTCTAGCAATAATTGTGATTAGGACCACACGCACAAAATGCAGTCTGGAGTTAACAGGGGCGTGCCTGGGCTGGCTGTGGGGCAGGAGAGAGGAGGAGGGGAAGAAGGCAGGGAACCTGGGCCATAGGCAGCCGGGTCTTGATCTCTGCTCCTGGGCTCCTTCCATACGTATCAACTCAAAGTCTGTCTGTGTCTAGCCAGGGGAACCTCAACCCGACAGCTGGTGGGAGACAGCGATGGTAGAGGAAAAATTATAGAACCTTTGAAAATTATTAACATTTTGCCCACTTGGTGCTCGTGCCTTGGGGCAAAGCCCTGACCAGCTCATCCATGTGACAGTTTTGAGGGACGTCGCTACGAAGACTGTTTGTGTTTTAGCTTGTGATCCTGGAGAAGTAGTGCCACCCAGCCTCGATATCACTTGACTCTAGAAGAGATGCTTCCGGGACCACGAGAATGATAAGTACATTTCACCCTTAGTGCCAGTAAAGAGTAGTGGCTACCTAGAGCTGGAGCTACAACCAGCATATGTGACAGACACAGGAATGGAGACACAACACCCACACCCTGTATTTATCATCTTTTCCTTGGTTTTCATGTTTATTTATTTTTGAGAGAGAGAGACAGAGTGCAAGCGGGGATGACAGAGAGAGAGGGAGACACAGAATCTGAAGCAGGTTCCAGTCTCCGAGCTGTCAGCACAGAGCCCGACACGGGGCTTGAACCCATGAACCATGAGATTATGACCTGAGTCAAAGTCAGATGCTTACCCGACTGAGCCACCGAGGCGCCTCTATCCTTTTTCTAAAAGTTCTCTTTTAATTAATTCCTTACTGTTGGGCACCAGAATGACACCCCATTGAGTTACCAACAGTCCAGCCCTTGTACACATCTTGACCTCAATTCTAGCGATAGGAATTCACCGGCAAGCCTGAATGTTCCTTTCTTCTTTTTTTAAAAATAAGTGATAAGCACTTTAACATATCTGTATGTTTATAGTGTTTTCCTAATTTTTCTGCTTATTTTCTTTTTAAATAAAGAAGGTAAAACAGCAAAAAATTCTATTAAGATATAGTTCAAATCCATGTTGTGAACATTCAGTTTCATTTTGAAAAAGTGATACATGGGGAAAGGGGAAATAGAGGAGGGCAGAAGAAAGACCAACGGTGAGGGAGATGCTAGATGGAATCTGAAGGGGGGCGGTGAGAAGTGTACAATTTATCCTGCAGAGGAAAACACGAGGGTGACTATGGACCTAAACTGGGAAGTAAAGGGGAGACGTAAGAGGAATGAGTGGGGAAGGAAGAGAGAGGCACCAATGTTCTTGAAAAGACTTTTCTAAAAATGAGCAAAGAGCGAGCCAGAAAGAATGAAACAACAGCTTAATCTTACAGAAGTCACTTGAAATAAACTTTGAGATGTCCTGGGGGACTGAGAAGAACTGTTGTTGAATATGCAATTACATGTTAAAGGGAGACTCTAACAACTTGTATTGGCCAGTTTCTCCAAACAAGTTGCTTCAGGGCGTCCTTAGCTCTATGAAGACTGAGAGTTGGCTTAATGAATCACAATGGTGACATCTCGTAATATTCTCATGTACAAATTCCCTAAATTCAATAGAAGTAATAAATGCAAGCCCACTGTCAGAAGCTATAGCATCTAGCAAGACATGTGCTGTAAATAATTGGTGTGGCTCTGTCATTGTTAGAATAAGCAGGCGTTACAAATGGAATTCATTGCACTGGGGCCATTTTGGTTCGTTTTCGCGCTCAGAATATTCCGTAACATCAATATGTAATTTTGGCCACAGATGTCTTGCGTCACTGTCTGTGCAAATGCTGGTGTTTGGGAGAGTTATTTTTAATTTTTTGGTACGCTTTGTGGTCTTCTGTTTTCTGATTCTTCTTTGAAAAAACAAACTGGTTTTGAATGTTAAAAGCCAGACCCTTCTACTTTAACATTCAAACATTGTATCAGTGCATAAAATTAAAGCTGAATATCTCTTCAGAAAGAAGGAATGTCCCTCATTCCTCGGGAGTAACGACTGTTAAGTTTGATGGGTATTTTTCTAGACTTTTTAAAATCCGTATACAAATATATACAGTTAAATACCTCTTCAAATGCTTCTCTTATGCCTCTTTTCCTCACTCACTGCTCCAACCACCCTGCTGCCTTACAGCCTTCTCTAACATATCAGGCATATTTCAGCCTCAGGGCCTTAGCACCTCCTACTTCCTCCTCCTGAAATGTTTCTTTCCCAGGTATGCTAGTGACTTACCCTCTCCCTTAGGTCTTTACTGTATTGTCACTTTCTCAGTGAAGCTTTCTTTGACTATCCTATGCAACATTTTACACCTTGTCCAACATGAGATCTCTACCCCCCCCTTTTTTTTGCATATTTCTCCTCTTAACGTACAATATATTTGACTAATTTCATTTATCTGCCTCTCTCCAATGGAATGTGAGTTTCATGAGGACAGGGATTTTTTTTTTTTTTTGGTCTGTTTTGATCCCTGCTGAATCCCCAGAGCCTAGAACAATGCTTGACACATAGTAGGTACTCCGTTTGTTAAACACATTAATTTTCATTTACCTTGGAAATGTTAGAATTTATTGTACGTGCAGTTTGACAACTTTATTTTCTATTCGAAGGTATGTCATAGACATCTTTCTATTTTGGTATTTAAAGATATTCCTCATTCTTTTTAATGACTACATAGTTTTCCTTTTAAAATACATACTTATAATTTAGCCATTCCTTTTCTGATGGACATATGATTTGTCTGACTTTTTAATGTAGAAAATGATGTTGCAATGAATGTCCCTGCTTATATATTTTCTTGGATCTTTTTATCTTTTTTTTAAGTTTCTTTGTTTATTTTGAGAGAGAGAGAGAAAAGGTGAGTGCAATCAGGGGATGGGCAGAGAGAGAGAGGGAGAGAGAGAGAGAGACAGAGAGAGAGAGAGAGGGAGAGAATCCCAAGCAGGCTCCACACTGTCAGCACAGAGTGTGACCTGTGGCTCAAACCCATGAACCAGGAGATCACAACCTGAGCCGAAATCAAGAGGCAGACACTCAACCGACCTAGCCATCCAGGTGCCCCAGGATCCTTTTATTTTTTTTAATGCTATTTACTTTTGAGAGAGAGACAGACAGAATGTGAGCAGGAAAGGGGCAGAGAGAGAGGGAGACACAATCCGAAGCAGGCTCCAGGCTCTGAGCTGTCAGCAGAGAGCCCAACGCAGGGCTCCAGCCCACAGGCTGCAAGACCATGACCTGGGCCAAAGTCGGTCGCCCAACCGACTGAACCACCCAGGTGCCCCCCCAGAATCTTTTCAATATCAAAACAAAATTCAGGCCATCAGACATCACTTCTTGGCACAGTGTTCCCGTATTTAATGTAAAATGTGCTGCATTTTTTTTTTCATGGCTAAAAATATATGATTAACCACTTTATGAATTAGCAGTGAGCTAATAATTCTTATTCTTTAAATTCATCAAATAGCATATCCATCAGAGTCCCCAGAAATAAAGAAATGACACATTCAAAAGGAGAAGCAAAGGGGACTTTCCTAAAGGAATTACTCACGAAAGTGTGGGCTGGGTTAAGGGAAACTAGCAAGAGTCAGTGAACCACTCCAGGACTGGCAACAAGGGGAAGCTGTTATCAGTGCTACCTAAAGGGGGAAAGGGAAAGAATATTTACTGGAATCTGGTAAGACCAGCAGCTGAGGGGAAAGCCTCTCGCTAGGCGTTGCTTTCGCAAATAAAATTTTGTAACCTCTGCTAAACAATGGCCCGGCAGAGAAAGAGCTGGGAGGGATAAAGATCTGCACCTCTTTCTCCTCTTACCCCTTAAGTTCCAACCAGAGGCTTCCATTGGCTAGACACAGCCAGAGGCTGCGGGGCAAGGAAGCCCTGTGAAGCGGTCCACAGATTGTCAGGAGCCTGAGAGCGGAGCAGAGTGGAGAATGGTGGAGAATCATATCCGGAGCGACAAGCGTTAAATATCTAGCGCCCATAATTTCACTGTTAGTCTTGTTTCCTACCTTCGCATTTGGTCAGCCAGAGGAGCATAACCAGGGATTCTGATACCAAAGTACCCAGGGTAGGTGGCACTGCCTAGGCATATAGAATTTTCGGGGACAGATTGCTCAAGGTACCCACATTTAGAGCTCTTTGAGACTCCTAGACAAGGAAGTAGCTATAAGCACTAACTGAAAAGTGATAATGGTGCAACTGTTACAACATCCTTAATGGGGTCCCAACCAACACTGATTTTTAAAGCATGGCTCTGGAATCCCTGGATTGAATCCCTGCTTCTGGTATTTGCCAGCCATGTGACCTTGGTCTTAGGATTGTCCGATATGATAGCCAACGAACCACATGTGGCTATTTTAAATTTGTGTTTACATAAACTAAAAAAAAAAAAAAAAACCTGTTTAAAAAATTTTTTTTTCCAACGTTTATTTATTTTTGGGACAGAGAGAGACAGAGCATGAACGGGGGAGGGGCAGAGAGAGAGGGAGACACAGAATCGGAAACAGGCTCCAGGCTCTGAGCCATCAGCCCAGAGCCCGACGCGGGGCTCGAACTCACGGACCGCAAGATCGTGACCTGGCTGAAGTCGGACGCTTAACCGACTGCGCCACCCAGGCGCCCCAAAAAAACCCTGTTTAAAAATCAGTTCTTTATTTGCTCTTGCCACATTTCAAGAGCCCAATAACTAAGGTGGCTAGTGGTGACCCTCCTGGACAGCACAGATACAGAATGTTTTCATTATTGTAGAAAGTTCTGTTCGACAGCGCTGGGCAGGATACTTAAACTTCTTGAATTCATCATATAATAGTACTTACCTTGTGGACTTGTCTGAGGATTAGATAAGATCCTATACATAAAGTTCCCAGTAAACTCGAGGGCAGGGAGTAGGTGCTCCATAAATGGTAGTTATAGTAATGACAACAGCAACAACAACAGAAGCAGAAACATGATTGCGTTGTATCCTATCCCTGGTAGATTCTTCTGGCAATATTGTCATACAAGGCTCTTTGCCAAAGCTGTTGAGGCTGCCAGGCTTTAACAATGATCACACAGCTGTTGCTGGTGAGAGCTGCGTGTCATTGAGCAGGGAGGCTTCTTGTTATGCAAGATTCTCAGCGTGGCTAGGAACTGGCTAGCAGCTTCCCATCTTGCAGGTGTGGTCATGCGTGTCTCCTGCTGAAAGCACTGTTCTATCCTGAGACATCTTGTCCTTAATCTTCTGAATGCGCTGTGATTCCTAATTTTTTCAGGTGCTTTGGAGTGCCACACTCTGTTATCACATTCTTTACACAGAACCTGATTTTTGTTTTCCTTGTATCTGCAGATGAGATGTGGCTCAGTCTCCTGTAGGGCTTCTATCACCCTAAGCTAATACCCACCCATACTATTGCCTCTCTATATCAACAAATAACCAGCGTGATTCATGTTTTCATGGAATTGTTTAGGCCTCGTGCAGTCTAATCTAGAGAATACGCTAGTGACTTGGATTATAATCTCTAGAATGAATGTTCTATTTCTTCAGTGGAAGAAGAATGTTCCGTTCCTTCAGTGGAGTGGTTTGCTCATCAACCAAACATGCAGTAAAACCTCGGATTGCGAGTAACTTGTTCCGCGGGGTTTCCGCAAGACGAGCAAACCTTTCTAATACATTTTAACTGGATAAACTTTTAACTTGGTAAACGGGTGATGTCTTGCAACACTAGTAGTACGTGATCCCAAATGTCACATGATCACAACTGAGCCAATGGTTCTTGAAATTTGCTTTGATACACCAGTGCTTTGGATTGCAAGCATGTTTCTGGAACAAATTACGCCCACAAACCAAGGTCTTACTGTAATTCTTTTCCTTCCATGTTCCCCCATTTCCATCTCCATCTCCGTATCCCAAACCATCATAACTACTGCTCTCCCACTATCAATTTTCCACCCTGCTCAAGACATCCAAAGACTTCCCCTGGCACTTAGAAAATTACATCCAAATGCCTGTGCATGGTCTGTTATTTTCTTCATAGAATTTACTTCTATCTGTAGTTATTTATTTGGCCTTCTGTTTCTTTTCTGTCCCTGCTCCCCTCACCTCAACCCTCTAGATACAAGCTCCATGAGAGTTCATTGAACTGCTCATTGTTCAGTGAACATCATCTTCTCGGCACCTGGAAAAGTGCACCGGTACAGATTAGAAGTTTTCAAAAGACTTCAAGGCTATCTTTAGGCAGAATGTAAAGAGTAAGCTGCAGACCTCTAAATTACAATCTAATGTCATGTTTACTACATTCCAATGTCTTTCTCTGAAACCCCAATACACTTAGAGGGATTCTTAACCTTGCTGTGTTTGTGCCATGGCCCCTGTGGGGGGATCTGGTGAATCCTAGGGACTCCTTTTCTGCATAATGTTTAACTGCACAAAATTAAAAAAGGACTTACAAAGGAAGCCAATTTATGCTGATATATAATTATCAAAATACTGAGAAACATCAAATCTGTGATACAGTACTAGATGTGCTTCTATATTACCGTGTTGAAGAATGAGATCTAGTGGAGGGTCTAAAAGGACTTATTTGGAGGGTGGAGAAGTTCTTTTTTTTTTTTTTTTTTTTTAAATTTTTTTTTTTTCAACATTTATTTATTTTTGGGACAGAGAGAGACAGAGCATGAACGGGGGAGGGGCAGAGAGAGAGGGAGACACAGAATCGGAAACAGGCTCCAGGCTCTGAGCCATCAGCCCAGAGCCCGACGTGGGGCTTGAACTCACGGACCGCGAGATCGTGACCTGGCTGAAGCTGGACGCTTAACCGACTGCGCCACCCAGGCGCCCCTAGGGTGGAGAAGTTCTTAAGAAATATTTTGGGATGTCCATAATGATTGTAATCAGATATGAAAATATCTGTGATTTGTACTGGCGACAAAGCTGCAGATATAGGCTTGTTGCCTATAAATTTTAGAAACTGCTAGGTTCCAGTTAAAGATTAATAAAAAAGAAGGTGTATTTTTTTCCCCCTTTCAAGTTCTCAGACCACTGAATTCTGTACACAGCTCTTTGCAGATCCCCGAGCCCCAGAGGAAGGGGCGTGAACTAGACTTTGAGAGAGAGCAGGTGTTCAGGGTGCATGTAGATCTTGGCTACAGGTGCATTCTCAGCCATGGTGCTCGCCCTGGATCTCATCTGCAGGCTCAAATAAGATTCTAGGCCTATTACAGTCACCAGTGTTGTTGTGTTCTGTTCTGTTTTGTTTTGTTTTAATGCTGAAAAAACACAAAAATATCTCACCCATTGTTCTACGATTTAAAAAAAAAAGATACAGGGGCACCTGGGTGGCTCAGTTAAGCGTCTGACTTCGGCTCAGGTCACGATCTCATGGTTCGTGGGTTCAAGTTCTGCATCGGGCTCTGTGCTGACAGCTCAGAGCCTGGAGCCTGCTTCGGATTCTGTGTCTCCTTGTCTCTCTGCCCCTCCCCCACTCGCGCTCTGTCTCTCTCTCTCTCTCTCAAAAATAAATAAAACATTAAGAAACAAATTTTTTAATCCAAAGCAACAAGTGAGAATCACCTCCTTCTCTACCGGTCTTACCCCCAAGATAATCACTGTTAAGAATGTGGTGAATATCTGGGGGCTCCTGGGTGGCGCAGTCGGTTAAGCGTCCGACTTCAGCCAGGTCACCATCTCGCGGTCCGTGAGTTCGAGCCCCGCGTCGGGCTCTGGGCTGATGGCTCAGAGCCTGGAGCCTGTTTCCGATTCTGTGTCTCCCTCTCTCTCTGCCCCTCCCCCGTTCATGCTCTCTCTCTGTCCCCCCCAAAAAAAAGAAAAAGTGGTGAATATCATACCTGATTTTCAGCAAGCTGCTCTGTGTTATGTGTGGCAGAAAGGTGGGGCATGCCAAACCCCCACATTATTCACAGCAGCGGAATAATATTGAACAAATTTGTTTGTCCCTGACTTTTTTCACATAATAGTATATTTTAGGCATTATTTTTCAGATCACATTTTTTACGACTACTTGATACTCCATTGTGTGAAGGCACCACATTTACTAAGGCTTTCTAATAATATATTTTTTTAATTTACTACTATAATTAATACTACAATAAGCATGCTGCACATATGCTTTTATGTATCCTTGGTAGTATTACACAACATAGACCCTACATACGGGATTATCAGGTCAAGGAGTATGCTTGTTTTAGATTTTAATACAGATTACAGATTAGTTAGCAAAAAGGAAACTAATTTTTATGCTCCAATGAGAGTCCCCATTTCCTCAGACTCTTGCCAAAACACACACACACACACATATATATATATATATATATATATATATATAAATACACACTTTTGCCAATATGATGGGTGAAACTCTTAGCTTGCTGCTTTCATTTACTTTTCCTTAACTACTGGTGAGGTTAAGTATCTCTACATACCTTTCCACACCATTTATGTTTATTCTTCTGAATTCCTAATCTGTCTTCATAATCTTGTCTCTTGAATGTATATATGCAGATATAATATGCATATTTATGAATAGCTGGTGTCTAAGGAGAGTTGATACAAGGAGTCCACTTGTGACTCCACTTTAAAAATGGACCAAAAGGTCCTAGTAAATATTTTTAAGTTGATTCAGTCTTTATCTTCAAAATATAGTGAGGATAGTGATTTTATTTTGCAAAACTATTAGAAGACTTTATTCCTTTGCCTAAGGATCGCTATGGTAGTTATTAACTCATCCAAATATTTTGGGTCCTCATTTGTCACTGACTTGGCTCATGATTCAGATAATTCTCCAACATCACTGTAATCAACTTCACAAAATCCTAAAGCATGTCTAAGATTTGTAACTTCACTTAGTAATCAACTTATATTGAATTTAACTTATTTATTCATTGTTGGCCTCGTTAGACAATCACTAATTCATTGACACAATGGGTGGAAAGAGATACTAGTATTAGCCATGGAAGAAGGAAAGGTGTTATTCTTGGGCATTTTCGTATCATGATAACTGAAATTTCTGCAAAAACTGGAAGGATTTGGATACTCTGGGAAGCAGGACCCTTAAGAGCACATCTGTTCTTTCATTACTTTTCCCCATTATGGCTCCTGGGTTTCCTGTTTGGCTTAGAAGTTTTCCCCAGCCTGATGATCGTATCTTCCTGTTCATTTTTTTTCCAATTTTTTTTACAGTTTATTTATTTATTTTGAGAGAGAGTGAGAGAGAGAGACTGCACATGGGGGAAGGGCAGAGAGAGAGGGAGAGAGAGAATCCCAAGCAGCCTCTGTGCTGACAGTGGGGGCTCGAACTCACAAACCGTGAGATCATGACCTGAGCCAAAATCAAGAGTAGGGTGCTCAGCCGACTGAGCCACCCAGGTGCCCCTCCAAGGGTTTTTATTGTTCTGCCTTTTGTAGTTACATATTTACTCAATCTGGGGTTTATCTGTGAAACTTTGTTAAGTGACTTTTGTCTTTTTATCCAAAGAATAACTAGTTTTCTCAGCACGTTTTGGAATAAAATTTTGGTGGTAAATTTTGGATTTCATAGATCAGCGAAGTCTAAATAATTGTGGAGCTGACATAGAATTGTCAACACTGGGTTCATCTAAGCAGAGAATTCAAAACCAACAAATAACTATCTACTACGTCATTGCATACGAATGATAGTAAAGAGTAGAATTTCAGAATTTATTAAAACCTGCCCACCTCAATGTTATTTTTCCTTATTTCACAGTGGATGGGTAAGAATTTGGTCAGAGTGGAATCAGCGTGGGGACTGATTCAAACGTGGAACCAATGGCTTTAAATAATAACTGAACTCTTCAATGTAATTTAAATGCACAAACACTAATCCTTAGCCAGGGAGGCCATTTTAACCCCTGCATCTCAGAGCAGACCGCTCCCCTCCCACAACTCAGACATGCTCTTATAGATGATAATGGTAACACTCCATCCTTTCTCACAGTGTAAAGATTCTGAGGCTCTGAGCATGACCACATTTACTGGAAGAAATGAAAAGCTGAAATGGATGGGACTCGTGAGGAATCACGTAGAAGACACTTTCAATAGAAAACGCCTAATACTCAGCACAGTTCACAAAACCCAATTATGAACAATTGGTTGTGCTGAATGAGGTCAGTCCCACTTCAGTCTGATGCGATGAGGAGGTCATTAGAGATCTCTAGTTGCTCAAATAAAGGAAACGGGTGAAACGTTGCAAGAAGAATCAGGTATTGTTAGCATTTATTGTAGAGGGTTATATTGCTGGGTGATAAATTGTTGAGAATTTATACTTGGTTAATTTATTTTTCTGTTCCTCTATACACATTTATATACATTATTTCGCCCCATACCCAGGAAGATTACATTAATGCAGTAATGAGATTTGAATGTCAGTTGACGTATTCCTTTGTTTATCCCTATGTCTGGCTGTGTAAGCTATTTATTTACATAGAAGTTCTGAATAGCACTTGTAAAGCTATCATTTTATTCATCTTGAGTCCTCTGTTATCCAAATAAAAACAAATCTCCTCAGGCATCGGTTTGGGGTTGTTGCCTTTGAAATCTAATAGTAAACTGGCTGCCTCAGCATTTGTGGAGCTCAGCTCATTCCATCACCTTCCAGAATTATAATTCTCCATTTGGAGTCTGAGAAATGTAGTGATGGGGGGAAATGGCTCTGAGGAAAGAGACAACCAATCACAGGGTTCATGGTGCTACAAAATGAATTTTTCTATCTTTGTTCCTTTTCTCGGTCTGAACAGGTGCTGCATTTTGTAGAATAGCATGGTTTTTTTGTTTGTTTGTTTGTTTGTTTGTTTTAAAGTCGCCTTGCAGGTGAATTTCTGTACAGCAAATCATAGTAGTCCGTTGATGTATGTAAAATTAAAGGTATGTTTTTCGGGGGGAAAATATTGATCTCCCATATTAACACTTCTACATGTATCACGAGTGCATTTTAAAAGCAAATACCAAAAATTTTAAATAAAACATGAGGAATAATTCCAGGAATAAATTACAGGATGAAAACACAAAGGAGCTTAGGTCATTTTTGCATTTGGAACGAGAAGCCTGAAGATTTAAAAGAAAAATAACAACAACACTGTACTGAACAGAACATGCCAGGGGCAGAGCTAACGATGGTCTTATGAAAGGCATTTTTCATTCTTAACCAGAGCATGCTTGTGTGTACAAGATGACAAAATAATCAAGTGAAGAGTGAATAATTCAGCTCATCACCAGGTTGTTTCGTGTTGAATTGATGCAATGCCAAGCAGTTAGTTTGGATATTTTTCCCCTTGGAATATTTGTCTAAACAAATACTCTTAAAGGAAGAAAGCAGCTGAACTCTAACAAAATAAGCCCCGGACTTTGATTCTGAAAGCCTGGATTCTGTGCCTGGCTTTGTCTCTCGAAGCAAATTACTTGAGATTTCTGAACCGCCATTTCCTGATCTGGAAATGGAGGGCATTACTGCCTCCAAGGGCTATGAGGGCACAATGGGATGAAGGGCATAAAAGCATCTGGCAAACAGGACACACTCCAGACAGGGCCCAGGGGTGGCCCATGCGTTTGGCTTTTATGGCATGTTGTGTATTTTATAACATTTTGTATAGTTTGGTTTCTGTATTAAGTTGATAGCTTATACATGACATACCAGGAGAACCATAGTATACACAGAGTTTCTACCTTCCCAGTGATGACCCAAGGCGTGTCCTCAGACCAAAAAGAAAGCTTGGATACCATTAGTCTAGATCCAACTACCAAATAATTTTTTAACTATTCACTATTCATTCACCAGAGCACGTGTTTGTTGTATATCATGTGCTATGTGCATGCCTGGGCTCGCTGGATAGGCCTCTGCCTTCTGTGCCCTTATTCTGGTTAGGAAGATAGATGATATGCAACAAGCTATGATAAAATGAGATAAATGAGATAAGCACTATAGCAGAGGTTGGAAGAAAATACGAAAGGGAGAAATCTGCATCGTCCTGAAAAATGTCACACAGAGGCTGACGATATTTAACACACGTTTTTGGTCAAGATTAAAAAAACAGGTTTAGTGGGGCTCCCGGGTGGCTCAGTCAATTGGGTGTCCGACTTCGGCTCAGGTCACGATCTCGCAGTCCGTGAGTTCGAGCCCGGCGTCGGGCTCTGTGCCGACAGCTCGGAGCCTGGAGCCTGCTTCAGATTCTGTGTCTCCCTCTCTCTCTGCCCCTCCCCTGCTCATTCTCTCTCTCTCTCTCTCTCTCTCTCAAAAATAAATAAACATTAAAAAAAATAGATTTAGTGATTATGGCGTCATCTTGCTATTCCTGTATATATGTGTACATGCACACGGGCATATGTGTGTGTGTGTTTTTCCGTTTTCATAATTTAAGTTTTGTATCAGATAATTCAGAATGTCGTTCTTGATGCTTCGTGTTCACCGTCTTCACTCCCACATGAACACTCATGCTAGGTTTTGTATCAGACACAAAAGACAGTAAATCAGCTAATGCCATCCTTTCTTTCAAATGCTATTCTGATGTGACTAATTTCGCTGTTCGGTCAAATAATGGAGCGCTGTGCTGACTGTAACAGTTAATTTATACAGCACAGATGACGGCTTTTTAATGTGGAGGAGAACTGAAAAAGAAAAGCAACCATGGTGTATAATCTATATACGATCTCTATTCCTATATTTTTATTGCTTGACATTCAGAATAAACCACAACCCCCAATTCCCCAGATCCCTAGATTATAATTACCTGGTATATTTTTCTCTGAAAGATGTGAGAATCTCTAAGCTTATCTGCTTTTACACAAATTTACTTGCTAAGGAGTTTTCATGAAAAGCAATTTATCTCTGGGCCTCTTAAGGATGTATAAAATAAAAGAAAGGCGTTAGACTTTCAGTTTTGTTCCCTCCGCCAACTTTACTCATCCTGCTTTACTTTTCTATCCATGGAGATTCTAAAGAATCTATGGATTCTATGGTGTTCTATAGAAATGATTTTATTGTCCCATTGTCCTGTTTGCATCTAGACTTGCCCTGCACCCGGGTGTGCCATCATGTGGGTGTGAGGGGGCAGAGGGTAAATAGAGATCAGGAAACTTCCAAAGTGTGCATCCCTACTTACCTACCTCTTCACCTTGAGCATTGTAGACCCAGCGGTCAAATGAGCTAAGACAGCCGGTGTGTTCTTACAGAAAGTATTTGGTTTAAACCATTCAGGTGTGGACATTACACGTCTTGTCAGGGATGGTATTTACAGGGGCAGAAGAGAAGTTCAAGAATGTGGAAAAACAGCTATGGATTTGTTACTATAGGTTTTTATCACCAAAGAAAGATTATAGTTACCATTTACATAACTTCTGACCCAACTCATATTACTTAGCAGTAATATTTAATATTACTAATTAAAATTCCCTTATGAACACAAAACAAATGAGTTCACCCAGATATGTTGGTAATACATTCCCGAAGGCTGTCTGTTCACAGGGTTATAAAACCATTGCTGAAGCCAAATCAGCTGATCAAGAAACCAAATAAATTTGATCAATGCTTATACACAATGACACAGACATATAAGAGGCAAAAACTATGACAAAGTCAGTAAATTCACTAATTCAGACTCACTGATAGGTAGAGTCAGTCTGGGTTTCTCCAGAAGCAAAGACTGAGTCCATTTTGCGTGTGCATAGTTACTCCAGAAACGGATCCCAAAGAACAGGAGTGAGGGACAAGGGAAATGAAACAAGAAAGAAAGGAACCAGATACCAGGATGGCTTTTCCAGTGGACCATTGTTATGGTTAACTGGTGTTCATTTCTATAGGATCTTTCGAGGAGAGTCAGCCAAGCCTTTGGGAACTGTCTGCTGGGTGATGTTAGGGGGGGAAGTGGTTCCTTGGCTCCTACCCCACACTGGTCGAGGGTGAACTCAAGGGCATTAATTCCCTGGTATTTCTGGATTGTGCAAGTATGAGTGACATGGTTTCCCATGAATGTCCTAAGCCGATTCTCAGAGAGTTGAGGTGAGGGACTGCCATCTTGCACCTACTAAAGCTGGTCAAAGCTTCGTGGAACGTTGAAAAATATAACATATTTTAAAACTAAAACATAGCTTTTCCACATGTACATTCAAATGTGTGTATTCAGTACCCAGACCAACACTGGGATGTTCGACGGGGAAATACTTAATAAATAAGAGAGCATGAGAAATTGATTTGGAGTAAAAATAACACATCTTAAATCTGACACTTTCTGGCATTGTGACCTTAGACCAGTTACCTTCAATTGTGCTGAGCCTCAGTTTCCTGATCTCCAAAGATAGGGATAACTGGTATCCTCTTCTTGGGATTCCTGAATGCTAAATGAGATGGTGACTGTATTAGCGTGTTTAGCATTTCAGTAAATGGACATTCATAGTAATAATTATTCGCATTCAATCAAAGTCAGTACACAAGGCAACTTGGAGGGGCCACACCATTGTTAGTGGCTGCAGATTTCAGTTGGTCAGAACCTGGACCGAGGGAACAAAGGAGACAACAGCTGGTGGGAGCTAGCGGAAAGGCTTTTCTGGACCCTAGGGGACTACAGATTGTGCAGAACAACCAAAACCAAGCTGGGAATTGGGAATCAGAGATCACGCTGAAGCCAGAGGTCAAGTATGGTGACCTCTGATCCAAAGCTAGAAAACAGAATGCTCAGAAGCTGGAGGTCAAGTCCTGTCAAGGGTCAAAGGCAGGCAAATGGTCATGCAAGTAACATGTGTTGCTCTATTGGTGGCTTTCTTTGTCAGAAAACTTGCCAGTGTTTTTACTGCCACACTGAGCGTGCATAGCTGATTTCTTAGGTGTGGTCAGCCAGAACTCTGAGGGAGCAAAGAGAGACAGCCTTGCAAATGATCAGAACATGCAGCAGGTAACAGGAAAAGTTCTAAACAAAATGTCTCTATCTCGTACTTACCACAGAAAATTATTCACTGTTTCCAAAGATGCCCAGTACGCAAGGAGTTCTTGTTTACAATTTACAAGGTGTGACTCATTTTCTGTTTTTCTTTGAATTTCCTGCATCATTCTGCTCTGGCCCAGGGACTTTAGATGGGTCTTGTGACCCAAATTCACTTAAAATAGTTTATTCTTTTAACCTCTTAGCAGTATTTTTCACAAAGCAAAAGGTATAACTTTGATTAAGTCTAATTAAGTTTAACTTATCAATTTGTTTTCCTTTATGAATCTTGCCACTGATGTCAAATCTAAGAACTCTTTGCCTAGCTCTAGATTCTTAAGATTCTTCTATGTGTTTTTCTAAAAGTTTTGAAGTTTTATTTTTTATATTTAAGTCTACAATCCATTTTGGGTTGATTTTTGCATAAGGTGTAAGACTTAGGTCATGGTTGTAAATGTCTTATGCCTTAACATGTTTTACATGTTCCACACTTCACTGATTCCACACTTCCATCCATCCATCCATCCATCCATCCATCATCTATCCATTTGTCTTAGTCCATCTGGGCTGCTATAATAGAATTTGTAATAGTGTACCATAGACTGGGTGGCTTGAATAACAGATATTTATTTCTCACAGTCTTGGGGGCTGGGAAGTCCAAGATCAAGGTACCAACAGACTCTAGGCCTGGTGAGGGTTGTTTCCTGGTTCATAGATAACAATTCTCTTGATGTGTCCTCACATGGTGGAAGAGTCGAGAGTGCTCTCTGGGATCTCTTTTACAAGGGCACTAATCCTCTTCATGAGGACTTCACGATCCTCATGACCTAAGCATCTTCCAAAGGCTTACCTCTATATATCATCATGGTGGGCATGAGGCTTTTCTAAAAGTTTTTAAGTTTTATGTTTTATATTTAAGGCTATGATCCACTTTGAGTTAATTTTTGTGTAAGGTATGTAAGACTTGGTCGAGTTTCAATTTTTGCCAATGGATACCCAACAGCCCTAGCACCATTTGTTGAAAATGGTATCTTTCCTGCAGTAACCTGTTGCTGCACTTTACTCAAAAATCAGTTGGGCGTAGTTGTACAGGTCAGTTTCTTTGTTTTCTATTCTATTCCACTGATGTATGTGTCTTTCCCTCGGCGAATACCATGCATTTGTGATTATTGAAGCTTTACGATGTCTTGAAATCAGATAGATGATTCCTCCCATTTTATTATCCTTTTTCAAAATTGGTTTGCCTGTCTTCGTTTCTTTGCCTTTCCATATAACTTTCAGAAATAGTTTTGTTTATATCTACAAAACTCTTGCTGGGATTTTGATAGGAATTGAGTGAAACCTGTATATTGATTTGGAAAGAAATGATACCTTTACTCTGTCGACTCTCTCAGTACGTGAATATAGTATGTCGCTCCATTTAAGTTGGCTTCCTTTGGTTTCTTTCGACAGTATTTTGTAGTTTTTAGCACAAAAGCCCTACACTTATTCTGTTAACACATAATTTTTTTATTGATTGTAAAGTGGTAGTGCCTTTTATATTTTCATATTTATTGCTAGTACATAGAAATGCAGTTGACCTTTTGGTATGCTTTTTGCATTCTGCAACCTTTATAAACTCACTTATTAGTTCGAGGAGATTTTGTTTCGTTTTGGTTTGGTTTTCATTTCATGGGACTTTCTACATAGAAAATCATGTCATTTGGAAACAGGGAAAGTTTTATTTCTTCCTTTCTGATCAGTAAGCCCTTATTACCTGGTTAAATTTTAATTTGCTTACATATTTCCTCAATATACACTTAGAACCACATAAGAGAGTGTAATGATTTTGACTCCAACCATCAAATATAATTTAGAAAATTCAAGAGAAACAGAGTCAATTGTATTCAATCTTATTTGTGCTTATCATGGTCTTTCTTCCTTCCTAACATTCCAAGGCCCAATTTTTATCTTTTCCTTTCTGTTTAGAGAACTTCCTCTGTCTATTCTTCTAGAGAAGTTCTGCTGGTGACACATTCTCATAGTTTTTCTTCATCTCAAAATTTCTTGATTTCCCTCTCATTTCTAAAGATATTTTCACTAGATATAGGAGGCTGCACTAACAGATTTTTTTTTTCCTGCAACACTTGAAAAAATGTATTACTTCCTTCTGTCATTATTTCTGGTGAGAAATCCACTGCCATTCAAGTTATTTTTCTCCTATAGGTGAGATGTTGTTTCTCTCTCACTGCTTTCAAGGTGTTTTTTGTTGTTGTTGTTTTGGGTCTTTAATATTTAGTAATTGACTATGATTGTCGTAATGTAGATTTCTTTGCTTCTTTGGGTTAATCCTTTTTTGGAGTCAGCTCACCTTCTTGAATCTGTAGGTTATATCTTTCGCCAAATTTTGGAAGTCTTCAGTCACAGTATTTGAGTACTTTTTTTTAGCTCTATACTCTTTCTCCTCTCCTCCTAGGACTCCAAAGACGTTGTACTAGCTCTTCCGGTGGTATTCCTACATGTTCCTGAGGTTGTGTTCATTTTGTTCCTAGACTACTGTTTCCTTCTTCTTTACATGTTTATTTCTTCCATCTTTTAAAAGAGAAGCATATCCAAAAATCAAAAGGTAAAATATTTTGAATGTTTCCTGATGAATGAGATTAGAAAAGCATTACCCAGGATGTCTGTGAATTTCAGCCCTGACTTCACCTCTATCACAGGCCAACTGGTGGGATGGGCCTGGGTCCCCTATTTTATGGAAGCAGTTGGTGCTTTGAGGGCCCAAGAGCCTCAGGGTAAAATAACAATATACTAATTTCATTTCATGCACACAATAGAGGAGGCACCACTATGATTACCATTTTATAAATGAGAAAGATAAGGCTTAGAAAGAGGCAGAGTAATTTGCTGAAATAACAGTCAATCCATTGTGGAGCTAGGATTTGAACACGGGGCATCTATGATCTCCAACTACAGGATACATTGTTGACCAAGGCGCCCAACTGCAGCTCCCTGAAGCCATTTCAGGGATGCCATGACAGGTCCATTTCTGAACAATACGGGGTCCTCGGACAGCTCACTTTGCCTCAAGATCGTTGCCAAGTCTCTGTTAGACTTCAGAACAGTCTAGGATGCTTCCATCTCACCCTTCCTCCTTCTCTCCTTCGCTTAGGGTCAGACTTGCATCACTGATGTTGGTTCACCTGGCCTCACCCAGCTCCCTCCTCCATGGTCTCCAGCACAGGCATTTCCCTTAAGAAAATTCCTGCATGCTGTTTTAAAAAATATTTCTAACGTTTTATTTTATTTTGTGAGAGACAGAGAGACACAGAGCATGAGCAGGAGAGGGGCAAAGAGAGAGGGAGACACAGAATCCAAAGCAGGCTCCAGGTTCTGAGCTGTCAGCAGAGAGCCCCATGCAAGGCTCGAACTCACAAACCATGAGATCATGACCTGAGCCGAAGTCAGATGCTCAACTGACTGAGCCACCCAGGCACCCAAAATTCTTGTGTGTTTGATCCCATTTGGGCATCTGCTTTTCAGAGGACCCGAACTAACACAATCAGGCAGTTGGATTTAAGAGCCCAAACTATTGACTACTATTTCATAAGTGGTAGAAAGAGATAAGTGATTCTGTAGAGTTCCTTGAGGTCCCACTGGGAAGATCAAATAAAACAACACACATGGGAAGATTTTTATAATCTCTTCAACTGAATCCAAATGTAAGTTGTCCTTATTCCTTGGGGTCCGCACATCCTAGTTCGCCTTGGGATCTGCCTGCTCTCAGCCGCTGCCTTAGGTGTGGAGGACTTCCAATTCGTCACTCAATCTACTGATTGCTTCTTTGTGAGAATTCCAGTCTTACCACTTTAATTTTTACAATACGTAGCATAGCCGTGATTTATCAGGCATGTGAGTGACATTACAACTCCAAGTTGCTTTTTATCCAAATAAAGTGGGATTTGGCAGCAACTTGGTGAAAACTGATATAATTTGCACCCAGCAACGATCCCATTCATTACCATCCCAATTTTCTAATTGTCTTTAAACAAGGGTGCAGTGAGTTCTTGGAGAATTGATAATGAACTACACAATCTGTCCTATCTGTCCCATGTCAGTCATAATTGAAAGCTTACCTATTATTATCTGGCCTCCTCACCTGGGAAGCAAGAGTCTGAGTGTGAGAAGCTCTTATTCATATAGTCCACACAAAATAGTTTAAATGAATCACTTAGTTACTTGTAATAGCTACTGTAATGTAAAATGTAACATAAAATGATTCTGTTATTGTTTTTTTTATTTATTTTTTTAAAAATTTATTTATTTTGAGAGAGAGACTGAGAGAGTGAGTGGAGGAGGGACAGAGAGAGAGGGAGACACAGAATCCGAAGCAGGCTCCAGGCTCTGAGCTGTCAGTACAGAGGCCGATGCAGGGCTCGAACCCACGACCACAAACCGGAAGATCATGACCTGAGCCGAAGCCGGACGTTTAACCGACTGAGCCACCCAGGCACCCCAATCTTATTGTTTTTAAACAGGCTTCTGACACTGAATAGCATCAGAATGAATTGAAGTTTACTAAAACGCCGAGAACATTAAATAGAATATTTCAAAGCATACTTGGAATAAGAAGAAAGCCATGAAAAGGATAAGCTGACTACATGGGGTAGACGGTATACGATTAATGTGCGACAAAAACAAGTTGAAGTTCCCCCTTCCTACATGCTTTCATGTGTACAATCAAAAAGCAGTAAATTGGAAAATAAGGAAAACAGAGATTCAGTCTAAGAGAGAATGAGAGCTCAAGATAGGTGAGCATCTGATCAGAAAGCATGCAGCAGCTACATGAACTCAAGTCTGGATGAATTACATTCCAAGGTAGTAATAATGGGAAACACTGAATATCAGATTCAGAGTACTACTCCAAGTACCTGGCATATATATTCCCTAACTTCATCTTCACAAAACCCTAGAAGGGCAGTGCTGTTATTATCCTCAAGTTCCAAGTGGAAAAAATGGAGTCCCAGAGAGGTTAAAAAGCTTGCCTGTGGCAGGACTGGGATTTGAGCCCGGACAGCCTGACTCTAGAGCTTTCCAGTCAGCATATGGCCCGAGACCAACAGCACTATTATCTCCTGGTTGCACGTGAGAAATGTGGAGTCTCAGACCTATGGAATCAGAGTCTGCATTCTATTAAGACCTCCGGATTGTTCCTCTACCCACCGCAGTTTGAAAAGCACTTCTCTGGAGCCCATCCACTCTGCTCAGGCATGTTTTGTACCCGCCATCACACTAAAGACCAAACCAGCAATGAATGAGAGTTCCTGTCTTTCCATATCCTTGCCAGCATTTGGTGTTGTCAGGGGTCTGGGTTCTGGCCATTCTAGTAGATGTGCGGTGGTACCTCTCGGTGTTTTAATTTTCATTTCCCCGGTGACGTATGATGTGGACCATCTTTTCATACGCTTCCTTTTCCATCTGTACATTTTCTGTGGTGAGGTGTCCACTCAGGCCTTTCACCCATCTTTTAATCAGGTTGTTTATTTTCTTACTGTTGAGCTTTAAGAATTCTTTGTGTATTCTGCATAATGGCTTTTTATCAGATGTGTCATCTGTAAATATTTTCACCCAGTTTGCGGCCTGTCTTCTCATTCTTTTGAATGAGATGTTTACTTTCACCTCGTGTGTGTCTTTGGCGACGTTTTTAGTCTCCAGCTCATTTCATAGACATGTTTGAGCACCTTTTAAAGGGCAGTTACTGTGCTTAAATTGAGAGATGAGAGGAAAAGAAAACACTCCTTCCCACCCAGGGCCTCAGAGTGCAGTGTGGGAGGTGGCGTCAGGGCAGACATGGGAGGAGCGTCAGGGCAGACATGGGAGCAGGAAGCACAGGGATCCGTGAAAGTACGAGAACAGGTCCATTAACAGAGATAGGATATAACCAGATGAAGGAGGTGCAAACATTCCTGGCAGCAGGTGGAAAGCAATGTGCGAATAACAGTAAGGGAATTTCAAATTCAGTATGGGTGCAGTGCAATGAAAACTGCAGATGGGGAAACAGACAGATCATTTGTCATCTAATAGCAGTTAACTTTTATTGAATAGTTAGTATGTGCCAGGCAATCTTCTAGGTTCTTGTCATGCTGTTTCTTTTATGGTCCCAACACTTCATGAAGTAGGTACTATTCCTATTTTATTATTCCCATTTTATAGATGAGGTGACTGAGACGTGGGCACTTACATACTTAGCAAGTATCTGGGTTAGGATGTCAATCCAGTCTTGTGCTGGGGCATATACTTCTATCTTCCATGCCATAATGTCTCTCAGGGATATTGTGTCATTAGGAGCTGGGTCCTGAATGTACTCCAGGGAGACGAGAAGAATTGTAAAGCAAAAACACAGCATGACCTCTATGTATTGGGATTATGCATCCAAGAAAATTTACATCTTTAAATTCCTTGCCTTGACTACTGTATTGTTTTTTTAAGTTTATTTATTTTGAGAGATAGAACATGTATGGGCTGACACACGTGGGGGTGGAGCAGAGAGAGAGAGAGAGAGAGAGAGAGAGAGAGAATCCCAAGTAAGCTCAGCACTGTCAGCACGGAGCCCGATGAGGGGCTCGAACTCCCAAACTGTGACATCCTGACCTGAGCCGAAGTCAGAGGCTTAACCAACTGATCCACCCAGGAGCCCCTTGAGTACTGTATTCTAACCCTCTGGTAGATGGGGCTTAGCCTCAATTACATCTATAGTGTGATGCACTCAGCAGGTTTGCTAAAAGACTCAACTGAGGTAATGGAATGCCAGATACTCATTTCCAATTAGGCAAGCTGGCAGAGGGTCCCTTTCCGAATCTTAGATATTCTCTGGAGACTTCCTATGTCCCAGCAACGCCTATATGGAGTCCCTAACATAATCTAAGATGTTATTTTGCTAGTTTGCTTTTCTTGTTTCATGTTCTGATGATGATTGGTGGAACCCCAAAACTGCAGCCAAGACAATAAGTCATGTCAGTCAATTAGAAATGTCAGCCATATTGGAAACAGATCGCAGAGAGACACTTGATCCAAAAGTCACTTTTCAAGGAGGTCAGTGGTATTAGGGAGTTAGATGTTGTGGGTTATGGAGATATGTGGCTTTCAAGAGTGGAGATATTGAAGACCCTTGGAGATCTTTAGACAGGGATGTTCCATGTACAATAAACTCTGATATTATGATGGTTTTGTGAACTGAAGGAATCTGTGGTAGAATTAATAATATTTAATGATCTAAAACCACAAAGACATAGGAATTAAGTGCAAACTAAAACAGTCCCATGCCCACTGCCATTCTATTCTAGGAACTGAGAGTAAAGACTTTTAGAAAGGGTCTTAAAAATGTAGTGAGAGAAATGGCCACGAAGGGTAACAGATATATCTACAGAGTGTTGTGGGGAATAACAGACAGGAACGGTCCTTGTTCCATTTGGAGGGTTCCCAAGAGGTTTCCCGGAAAAGCTAATGCTTTAGCTGAGTATTAAAGATGAGTCAGGCATAATCAGCCTGTGAAGAAGGGTGGGATGAGTGTTCCAGATTGAAGGAATAACTCCCGCAGAGGCACAGAGAGGGAAGCTTGCATGGCCCATGTGGGGAATTAAAAAGGTATTACAAGAGTGGAAAGGGACAGGGAGAGTTATTGGGAGATAATACCGGAGAGGGAAGTCAAAGAGGACCTGGATAAGTAGTTTAGCGCTTGGTTTGGTAAATGAAGGGGGGGGGGGGGGCGTGTTCAAAGATTTAAAGCATTTTAGATCAATTATTTAAACTATTGTATACGGTCTTAAACGAGTTGAGGCAGAAGAGACTAGTTACAAGTAAAGCAGGAGGACTTCTAAGAGCTTGGATTACGGTAATGGTCATAAGAATGGAAAAAAAAAAAAAAAACCAACCAGATACATTAACCAAAAAAAAACTCTTCGAAATGTTAAGTTCACGTAATTTGGTGATAAGTCGGATGTGTGTGAGGATGGGTAGAGGTGGAGAAGTAAAAGGTGACTAGTTCCTGTGACTGGTGCAGTGGGGTACCAGTAACAGAAGTAGGAAATAAAAAGAGAACACGTTTGGGGGTGGGTGGGTTCAGTTTTGAGCAAGTTGTCTGAGGCGCCCATCTCACATTCAGGTTGATAAGTCCAGGCTGAACCTTCAAAGAAAGTCTGGGACTCTAAAGATTGATAGGGATTGGGATGGAGGTAATCATTCCGTCGGTGGCGGCTGAATCCATGACACTGGAGAAGGTGACCCGGGGACAGCGAGGAGAAGCATGATGAAATTTGCTTCCTCCAAGTTTTCCAAATGGATGTCTGGTGCCAGGAGAGAACAAAGTCACAACGGACTCAAGCTATTCACGTCCAGATCGGGGAGACCGTCATAGCATGCTCCCTGCTCAGGGGCTCAGGAAATTGGTTTAGGAAAATGGTAAGTGGCTCAAGCACTATGGAAAATAAATCATAAGACCGAAGTCAAAATACCAAAGCTGGCTATTTAAGGAAATCCCTGAGCCCTATCTCTCAGGGATATAGTTGATTCACACACCCACGGGGTATTTACCTTTTGTTTGTCCTTGTTTCACTGAAGTTAGAAGGAGATAGGTGTCAAGGTACAAGATCACACCCTTGCTCGATGGTGAACGATTTGTCCTGGGCAGGGTCCGACAACCTGCCCACAGCCTCTGTAGACCCAGGTCTTTAGGAAGGATTTTCCAGGTGCCAAAGAGTTGCCACTTGCTTGTTTCAAGCCCTCAGAAAAGTGAAAATTATCCCAAAGCCACTGGGCAAATGCCATTTTGCCCACAGGAGTAGCCTAAGTCTGGAGAAGCATCACGTAGGAGATATCAAATTCCCTGAGCTTGTCCACACATGACAGCTTGGGAGGGCCTCCGAGGCAATCAAGGTTATTGAAGAAAATATCATCGATTGGCATGCGGGTCTGTCTTTCCCACCTCCTATGCCTTTTGCTACTAAGCAGATGGTGCTATGGCACTTGTTAGGAGCCTGGGCCTAATTTGAGGGCATATTTTTGCTTTCACTGACGCTACTGAATTTGAGGGGGCCTGGGGAGAATTAATATACCTCAGTATTCCTCTAACATCTTTTCCCTGTGTGATACATCTATTCTCACCTGCTGTTTTCATATTGTACCCTTTCATCCCTCTGTCTCATCCTGAAAGCCTGCTGTGCTGGAAACACCGCCTCTATCATTCTTAACAGGCTGCACACACCGGCAGAGTTTGGCAAATGGCAGTGCCCTTCGAGTGGAAATCTTTTCCAGGGCCTTCTTCCCAAATGCTCCAGCCTAGCAGGGGTTCCAGAGGCCTGCTCATGAGCCCGTCTCTGGGAAGTCGACTTGCTCCGGCTTGCCTGGCTTGGAAGTTCTGCGGCCCATTTCAACACCTTTTCGAGCTGGGCAAGGTTGCCATGGGATAGCTGTGAGAGCCATTGCTACTGGGAAAGTCAAAGCAAGAGCAGCAGTTAGATAATTAAGTTGAAAGGTGTTCTTTAATAAAGAATTCACCACAGTTCCCAGTCGTATTTACACCCTGCCCCTCCTCCAAACTCATGGGGCCCCTTCTGCCCCTGGAGTAATTACTCCCCTTGATTCAAGTGTCTTCAAGGAGGGAAGATGGAAGGCAGCACTCTGCTCCTGGCTAGAGCTGCTGGATCTCCCACACTCCAGAAAGAATCTTAATAGCCCAAGTCAAAGACTCATCATTAGTTAGGTAAAAACTCAATTTAGCACCCTTATTTGTGGGTCACAGATTCTTTGTAACTTGTTGGTCTGGATAGATAAGTAGATAGATAGATAGATAGATAGATAGATAAATGGTTCATTTTATTTGTCAACTTGGCTGGGCCACAGTGCCCAGATATTTGATCAAACATTATTCTGGATGTTTCTGGGAAAGTGTTTTTTGGATGAGATTGACACTCACATCAGTGGATTTTGAGTAAAGCAGCTTACCCTTCACAATGTGGGTGGGCCTCGTCCAATCAGTTGAAAGTTTTAATAGACCAAAGGTTAACTTTCCCTGAATGAGAAGGAATTCTCTCAGCAAACTTCCTTTGAACTAGGACTGCAACTCTTCCTCGAGTCTCCAGCTTGCTGATTTACCCCTTCAGATTTTGGACTGTCTAAGCCTGTACAATCACATGAGTCAATTCCTTAAAACCTCTCTCTCTCTCTACATTTTTTGCCAGTGCTTTTTCTTTGTGGAACCCTGACTAATCCAGGTAGGTAGATAGGCACAACCATACACATATATGTGGATACACAGACAGATAAATGAGAGTTAATGTGCCTTATGAATATTGACCTAACAAGGTTGCCCCAGATAGGGAGATAGCTGGATACAAGGGTGGAGGGCTGTGAGGGAAGGGTTTGTGGTGAGACATTTTTTTAGCATGGACCCAAGGAAGGCCCTGCTTTCTCCCTGGCAGATGAAGCTAGGGGTCCAGTGGGCCTATGCATGTGTTTGATGGTTTCAGTGAATCATTGTTTTTCAAACTGAGTACCTTAGATAAGCCGTGCCAGCCCAACACTGCAGGACGGTCCCTGACTGAGGACCATGAGCCCCCTCTTCCTTCCAAAGAAGTTACCTCCCTGCCTTTCAGGGACACAATAGCTTCCCTGTAATCATTTGTCTTTTTTTGGCCTCCACATATCCTTTTGAATCATTATTATTCATCTGCAGGGCCCTTCACAGAATTCCAGCTGTAAATAGCACTCGTCATCACCCCCATCACCGCAGCTGGTAATGAAGAGAAATGTGTCGGGTAATGAGGAGAGCGGCCACCATGATAGTAATGAAGAAAAATGGACAGAAAGGCTGCGGGAAGGGGACCTCCCCTATTTCCTGGTATAATCGGCGTGAGGTAATTGCTTTTTCCTCCTCCCTGCCTTCATCTTTGCAAACGACTTCGAAATTCCTCACATTCATCACACAACAGAAAATGGAGGTAGCGTAATAAATTAAAAAGGCAAAAGAGCTCAGCTTTGGGGTGCCAGTCTTAAAAGAAGGAAGTAGGTGCACTGATAGGCTTAAGAAAAGGGACAACCATGGGGGTGGGGGATGATTTCTTCCTGTTGTGATTTTTGCCATTACAGTCTAAGCCTTCTTTCTTTCTTTTTTTTTTTTTTTAATATATGAATTTATTGTCGAACTGGTTTCCATACAACACCCAGTGCTCATCCCAAAAGGTGCCCTCCTCAATACCCATCACCCACCCTCCCCTCCCTCCCACCCCCCATCAACCCTCAGTTTGTTCTCAGTTTTTAAGAGTCTCTTATGCTTTGGCTCTCTCCCACTCTAGCCTCTTTTTTCTTTTTTCCTTCCCTTCCCCCATGGGTTTCTGTTAAGTTTCTCAGGATCCACGTAAGAGTGAAAACATATGGTATCTGTCTTTCTCTGTATGTCTTATTTCACTTAGCATCACACTCTCCAGTTCCGTCCACGTTGCTACAAAAGGCCATATTTCATTCTTCCTCATTTCTAAGCCTTCTTTCAACTACACACAAAGATGGACGCCAACGGGAATGACTCTGAATATGCTCTAAACACACGCACCTCAGCCACGACCACCTGGGAAGTGCACCCACTCACACGCAGTAGAAGGAAACACGAGGCAGGTCTCCTTTCATGCTTCCTGCTGGTAAACCCAGGCCCAAGAGGGGCAGAGAAATTAGGTTCATATCTATAATGCCTCATATCTATAATGCCCAAAATAAGCCTTTTAGGGCAATGGTTATCAGGCATGTCATTTCTCGGGTTTGCCCATTTTCATCACTATGCTGATTGGAGCTACTCCGGATGCAGTCCCCAGAAAGTTTCTTAAACTCAAGGTTTTATAAAACCTGCAGGAGAATTAAGGACAATGACCAAGCCCCATGTAAAGCATGGTGGGCAGTTGGTAAAATTAACTTAAGTGTCTTCTATTCTTCGAGAAATGCATCCACAAATTCTTTGATATTTCTCTCCTCCCTCTTCCCCTGAGTGTGGGCTCAGTTGAATGACTTCCTTCCAGCGGGTAGATTACACTTCCAGATTAGGCTATCAAAAGACTGCAGTAAAGGTGGGGACAATCTAAATGTCCACTGACAGATGAATGGATAAACAAAATGTGTATGTGTACGCGATGGAACGGTAGTCAGTCATAAAAAGGAATGAAATTCCGATACATGCTACAACATGGATGAATCTTGAAAACACTGTGCTGAGGGAAATAAGCCAGACACAGAGGGATAAATATTATGATTCTTCTTTTGTGAGGTATTCAGGTAGGCTAATTCATAGAGACAGAAAGCAGAAAAGAGACCTACCAGAGGATGGGGTAGGAGGATGGGGAGTTACTCCTTCGTGGATATAGAGCCTCTCTTTGGGTTGATGAAAGTGAATAGTGGTGATGGTTAATGCTACTGATGTGCACGCTTAAGAGCGGTCAAATGATAAATTTATGTTATGTATATTTTACCACAGTACCCTCCCCCCCCCACCAAAAAAAAAAAAAAAGACTGCCGTTTCCATGTTAAGTGTTGTGTGCCTCTCTCTTTTGGTCTCTTGGACCATTCTGCTCTGGGAAAAGCCACCTACCATATCTTGAAGCCACCTAGGCAGGTCTGTAGAGATGTCTGTGTGGCTAAGAACTGTGACTTCCGGACAACATGAGTGAGAAATCGATGACTCCAGTGAGTAAGCCTTCTTGGCAGAAAATGCTCCAAGCACATCTGAGGTTTCAGATGATGTGGCAGGCCCTGGCTGATACCTTGACTGGGACCTCACAAGAGATGCTGACCCGGAAGACCCAGCTAAGCCACTCTGGGATTTCTGACTCTCAGAAACTGTGAAATAATACACGTTTGCTGCTTTAAGCCAACAAATCTTGGGGAAATTTGTTACCCAGTAATAGATAATGAGCACGGTATGAGTATATAACACAAGTTTACAATAATATTGAATAATATAAATTCATAATAGTATTAGATAATAACATTCATTTTTAAAAAGCTTCTACTTCTTTCAACAGAGCAATTGGAAAGTGTTGGCTACTGAGGTTAAGAGAAATGTCTCTATCTCGATTCTATTTTGTATCTCTTCCTTGGATTCATTTGGTTCTCTCAAATATGGCCATTCTCTCTCACGTTCCATATGGTTCCCTTTCCCACATTTGTCTGTGTGGGAATGGGTATTTTTATATCAACTGCAGAACATTCTTTGTCTCTGTTTGGAGTAATTCAAAATCCATAGTTCAAGTACAGAATCTGTACTTCAACCTTGTATCTAGAACTCCACATACTACTTGGTTGTTGCAAAGATACACGCTAAATAGAAACTCCATAAACAAACCCCCACTGTCTATCTTCTCTCTCTCTCTCTGACTCTCCCTAAACTCTATCTTTATAACAGTGATGATGAAAGTAATTTGTATATAGCTCTGGAGTTTATAATAACCATTACTAGAAAAATTCTTCCTCACTCACCAATGTCTAGTGTAGACTGAGTGGGGCCATCTACAAGCAGCATATAGGAGATAAGACCTGGGAACTTGATTGATCCAACAAAAGTGTCACCGATCTGATGTTTTGGGGAATCACTCAGCTATTTGGGAAAGATCCCCCCAAGAGCAAAACACCAAGCTGATATGGCAAGTCACAGGGAAAAGAAGAGAAAGATAGCACGAAGAAGGAGGTAAAAGATAAGGGCCCTAAGCCCCCTATCTTTTAGTCTTAAAGATGACCAGAAAAACCTTGGATATGGCCTTTAGTCTCTTTGAGCCTCTATTTTGCCATCTGGTAAATGGGGTCATGCTACCCAAGATGTTTGCAGTCAAATGCTCTACCACTGAGGAAGATGTTTGAATGGGATCAAACAATCCATGGACATTTCTTTTAAGTGTAAAATATGCAATTCTGTGGTTGAATTCGGATGCCCATATACTCTTCCATAGGTTATTCCTAGGGAACCATCTAGCACGGCCACCTGGACAGCTCAAACGGTTTCTCCATCTCTGTATCATATGTCTAATTCAGAACAGAACTATAGTCTGTACCTTGAAAATTCAAGAAATATGAGTGGCTTAAGAACAAACAGTAGGATTGTGAACACCTTCCTCAGAGCTTTATTTCCAGGGAAGTTCTTACTCAGGCAAGAAGATGCCACTCTAAGGGACGAAGGCTAGCTGAACGTCCCACTCGATCAGCACAGCAAGCCTGGAAACTCTGCCCAGGGCAACAAGGGCATTTACATGAAAATTCGTCTGGGATGTACAAGGATGATACAAAGCAAAGACAAAAGAATTCCAGAGGCTAAACTATGTCAACTTCACTGTTTTGACCAACTCTGGTGGCAAATGAGTTTAGTTGGTGCTCAGAACATGTTCTGGGGAAGTGAAAAAGCAAGTCATTGCTTTTTCTTCCTTTCTTTCTTTTTAAGTTTTTTTTTTTTTTTCCATTTCTCATCAAATGGAAGAATCCTTGTACAAGAGTCCTCAACCAGTCGGTGAAAGTCTGCTCGTAGAGCTCAAAGCCTGATCTGATAACGCTCCAGTGAGTGGCCTAAGGATTGACAGCTTCCCCAGGGAGGAATAAAACATCTGCTGGAAATCCCCACCCCCACCCCTTGACCTTCAAGCTTTAGGGGAAATGAAAAGCAGCTTCCCTCAACAGAAAGATTAGGAATTTCTGCTGCGGTGTCTTACTGTTTCTTTAAGGCTTCCATGGAAATGAAAGATGTTCCCAAGCAAAGATAGGTCAAATCTATTAAGAGAGTGGATGAAGCATTTCCCTCCTGAAGACTGGAGAATAACAGAAAATAACCTTTTCTGATGAAACAAGAGTATCATTTTTTGTTTGTTTGTTTGTTTCACATTTACTTCCTGAAAGTAGGGAGAAATGATTTAATTTGGGTGTGAACATAGCTAATTATTAGAAGAAAAGAGGAAGGGATTTTCAAGATGGAGCTTCTGTAGTTTACATATCATTTAAACTTTCCTGTTCCTTTTCCCAGCCTTTCCCACCCCCCCTTCCCTCAGCAATTCTGTTTCCATCTTCTCAGCTCCCAGAGAATCATCAAGAAGTTGAGCTCCAGCAGCACTGGCCTAAAGGACATTTTATTCTTCTCTCCAGCCCCCAAATGTACCATCTTACCAGAATTCGTTCCATCCTTACAGGGGAAGGGATGCACTAAGCAAGACTTTCTCCAAACTACAGCTACATTTTTACATTAATCTGACACCTGCCATCTGCTTTATTTCCAGGGAAGTTCTTCTTAGCAGGAAGGTGACACTCCATGGGGTGAAAACCTGGCTGAATGTCAATGAGGATTCATTAGATAATATCCCGAAAGCCCTATGGAGGGCCTTGCAAAATACAACCGAAGGTGGTGTAGTGATTTCCTAAATCCAAGATTTCGGGTTTATCTTTGATGTTCCCTGGGCACTAGCAATGTTTGGTTATATAGAGGAAAAAGAAATATTAAACAATTTTTATTTCAGCTGACCTTTTACAGAGACAAGAAGTAATTTTGTCTGGATTCCCCATTTCAGTATGGGACAGTAACAGCTGGACAGGGATTTTGCACAACGCTTTGTGAGTTTTGCACTCAACTGCCTTTGTCAGATTGGCATTTTATATTAAATCAATAGAGCACTGTTATTAAGACACCAGACTACTACAACTTTAGAAAGATCCTAAATCAAGAAAATTTTTCTGGACCACTACAGCGTCCTTGACTGCAAAATCATGATACACCCGAAAGATCCGTTCCAGCCTAGGAGGCATTATAGTGGGATGATCTGGAATCAGACTGTCTGGATTTGAAGATGAGCCTCACCATTTGCTTATGAATGCTGTGATTTTGAGAGACAGTAGATCACAGGGGTTAAGCACGTAGGCCATGGAACCAGACTTCTTGGGTTGGAACTCTGATTTCACCATTTACCTGCTGGATGATTTTAGGGACGTTCTTCAAACTTCTGGGCCTCAGTTTCATCATCTATGAAGTGGAGATATTACTGGATCTAATCTCCAAATGTTACAGGGAGGACAAAATAAGCTGATGCCTGTAAAATGCTTTCAGCGATGTCTGCTGCATAGAGTGCTCAACAAATATTAGCTACAGTGATTGGTATTATCTTTTTCCAAATTTTCAGCATTTTAGCCAATGCCAGGCAAAGCCAACAAAGAAAGGGAGCTAAGCAAGGAGAACTCAGGAAAATGTTGAATTTGCCAAAACTGGGAATCAGGCAAAACTTACCCTTTGGCACTATCTGTCGATTTTGCTTTCTCTAGGTTCCTCTTAGAACACTGCACCCAACCTCCAGATTTTTTTCGCTACTCCCCTCCATACTCGCCCTTCATCAATCAGCTTTTACCCAAAGTTCTGTTCCCTCAGGACTTTGCTCTGAACCATGTGAAAATTAAAAAAAAATCAAATCTAGTTTAAAGTATTAATGGATGTTGATAAGTCAATGTTATGCTTTTGGGGTATCACATTAGCATTTTAGAAAAGTCAAGATTGGGGGCGCCTGGGTGGCGCAGTCGGTTAAGCGTCCGACTTCAGCCAGGTCACGATCTCGCGGTCCGTGAGTTCGAGCCCCGCGTCAGGCTCTGGGCTGATGGCTCAGAGCCTGGAGCCTGTTTCCGATTCTGTGTCTCCCTCTCTCTCTGCCCATCCCCCGTTCATGCTCTGTCTCTCGCTGTCCCAAAAATAAATAAACATTGAAAAAAAAAATTAAGAAAAGTCAAGATTGTTTTATCCCCAGGAGGGATGACCAACCCTAAGAACTTTGTGTAATGTGGCAGAAGGGTAAAGATGATGTTTGGGGGCAGGTAGAACATTCAGCCTTTCTTGAATCACAGATAAGCTGCTATTTGGATAACCCATAGAGTGTATCATAAAGTTGTTTAATATAAAGTATTGTGGACAGACTCTGGGGCTGTAGCCAAACACACTGTGCTTCAACACCATGTTCTTAGGTTGACAGGTGCAGCACCAAGGCTCCAGTGTTACAGGTCCCACCACCCCCGGGGCTGCCGTCAACAAATCATGACAAATTGGACTAGCCAAATCTTTCCATCACTTTTGATTTTCCTAAAGACGTAGATACACCTGCTGAAGATGTTCCAAACAGACGGAAGCAGAATAAAGCTAACAAGTGGAGAAACACGGCAAAGGCCCGACATTGACTTCTATCACTAGTTACTATGTTCCTTGGCCTACTCAGCATTTCGGATTAGAAAACGGGTCAAGGGGAAGGGGATTTGGCTCTAGGTCCATCTCTACCACTGACTGTGTCTTTAAGCAAGTCAAGCCACTTTATCTTGGAGGGTCTTATTTGCAAAACTAGGAGAGAGAAGCTTCAGAGCAGTATTCCTTCATCCTCCCTCAACTAGAGGTCCCAATGGGATTGTGGGGAAGCCCTAAAGCCCCAGGGAACAATTTAAGTGCCTCTACAGACAATGAATGGCAATGGGGTTTCCTATCAAAGAAAGCTATGAGAAAATTAAGATGTTGAGGAGATAAATCTGGGGGAGAGAAAATATGGAAAAAGATAGCGAGTAGCAAGATTGGATACAAGATCACCAGCTAGAAGACTCTTATAGTACATATATATATAGCATATATAAACTATATATATTTGCCCATTTATGAAGTTTCACATAGTAAAATACATATATATATATATACCCTAGTCAAATCACTACGGTACGCAAGTGACTCTCAGCACTGGCTGCACCCTAAGGAGCTCTTAAAAAATTCAAATGCCTGGGCTCTATCCCAGAGGAGTTATATGGAACTCTCTGGGTCTAGAATGTAAGCTTCCGTATAATGTTAAAAGCTCCCCATGTAATCCTAATGTCCAGCCAATGATAAAAACCACCAATGGTAGACTATGCTGGTTTTTAATGATGAAATGGAAGAGTGGTATGTAAAAGACCTGTGCAGGTGACCTAAGAGGATTGCCAACTGATTATACAGGAGAGATAAAGGTCAGGGAAGACTCCAAAACAACTTAGATCTCAAGCAAGGGTGCCTAAGAGAATGGACAGGTCATGACATCATAGTGGAAGGGAAATGGTTTGGGAGGGAAGATGAGTTTGAACTGAAGTAGATGGTGGAATGTCCAAGTGATCCCATCTCTTTACAATATCCACAGTTATAGGTGGCACCATATCTACTATGACCAGACAATTTAACCTTGAATTGACTGCTCATTAGCTTTTATCAAAAGCTCTGTTGAAACAAAATAGCAGTACAAGAAAGATGGACCACAAGGGTGTCATATCTTTTTTTCAATGTTTGTTTGTTTGGCTTAACTTCTTCTGGACGATGATAAGTTCTCTGCATGTTTATGAAAGCTATAGACCCAATTCTCAGAAAAAAAAAATACTATTAGAAATATACATGGAAAGCTTTGTATGGAGGCCAGCTTGAGAATCTCTTTTTTAGATAGGGACTAAAGGGGCACCAAGCCAAACAAAGTTCTCATTGTTGTTATTATTACTATTAAGGTCATGACCAAGAAGAAATGGAGAAAACCGCAGCCAGAAGAGAAACATATGCAGGGAAGGGAAGCGAGATCGTTAGAAAAGAGATGGAGAGTAGCTTTTTTTTTTTTCTTTCTCCCCTGAACAATGAGGTCACGATCGAATCTCAAGAGGAAGCGTTCTCTCTCCTAAATGCTTTGGAGCATTTCATGTCTTCTGTCTGCCTTTATTCTTCAATTAAAATGTTGATGTGTTATGTGCACCTGTCCTCTGCTTTGTCGTTAAAACGTCCCAGCAACCACAAAACATGCAAGCTCGTGATGACTGTCTGTGTTTTCCATAATGCTTAGCATTCCCTACAAATACGATTTCAGTATCTAGGACTTTTGATTTGAAAAATGAAACAGCTCTTGTTAGTTCTAATAGGAAAAGGCAGCTTGATTTCCAATGCTCTGTTTTAATTTGGGTTTTACCAGCCAGTGATTTTATTGAAAGTGAAATCCATATTCCTGTTTAGCTTTAGCATCTCAACTCTAAAATGGGAAAATCACAGCTTCAGTAACAGAATTGAGAATGAGGTCCTGGCATCTTTCTTGAAAGAAATTTGGATAAGTAAGAGTTCTTGGTAAGTGCTCACAAATTACTCATGCCGTATGTCTAAACACACACAAACAGGTTTAGAAAACCTGGTTGAAGTCAATGAAATAATTAGGTATGAAGAAAATAACAGGGGTTTCTTTTGCCATATTTCTACCAATATGGGCCATACTTGCTCCAAGGCGATGAAGAAGGGAGGGGGAGTCAAGTCATGACCGAGCAGGACTGCATATGCCCAAGCTCTCTTTCTCTCCATGAAGATGTTTTGTGCTACCCCACACTACCCAGAGTGGGGTTCATATGGCATTCTTCTGGTTTCCCCTTGTAACTTAAAAGGAATTTTTCACAATGTCTGGCACCCTCGATATCCTGCAAATAAAGAGGAGGATGTGCTCGATTTCCTTGCATCAGGAACCCACTGAGGCGGCACCAATCTGGATGTCCAAACAGCGCAGTAGGTTACGGGGAAGGAAAAAAAAAAGATCTCTATCTCTACTTCTACAAAGATCCTGAAGGATGGGAAAGGAAGAGCAGGCCGCTGCCCAAATGGCTGTGACCAAAGTGGAAGTTCTGACTTTAGCAATGAAAGGGAATGACTCCTCTCCTTGATGCCCAAAGTTACATGGTTCACAGCAAAGACCCCCATGAGTCTATTCATTTGAACAGGGGTAGAAATAAATGGCTTAGAAAAAATACGAGAGCCTCGCACTAATACCGTCCATGTAGTAACGGGTCATCTGGAGTCTAGATCCAGCCTATTATGCTCCTGGCCAGGTCTTTCCTGAGAAGGTGATGTAGGAAGGAGACAAAAGTAAGGCTCTTGCTGGGGCGTCTGGGTGACTCAGTCAGTTAAGCATCCAACTCTTGATTTCGGCTCAGGTCATGATCTCCCAGTTCATGATCTCATAGTTCATGAGTTCGAGCCCTGCATCGGGCTCTCCGCTGACAGCGCAAGGCCTGCAAAGTCGGCTCGGGATTTTCTCTCTCCCTTTCTCTCTGCCCCCCTCCCCCTAAGTAAATAAACTTAAAAAAAAAAAAAAAAGTAAGGATCTTGCATTCAATAGAAATGGGTTAACATCACAGCCACACCCCTGGCTGGCCGAATAGACTGCAAAGGCACTTCACTTCCCTGAACCTTTTCTTTGGTTGTAAAATAGAGGGAATAATATCCAAGCAGTGGATTCAATGAGATAGAAATGGAAGGCTTAGACAAGGTGTTCAATGCACTTTCCTTTTCCTTTCCCTGTGCTTCCCTCCCCACTTCCACTCCTGGAGTCACAGCCAAGAATTGCCATGCCTTTTCCTGGTCAAGCGGTGAGAATTCCGTTTGTCTTGTGCAAACTCAAAGCGGATATCACCCTTACTTCTCGGAGGCTGGAAATTCACAGTAACTGGAAGATTAAGTTTGAGACATTTCATGTATTCTCTTTTTCTAGTTCCCTCTCTTCCGCCTTTTACAGCACAGGCGCTGTTCCCTTGGCATTTGCAAATTTACTTTTTTATTTCCACAGGTGTAGGTGGATTGATTCAAGGAGAGAAATAGTAGCACAAAAGAGAAGGTTGTTTTTTTTTTTTTCCCCCAAAGGTAGAATTCGTTTCGGAAAGGGGGAGTCTTTTTCATGACTGCTAACATTTGAATGCTTGCTAAGTGCCAGGCACTCTTCTATCTGTGTCACGCATGTCAATCCATTCCATCCTTATGACCTCTGTAATTAAAAAAAATTTTTTTTTAATCTTTATTTATTTTTGAGAGAGAGAGAGACAGCGTGCGAGCAGGGGAGGAGCAGAGAGAGAGGGAGACTCAGAATCCGAAGCAGGCTCCAGGGTCCGAGCTGTCAGCACAGAGCCCAATGCGGAGCTCGAACTCATGAACCGTGAGATCGTGACCTGAGCCGAAATCGGACACTCAACCGACTGAGCCACCCAGGCGCCCCATGACCTCTGTATTAATAGACAAGGAACAGAGGCACAGAGAGTTTAAGTAAATGATGCAAGGCCACACAGCTAATTGGTGGTTGAACTAAGCTCTGAACCCAGGGAAATCTAGCTTCAGAATACATGTTCTCTACCATCTCAATGGCTTATTCATCTCTTTTCCCCGGGAGCTCGATACCCAGAAAATTAAAGGAAGATAGATGGGGAAAACACAGATCAAAAGAAGATGAATCACGAAGAACATTTGAAATAGCTATTAAGCTTGCGTAATTGAAATTTGATGCTGTTTTCAAATACTCATAATAGAAACACTAATATTTCCTATATGGGCAGGTAACAGTCTGATCAGCCTTGATGTTCGAAGTAATGATGTCACAAAGCCAACTAAGACTCCTGAGAAAGTGTTTGTGGTTTGCTTTATTTCCCTGCGCGAATATTCCTTGACCAAAAACAATCTCAAGGTTTCTGAAGGTGGCCAGAATATCCAGCCTGCTTTCTTTGAAGGGGGAAATATTTCCATTTTGAGAAGATGAAGTGGACATTTTCTTGGCTGCGTATTTGATAATGTTTCTTTACTGGAAATACCTACATTTCTTCTTCTTACACCAGACTTCTGGAACTTTTTTTCCCCCTAAAAGAGACCATTGATACTATTTACCCCCCCCCCCCCCCCCCCCCGCCATGTAATGAAAAAAGGAGGTCAAATACTTTTAGTTCCCTCACTTATCTAGAAGCCAATCTAGGATTCAAATCCAGTTCTCCTGACTCCTCATCCAGTTCTGCCACTCAACCACATGTGTTTCTTGCTCTTACACACAGGCTCTTTTTTGGCCACAAGTAAACACACTGACCTTTGAAATATGGAAAGAAAAGTGCTTTGAAATAAAACTGGCACAAACAGCGGTGAGACAGCCGTCATCTGGAGGCCGAAACAAAGAGGGGCATAGTGTTCAAGCTGTCTTAAGAATTACATGAAGCAGTTATCACTCAGGCCCCAGTCTGAGCATTACCCCCCAAACAAACAGCCTCCATTTGAGAAAACACATAGGCCACTTTGTTGCTCTGGCATCCTGAGGGGTGGGAAGCCCCCCAGCTGAAAATCACATGTGGCTGGAGCTGTTTTCCAGAGCTCCAGGCTCTTTCCTTTCTTCCTTCCCCATTAAACCCCTCTGCCTCCTTGGCAAAGGCCCTCAGGTGAGGTAAGTGCCAATTAACAACAAAGAGCTTGATGGATTTCAAGTTTATGACTTAGAGCTATGTTCTCGTGAAATATATTCTTCCCTGGTCCAGGAGCCTTGATAGGCGGAGAGCAAGGATTCTCAGGCTGGCTGAAATTCGGTTCCTTTTTGCTACTGCCCGAAAAGTGATTTCTCTTTTGGGGGTTTGCTCCAATAGAAAGCCAGGTAAATGAACCCCAGAAAGGGGCAAACTGATTCTGAAAGCTTCAGCTGCAAAGATAAATGGAGCCGAAGGTTTTGCGAATTGGGGTTTCGCAGAAAAGTGCTCTTAAATTTCTCGTGGATTCATTGGATGAGAAATTCATTCATCGGATGGAGAATAAATACAGCCAGACTTCCAAATGAGTAGGAGAGATGAGAACATCTGATCCAAAGAGACTCTGAAGCCTTTTCCAGCTTTCAAATTTGGATTTCTATCCTAGAAATGGTTTTCGTCGTATGTTACAATCATTTGCGTGTTAGCACATCAATTTATAAAAACATTTTTGTGAATTGTTCTCAGGCCACAACGATCTGAAATCTGACCAATAAAACTATCTGATCTGACGTCTTAGAGCCTGGCCAGACCAAGAGGTCTGGCAATAGAAACGTGGATGGGTTAAAATATATTTTAAAACAATTCCTCTAATTATTAATTGTACTCAGTTGTTTAATATTTTCAGCGCCTGCTGAATTTAGCAAAGAGAATGACAGATGCATATTAAAATGCATGCAAATACTACACGCAAGCCACATTTTAATATATTGTTTTGCATTCATAATTTTAGTCTTGTGATTTGTATTTTCATTTGCTTGGGAACAAAGACTTTCTTCTTTTCCCACTTGGGAAACAAGGCAAGACTTGTTCCTGCCGGCATCCTACTAGTATTCCTGAAAAAGCAGCAAACTTAATGGTTCAGGAACTGCTCTCCACCACCTGCTTATGGGCCCCTTAAACAGAGGCTACATTTAAAATGCAATGAAAAGGTGAAAATATGCAATCAATCAGCTGCTTTGTCCTGTAGCGGTGGGCAATCATATTTTCTTATTGTTGTATAAAACTGAACAGACTGCTTTTTTTTTTTTTAAAGTAAGCTGTTTAAATGTGCAATCTCTTTTCAAGTAGAAAAGAGATTCACCAAATCCCATTCCTTTTTAATCCAAAGTTCCAGATAGAACACATTTCCCAGTCCCCCCTGAATTTGGGTGGTTTCTGGCCAGTGGAATGTCGGCCAAAGTAGTGTATACAATGTCCAAGTCTGGCTACTAGGTCTCTTGGGCAACCCTACAGAAGTGTTCTACACCAGGCTTCTGATGCTTTGGAAAGACACAGAGTCAATGTGGAGAATGCCAAGGGCATAAGGGGGTCCTGGAATAAAAATGTGTGAGCACACCGACTCTGCTTCTTTCCATCTCCCATGGACAATGACTCACAGTAGACTGTCACACATATTCATGGTGTGGTAGCTGGTCCAACAGTCACATCTGCTTTTCATACCCTTGTGTGTATCTACCTCCCATATGGTACCAGGGTCGGTCTGTGGGACTAATTGCATATGGCAGAAGGGACGGTATGTCACTTCTTAGGTTGAGTTATTAAAGGCTGTAGCTTTTGTGTTGGATGCTCTCTCGTGCATTCTCTCTCTCTCTCTCTCAAGGAAGCCAGCGGCCATATATTGGGGTTACTTACGCAGCCCGTGGAGATACCCACATGGTAAGGAATGGAGACTTCCATCCAACAGCCAGAGGAGTCGAGGCCTGCTAGTTTAGGAGTTGTTAACCTACAACTCCAGCAGATAGCTTGAATGTAATTCGCAAGAAATACCGACCTAGAATCACCCAGTTAAACTGCTCCTGGGTTCTTGATTCTTAGCAACTGTGAGAGATAATGCATGCTTGCTTTCAACTGCTAAGTTGTAGGGCCATTTGCTACACAGAAGTAGACACTAATACCACACAGATAAAAACAAAGCTTTGAGACACTGGAACTGTTTGTTACAGTATTTAAACACCGACTAACACGGTAGAGCAACGCTTGTGGTAACTATGCACATACACGAGCGCACTGGAAGGTTTCTAAGAATAAAGACTCTGGTTTGTTCTTGGAGACATCGCTGCCCAGATGAGAGGGAGTCTTGAATGAACTATAAATAATAAATATGGCTTCCAATAAGGTGCCCGGTGTGCTCCTGCATCCGGTACGTGCAAAGTCAACGTTGTTTGAGCAGTTACCACTTCAAAGCTGGATGGATTCAACTGCAACTTATTTCGGGTCGGAAAAATTCCGGGAGTGTATTTTTAGCAAGTGCATAGATTGCCGTGTGCCAAACACTCACGTAAAGAAGGGAAGAACTCAGTTGTCTAGTCATATTTGTGTTTCCACACTACCGTGCTTCCGTTTGTCGGGACCAGGTGCTATTCTAATGGGCACATGTGTTCATTTATTTATTCCTTTCAACAACCTGATAAAGAGTGTGCTGTGGCTCTTATAACTTTACTGCCAAGGAGATAGGCTCAGTAAAGGTAAGCACCTTGTCCCAGGTCACAGAGCCACTTCCTGGCTGAGCCTCCACTTGATCTGTGGACTTACAAACGCCAAGGATCACGAGGTTACCCATTATACCAAGTTGCTCCCTCAATGGAATTCTCAAAAGACACGGAAGAGACCTGCAGAGTCCAGGAAAGGGCTGCTAAGTGGATAGTGTGGATTAAAAGGTATTCCTGTGAGGACAGAACAGAATAATTGGGACTTTTTAATTTTTTTATTATTATTGTTATTTACATTTATTTATTTTTGAGAGACAGAGACAGGCAGCATGAGCAGGAGAGGGGCAGAGAGAGAGGGAGACACAGAATCCGAAGCAGGCTCCAGGCTCCGAACTGTCAGCACAGAGCCCGAGGCGGGGCTTGAACTCACGAACCATGAAATCATGACCTGAGCTGAAGTTGGACGCCCAACCGACTGAGCCACCCAGGCACCCCTAGGTACTAGGCTTTCTTAATCCCCCCCCTTTTTTACATATTTTAATTTATATACATTTATTTTGCTTTTGTTGGTGTCAGTGAGATGATGGTGATGATGTTGATGGGAGAAAACTATCATTTCTTGAGAAATTTTATATGTCAGGCACAAGAATCGCGGGGTCGTGACCTGAGCCAAAGTCGGACGCCCAACCGACTGAGCCACCACCAGAATAACCGAGACTTTCAGGCCTTGAGGGATTCACGTTACACCAGGCTATGGTCAGACTTTGTGAAATCCTGAAGGGCATGAATTTATTCACCTAAATACAACCGCCCACAGCAGCGAGGCCTCCCCTCAAGAGCATCAGAGATGGTTCTAGGAACCGGCACGGATGCAGTTCGTCCGGGACGGGACGCACCGCCCTCTGCCTCTACGTCCGCTGCAGAGACTAGGCCCCCGGCCCCAGAAGCTGCAGCGGAGAGGGAAAGAAAATCCCAAACCACAGGGCAACCAGCTCCTTGTGGAGCAGCCAAGAAGGGGAGGCTGGGCCTCCCTGCTAATTGGCACAAACCCTTATAGCCGATTCCTTCCAAGGCTTGCAGATCAGCGCTAGCCTCAAAGAAATCAGGAATGGGCCAGAGCAGCGCTGGGGATGGATGGACACTCTGTGTCTGCCTCTCCCGCCAGGCCCACTTGTGCTTGTTTTTCATGGGAACGTGTGTGCAGTGTTTGCGACAGGCAGCTCCCTGGGTTCTCTCAGCCCAGAGTTGTGGCAAGGAGGGGAACTGGCTGTTTACCAGGAACGCTGCCAATGGGCTAATGAGAATTTTTCATGACTTTGGGATGTTTGCAGAACCAAAGGCTTTTGAAACCTGATTCCAACGCTGACCTAGAGTCTTGGAGACAAGAATAATAACCTGTGGAAAGAAGCTGGGGCTAGCACAGAATAAACCTCACTTCTTCTGACTTTTCCGAATGCTGCTGGCCAGAATGTGCTTCTCTCGACCTTAGATGGTGAGATGGATTTTTAATCTGCAGCACTGGATGCTAGGGCAGAGCTTAAAATTCATCTTTCATTTCATGTAGCAATGGGTTTGTGAAAGTAATGAATGATGCATTAACCTTTTGCAAGGAGAATGTTAAAGTTGTGTAGGGTAATATACCATTTTAAAAACGTGGAAGGGCTGTTTACATGAAAAGAAATTGATATGTCCATTGCAAATCACTCTAAATCATTTATTTCGGCAGGCCCTCAAGGATCTAATTCTAACAGGAGCTAAGTTTGAATTCTTACACTTGAAAATAAGACCGAATGCTTTATGATGATCCACAATTCTGAATATTCATATATTTATGCTAGTAATTGTTTTCTCCCAATCATTCTGAATTGATGATGTCTTGCTAGAGAAATAAAGAGCCCACATTTACGCGTCTTTGTATTCCTTTCCAGCCGCGCCTCACAAAATCAATTACCTGGCATTAATTCATCACTTTCAGACTTTTCCATTAGTAAAAAGATAATTTTTTTAAAAACAGCCAATGACTGCCGTGGTATAAATAAATTTAGGGCCCACTAACAAGCGGATCACTGATGTGCACAAGGCCTTGTTCAAAGCCACCCTCTGTGTGAAAGCACAGGCTGGATGCGACTTCAGGGATCCCGTCTACACTTACCACGTTAGGTCACATGTGTCCATTTGCATCTGTTCCTTTCATTTTTTCCAAGGAGTAGAAATTTTGAGTTGGAAAAAGACGTGAGGTAGATACAAGAGATTTTGGAAGCCAGTGAATGGAGAGAAAGGTGAGGGGTGGCGGGGCGGGGAGAAAGACGGCTTAATGCTAATAGCACTGCAAGGTTCTGGCAGCCCAGCTCCTCTCAGATTCCCACTCCCTCCTGGGGATGGTGGTTCAGCTTCCTTTACGTACATGTCTTTACAACCAAGGAATACCTGGCATATCCATCCTGACAACAAACCTATCATTTTTACACTTGACGCTAATAAACTCCTAACTGCCGCCTTCCTCCTGTCTTGTTGGTTTCCCGCCCAGCACCACACCACCAGCAGAATGATCTGTCTGAAACGCGAGTTTGATCACATGATTCTCCTGCTACAAAATGGGTTTCTCGGCCATGGCTTCTAAGTCCTACGCCGGCTTTCGAGATCCTCCATAACCTGCCTCCAGCCTGCCTTTCCTCCCTGGTTTCTGCGACTCTCCCTCTCAGCTCGATACTCACCGGGCACTGAAATGGGGACACTCCGTGCACCTTGGTGTCCTTTACCCACCGTTCTCCCTGCCTGGAATTCTCTCTCCCCTCCAGTCCCGCCTGTGGTATTTACCATTCTGCAAGAGCTAGATTTTCGCCTCAGAAGCCTTCTCCGGCCTCCCAAACAGAGGTGAGTTCTTTCCCCTTTGAGCCTCCGCTATGACAGGTGCAGCGTTTATTATACTATTTTAGCCACTGTTTGTTCATATCACTTCCTCTTTTATCATTATTTCTCAAAGTATGGCCCAAAGAACAATCGCCTCAAAAATACCTGTCTATGAAAAGCTCAAATACCTCGTTCCCATTTTAAATAGATATCCCTGGGGCTTCTTAGGGGATTAAAGTTTGAGAACCACTGGACTCAAGGGCAGGTATCATCTGCATGGTACATGGTAGGTAACGAATGAATAAAAGGACTTGGTTGCTTTGGAGTCACAGGTGGGGCTTCTGTAGCTCCTATTATATGTAACGTGTACGATATGTAACTGCAGCTCAGTCTTGTTCATCATCTTGTCTATTCCAGATCCTCGCCCAGGGCCCTGGGGCATGACAGGCACCAAATGAATGCTTTGTCACGGAAAGAAACCATGGCCCCCAGAAGCTTTCGAGCACTACGCGGCAGGGCCGAGATGCAGCCAAAGCACCAACAAGATTAGCACGAGGCCTGTTCAGTTCCTCAGGACGAGGCACCAAGTAAAAGCAAGATCATAGCTGGCAACGCTCTGATGTTCCTTCGTGGAAATCCTTGATGTGGGCTGTGAAATGTCAAATCCAGATTTGATTAAGCCCAACTCCAAATCCCCAAGGCAAGTGTGTAGCCACAGTCTTAATGTCATTATTGGAGCCACCTCCGTCTGTTGCTTTCAAAAGGGCTGAGCTAGCCCCCCGTCCATTGATACTGACTCCTACAAAATGAAGCCTGCGATTAATTCCGCACGTCCGAGGCAGATAATGCCTAAAAAGCTTGATCTGGCTCCTTCCTGAAAACTGAAGTATTAAATTGAACCAAAAAAAAAAAAAAAAAAGAATCCTCTGATCTGCCGTAAAGCCAAGAGAAAGGGTGGGTCCCAAAAACAACAGTAGAAATCAAAGCTTTAGTTTCTTTGGCTTAAGGCTAGACTGTTGTCTGTTTGGAGTTTTCCACTTCCTCCTTTAAATGATAACCTATCAGTTTTCAGTTAACCCATACTTTGAATTTTTAAAGGCAGAAGCCAATAAGCAACACAGGCTGATGGGAGGGCAGTGGACCAGCTGAGTGATTCAGTAGGATGCAGATGGAAACTTGGCTTGCTGTGCTGGGACACACTTGAGGGATTGGGCACAAAAACTAGGCCAGAACCGAGTCCCAAACCCAAGTAGGCAACACTGGGATTTATCAAATTAAACCCAAATGCCACAGCTTCACGGGAGCAGACCGGATTTCACCACTGCATTCTCAGAGGGAAGAGGGGTTGGGGGGGGTCGCTGCTCCCCAACTCAACCACAAGGCAGAGCTCCACTTTGTTCTGTGAAATTCAGAACACATTTGTTTTTTTGTGTTTTTTTCCTCTTCAAAATTTGCTCCTGCCCTTCCTCAGGGTCTGCCTAGAACGAAAATACTAAGAGCCAAAAACACCCGCAGAAAGGCTGCTTTATTGTGAAATCCAATCTCAGCAAAAGCAGGAGAATCAGCAATCTTTTGACCTTCCCTAGTAGTGAAGTGTAACGGCCCCACATGGTTTAGATAACTAGGGAAAGGTCTGATGAGCTGTCAAACCACGGAAATTTTAGAGTTTTGCTTGTCACTCTATATAGAAATGATTCAGAAGTTTCTCAAATTCCAGAGGCTTCCTAAAGCACGACCAGGACGGCTGAGAAGACGCGTCTCTAGGTGACCCTGGGACCAATCTCCTGTTTCTGGAACTTTTGAAATTAGCCCAAGCCACATATCTAGACATAATGGATTTTGTTGGAGCATTCTGCACCAGACTTGACACAGGAGATAGATCGGTTCCAAACCAACATCTACTATAGAGGGGTGGGGCAAGCAAATGACTTTCCCCCAGTTTTTGGTTCCTATAGCGAAAGCTAATCCCAGACGTGGCTGGGACATGAAGGCTGGAGTCCTGGCAGCAGCAGCCCTTGGGATGACTCATTCAAATATCAAGCCCTCTTTTATGCATAAATTATATTAGACATAGTCCTGCCTTTCAGGGGCTCCCTTGCCTAAAAGCATCCATTGTCTCGTTCTCTCTTGGCTTACACATGACATCCAAACTCATCTAAATCATTTCCAGCTTGCTCTCACGTCCTCTTCCGTCTTCCCAGCCCTTCTGCCATGCATTCTACCCTCCAGACCAAGGGTTGGCAAACTTTTTTCTGTAGATAGTCATATAATAAATATTTTAGGCTCGCGGGCCATGTGGTCTTTGTTACAACCATTCAACTCTGCTGTTGTGGAACAAAAGCAGTCATCTTTAAGACATAAATGAATGAGCATGGCTATCTCTCAGTAAAATTTCACTTAAAAAAACAAAAACAAAAACAAGTGGCAGGCTAGATTTGGCCCCCAGAATGTAGTCTGCCAACTCCTGTTTTAGATACACCAAATGTATTCCTTTGCACGTGCTGGTTTCTTTCGTCTTGGAGCTTTTGTCCTTTACCCCCAGCTCAAATAAATTAATTTATTGGAACGCTATTAGGTGTCAGAGACTGTCCCGGGATCTAGAGATGTAGCAGGGAGAAAACAGACAACATTTTCTACTGCATAGAATTCAGATTCTAGTGGGAGCAAATAGATAGTAAATCAGTGGCAAACAAAAGCATGCAAGGCAGGTAGAACTACAATGAAGAAAAATCAGGCAAAGTAAGGGGTGAGGATGTTATTTTTTAAATTTAATTTATTTTTTACATTTGCATCCAAGTTAGCATATCGTGCCACAATGATTTCAGGAGCAGATTCCTTCAGCCCCTTACTGATTTAGCCCATCCCCCCTGCCCCACCCCCTCCAATAACCCTCTGTTTGTTCTCCATATTTAAGGGTCTCTTCTGTTTTGTCCCCCTCCCTGTTTTTATATTATTTTTGCTTCCCTTCCCTTATGTTCTTCTGTTTTGTCTCTTAAAGTCCTCATATGAGTGAAGTCATACGATACTTGTCTTTCCCTGACTGACGAATTTCGCTTGGCGCACGAAAATATGGAAGGCTTCAGGAATTTGCGTGTTATCTTTGCACAGGGCAGTGCTAATCTTCTCGGTGTTGTTCCAATTTTAGTACATGTGCCGCCAAAGCGAGCACGAGGATGTTATTTTAAATAGAGTGGTCAAGGAAGGCAACTTTGACGAGGTGATATGGGCACAAAGATGAAAATAAAGTTATAAGCTCCATCAATGTGGATGAGGTGGGGGGTGGGGCAGGGTGGTAAGCATTCCAGGCAGAGGGAGTGCCAAGTACAAAGTGCCCAAGGCAGAGCATTCTTGATATACTGGAGGAAGTGAAAGGGGGCCAGGGTGGTGTAGTGAAGGAGTGAGGGAGGAGATCAGAAACGTAGCTGTGGGCAACGTTGTTTAAAGCCTTATAGGCCATGGAAAGGACTTTGATTTTTATTCTCAATAAGTATGGAAACCACTGAAAGGTAGAGAGCAGAGGGTGCTGTCATCTGCCTTCTATTTTAATAGGATCTCTCCAATAGCCGCGTGTAAGATGAAGTGTAGGGAAGTTGGAATGAAAGCTGAGAGACCGCTAAGGAGGCTGTTGCAATAATCCGGGGGACAAATGTTGTTTAGGGGGATGATAGCCGCAATGGTATGAGTGGTCAGATGCTGAATATATTTTGAAGGCAAAGCTGAAAGGTAGTGTGTGGAGGAAATACTCAAGGATAACACCCAAGAATTTTAACCTGAGCAACTGGAAGGGTGAAATCTGAAGGACTGAGATAGCAAAAACTGTAGGAATTACAGATGGGGAGGGAATAACAAAGATTTATTTAAGTTATGTTATTCTTTTTTTTTAATGTTTTTAAATATTTTCTTATTTTATTTTTGAGACAGAGAGAGACAGAACATGAATGGGGGAGGGTCAGAGAGAGAGGGAGACACAGAATCTGAAGCAGGTTCCAGGCTCTGAGCTGTCAGCATAAAGCCTGACACGGGGCTCGAACTCACAGACCATGAGATGAGATCATGACCTGAGCTAAAATCGGACACTCAACCGACTGAGCCACCCAGGTGCCCCTTAAGTTATGTTATTCTTAAGATGCTTATTAGATCTGTAAGTGGTAACATTAAATAGGCAGTTGAATTAATGGTTTTGAGTTCAGTGGAAATAATATGGATAGACTAGTTATCTGGGAGTTACCTGCAATAAAGCTGAAATCAGATAGGATCAGTTAGGGAGAAGTGAGAACAGACTAGAGGTCAGGGACTAAGTTCTGGAACAACCCAACGTTTGGAGCTTGGGAAGAGGAAGAAGAGCCACAAAGAAGACTTAAAATGAGTGACCAGTGAGACAGGAAGTGAAGTAAGAGTGACTACTCTGGGGCCAAGTGAAGAAAGCCTTTCCAGAAGGAGGAAATGAACAACTCTGTGAAATATTGCCAACATGTTGAGCAAGATGAGGATGAAGGCATGACCCAGATTTGGCAACATGGGAGCCATTGTTGACGTTTTGTTTGAGGAGTAGTGAGGGTGATAGACCGTACAGAGTGTATATGACAGAGGATGGGAGAGGTGCAAATAGTACCTTCTTTCCCCTGGGATCCTCTAATACATTTTACCCTTACAACACTTTTCACAATTATACTTATTGGCTTATGTCTCTATCTCCTCAACTGAGCTTTGAGCAACTTCAATGCTGAGCCATGTTTCATTCATCCTGTCTACAGTACAACACGGGCACAAATCAAGTACTCATCAAGTGTTTGTTGAATGAATATGATACCGTAATCTAAGAAGGAGAGTTTTCACGTAAATGAATATGAGTACCACTGAGACTAGAAAAAATAATACTAAGTAGAAGAACTTGAGAAAGAGGGAGAATGGGTACTTTTATTACCGCATGGTGTTACGTATGACACTAGAGGTATTTGGGTTTCTACCCTGAACATTTTACTTTTTTTTTTTTTTGGTCTTGAAAGTACATATAAATTATTCTCCATAACATATGGTGAGATCAGTTAGTATAACTAGTCCAAATTTGCTAAAGAGGATAGTAAAGCCCTGGAAGATTTAGGAAATATGCCCTCACCCTGTAGACTATGTGTGCTTGGTATAAGATTCCATAAAATGTGTCCCTCTCCTTTCTTTTGGGTTTCCAAAGTTACCAACACACCTCTGTTGTAAGACACCTCCCCAAATCCCTATTACCCTTTTTGGTTGTTTTTTTTTTTTTTTTTTAAGATTACATTTTTAAAAACAAGAATCGCTAAAGGAATTACTTTGGGGTCTGAATAACACTGAGTTGATTAATTCTCTCCTGGTTTATTTGATTATTTGATCATTCAGTCCTTAGAGCCATGACTATTCAGATCCAGAAGCAAAAATTATTACATGATGATTCAAGTGACTTTCTGATTATACTGCTTAATAAAATTAACACTGAAGTCTGAAACAGTGTCCAGAAGTCAAATGGTGATTTTCCAAGGGTCTATTAAAAAGAAAAAAAAAAAAAAGTTTCATTTCAAAGGACAAAATGTTGCCAGTCCTTCTATCTCCAAGGGAGGAAGGATTAGTAAGTAGTTCAGTTAGTTCCTGCAAATTAGGGATTCAGTTATATTTTATTTATTCAATACGGGAGTTCTTGTAAGTGTTGGGTGAGTCATTTGGTAAGACCAAAGCCAAGGTAAATTAAAGCAGTCGCTGGTTGAAGATATTTTTATTGCAATGAGTAGGTCTCCCTCTGGGATTTGGATATACAGGTGTGGTCAAACTTTGGCATGGAAAGTAAGTAGAATCATGAATTCTAAACCAGTGACTCCTAATGTCTTGAGCATGTAATGCTACAGACACATCTAGACACATTTGCTATAAGAAGCCAAAAACATGTGACAGAGGAAATTAGATAGAAGCAGTTGTTCTCCCTTTAGAGTTTACTTACCAATGATCCCAAGGACCCAAATACCTACATATATATATATATATATATATATATATATATATACATTTTTACAAAGAAATAATCTTCTAGAAAACTATTCTTGTGAATTACTCTTTTGTGCCTATCAAGCTTTCTATTTTGTGGGTCGTGGATTTAATAGGTTGTAATGCTGTTTCAAATACCATAGATACTTAATGGACCATGAAAACCCCTTAAGCTATGGGAAATTACAAAAATGTCTCAGTGCCATGGTCACAAATGTGAATGATCTTCTCGACATGAACTTCAAAGGTAAAATGAAATGACATTTCCTGTAGATTTCTGAGTGTTCATTGTCCAGTGACCATGGTCCCCGAGATTTCACCCATGCTTCTCAGGATTCTGTTCCAATCAGCTAGCCAACTCTCAGCTATGGTGGCTCTGGAAATTCAGGCCTGGGGATGCCCGGATGGCTCAGTTGGTTGAGCCTCCAAGTCTTGGTTTTGGCTCAGGTCATGATCCCAGTGTCGTGGGATCAAGTCCCAGGTCAGGCTCTGTGCCCACAGCACGGAGCCTGCTTGGGATTCTCTCTCTCTCTGCCCCTCCCCTGCTCACATCCTCTCACTCTCAAAATAAATAAATAAACATTAAAAATTTTTGTTCTTAGTCTCAGTTATCTTTTGGACACACAAAATAATAGCTTTGTGCAGGTCAGAGAGGGGTTTCCTGGTGGTGTTGGTGCCTGTATAACAGGCTGTTGAATCCCGAGTCTCTGGTCTAAAGACAGTATCTATCGATAAGGTAACCATAGGGCAAGTACTCATTGTCATCAGTTTTAACGAACTAGCAGAAACCAACAGATATTTTTAAATTAGTATCTAATGTTTATAATTACACAGATTTTCATTTTAGATTTTGTAAAATACATGACAGGGAGTAAAATATTATGGTCTCAGCACATCATGGGAGGCCTGCAAACATGAGAAAATCGGCTTCTGTGTTTCTGCTTCCTCTCGTACTTACACTTTTCAAAGGGCCAGAGAAAGTTTCTGAAATTTTGTTTGTTAGGAGATGCTTCCCTTACCAAAAGGGAGAGGTCACTATCTTCTCCAAATCACTAATGACCACTGATTGATAAAGGGGATTATATGTCAGCTCAGTGACTTCTTGGTGATTAGAGACAGTTTATACCAAGTTCAACAACTAATTTTTTAAAAATGGCAATGCCTGTAACCATTCTTGGAAACAGGTCCGCCAGCTATAACAAGCTTTCTTGTATTACATTAGATCTCTGCAAAGCAGGTGTTCTCTGCCCTGAGTGCCTTCCTTCCCCAGGTTTTTGGTTTTGTTTGGTTTGTTTTGAGAGAGAGAGAGAGAGAGAGAGAGAGCACAGGCAAACAGGGCAGAGAGAGAGGGAGAGAGAGAATCCCAAGCAGGCTGTGTGCGAGCGTTGAGCATGACACAAGGCTCGATCTCATGGCAGTAAGATTATGACCTGAGCCAAAATCAAGATTTGGATGCTTAGCTGACTGAGCCACCCAGGTGCCCCTTCTCCGGGTTTAAACAGTTCTGAACAGCCACCCTCCAGTTCCCCGTCCATCACCTGCAGGCTACACACAAGTAGAATTGTTTTTTATTTTCTCTCTTTCCTTGTTCTTAAAAAAAAAAAAAAAAAAAAAAAAAAGTTCTCTCTCTTTTTCTCCCTCTTCAACAATTTCTAAGCTGGCAGTACATGTCTTTTAAATTTTTTTTTTTTTAACGTTTATTTATTTTTGGGACAGAGAGAGACAGAGCATGAACTGGGGAGGGGCAGAGAGAGAGGGAGACACAGAATCGGAAGCAGGCTCCAGGCTCTGAGCCATCAGCCCAGAGCCTATGCGGGGCTCGAACTCACGGACCGCGAGATCGTGACCTGAGCTGAAGTCGGATGCTTAACCGACTGAGCCACCCAGGCGCCCCAATACATGTCTTTTAAAGGCAATTTAGCAGGGGGTGCCTGGGCGGCTCCGTAGGTTGAGTGATCAACTCTTCATTTTGGCCTAGGTCACGATCCCAGGGTCGTGGGATCGAGCCCTGTGTCCAGCTCCATGCTCAGCATGATTCTTCAGATTCTCACTCCCTCTGCCCCTCTCCCCTACTCACTCTCTTTCTCTCTTTCTCCCAAATAAAATACAAAAATAGAAAAAGGAAAGGCAATTTAGTAAAGCGGTTAATATAAAGGCTTGGTGCTAACCAGCCTTGGGTTTGAATCTCGGGTCTGACACTTACTAACTGTGCCCCTTCGGGCCAGTTATTAGACTTCACACCAAGCTTCAGATTTGTCATCTGAAAAATGGGGATATCGGTAACTACCTTCAGGATTATTTTCGAGACGAGTCAACATAGTGTCACTAAAAGGCTGAACAGTGTCCAGCATGTTAAGACTTCAAGTTATTATTACTGGAAAAAAAAAAAAACCCTGACACATTGACTTGTAGAAAACATAGGAAACGTGAATTCCTTCACAGAAATAATATTTGCGAGGACCTAATGGACCCGCTAACACACTGCAAAATTTGCTCAAGCTGACATTAATAGGAATAAAATGCAGACCTTTGTCACCCAACTCCAGGCAAGTCTCATTTAGTACAGACACAAAGAAAAGACTGAGAGAGAAAAAAACACAGAAAGCCTCTAACTTGACACTTAAAATTGTATATCTCTGCTCTTCTCTCAGTCCAAGAAAGCACATTAGAAAGTGTATTTGGCCTAACAAGCTGACAATGTGTGGTATGGGTCAATTAAGGTTATAAAATAACACAAAGAACAGGCCCTCGTCAGACTTTGGTGCTTTGCAATAGATGAAAAAGCAAGAAGAGATTTAATCAGCTTCCACGGGCTTGGGTTCCTCTTCCTCACTCTGAGAAGAAGGAGTCTTGCTTTATTCTGGTTATTTCCTGAGGAGAGCCCTCCTCCCTCCCCCAAGTATTCAGGCTAATTACAACTGGTGAGGTAGTTTCCAGGCTGAATAAGAAATCAAAAGGGAAGGGAAGGGGAGGCGGTGTGGATTTCAGAGAAAAAATAACTTAAGAAAAAGTATGTTCTCAGAGGGGGAAAAATTAGAGAATCAGGTCACTGAGCTGGAGCCAGGAAAAATCCACATGAGTGGAAACTGGAGCATTGAAAGTATTTCATATGAACACATCCAAAGGCTGAATGTGCCTGGCCCAGAGGATGTTCCTCCCCCTCCTGGAAAGTGGCTGGGGGCTGGAAGACCTCTAGGCTTTTCTATGTCATATTCATTCACTAATCAGCGCTATTCAGCCAATTGCACATGTGGTCTTATATCGGTGCCCTGGAAAACACGGGGACCACATAGCAACGATTATAATCAACATCACTGGAGACTCCTATACCGGCTTCTGAAATATGAAGCTTCAAATCAGACACGGCACCAATGAAAACCAGCAGTTTCTTCCTTCCTTCCTTCCTTCTTCTCTAGTTGGTTCTGCTAAGTCTACAGTTTTAGATTCAAGTACCTGACAATTATGTATCAATAGAGACAGAATGCATTTTGCCTGAAGCAAAGATAGAAATGGTTTAAAGGGCAAGCAAAGTGTCATGTATCAGTAGACATTAGTTGAGGTTAAACTCTGCCGATGTGACTAGAATGCGGACATCTTTGTTAGCGTCAATGTCTCGAAATTGGCGGTGTGGCCTGGCATACATATTTCCTTAATGACTTTCCAGGGCAAGAGGAAAATATCTAACAGCACTCTGTACGTCCAAGGGTCTTAAACTTATTTCTCTCTTGTTTTCACTCAAAATTGTCAAGCCTTTTTATTAGCCAAATTTTAACTGAAAACTGGACATGAAACACACAATACAATCCGGAAAATCTCGGCCAAAAAAAAAAATCAATATTTTCTTTTGATTGTATGGCTAATTATGCCTCCACTGAGGTATTACTGGGCCTGAATGTGGGGGTGAGGCCCTAATGGGCCCAAGAACGCACTGCAAGATCTGCTGAAGGTGACATGAATAAGAATGAAAAGCAGACCTTTGTCACCCAACTCCAGGCAAGTTTCGTTTAGTGCAAACACACAGAAAAAGCTAAGAGAGAGAAAACAGGAAGAAAAAAAAAAAAAAGAAACAAAAACAAAACAAACAAAAAAACCTTACACTGCTCAGGAAAAATACCAGAGGAGTATTTTTTTTTTTTTCTTTGTCAGCTTAGTCATACATCTCTGGTGGCTGTCTTCTTCCTTATGTGTCCCTCTGCAACTTACCGGACTTCATGTGTCATATCAGAGATGACTAGGGAGGAGTTTTTGTTTTGTTTTATCGGGCTAATCCCAGATTTTAATGACTTGTTGAAGTCTTCTCCCCGCGTTTCAGCTCAGTGTAACTTTCTAACTTAGTATATAGTACTTAGGATCCCAGCTGGTCCAGCGGTTCTGAACTAGTGAGTTCCGTGCGAGAGCCGCTAAAGGAGAGCTCTTGAAACATACCAATCCCAGACCAATTGAATTGGATTACCCAGAATTGGGGTCTGGGAGCTAACCAGTTCCCTTTAAATTATCTCAATAAATTTAAATTAATCTGCTGTGTAACAAACCGTCCAATACCTAATGCCTTAAGACAACAAATTGCTGTTTGTGATGATTCTGTGGGTCCAGAATTAGGGCAGGACTCAACTGGATGGCCCTTCAGCTCCACATTATGTCACCTGGAGTCATTCAGCTGCATTCAGTGGGCCCAATGGTCCGATAGGCTTCATTCACGTGACTGCCACCTCAGTGATCTTCTGCAAGACGCCTCTCTCTCCAGATGGCCAGCATGGGCTTCTTTATAGTGTGGTGATCATGTTAGACTTCTTGAATGTCACCTGGCTTTAAAAGAGAGGAATCAGAAAGTGCCAGCCTCTCTCAAGGTGTAGCTTCAGAAGTCCCAAATCACTTCTTCCAAGTTCTGTTTGTCAAAGGCCAGCCCATATTTAGAGGGAAGGGAAATGAGCTCTCATTCCTGATATGAGGAGCAGCATATACGTACAGAGGCTGAGAAATTGCCTGGTGGCCATATTTTGAGAGTATAGATTATATACGAGCAGTTCCTGGTCCCAAAGTCATGGCAGACATTTCTAGCCCATCATTATGGCCTCTGCCACTGTTACTGGACATAGTACCAGAGTTGTTCTCAATGCTGCACCTCAGAGGTTAGAGGTCAGTAGATTATACCTATTGTGCAGGATAAAATGTATTGACAAACCTGCTCTATTGGGAAGAGAGGAAGTTCTCAAGCATCTCTGCTGTGCAACAGGAAGCAGAGTTATTGGCGTTCTCCGGGAAGATTAGGAAAGGGCCAACGTCTTCGTGGCCCTGCCTTGGGCGGGGGGGTGGGGGGGGGGGGTATGGCTCATGAGCTCTCGCAATAATCTTGTGAAGTAGAAACTGCAGGTTTTGTTTTTCTTCCCTAGTTTGTAAATGGGAAAACTGGGGCTGACCAAACACAAGCCACCATTTCAGGTGCTACAGAAGGAATAAAACGTACTTGGACATTGTTGCAAAGGAAAGGTATTTAAACAACTACTTCTAATACCCAACAGAATGAAATGAAGGTTATCAGAGAAGTAGGAACAACACAGTCCTGGGAGTCAGAGGCAGGAAAGATGAGCTCAGAAGAAAATGGTTTGCACATCAGAGAATTAAGAAAAATATCAAGTCATAAAATATTTTTGTAAAAACAACCTCTTTAAGATCATACTATAGACAAAAAGAGGCCATTTAATGACATCATCCATTTTGGTCGCAAAACTGACACCAAAACAAACCCATACTGGTTTGTTCCTTGTTAATTCTAAGAATTCCTGTATAAATATACATCCATAATATAAAACTTTTAAATGTATCTTTAATGAAGTTAGTTTCATAGTTTTAGTTTTCTTTTTCAAAATGGAGATCCAATCAAACCAATTTTTTTCACCACTTACTATGAAATGTAAGACCTATTTTTGGTTGACTTATTGTAAGTGGCATTTTTTTCTGATACCCATTATTTTGGGGTTATAAAGTTAATGCATAAAAAGTACTTACCATATAATGAGTGCTTCATAGATGTTAGTCATTTATTACTATTTTTAGTAAGTTTTTAATTTTATGACAGTTTTAGATTTACAGAAAAGTTGTGAACATAGTATGCATTTCCTATATGCTCCACATTCAGTCTCTCCTGTCAGCATCTTGCATTTGTATGGTACATTTCATGGTACGTTTGTTAAAACTAATGAACCAATGTTGACACATTATTATGATCTAAGATCCATACTTTACTCAGGTTTTCATAGTTTTTACCAAATGACCTTTTCTATTCCTAGATCCCACTCAGGATACCACCTTAAATTTACTAGTCATGTCTCCTTCGGCTATTCTTGGCTGTGACAGTTTCTCAGACTTGCCTAAATTTTAATGACCTTAACAGTCTGGGGGAGTACTGATCAGATATTTTTTGTAGGAGGCCTCTCACCTGCGACATGCCTGATGTTTTTCTCGTGATTATATTAGGATTATGTGTTTTGTGGAGGAAGACCACAGAGGTGAATTTCCATTTTCACCACATCAAGACAATATGTTATCAACATGACTTATCACTGTTGATGTTAACCTTGGTTACTTAGCTAAGGTAGCATTTGTTAGTTTTTTTCCATTATAATCCAAACTGTACTCATTGGAAAGAAGTCATTATGCACAGCCTGCACTTAAGGAGGGTGTGGGGGCGGGGGGTGGTGCGGGTGCTGTGCTCAACTTCCTGAGGATGACTATCTACATAAATTATTGGGAAATAGGCATGGGAGTTTTGTCTGTTTCCTTCCCCCTCCCCCCTTTATTTATTTATAAATATTTATTTATTTATTCTGGGTTTTTTTAATCAATATGGACTCGTGGATATTTATTTTATATTTTGGGTTATAATCCAATACTACATTATTTTATTGCTCAAATTATTTCAGCTCTGGTCATTGGAAGCTCTTTCAATTGACTCTTGGGTCCCTTTAAAATATTCCCATTGAGCAATCCCTATCAAAATAACACTAGCATTCTTCACAGACCCAGAACAAACAATCCTAAAATTTGTCTGGAACCAGAAAAGATCCCGAATAGCCAAAGCAATCTTGAAAAACAAAACCAAAGCTGGAGGCATCACAATCCCAGACTTCAAGCTGTATTACAAAGCTGTAATCATCAAGACAGTATGGTACCGGCACAAAAACAGACACTCGGATCAATGGAACGGAATAGAGAACCTAGAAATGGACCCAGAAACATATGGCCAACCAATCTTTGACAAAGCAGAAAAGAATATCCAATGGAATAAAGAGTCTCTTTAGCAAATGTTGTTGGGAAAACTGGACAGCAACATGCAGAAGAATGAACCTGGACCACACTCTTAAACCATACACAAAAATAAACCCAAAATGGATGAAAGACCTAAACATAAAATAGGAAGCCATCAAAATCCTAAAGGAGAAAGCAGGCAAAAACCTCTTTGACCTCGGCAGCAGCAACTTTTTACTCAACATGTCTCCAGGGACAAGGGAAACAAAAGCAAAAGTGAACTATTGGGACCTCATGAAAATAAAAAGCTTCTCTGCACAGCAAAGGGAACAATCAGCAAAACTAAAAGGCAGCCTATGGAATGGGAGAAGATATTTGCAAACAACATATCAGATAAAGGGTTAGTATCCAAAATCTATAAGGAACTTATCAAACTCAACACCCAAAAAACGAATAATCCAGTGAAGAAATAGGCAAAAGATACGAATAGATGCTTCTCCAAAGAAGACATCCAGATGGCCAACCGACACATGAGAAAATGCTCGACATCACTCATCATCAGGGAATACAAACCAAAACCACAATGAGATATTACCTCACGCCTGTCAGAATGGCTAACATTAACAACTCAGGCAATACCAGATGTTGGTGAGGATGCGGAGAAAGAGGATCTCTTCTGCACTTTCGATGGGAATGCAAACTGGTGCAGCCCTCTGGAAAACAATATGGAGGTTCTTCAAAAATTTAAAAACAGAACTACCCTATGACCCAGCAATTGCACTACTAGGTATTTATCCAAAGGATACAGGTGTGCTGTTTCAAAGGGGCACATGCACCCCAATGTTTATAGGAGCGCTATCAACAATAGTCAAAGTATGGAAAGAGCCCAAATGTCCATCAATGGATGAATGGATAAAGAAGATGTGGTATATATATACGATGGAGTATTACTTGGCAATCCAAAAGAATGAAATCTTGCCATTTGCAACTACGTGGATGGAATTTGAAGGTATTATGCTAAGCGAAATTAGTCAGTCAGAGAAAGACAAATATCACATGACTTCACTCATATGAGGACTTTAAGATACAAAACACATGAACATAAGGGAAGGGAAGCAAAAATAATATAAAAACAGGGAAAGGGACAAAACATAAGAGACTCTTAAATACGGAGAACAGAGGGTTACTGGAAGGGTTGTGGGAGGAGGGGATGGGCTAAATGGGTAAGGGGTATTAAGGAATCTACTCCTGAAATCATGGTTGTACCATATGCTAATTGGATGTAAATTAAAAATAAATGAATAAATAAATACATTAATTAATTAAAAATTAAAAAATAAATTAAATTAAATACTCTCATTGATGTGAACTTGTTTTTGTTGTGGGAGTGTTTTTTATTTTGTTTGCTTTTCTGAGTGGTTCCTTACTTCCTGGCACAACAAGACAATCCCATTTCAGCTTGTGTATTTCTTGTCTCAGTCCTAGAATTAGCCGTTTCTCCCAGGAATTCTGGTTCCTTTTATGAGAGAATGAATGGGATTAGAAACCAAGATCTGGAGCACTTGGCTGGCTCAGTCTTTAAGCATCTGACTTCAGCTCAGGTCATGATCTCACAGTTGGTGAGTTTGAGTCCCACATTGGGTGAGCACGAGCCCCATTTCAGGTAAAACCACAAGCCCCAGGTGAGCTTGACTCTCTCTCTCTCTCTCTCTTTCTCTCTCTCCCCCCAACCCCTTGCTAAAAGAAAAGAAAGAAACCAAGATCTGGGTGCTAGGTGTGTTCACTGCTACCGAGTGTTATTGCTTCTTGGGGCTCTCAACTGACAGAGTAAGAAAATGTACATGTGTATACCAGCTTATGTATGTGCACATATCTATAAATATTTTGTACATAACTTCGTATATGTTAGGCTTACCATTAATTAACGCTGATGCCTCCAACTCTAGTCCATGACCACACCCTCTCTTTGCTCCCACTTTGTGACCTCACGCTCAAAGGGGTGAGCAGGCAGCATCCCACACCTGCCCTCCATTTATTTAATTGTTCCATTCCTTTGCACATATATGATGTTATCAGAGATTCTAGCCAATATTTATCATCTACGGTATAGAGCTTATGTGCAGTTGATTTCACCTTTGGTCTCCTAGACTCCACTCATTTCCAAAGTTACTTAGGTTGGCATCTTTCCCTCCACTGTCTTCAGTGAGCTCGTTTCATACATTTGTCATATAGCTGGATGGTTTCTTCATATTCTGCTTTCTCCCCAACCTCCCGAGTGATCTTTTACGAATCTGCATACATCAAGGTTCACTCTTTGTGCTATAAATTTCCATGGGTTTCAACAAATGCATCATGTCATGTATCTAACTATGCCATTATTATTTTTGTTTAACGAAGGTTTATATGGGGTTTTTTTTTCTATGTAATAGAGACTAACTTATTTAATCCTTTCGGTACCCCTATTAGACAGATACCATTAGCACGTCATCTCTGGTATGGGCAAGAGTGGCAGAGAAGTTAATTTCCTTAATCACATAGATAAAATGGCTAAATCTGGATTGCGAAACTAAAATATCTATGTTCCTAACTGCTGCACTATCCTGCCTGGTGTCATAAATATTTCTTCTACTTTGCCTTTATGGTTTTCTTCTATTCTTTCTCTTCATCCTAGACAATTATCTTCTTTTTTAATTAAAAAAAAAGTTTTTTAATAATTAATTTTTTTTAATTTACATCCAAGTTAGCATATAGAGCAACGATGATTTCAGGAGTAGATTCCTTGATCCCCCTTACCCATTTAGCCCATCTCCCTTCCCACAACCCCTCCAGCATCCCTGTTCTCTGTATTTAAGAGTCGCTTATGATAAAACAATTTCCTTTCAACCACACACCGAATTTACTTACCTGCTACACCACTTTGCCAGCCCTTTCAAATGTTTTTTTCATGTCAGTATGTTTTCCATATAAAATCCAATTGTCATTCTAATAAAAGTTTTTTTTTAAAGAAACCCATTAAAATATAACTTACTGTATTAAGTCGAATAGAGGCCAGAGAACAATAGAAGGTAGAAGGAAAAAATATATTATGAGGTTTTTTTTCAAGGTATAATCGACAGAGAACATCACATTAATCTCAGCGGTACAACATAAAGTTTGATGTTTGTTTGCATTGTGAAATGATCACCACCGTGAGTCCAAATCGCGTCTAATCAAGCGTTATTGATTTCAGAAGTTTGAGGTGTGCAGACAGAGATGAGCATCACGCGGAAGTCATTGCACAAGAGTGGACACATGCTCTGACAGTTACCGTGACAGTTACTCCGACAGTCACTCCGAAAGTTACGCAGTTATGTGACTCTGACAGAACTAAGTTGCTGTCCATGTGAGTTACAGCAGCTGACCCATCCTTTCAGCTTTGGAATCAAAGGTGCTTAAGTATTACACTTGAGATTTTAAAGGAGAGGGCAGCTGAAAAGTTAATAGAACCTTCCAGTCACCTGTAAATGGTCTGTCATTCCCTGTCATTCTCCAAAAACTACAAAAAGCAGCCTTTCTGTAACTTTTAGAAATTCTAGGAGCTGCTGATAAAGAAATGGGTAATATCTGGGGAGAAGTGGATTCCAATCACCTCTATGTGTCTTCTTTGGGAAAAGAGGACAGATGTCTTAGAGATATTCATACCACTTTTAAGGAGACACAACACCTGCATCAAGGTGCTTTCGCTCTTCCCAATGGATTTAGTAAAAGTGTCAGTGGAAAGAGTGGGCAAATTTATTCAAGCAAATATCAATCACATGGGTGTTAAAAAAGGTCATCCAATTAACTAATTACTTCCTATATATCCTCAGTGTAACAGTCAAACATCAGTTGCTATCAGAGATAGCTGAGCTCAGAGAGAGCAGTCGGTTTGATAATCACGCGGCTTTTAAAATCTCAACAGACAATGTCTCTTGAAATTCTAAGACACTATTTTTCATTGTGCTACAAGCAGAACCAAAATTCAGGCCAGTGGCGGTGAAAATTATGCCAGCAATCCCTGTATCTTAAAGTTCTCTAGGGGCACCTGCCTGGCTCAGCTGGTAGGGCATGTGACTCTTGACCTCAGGGTTGTGAGTTCAAGCCCCACATTGGGTGGAGGATGCAGCGTTTACTTGAAAAACTTTTTTAAGTATTAAAAAAATTAGAAGTTTTCCAGTGGACAGCAAGGGGAAGGTAATTAATGTCTGTTGAGTGCCTCCAAGGTACCAGACATTTTTAATATATGTTTTACTGAAACCTCACAACCACCCCATTTGGCTCTTACAGATCAAGTAAGGAATTTGATGTTGTTTTCCATGCAAAGGAAGCTCTTGAATGTGAAAAAAACAGAGGCTGTGGGAGATGTTCAGACTCTTTCTCACACAAGCAAGTTGTGGAGGTAGGACCATGACTCAAGGCCTGAGTCTCTAAGCCCCACGTTCCTGTTGCACAACAGGAACATCTGTCATTAGCTTCTGAGGGCCTGAGCTGGAGGACAGGCTGGCGCATATGGGTGTGAGCATCGAGACGACAGCCAGGCAGAGGAACGGTTGGGGAAAGAGGAGAGAGGGTATGAGGTGTTGAAGTGTAAGCAGGGCCTGGCCGGCCAGGGAAGACTTGAAGAAAATCCCTGCCTGGATGGGTTGGCTTACAGTCCCAGGTGTGACCCGTTCTCTTCACCTGTTAGATCCAGCTCATGGGCACTTTCCAGCAGCCCAGGAGGTACCTCCCTTCCATTGGTGGCACAGTGCTCAGCAGAAAGCTGAAGCGTTGCAGGCCTTCGGCATCACCGTATTTCCTGTCATGAGCCTAATTTTCCTCAGGGCCTTGCTCCCGAGAGGTCTTGGGTCCTCAGCCAAAAGGACCTGGGATCGTCAGTCGGTAATTCTCCAATGTATTGCCCTGTTCTACATTCCTGACCCGTGAACATTTGCAGACATAGGGACCAGCTTTCCACAGCCCAGCATAAGCGGCTTTAATTTTGTCATTGTCCCATAATTTCATGGAAATGGCTGCGAGGGAGCCAACAAATGACTAATAAAATCCCGCTGCCCACTCATTTTTAATGTCATTCTGGAGCTCCAGAACAGGGACCATCTGCTCACAGTGCTTACTTTAATATAAAAGAGTGCCTGAGTTGAGAACCCTATTTCTGAGAGAAGGCCGGAGCACGTCTTCTGTCTGTGAAGCCAAAGCACGGCAACACAGGGGTAGCCTTTCGCCCCCCGGCGGTGATGACACCCGGCTGGGTGCTGGACGCTCAGCTCTGCCCGTGCACGGGTTGCATTGTTGCACACACGGGCTACACAGAGATCAACCCGTGCTACTAATAACCATCACATCTACTGAGCGCTACCCGTGTGTCAGCGGCCTTGCGCAAAGCACCTGGATAATTTTGTCAAAGGTGAGGATTATTCGCGGACTCACTTGATACGGGAGCTAAACAGAGACTTACAGAAGTCACGTCAACCCGATCTAAGTCACACAGCTCGTAAATAACGGAGCCAGGCCTGAAACCGAAATCCGTCCGCTTCCACCTATGTGCCCTGAGCAGTTGAGTTATTTGCAGTGAGGATGTTTGGAAGAAAAGCCATCGTACGCCATGACTAATCTTCCAACTAGGTAAATTGTAGAACCGGGAAGCTAGGCGGAGATTTTGTTTTTATTTTAGCCACTTTGTTTCGGAATACATTTAGATTTTATAGAGAAGTTGCAAAGATAGTACAGAGAGTTCCCACATACCCTTCATCCCGCTTCTTCGCTTCTTCTAATGTTAACGTCTTACATAACCATGCTACATTTGTCACAACTAAGAAACTGTCTTTGGTACAGCACTATTTACTAAACTACAGACTTTATTCAGATGGTGGTACAATTTTTCCTTGCAAGCTTTTCTTGTTTCTTCCAATTTGATCGTTCTTTTTAGGACTTTTCTTTCTTTCTTTCTTTCTTTCTTTCTTTCTTCTTTCTTTCTTTCTTTCTAAGTGAATGACTTAAAAATTATTAAGTTTTGTTTTTTTAAAGCAGTTTTAGGTTCATAGCAAAATTGAGAGGAAAGTACAGAGATTTTCCATACACCCTCTGCCTCCCCACCTGGACGGCTTTCCCCCATGAGCAACATCCCCCAGGAGTAGTTCCTTGGTTACAACTGATGAATCTACATGGACACATCATTATCGCCCAAATTCCATAATTTTCATTAGGGTTCACTCTTAATGATGTACACTCTATGGGTTTAGACAAATGTATAACGACATGCATCCAACATTACAGTATCATATAGAATAGTTTCACTCTCCTAAAACTCCTCTGTGCTCCGCATGCTCAGTCCCTCACCCTCTCTTCCAATCCCAAGCAACCACTGGCTTTTTTTTTTTTCTTTTTTCTGCCCATAATTTTGTGTTTTCCAGAATGTCATATAGCTGGAATCACACAGTATATAGCTTTTTCAGATCTGCTTCTTTCACTTTTAAGAAAAGTAAATATGCACGTGAGCTTCCTCTACGTCTTTTTACGGCTTGATAGCTCGTTTCTTTGTAGCTCTGAATAATATTCCGTTGTCTGGATGTACAGCGGTTTCTTTACCCATTCTCCTGCCGAGGGTCATCTTGGATGCTTCCCAACTTTGGCAATTATGATGAAAGCTGCCGTCAACATCCATGCACAGGTTTTTGTGCGAATGTGAAGTTTTCCACACCTTTGGGGAAACACCACGGAGCGTAATTGCTGGTATCCAAGAGTATGTTTACTTTTGTAAGGAACTTCCAAACTGTCTTCCAAAGTAGCTGGGCCGTTTTACATTCCTATCAAGCATGGATGAGAGTGTCCGTTGCCAGTATTTGGTGGTGTCACTATTCTGGCTTTTTGGCTATTCGAATAGATGTGTGAGGGTGGATCTGTTGTTTTATGCCACAGGGAGTTGAGTGTGGGTTTCCCTTGTAAGGCATATACTTAACCAGCTCTGCCTTTGCCTGACATGAGGGGCTCCAAATATTGCTGGGTTTGGGGTGAGTATGCCCTTCCTGGTTGATCACAAACTGATAAGACCCAGACACTCTCCCTTCTAATGTTCTCCATCTTCAACGGCACCTGGCTTCTGTATGTGAATCTCAACCATGTGACTTGACTTATTCTATCTGGCTCTGCTCTTGATGTTTTCGTAACTTGCAAGTTCCTGACCTCAATTTCCATGTGCCCTGTCGATTTTCCTTTGGGATCCATCTTTTTTTTTTTTTTTTTTAACGTTTTATTTATTTTTGAGACAGGGAGAGACAGAGCATGAACAGGGGAGGGTCAGAGAGAGAGGGAGACACAGAATCTGAAACAGGCTCCAGGCTCTGAGCTGTCAGCACAGAGCCTGATGCGGGGCTCGAACTCATGGACTGCGAGATCACGACCTGAGCCGAAGTCGGGAGCTTAACCGACTGAGCCACCCAGGCGCCCCGGGATCCATCTTATGATTGGAATTTAATTTCAATTGTCTCTCTAGCTTGACATTGAGGTTTTGTGTTCTTGTCATTGGACTGTGCCCCGACTCTGCTATCTCAGTAACCACAGTCCGTAAGGAAGGACCCAAGGTCTGTGCACTGACAATTAATTTGTTTCATTTTATGGAGGTATCTTGAACCTAAAGACATCGGTTCAGAATTACATAGCATGTGACTGGAAAGTTAAAAAACACAGGGAAGAAGAGGGAACTTCCTAAGTGTTCTTAGTTGTTAGGACAAGTGGAGCTTAAAGAAAAATTAAACAGAGATCAAACATCACAGAAAGGTATATTTGGGAAAAGAACTTAAAAGTCTTTCCCCTGCCAAGTGGCAGAAACATTTTAATCCAGTTTTGGAAAGGAACGCTGTTGTAAGTCACAATGTTTAAACTTGGGTTTTAACCAGGCAAAACAAGTATTAAAATCAGACTTAACCTGTCTGAAACACATTCATCATTTTTTTTTTTTTTTTTTCTTCTGAAGTCAGTCTCTCCTCTTGCCTTTCCTGGTTTTACTCCTGGGTCTGCATGTTCCCAGACACCAGGCTAGAGAGGTCAGTGTCATCTTGTATTCTGTTCACCCTGACATGCAGTCCATTGCCAGTTCTAACCAATTTTGCCTCTGTCATTCTCATGTTTGCCCCTGTCCCCTGTCCTGCCATTTTTACTATCCCTATTCCCTTGCTTAGGTTATTTTACAAACCTCTTGATCTATGTGCCTCAAGTACATGTGCGGGCAGACTAATCTCTAATGTATAGTCACTGCAGGCCATCAGTATGCTTAAAAACTTCAATGACATTCCCATCCCTGCTGGCTTTAGTATAGATTCCTCACTCTAGCATTTCAGTCCCTCCATCTTCTTGCCCCACTTTTCCAAATGTATCTACTATTGCTCCCTGGATTTGCACGTCATAAAGCAGCCTTGCTGGCGTCTGTTTTCCCTTGACTATATACTGCCACAGGACATTTGCACATGCTGTTTCTTGTGCTTGGAAGGCCTTCTCTATTACTGTTCTTTTTTTTTTTTAATTAAAAAAAAATGTTTATTTTGGAGAGAGAGAGAGAGAGAGCATGAGCAGGGGAGGGGCAGAGACAGAGGGAGACAGAGAATCTGAAGCAGGCTCTGCACTGTCAAGAGCAAAGCCTGATGTGAAGCTCAAGCCCACGGACCATGAGATCATGACCTGAACCAAAGTCACATGCTCAACCGACTGAGCCACCAGGCACCCCTCTATTCCCATCCTTAATATCAATTTGTTGGCATACACTACATTAAGAGTTGGCAAACTACAGCCTGAGGGCCAAATTCGGCCCACCAGCCTGTTTTTTGGAGATGAATTTTTATCGGAACCCCAGTAACACCCTTTCATTTCAGTCCATTTTCTATGACTGCTTTTGCACTGAAACACCAGTGGTGAGTGGCAACGAGACCCTATGGCCCGAAGAGCCTAAAATATTTAATTTCTGGTCCTTTCCAGAAAATGTTTGCTGAGTCCTGCAAGGCATCCTTAGTCATTACTAATTCCCCTGACTGAATGTCCAATTCAATGCGTTTTAGCAAAAACTCACTGAGGCCCTACAGTGTGCTAAATATACAAACACAGAACCGATATGGACCATCCCGCCAGGAGCTTAGTGCCTAAAAGTTATGGCAAAACTGGAAATGAATTATTTCTCCACAACATGATATGTGAAATAATAGCACAAATAGGTGATAGCCGGCAGCATGGAACAGGAAGTTATTCATCTTCTGTGCGGGGGAGGAAAGTGGAAGGAATAGGAGCTTAGTGGCAGAGGGGTTTGTAATGATGTATAGGAGTTTATCATGGAGACGTGGGGTCAAAGTCGTTCCTGCATATACGAAGCTGGAACAGCATATACGAAGCTGGAACAGCATATACGAAGCTGGAGGAACATAGCAACATGGTCTGGCCCTTATGAAAGCAAAATGGAAATAGAATGGACGTTGGAGTCAGATTAGCCCGTTCTCTGACCCTGGCAGTATTCACATGGATTAACTACTGTGGCATACGTGAGCATTCCTGTGCCAAAAACAAAACAAAACAAAACCAAAAAAGTAGGTCTTATTACAAAGAATAAAAAAGTTCACATCAGTTAGCATGGGATAGGAGGAGTATAGAAAGACCTTCATCGGCTCAAAATACATGATCTCAGTCGCTAGTCTTCCGATAGCTGTTTTCTTCCCCGTGTTATACGTATACGACGGGGATCGCTTCTCGGCCTTTTGGCTAAGATCAAGTGTGGTATACGTATATGACGGGTGTGTTGATCTTTTCCCCAAATTGTGAACTCCTTGAGGGCAGGGATCTTTCCGTCTTCATTTTGTGTTCCCCCAAATGCCTCGATCTGTGTCACAGGTAGAACAGGACTCTGCTGAATCTTTGTTGAATTTCTGAACCTTAGGCTGTGAAGGTATTTTCACAATAATCAAGCCACTGGGGTGCCAAATCCACGGGGGTGCATCCGACCTCGGCCCAGGCCACGATGATCTCATGGTTTGTGTGCTCGAGCCCCGCGTCAGGCTCTGTGCTGTGAGAATGGAGCCCACTTCAAATCCTCTGTCCCTCTCTCTCTCTGCCCCTCCCCTGCTCATTATCTCCCTCTCCCTCTCTCTCTCTCAAAAATAAATAAACATTTTGAAAAAGCCACAAGAATCAACCCATGATTTTAGGTGAAACTGAGACCGGTGGGTTGTAAGATGTTTGACTTGCCGAAGCTTGCTCAGTCGGAGGATCCCAAGTCTATCTAACTTGTACCTTCCAAGATGGCGGAATTTGCCTCTGTTCTTCCTCCTCCCCTTCCCCCACATTCTCATTCTGGTGTACTTTTTCCTTTTAGAAACATGCCTCACCCCGCCCTCCAGGTATCCACTGCTCTTGCAGATACGGCCTGTATGTGTTGTTACCTTCCCCCTGAAATGCCCCCGATTTGTATCATACCTTTTCCAGGTGGGCCTATGAAAAGGAAAACTAGAATAATCAGGAGTGGATTGCTGGAGGTGTTTTAGGCATCTGAATAAAATTAGTAGGTCTTCAAATCCTTTCACAAAAGCAAACCCTAGTCTGCCATATATAAAGGCAGTCCTACGAGTCCTGGAAATAACAGGATCTTTAATTATAGCAGTCTTAACAGCTGTCATATACCGAGAGCCTGCCAAGTGGTAGATACATTACATGAGGGGTGTCTATCCCTCTCAACACCCGATCATCTTATTATTCCACTTTCACAGATAGGCAAACTGAGGCTCAGAAAGGTTAGGCAACTTTTGCAAGGCCACACAGCTGAGGAGAAGAGCCCAGATCTGCCTACTTCATCAGAGGTCCTGACGACGCCCCTCAGTTGCCCTGTGACTGTGAAGGAGGTTGGATAATCTTTCAGGCTGAAGCCTGAAAACTGCAGAACTTCGGCACTAAAGCTCTCTGCTGTGCATTCCTCCCTTCCAGCATTTTCCAAGAAGATGGTCCTTGGACTACTTGCCCGAGAGCAAGACTAGGTATTTAATATGCAGAGTTCAGGGCAAAATAAAAACGCACAGCTCCCTGTTGAAAAAGCAGAAGTGAAAGGTGGGGGGGGGGGGGGAATGCCACCAAAGGTATTAAAAGATAAACTTTTTCCTCTGTTTTGTGGTTTCTCTCTTGACTTGTCATAGCGTGTTTTGTTTTATTACCGAATGTCGTTCTAAAGAGACAAAAATTAAAATATTCAATTGTTGGCACAAATTTTACTGTTCATTTTTACACTGTACCATGTCAGCTTTCAATGCAAATGCACGAGCACATGTAGAGTGACCAAAATGGCACAAATCATAGTCAGTATGCAGCTCCTACATGCATATGTATTTTGTTCTTGACAGCAAAGTGGAAATATTTTAAAATGTTATTTTCCTTCTTGACAAACACACATTGTACCAACACTCCCCGTCTTCGGCTTACTGATGAGCGGGGAAGAACGGGAAAGAGAAGGAACTTTGGGGCAGCCTCTCTCTCCCTTTCCTACTATGGCCTCATTTCCAGCGAATGTGTTCGGCAATACAGGGGAACAACGTAGGTAAAAAAAAAACGATAGGATTCCTAAACGTGACGTTTCTCAAGATGCTGTTGCCTTGTTACACTGCTCAAAGCACATTCTGGTTGAGATTGAAAGTGGAGACGCTTGGGGCCGTCAGCACCCCCGGGTTACTCGGGTTTAAATGTTACCTCGTTCTCAACTTGCTGAACTTTCACACATCATGGGTCCACCAGAATTCTGTGCTTCTGGGGCGTCCCAAACACTGTGAGTGGGGACACAAGAAATGACAGATGTGCAGATGGTGCATACCTTCTCCGCTCGCGTGCGTGCTCCACGGCCCCATGGAGCCTCACATGCAAAACACAAGTTCTCAAATGAAATTCTTAAGAACTTCAAGATGGCAAAGACAGAGCATTAAACCAACTGTGGAGTCCCTCTGGCTACACGGGTCGTATGCCCACGAATCTGGCCCCGCCAGGGGGATGGGCATAGGTGTGCCCAAGAAGGGAGGTGCTGCAGGCCAAACTGTTCATGAAACTTTCCTCTAATCTCTTGGTGCCCTCAACCACTTACCGACCTTCTTTGGCCCAGTGTTTAAATCCTACTCGAGTGTCTTCACCTCCACCAGTCCTTAAGAAGCTGAGGAAGAGAAGCCTGAAGCCATAATCTTAGCAGTTCAGAATCCAATCAGTTTCTTTCGGGTCTCAACAGCTGTACTTGTCTTACCAGTGGCCAAGCTCACACCCTGCATTCCAGTTTCAGGCCCTGGTCTTGTCCCTACTTACCTCGCATACCCTGAGTCTATACTTTCTGTGTAGGACTGTGCTTAGTGTTGCACTCAAGGGAAATACTTTAATGATGGAAAGAATCCCAGTTACTTAAAACTCTCTATTCTTGCTTTGTGTGCGTTTTCCTTTTGTTTTGACTCAACATTCAACAAACATCGACCTAGTAGCTTCTGCCATGAGCCAGAGCTCTGTTAGCAGTGGGAGGGTAGAAGGTACGGAGGCCATGCTTTCTGTCCTCAAGACGGTCATGCTCTAGTGCCTTCTGAGCCTGGAATATTGTCACTAAGTGTGTCATTCAGATTAAAAAAACGTCTTAGGCCACCTGCCTCTTTTGGCTCCTTTCTACCCAGAAGTGTGGTTTATGGAGATAAATGTAAGGGCCGGTGCCCTGTGGTCGGTTTTCCAGATCAGTCCTCCATACTCTAAGGGGTGATGTTTCTAGCACAAACTGCACCTTATATTCAAGTAAATAAGGTACTCCCCTTAATCCTGAATGCTTGGCCAAAATTTTCAAAGCTCTCTAACTCTAGTTTTCTAACTGATTTCCAGATTTAACCTCAAAGAATTATATGAAGTTTCTGGTGTCTGTGGTTTCTCCAATCTCCCTCCATTCTTAGTCAACCACTTGACTGCACTGAACTTCTCTCATCTTGCATTTCTGACTTCTTCTCTTAAGAGCATTCTTGATCTCAATGCCAAGGGTACAGAGTGCTTCCAGTTCTAAATCTGAATGAGCAAAAGAGCTGGCATGAATGGTTATAGAGCTGTGGACATACTTTAATATCATTACTGAGGTGACAGTCCAGTTTTGAAGAAGGTGGATTGGAGAATTGCAGTTCAAAGGACACTTTGGGGCACCTGGGTGGCTCATTCGGTTGAGCGTCCGGCTTCGGCTCAAGTCATGATCTCACATTTGTGGGTTCGAGCCCCGCGTGGGGCTCTGTGCTGATGGCTCTGAGCCTGGAGCCTGCTTCGGACTCTGTGTCCCCCCTCTCTCTCTGCCCCTCCCCCACTCACATCTGTCTCTCTCTCAAAAATAAATAAACATAAAAAAAAAAGGATGCTTCTCTGCAGTGGTGGTAGCACAGGCAAAGACCCTTTATTTAAAATCACTTTCTTTTGTGATTTGAGAGATTGGATTATCATCAACAATTCTGCTTCATCAGGGCCAAAGTCCTGCGTTAAACGAATTAGTCATTCAATTATTCAGCAGTTTCTTACAGGTTTGCCACAAATGAGTTAAGGTGTTAGGTTCTGAGAATACAATGGATAACAAGACACGTCCCCTGCCCTCCGGGCAGTAATCACCACCTAAGGGTAATGTGATGAAAAAAAGACCACAGGAAAAGCTAACAGATCTGGTTCTGAGGCCAATCAGGGAACGCTTTCTGAAACAGGACATAGTTAAGCATCTCGACCAGTGGTTTGCAAATTTTAAAGAGCCCTCAGATTCTGTAGTTCTGAGGCTAGCCAATAATTTCCATTTTAAACAAGCACCACAGGTGATTCTAATACAGAGGTCTGCAGAGTACTGTTTTAAAAATATTTATCTAAGCTGCATTATATTTCCATTTCCATTTACTTTCCTCTTGGAAAAAAAAATGCAGTAGTAACTGTATTTCCCAAAAAGAGGCACAATTTGACAACATGCTGAAGAAAAGGCCATCACTTTCATTTTCCTCTCCCACAAAGTGTTCTGTGGTTTTTTTATGATATCCAATAGTCATTTGTTAAAAGAGACTGATAGCTATCATAGGATTTGCCTCAAGGCCCGCCATTTTGTGAAGATTCGAACCATGCTAATGGTCAACAAATATTTTTGTAGAATAGAATCCTGTTTTGTTTTTTTTTTGAGAATTTGGAAATTAAATGCAAATGAGAATGTACATAAACATAAGAAGACCACTTTCGCTTTAATAAAATATTTCACTCAATTTCCTTAGTTAAGTAATTATTTTTAAGATGTGTTTTGTAATATTTTAAAGACATACTGTTAAAAACATCCATACTGACATTTTTGAATTAGCATTTTATTAGAACACAATCTCATTCATAAATCCAGACCATGAAAGACTCTGTTGATAATCATAGTCGTGAAGGGCCTTCCAATCCACCTTAATAGTATTGTATCAACCAACCAACCAGAGGCCACACTTCAATTTTTAAACAGCATATTAAATAATTAAACAGCATATCAAATTATGTTTTGGATAACTGTCATAGCCTAATTTTTTAAGCACTCTTGAAAAAACCACAAACGGTTCATTAAAGATAGTTTTGAAGCCAAAAATGCTAATGCAAATCACGTGGAAATCCTAAAAGGAACTTGGCTTAAGATAAGGAATGAACTTGCTGCTGAAAATAGCACATTACACAAAAACCCAATCAATGTGGCTACAACTGAAACGTATATACGTAGATGCAGTACATTTTAATGGTATTATGCTGATGACCTAACTTTGTCTCTTTACATCAATCTTACATGCTTTCATAAATGCCCTTGTTTAACCAATTTCACGATTGATCCCACTATCCCTTGTAATGGCCACAAATGACAAGGGTAATTCATGACTTTTAAAAACACCAGGCTGGGAGCTACAGAAAAAAAATATCAATCTTTACATATGATTTCCTTTTTTTTTTTTTTGGACACAAATCCCTTTGTCCTACGACTGAAAGAAAGCTGTTGGATATTTGCTGATGATTTCCAGTGCCTGTTAAATGCTGCATTTTCCCCTGAGATGTGCTTGAGAAATTTTAAGGTGGTGCTGGTTATTTCCTTCATGGATTCTATTATTCTGTATTCCAAATAACATTAAGCACTAGTCAAAACCCGGCATTTATGTGATGTAGATGTTATCCCATCTCTGTGTTCGTTGTTCTTTCTTGGTGTTTTAAAAATAGTTTTTCTATTTACATGACTTCAATTTCAGTTCTACGTAATAAAATCATCTTTGGCTGAGAGGATATAAAGGCCAAATTCCTATAATCACACAAGGCTATACGTTTTACAATGGCATACCTAATTGCATTTCTTAAGGAATAAAATGTCCTAGAGCTCTTTATTTTGAGGGTGAGCCAGATGAGAGCATGGCCCACGGAATCCAGAAAGAATTGAATCTGAAATGCCTAATCGGCTTTAGATCTGTTCCTCATAGCTGTAGCAACATTGTTCATTCACTGTAGCGCTGGAGCTCAACTGAAAAATAAATCCGAGTGGCCAGAACTTGAATTTATTACACCAGTTCAATCAAAACATCTGCTCAATTCAGTGACCATCTCCCTTAACCCATTTATCTGACGGGGCATGGAAGGCAGAGTGTGAAGCAAAAAGGTACTGATATGCCCACCTTCTAGTTCTGGTTGTCCCTACTGGTTATGTGGCCTTGGGAAAAGAACATCACCTCTCTGTGCCTTCATTTCCATAAGATGATGGAAATGGCTTTTGATAATCCCTAAAATCTCTCTTGGCTGGAAAATTCAATAAGTCGTTGAAAGAGCTCATTCTACCAGCGTCATTAAAAGGCAACTCAGAAAAGAGGGGAATTGATGAAGGATGTCAAAGAACTTGGCCGGCTGACATGCACCTACTCTTGCTGGTACAAAATGACCAACTCATCCCAGACCCCCCAGTTTACTCATTCGGGGTTGACATCTCCACAACATCTTTGGGTAGGGAGGGAGATGAGACCCCTCTAGCCTTTCCTAACCAATTATACAATAACCCAAAGGCAGCTGGCTCAAAACATCAGCAATGATGAATTCAGAACTGGAAATGTGCCCGAACGGCAGCCTCTTCTTCCTCCCTGTGAGTTCCGGACAGATAAACAAACTCGAAGCAAGATAAATAGAAGATCCTGGAGGTGGGAGCCTTGAGTGGGGGTGGAGGATAAGGGTCTAATTACCGTCTGCAAATGTGCATGTATCTGCAGGTGCCAGGGTCTGTGAATTCAGAATCTCCATAACCAATCAGCCAAAAGGAGAACATTTTCACACATAACATGTGAACACTATATTACATTTACATTTCTTAGCCTGTCTGAAGATATATACATATGGATTTAACAAAACAAGCCTCAATCTTCAGAATGTGATGGAGTATGGCTGCTTCAATAAATGTTAAACATAGCGATTCTAGGGCCAGGCTGGGTTTAAATTTCAGCCTTAATTCCATCCCGGAGGTTATTGATATTAATATTTTCTGTAATGTGTTAGCATGGAGTCGACTTCTAAAGCAGTTCCTTGTATGAAATGAATATTTTAAAGATCCAACCCATTCAATGCATCCATTATTTCTTTTATAACTGATGTTCCTCTAGACTGTATATAGCTCTTGGATCCTTAGAAATATCACAAGGTTTTTCACAGCTCAGAGATTCCATATTCAACTTATATTAGACTTAAATCAAAGTTGGATTGTAAAATGTAACGTTTTGAAACCAGAAGCAAATAAAAACACCATATATTATTTGCAAAAGTATTTCTCAGGAGGCCATGTGGTTAAGAGCAGAGGTCCCGGGATTTTGTTTTACTTGACTCAGCCTAGATTTTACTCTCAGTTCTACCATAAACTCTGTACAGTTGGGAAATTAACTAAAATGTCAGAGAGCTCAGTTCTTTCATCTGTAAAATGGGTCTGACGGTATTTTCCTCGCCTGCTTACAAAGGCAGTGTTGAGATCAAAGGCACAAACTGATGTGGAATATGATGGCAAATTTATTATATAGGATGAAACTTCATGAAAACAACACTTTGCTAAAATGTGGTGTCCACTGACCTTGGACTCCCCATCCTAAAACTGTTGTTAAAATTGTCAGTTGGGGGTTCAGTTATTCTGAGTGTCATTAACAACTAAAGGATTTTTTTTTTTTTTAATGAAAGAAGTAATTGAGAATGAATGAATGTACTACAGGATGAGAACGAGAAACAATTCACTGTTAAGTTAGTTCTGTAACAAATAATAAGTGTGGGCCTGGCGTTAACATCCGGTTCCCCTTCATTGAAGAGTTGGTAATTTCTCTGCCTTTTGTGATCTGAAACCCCTTATCTGTCCGTCTCCTGATTTTTCACTCTCAGTGTTTGTCCTCTGTGTTTCCTGTAATGATCCAGACTGGTTGGAACGGTTGGTTCCCCCTATCTGCTCATTTGCAATTTAACCACAGATCATTTCTATATATTCCATGGAATTTACATTGCTGTCCTTTGGGAGACCTGAAATGCTGGCCATTTCCCGCAGGAAGTAGTGTTTCTGCTAAATGTGCTTCCGGTTCGGTGTGTTTCTGTTTATTGAGTGTCTACTGTGTGCAAAAGTTTGTTTGATACCCACTGGATGCAAATATGCATCTCCTGTAAGGTATTACCTGTGAGTACCACATGGTCCACCTCTCCATCCTTTCCTGTCCGGGACTGCATTTTTCTGAGCTGGCTTGTGAGGACAGGAGCAGCTGGATATGCCTGAGTTCTGGGCAAGATGAGAGAATCATCTGTGATGAATGATTTGAAGATGATCCCTCTGTTGTGCAGAATTCAAAGGTACTTCCTGGATCTCCTTGTTCTCCTCCTGCTCGTTATGATTATAACTGTCATTTATTGAGCACCTACTATGTGCCAAGTACTTTATATGCGTACTCTCACATAATCCTTATAAAGATCCTTTAAAGTATTTTGTTTTACAGATGTGAACCCGTGCATGTAAAGAGACAACATTAACTCCTTCCCAAGGTCACGCAGAGCTAGTTGGCCTCAGTGTCATATTCTAATCCTAGTTCTGACACCAAAGCTCTTGATTTAATCACGCCCCTCCATCATGCCCCTCGCCCACCCCAACTGGGCAAATATTTTTCATAGGTAAAAATTTTCATTAAAAATAAGGTCTCACTAAGTTTGATTTCCAAAAGGTACACCTAGCCATACAGTGATGGAGTCTTTATTTCAGTCCCTTGAAAAGTGCTGTCAGCGTGTGTTCTTAGTGTTGCACATTTTCAGAGTGAGGCGTGGCACTAAAGGGCATTTAGCTAATGCTTGCATTTCCTCTACGGCATTTTCACTAAGGAGCTTCACCTCTGTTTGAACAGCATGTTCCCACCGTCTGCCCAGGCATCCCATCCCCAACTTGGACAACTGAGGATGTGAGACTGAATGTCTGGTCACTGACCCAAAAGGTTGGTATTAAACTGGGGAGGAGCTGGCCCAGGAAAGTCATAGGTAATGAACATCTGCACACGGGATGTACCTGAGTCACTGGGATTGGTGTTGAGAAAGTTCTGTCTTGCCCTCGCTTGTTGAGATTACTAACCACTAAAATATAGGAATAGGAACTTGCATAAGTATTTACTATTCCACCCTTTGCATTCTTCCCCTAAGGGGCAAGTCTACCTTGGACCCGTAGGATTCTGAGCGACTCTACTTTATAACTGCAACATATCGATGGGTCTTATTGATAATTAGCGATGATGGTGAGCTAACATTCTTTTATGCATTGCCAGGCATTGTGTTAAGCATTTAAGGCATCCTTTTATTTAACCCCATGAAAGAGAAATACCACCTATGGATGTGATGAGGACTAAGTGAGATAAGACAGAAAAGGCACTTAAAACCGTGCCTGTCTGGAGCTCTGTAAGCCCCAGTGAACATAGCTCTGATTGTGATCAGTTACTTCCTTATTCTTAAAGGGGAGGCTGGAAAAGGCTGGCGATGGGTAATTGCCCTCAATAGCAACTCACATTTTTTCCCTGATACCACTTTCAACTTGCTGTGAAACTCTATCCAGAACCTAAAGTGACCCCGTACTGACAATTGCTTGGCAATTGCAGAAGTAGTCTACCTTTCACCGCGGATGAAGTCTGTTTTGAGCAGATGCTGATCTGAAGTCTCAGCACTGTGAAAGAGAACCCACTGCCAATGATAGAGGGAGCCTGGTCGGTCACGATCAGAGACTTGACCTCCAAGCGTCGACACAACAGCTGGATGATTTGAACACCGCGAATGAGCAAGTCGCAACAGCTCCTTCTGGCCTTGGGACTAATGTACAGACAATGACGTGCATTTCAGTAATAAAGCCTGGGCAATGTATTGCAGGCAAGCGTGAAGCCAGCCTACAACACTCAGCATTCTTGACTTGTTTACCCAGAAACTAAAGGAAGGAGAAGTCAGTGATGCAAGGAAAAATGTTTCATTAGTAGACTTAATCTGGGGCGTAACTTCCTTTATTGAATCCCAGAATTTCCACCTACCATTGATCTTGGTTTATAATAAATGCTTTTATAACGCTCATCTCCAGCATGGGAAACCGGAAGAGGGTGGTCCCGGCTTTCCTTTACCATGGTGAGGCTAGTTGGGAGACGCGGGTCATCTTTGAAACTAATTGTAGTGTAGTGATATTGGAAATGGTATATAAGAATATAAAGAAGCTTGTTACTTTTCCACATTCCAATCAACTGTGCTTGTAAAAATGCTTTGAGTTAGCACAATTTTGAACGGTAAAGGGATTGAAACTGAACTAACAGAAAACCCCCTCATCACAGTTTAGCAATTCCAGGATCATCTAGGTCAGTCTGCATGGCCTCAAGATTGTAGGGAATTAGTCATTTCTTACGCCAAATTTGTCAGAAAATTGGAGGAAAGGAGGAAAGGAAAAGGAGGAAATCAGAATATAAATAGAGGCTTGTGAAAATTGGGAATGACAGGGAAAGGAAAACACGGCTTCTTACACTGTATATCAGGCACTTCATTTAAAAAATGAACGTACAGGGGCGCCTGGGTGGCGCAGTTGGTTAAGTGTCCGACTTCAGCCAGGTCACGATCTGGCGGTCCGTGAGTTCGAGCCCCGCGTCGGGCTCTGGGCTGATGGCTCAGAGCCTGGAGCCTGTTTCCGATTCTGTGTCTCCCTCTCTCTCTGCCCTTCCCCCGTTCATGCTCTGTCTCTCTCTGTCCCAAAAATAAATAAACGTTGAAAAAAAAAAAAAGAAAAAAAAAAAGAAAAAAATGAACGTATTTATGCTTGAAAAGCCAACACGTGTTCCAAATTTTAAAACTCAGTTATGATAATATAAACTTTGAATGCCAACTTTTCTCCCTTCGTCCCAAGCGCATTTCTAGTGTCGACCAGCTTATCAGGTTCTTCTGCGATTTTCTTCCATATTTACACCTGATACATTTATGGTGCCGCCTCTTGAAGATTCTAAAAACTCTTAGGCATTGTCGACCGTAATGACAGCTTCCTCTAGAGAAAATGAGGATTAACTCTCTTCTCTCGACGCTTTCCCCCACAGGACTAATGTGATTATATCCAGATTTCTAGTTAAATCAGTAGAACTAGGACAGGCCACCAAGGCCACCAAGGCTGATCCACACTGAAAAATAGAAGAGAGTGATGTGTTTTTTTTTTTTTTAACTTGGCTCACTGTCTTTATATGAAATGATTATCAGAGCAGCAACAAGCAACATCATGTGTCCATCATAGCATCAAGCTCCAATTACAGGGACAACTGGTTTTCCCACTTCTCTTTGTCCCTCTCTGAGATGTGGCCGAAGCTCAGGGTCTCAGCCATCCACGTTTGGTCCAGACTCTTCCAGGTAGGACAGAGCGGGACTGTGAGGTCACGACTGTTGAGCTTGTCTTTGGTGATGGTGCTGGCCCTGGGTTATGCTAGCACTCACTCCAGACCCACCCTATTATTACATATCGGTTGGTCTATAAAATAATTCTACTCAAAAAATATTTTTAAAATTTTGCCTAGGAGCACCTGGGTGGCTCGATCAGTCGAATGTCCAACTCTTGACTGCGGCTCAGGTAATGATCTCATGGTTCATGGGTTCAGCCCCGCATCTGGCTCTGTGCTGACAGCTTGGAGCCTGCTTGGGATTCTCTCTCTGCCTCTCTCTCTCTCTCTCTCTCTCTCTCTCTCAAAATAAATAAACACACTTAAAAATATTTTGTTTAAAAGTTCAAAATAATACTATTCATGGATAGTAAAGCAAAAATTCCTTATGTATCATTATCTAACTATTAAAAATAATATGAGAATAATTGCTTCTTGGTACTTATTTATATAAGTTAGTCATTTAAAACTATACCTGAATCTAATATCGTGATGCTGGAAATTTTCTGAAAAATGTATTTTTAATGATCTTATTATTTTAACTTTCCCCACAGAATTACCAGTCTTTCTAAAAGTTGCATTCTTTAGTGGTTAATAAATTTGACATTTTGACAACCTTAACTGAATTTTCTCTGTTGACCATAGTTTTTTTACTGAGGAAAAACTCTAAAGCTGCTGAGTTATTTTGTAATTGAGGATTTAATACTGCTCAATGAAGGACATTATTGTGAAAGTTCACCAAATTATATAAATATTTTATTCTAACTATTTTAAAGATACAGTCTTATATTCTTCTTTTTTTTTCAAATATTTTTAGGAGAAAAAAAGACATCAAATAGGCTCTCTGTATTTTTGCAATTACTTTAATCTTTTGTCAAATGGTCTTCTTAATTTTATTCCATTCTAGTATATAACATAAATGATCCATTTGAAAAGGGGGAAGCTGTGAAAAAATTTCTCTCAAAAGCTGAGATGTTTCAAAACACAGTAATAGAATTGCAAAATTACATTTCCTGTCTGGGTAGTAAAATCTTGATGTCCAGTATCCTGAAATCATATCAGGGAAGGAGGTTAGAGTTTTTTTTTACTCTTCAGTATGCCAACAATTACATAATGCTCTATTTTTAGTACAAGTTCTGTCAAGCCCACCCTCTGATCTCCCAGACTCCAGAGTATCTCTTAATATCTATCTATCTATCTATCTATCTATATATATGTATATATATATATAAAGAGATATATATGTATATATATATTAAGAGATATATATGTGTGTGTGTATGTGTATATATATATATATATATATATATAATGTTTGTTTGTCTTTGAGAGAGAGACAGAGAGGGAGGGAGGGACACAGGGGGTGTGGGGGACAGGGAATCTCTCATCTGAGCTGTGCACTGTCAGCCCAGAACCCGATGTGGGGCTGGAACTCACGAATTGTGAGATCATGACCTGAGCTGAAGTCTGACACTTAACCGACTGAGCCATCCAGGCGCCCCGGTGACAAACTGTTTCTTAAGCAGACGTTCAACAAACCTCCTGTTTTGTCTGCATTGTCCCCAATGCCTTCAATGTTTGAACCTTTCTGAGTTCTGCAATGTGAATGGGCTGCTTCTTTCTGGATCCGCATCCATTGCTTTAGGTTTCAGTGCTTGGCTTGTTTATGTCAGTATCACTCTCTCTGGTTACATTAGTCGCCATTCTTTCAGCTTTTAAATTAGGTTAACATTTATAGCTTGCTGATGTCTCCCCACCCCTGCCTGTTTCTCCCCATCTTTATGGATTTATGTGTTATTTACTCTGAATCTAATTTTGGTGAGAATTTTGGAACAAGCAAAGATAAATGCAGATGTTCACTCTGCCATGTTTAGTGAGGAGTTTATCCCAGAATTGTCAGTAGGGTTACCAGATACAGCAAATAAAAATACAGGCTCCTCAGTATAATAGTTTCCTATGGCTACTGTAACAATTTTTTACAAACCTAGCTGCTTAAAAGCGACACAAATTTATTCTGTTACAATTCTGGAGGTCAGAAGTCCAAAATCAGTTTCACTGGGCTAAAGTCCAGGTGCCAAGGAGGCTGGTTTCTTCAGGCTCTGAGGGGAGAGTTTGTTGATTTGCCTTTTTCAGCTTTTAGAGACCACCTGTATTCCTTGGCCTATGGCCCCTTCCTCCATCTTTAGAGTGCATCCTTGAACCTCTGCCTCCATCTTGACATTGTCTTCTCCTCTGACTCTTCCTGCATCATCCTTCTCCTAAGGACCAACATGATTATTCTGGGCCCATCAGAAACCCAGGAGAATCTCCCAGTCTCAAGATTCTTAATCACAACCGCAATGTCCTTTTTGCCATATGAGGTAACATTTACAGCTTCTGAGCATTAGGACATAGACATAGCTAAGGGCCATTATTGAGCCTACCACACTCAGTTAAACTTGAATTTCAGGTAACAAATATGCATCGGATATATTTACACTAAAAAAAAAAAAAAAATATGCTCCGTATTCCTGAAATTCACATTTACCTGATGTGATGTATTTTGTCTCACAGCCCTAGGCTCAAAACACATTTATGAAGTAGTTGATATTTATAGTTAAGAAGTGACAAAATTGATGTTCAAGTGATTAAATACCATGCCCAAGGTCACACATATTTTAGCGACAGAACCAAGTTTCAAGGCTAAATCTGTTTGGCCTGAAAGTCCATGTTCATTCCAGTTGTTTTTTGTTTCTTCCTGTATTTTTCCCCCGTTTCTTCCTTCTTCCCTCCTTCCCTTCCTTCTCTCCTTATTTCATTTTTTTATTATACGGATACTTAAATATAGTCTCCCTAAAAGATACAAACAGTTGTCTGTTTTCCTTTGGCCACACAAGTTTGAACCTGAAACTGACACTTCAGATCCCATTTAAGTTTCCATTAATTGGTGAAACTTTAATGAAGTAAGAATTCCGTATGGCTGAAAATATATATTGTTTGGCATACAGAGAATGAAGCACTCTGCTTAACAAAATACTATGGTTAATAGATAATCAGATATAAATCCCAAAGGAGAACTCATTTCCAAATATGTAAACAAAACCCAACACATTTAATAGACTTTTATGGGGGGAATAATTTAATCTTTTCTTGGTGATCCAAGAAATATTTGAGGATCATGGAGGATCTCTGCAGTTTCATTCTGAATATAAATATATTATAGGTGTAGCAATATCATAATAATAGTTAATAGAACAATATACTGAACTCTACCGTATAGAACTTCCTATCGTAAAGTTCTTAGGATCTCACACGTTCCGACGATTTCTATCATCTATATCAGGGTCAGCAAATGTGTTCTGTAAAGGGCTAGATAGTGAATAGTAAATAGTCTTGTTGAAACTGTTCAGCTCTGCATTTATAGTGCAAAGCAGCTATAGATAATACGGAAACAAATGAGAACAGGTGAATTCCAATCAAACACCTTACAAAACAGGTGGGAGGCCTGATCTGGCCTGAGGGCCATAGTTGGCTGATCCCAGACCTATACGCTGATAATTCCCAAATTGCGACTGCATTTTTAAACACTTCTCTCTAATTTGACAATTCTACTTCTAACACGATCACCTTCAACTCAAAAGGCCTCGAATAAAACTCAATGTCTGTCTAAATCGGATGGCTGTACACCCAACCTGTTTCTCCCCCCATTTCTCTCCAGTTTTTTGCTCTCCGCAATGCATTTCTCTTCCTCACCTTCCAACTCTTCCCACCAGTTCTCATTTCTCTCGTTTCTACCTTCACGAGGCACACTTCACATCTGTCTTCGTTCCAACATCTCCTTTGTCGCTGGCTTTCCTGAACTCGTCTGGACTCTCCCTGTGGTCCCCTCGTGCCCCTCTACTTCTCTTTATCTTATCTTTTCTGGTTCGACCCATCTTTTCTGGTTCTTATCCTTATCTTTTCTGGTTCGACCCATCCACCACTGCCCGTTGCATCTACCCACAGCAGAGCGCTGGCCTTGCCACTTGTTAGCTTGGGAACCGTCATCAGCCCAAAGTGAAAATCTTCCATGAACCAGACCCAGTCAACTTTACTGAATATTATTTCTCCTTTCACTGCCTTATGAGCTCGATTCCACCAGAGGTAGACAACTTGCTTTATCTTTCATGCAAACCCCATGCTTTCCATTCGTCTCATCCTACGCATTTGCTTATGCCGTTTGCGTTGTTATTTCTCTAGAACTGCGGTGGCCAAAATGGTAGACATTAGCCATATAGTTGTTGAATTAGCCACATTTCAAGGGCTTCATACTCACTCATGGCCAGTATCTACCATGTTACACAGGAAGATAGAGAGCATTTTCATCATTGCAGAAAGTTCTGTCTGTCAGCGCTGGCCAAAAAGGTCCTGTTCACATTGCCTCACATTTGGTCCCATAGGATCCATACTGCCTAGCTCAAGTAACATCTTCCCTATCGACCCACTCTTCTTTGCAGTAGTGTTTTACCTGTGTTGGTGTTATAGCACTCACCACTTTCCATCTTGGAATATAGTGACTCAAAAATGTGTAATGGTCTGGGGCGCCTGGGTGGCTCAGTCGGTTAAGCATCCGACTTCAGCTCAGGTCATGATTTCACACTCCATGAGTTCGAGCCCTGCGTCGGGCTCCGTGCTGACAGCTCAGAGCCTGGAGCCTGATTCGGATTCTGTGTCTCCCTCTCTCTCTGCCCCTCCCCCACTTATGCTCTGTCTCTGTCTCAAAAATAAATAAAAAAACATTTAAAAATTTTTTTAAAATATGTAATGATCTAGACTACTATTTCCATTTGTTTCATTCTTTTATTTCCTTGTTAACAACTAAGCCCATGCCATGTGCATAGTAGGTGTTCAGAAAGGATTCGTTGACAGGTCCCACAAAAACATTCTCTATAGTTTCGTAAATAGGTAATATTTTCATAACGAACAATGATAACTCTGCCTCATAAATTTACCAGATAAAATTAGCATAAAATTTGGGACATGGAAACTGTATTTGTAGAGATGATATATTTTAGAAAGCCTAATGATACGTCAACATGATTTCCATAAATTGTGATTGATTTTATCGGCTTGGGGAAGCTGCATAGTGTAATGAAAAGAAAATTGATGTCAGTACCAGATTGCCCTATATTAGAATCCTGCTTCCATTAATTACTGGCTAGGCTTGGCCAAGTTGCTTAATTTCTCAGAGCCTCAGAGAGATCGCAACAGCTACCTGCATTAGTTGAAACTCCTTGATAGCAAATGCCAGAAATAGAAATCAAACTAGCTTTTTAAGAAAAAGGTATTAATGGACTCATGTAACTAAGAAAGTCCAGGGTCTTTAACATGACTGGATCTGTGTTCTCAAATAATGGTATAGTTCCATTTTCAGACAAGCTCTTGATACATAGCAGTGAGATGGCCACTAGCAGCTTGAAGGCTCACGTGTTCCTTACAATCAGGATCCAAGAGGAAGAAGAGATCTTTCCCTTTCGCTCCAGGAAATGTCCCAGGGGTACTCTCATTGGTCTGAGTTTGGTTAAGAACGTCCTTAAGTTAACTGTGGATATGGGACGGAGAGCTGGATAGACAGAGCCTGGGTCAAATGGCCAAAGTGAGGCAAGGAAAACAGGCCCGTTGAACCACGTGGATGGTGCAAGATTGTGATGGAATGGAGGCTGGTTCTGCAAAGAAAGGAGCTTTGGTAAATAAAGCAGGTTCTCGCCTCTAATTTAGGGGTGCTGCATTGTGTGGCTACGGAGACACTCCCCACATTGTATTCTACACAAATGGTGCTTATTGGAATCAGGCAACATTTGGATCGCCCTCCCTTATAGGTTTGGAGCAGTGATGGCATGGTATAATACGGATAAAATGACTAGCAATTCGTAGATATTTTCTTCACTCTTTATTCTTTTTGCACCCATATTTTCCCGCTTAACCTGAAAAAAAAAAAAAGCGTATTATTTAATAGTGGTTAAGGTCTGGATTAGAGCACTCTGGATTTACTAGCATTTGCTCTGAAGTAACAGATAAAGAAATTATACCTCCCTCCAATATTTTTGCCTTAAGGGCATTCTACAGTCAATATGGAGGGGCATGACTCTAACAAGATTAAATGATTTAGAGATGGCCCTTTATTTCATCACTGGTGCCTCCAGAAATGCTATATTAACCCAAAGTTGCTTGATAAACATCTTATAATTCAAATATTATGGTGGGTAAAACTCTCTCCATTTACCTGTACTTCAACCAGAGAAGTGTCCTATTTGTCAGTTTAACATTCAATAGGTTAACACTTAACAGTTTAACATTAAATGGCCCTTTTTCTGTGAACGTAGAAACCTTTAAATAGGTAACATTAAAAAATCAATAACATAGAGAGATTTTTCTATGTCCCATAAACAAGTCCACAAGTAGGCAGTTCGGGGATTGGTCTGGTAGTTCCCTGATATCATTAGATACCTAAGTTCCTACGGCTTTCTGTTCCTACTTTTTAAGAGTATGGCCCCATCTTCTTGTTCTCAAGAAGGCTGCCAGAGCCCCAGCCATTACGCCCACAGCTCAAGCAGGCTAGAGGGAAAGGGAAAGAACATAAAGGTACGTGCCAGATGATTTAGCCCTCTTTCATGGCTTTTCTTGGACACCTCTATTACATGTTCTTTTAGCTAGACCTATGTCATTTGACAACCTTTAGATAAAAGAAAAGCTGGGAAATCTGGGCTTTATTATTTTAAGCTGGGTATATTGATTGCTGCCCCAAATAAGAGTTGGGGCTTCCTCAACAAGAAGAAACGGGAGGTGCACCTGAGTGGCTCAGTCGGTTAAGCATCTGACTCTTGGTTTTAGTTCAGTCATGATCTCACATTTCAGTTTGTGAGTTCAAGCCCACATCGGGCTCTGCACTGACAGTGCAGAGCCTGCTTGGGATTCTCTCTCTCCCTTCTCCTTCTGTCCCTCCCCCTCTTGTGCTCTCTCTCTCTCTCTCTCTCACAATAAATAAAGTTAAAAAAGGAACAAACAAACAAAGAAGGGAAGACTGTATATTGAGTTGATAACTAGCAGGCGGTGTCTCACACAAATCAGCATTTTCTCTAAGATTTTGTCTGAATAAAAAGGTTTCAATCCTTAAAGAAAATCTAAAAGCCATTGATGCAATTAAGCTCTAAGAAGTGAACAGCCATGTATGTTGAATTTAATGGGATGATGCTCAAAGAAGCCAGGGTGGTTGTGACATTCACACGTTCAAAACATTAATCCCAACTCTATTCATGGTGGACGTTTTGAATAATAAGTAAAGCTGGTGGACGCTTTTCACCACTTCCTTAAGAGGCCTTTGAAAACGGAGGTTGTAGCCTTAGGCGTGTGTTACCATTCGCCATTTCCTTCTCCCGGTGTCCCTGAACTCAAATGGACCAAGAGGGTGGTTGAAAGGCAGCCAAATGGGAAACGGGTGATGTGCACAGCTCCACACCTTGGAATTGTCCCTGAAGCCCAAACTGCCGTCTGGGGGCTCCTTGACTGGTGCTCTGGTTGCTCCCCAGCTACGGAACAGTGATTGTGTCGGCAGGGCAAATGGCTCAGAATGTGGTGGGGAACTGAAGAGAACATTTGGAAAACCCCCACGTATTTGAATAGACTAAAATGGGTTTTCTGCTCAAGCTGCCAAGCTGGTTTGCCTCTAACATCAGCTTGCTTAGAAGAGAAGAGGAAATCATTCCTACGAGGACTTATTCAGATTGGAAAAAAAAAAAAAACAAAACTATGCTTTGCTTCGATTTTCGCAGTCTCTCCAGCGAAGGGTTTATTGCGCAATCTTCTTTCTTCAGCGCCTGTTTGAATTCTCCATGTTCTTGAAGAGCCAGCTCTCATCTTGAGGCAGTCTACCAGATGGCTGAAGTCCTCGGCAGCCTCTCCTCCTAAAATGTGGCCCCTTTCATGACGGCGCAGATCACGTATTTGACATTCATCACACCCTGCTTTGTTGTGTTTGTCGTCTTTTCCTGTTGGTGCCTCCTGTCTCCCTAACGGAATTTGAGGTCTCCCAGGTCTAGGGGACCAGATCATTTATTATCTAAATTGGGACACTTTGGGGAGTGAAAAGAAATATTGTTAATAATTACACCAGGAAACCTGCCACAGACCTGAAGTGTCCAAGCGAATTACGATGTGTGGTCCTCTGTTAAGGTCAAAAGCCACTATTTACTGCTTCTCTTCACCCACAGGGCCCAGTGTAATTCATATACAAATGGACATTAAAGTCTTAAAAATAAATACCTTAGCAAGGCAGCAGTTTCTCCCACAACAGCTGAGAAATAGGTGAAGGAGACGGGGCCTTACCGGCGGGAGATTTAATAGTTCAATATAGGAAGTAACCGCAAAGTAGAAGGCTTAAATAATTGGGTAAAGACGTTCGCAATAGAACCCGGCCTAGAATTTATATTCTTACCACTGAAAGCTGCGAGGTTCAAGTGGGCACTCTCATGACGAGAATAGTGAGGGAAAAGTGTTTTTAATGGGCATTTTTGTGGAGTGCGTTCTCGTTTCAGAAGCGTTACGCTTCCTACCCATCACACTGACGTCAGCATCAGTCTGAGCAGGAGGAGATAGGAACAGAATTAGACAGAAGTGTAGATTCAAAGCCAAGACATTATGAATTCTCTGCAGTTAGTGCCCTGACTGACGTCAAAGTTTCAGATTTGTCTGGTGTGGCTCTGCCGAAGGACCCAGAACAAAACAGATCTTCCTCCATGGAGAATGACACCTGAACCACGGCTCTCAGTACCAGCACAGGCTTTGCTTCGATTCCGACATCTTTGATAACGCATCGTTGCTGTGGAACACGACATAAGGTGATGTCTTCCTCCCTCGTGAACCCCAGCTAAATACATATTTCTAAACTCCCAAAGCATTTGCTCGCTGTTGTTTTAAAACAGCATTCGGAACATCCTGCTTTACTTTATATGTAGGAATCCTCTTCTTCTGTCTCCATCGTATTACAATCTTGAGGACGCTGAGTTTTTCTTGATTTTGTCTCTATTCCAACCAGGTTGACTGTGTAATTGTTGAAAGGGAAGGGGTCAGTGGCTTTAAGCGGACAGGACACTCCTGGCATAAGTCAGGACTATTCTGGGCAAGACAGGATACATGTCCCTCCCCCCCCCGCCCCCCGCAACTTAACACCTACACTATGTCCTGCACATTCTAGGGACTATGTGGATATTGGTTGATGTGACCTTACATCACATCCTCCTGAAAGTATTTTGGCTTAACTTAAAGCCCCAACTCCATAGCTTTGTCTACCACAACTGGTTGTCCTTAGTGACTCAGTGTAAGATAAATTCCAGGTCGAGTCCAGAACTAAAGGCATTGCTTCCTTCTACCCTTAACAAAGAAAAACCCAAGGCTACTAATAAACGCCATGCTGTTTCTCCGGTCCCGAATAGTTCCCTATTGACATCCGACACACATGAGGTTCCTTTCAGAGAACTCCAGGCTTAGAATCTGACTTATGCACGTGATAGCTTGCGAGAGCTAAGCAACGTTGGCGTTTTGGTATCAACAATCAGACTGAAAACATGATTCCGACAAAGATTTATCCTAGCGCATGCTAGATTTTAGAAATGTGAAGTGGGAAAATACCAGGAATTAGAAGCAGAATACCTGTGCTTAAATCCTACCCCTATCCCTTCTGAAATAGTATTTCATCCGAAAATCAAGGATAATAATACTACCTCTATCTGCGGGAGCCTTGGGATAATTAAGTGATATACTGTATGCAGAAGTTTTATAAAATTTAATGGGAAAAAGTCTGCAAGGATGCACATTCTTCTTTTCGTTGCCTGCTTAAATCCACTCTATCAACTCTGTGTCTCCCGGGTAGCCTAAGGCTAGGGTCACCAGAACACAAACGTGCTGTTACAAGGTTTTAAAAAAATCAGCAAAACAACTGGTTGTTACATGATCTCTGACAACAGTTGGATGGACTTTTCCCCCAATTAAATGAAGTGTTTTGGCAGCCTGTAAGTAGAGCCGAAAGTGTAGCTAGAAAAGGGAATCATTTTCCTTAGGGAGAGTATAATTTTAACAGAAGTTCAACTTCCACATTTTAAGATCTGTACTTTGGATGTCTCCGTTAAGTGCAAAATGAATATAATTAGCGATGAGACACCTTGCCGTCGGCTATAGTATGCATTAAGCTACAGCAGAATATCACAACCTATCATGCTCTGTGGTGTATTTCGGGACTTCCTGCGCTGTCGTCTCTTAAAGCAAATACTGTCTGTAAAATTTCAGAACCTAACAGTTGCTCCTTCGGAAGGGTTAGGAGCGGGAGCAACACATCTGTGGCCTTCAAACGGTCAAGCCAGACATATAAATCTCTTCGGGACAGGATCCATATCTTTTCACGCATGGGTCCCTCACGTGTAAACGAAACCCGGCCCAATGAAGGAAATGGGTGTAGAATAAATAGCAGAAGAGACAGAATCTCTGATGAAATATTCCAGTGATATAGTACACAGAAAATGACCATTTTGAAGTGTCTGAGAGCCCCAAGTTACCTAGAACCTCCATTTCTCCCCCATTTGTGCGGCACAAGGATGCGTGGTGGCCCAGCTGTGATTAGTGAACGACTATGGGGACAGTTGTAAAAGGACATGCCCTCCAGGTACCTCCTAATTTTGTAACTATCATCCCAGCGTGTAAAGCATAAAGGTCCCAAAGGGTCACTGGAGAAAGAGTGAGCATGTGGCCCAGAGCCTGCGTCAATGGGGAGCGGTTTCTTAATAATTCATGCTATCAAATACGTTTACACACTGGACACACACACACACACACACACACACACACACAAAGTTGAGCTTCCTCTTAATGTGGTTTTCCTGAGTCCTGCAACCTAAAGAGCTAATGTAAAGAAAAGTGAAGGGCAGAGGATGTGCGATGTTTTCTGTTCGTGAAGCCCTAACTCAGGAAGTGATGCTATGTCTGTCTCTAGGAAATGGTTAGACTTGCACAACTTGATAATTATTTAGATACGAGCCCAGAACGCAACTAGCCTGGGAGCTACCCGAAGGTAGAGATGCGCTTCCCTGCCTTCTGTATAACACTACTTTGCAATTCCTCCAAGGCACGTCTTGGACACAATGAGTGCTCAAGAAATGTTGAACAGTTAAGTAGTTTTAAAAGCTTAAGAAAAAAAAAAATGACACTTTTCACTTGTGACTTCATGCCCGGTTAAATAATAGTTTTTAAAAAGGAGAATTGGAGTTAAATATACTTCACTGAGTAAAAACCGTGTATCAGGGACCCCTGGGTGGCTCAGTCGGTTAAGCGTCCGGCTCTTGATTTCAGCTAAGGCCGTGATCTCATGGTTCATGAGTTCGAGCCCCGCATTGGGCCCCGCACTGACAGCACGGAACCTGCTTGGGATTCCCTGTCTCCCTCTCTCTCTCTGCCCCCCTCCTCTCTCTCTCCCTCTCTCATAAATAAATAAATAAACACTTAAAAACAACAACAACAACAACATATATCAAGTACTATACCCCTGAAAGGGGTATGAAATTTCTGAGCAAGTTACAGCTCCCGTCTCCAAGAAACCAAAGCTATCTGGATAACTGGAACAAAGCAAAACTCAAACAAAAGAACGTGTCACTTGACACCCTTTATACAAATATATTGTGTTCATTACTGCTGGACGTTACACAACCATGTCTTGTTATGATGGTGCACACCCTGTTTGATAATATAGGTCTAAAATGAACCTGTTTGGTATCTTATACATGTGACAGCAATTAACTTCTAGTAATTGACTTCTCAAATTATCTCTACCTAAATAGTCCCAGAAAAACGATCTTATTTCCCTTGTTTCAGTTCATTAGATTAGGAGGTGATGGACTTGTTGGTCTTCAGCTTATGGGGGTGGCTTGTGGATGTAGCCCATAAAATCCCAACTATATATTTTTTAACAGTACCGAGTGATTACAGAAGTACACACACATACACGAATATATATGTGTATATAATTCATATGCATAGGTGCACACGCATGTCTGAAACTGCCAACATCTTTGTTCTCTCATTGCAACACTGAGCACAGATCTGTTGGTGACGCTTTTCGCCCAGACTACAATAGCCAGCTGTCTTTAGAAGAGTGTTACTGAGTCTCTGCCACGCAGACAAGAAAAGGAATATTGGAATGCGTAATGCCCGTGCCAATGCTCAGATATTCATTGCACATCGTGATGATTGCATCTGAGAATCTGTTCCTGAGTTATTCTGCTTTTTCTTAAGAAATAGTCTTATCTTTTGGAATGTGTGGAAGCAAAATGACTAGTTTATAACAGATGGTATTAAAAACTGTGAGTACAATGCAGAAATGCAACAGTCAAATTGCAAACTGAGAAGAGGAATCCAACGAGGGCAAAAAAAAAAAAAAAAAGCATAAGATTTGAGAATAAATTATGCACCGGACAAACTGGTAACCATTTTGAGAAGAAGAGAGGTGGGCTTGAGCAGTCAGATAATATAGAAATAACTGTTTGGTAGAGGCTGGCTAGCATAGCGTTGAACAGCACAGACCGCCCTCTGCTCCCGGAATGGAGTTTGAATGCTGAATCTCCACTTACCAGGTTGTACGACTTTGTACCGGGAGGTCAGCTCTGGACATCTCTTTCTCCCTTGCACTCTGCAAAGAGGGAGAGGTGTGCACACTTAGTGGAAATAATGGCTCATGGCAACACGTAACTTTTCACAAGTGCTTACTATGTGCCAAGCACGATAGTAAGCATATTACATACATATGTTCATTAACTCTCACTATAATCCAATGAGGCAAGTGCTACTACTATTATTATTACTAATATATGAGGCTAGACTAGATTGGGTGAGTTGTCCAAAGGGATAAAGCTGGCAGAATGATTCTAAAGTCTGTGGCTTAAGAACCATGCCATCACATTGCCATATCAAGTGTTTATCCCAGCTTGGCACAGAGGAAGACTTCAACATATAATAAAGAGTCAACCACACAAGATCCATTAAAAATTCACCGAGAAGGAAAACCAAACCACCTTCCAGGTGGAAACAGAGTTGGCCCTTTCTTCCAAATTTATCCTGTGATGTGATGGATGGAGATGTGAGATGATACCAAGATGGCTGATAGAGTCCAACGGGGAGTCACATGACGAGCTTACTCCCATTCAAATGAACCCACACGGTCCGCCACAGTCTCAGGCTCAGTTAGCTGATGCGTCCTGTCCCTAGCATACGAACACCCACCCCCTTCCACTGCGTATATTCCCTTGCCTTCCGTAGATCCTAGTGCATATTTCAAAGGTAGAGAATTGAGCCTAATGAAGTTAGGACAGGTTTGGGTGTTAACAGCCTCGCAGCTGATTCATAGTTGTTTTCATCTTGTTAGCAGGCTGTGAATGTGAACGCCGAGTTAGAAGTTGAACTTGAATCCAATTCAAAGAGCAGATTCTGTTAGAGTATCTGACACCCTAAAAATGTTCAAGGGGAGGTGGAAGAGAAGAGGGACGGGTAGGGGGTGCTGGAGGCTTTATTCAACCGCCACGGCCCCCTCTGCCAGGATGAAAGATGGCGTGGCTTAAGCTTTTTGCCCATCTCGGTCTCTCAGAAATATTCACACTACACCAATCAAGGAATGGACCACTCCTGCCACCTTGTCATCCCTCTTCCTCCCCTGAAACGGTGCTCATCCCTCACAGTTGCCCTGATCGCCAGGAAACCTGTTACCCCAAATAACTGTCACATTCTCATGCGCTCAGTCACAGGGAAGAATTTCGGCTTCTCTCTTCCCTACCATTGGAGAGGAGGCAGAGGTCACACGACTGAAAGGATCCTGTCTTGTCTCCCAACAAGAGGGGTCTGTGCAGCTGCTGTGCCCGCAGCAGACAGAAGGCACGCGGCAGCTGAGGCTGTTCAGAAGGCCCTTTCCACCCACTTCCTGTATCTGGCTTTGATTTCTTAGAGGGCAGATGCATCTATTCCAGAGTCCCTCCCTGATTCAGCTGGAAAACAAAAACAAAACCAAAACCAAAACAATCAGAAGTCTAAAGCAATCCTTTCCTTTTCTGAAGTTTCTTCACTTTGTCTCAGATCCTCTTTTCTGGCTTCTCTGCTACCAACTCTCCGTCTCTCCGTTTAAAGCAGCACGGGGCTGAGTTTTGCTGAGTGTTTAGTCATCGCCGATCTTAATTGCAAACGGCCCTAGCTGAGAGGGATGGTTTTACCAGGAAAGCCAAGCCCAGGAAGCAAGATGGGTAGTAGTAAAATGGAACCCAAACTAATTTCCCAATAGAGAACAGAAAGAAAAGAAACAAAAAAGTGGAACCAAGATTCAATTCATTCCCCAAGTCGTAGAGCTCTGTGAACTGACTCCTGGCCCGTCTACTGCTCCGGTTCAGTCTTCCTTTACTTTTCCTTTCAAACTTGATGCTTCAGCAACAGGGCTGTTTTTACCTTAATAAACAGAGCTTTTTCATGCTTCTGAGCCTTTGTGGAATCTTTTCTCTGCTTGAAATGCCTTCTCACTCTATCTTCCTGGAAAGATCTTATTTGACTTTTAAAACCCGACACAGACATCACTTCATCTCCCCCCGGTGATTCTGATTTAATTGGTCTGGGTTGTGGCCTGAGCTTTGGGGAGTTTTAAGCACTCCCCAGGTGAAACTATTGTGCACCCGAGTTTGAGAATGACTGCTCTAGGCTAGTGGTTTTTGAACTCGAGAGCAAGCGCCAGGATCAGCTGGAGGGCTTGTTAAAGCACGGATTGCAGGGTTCACCCCCTGAGTTTAGAATTCAGTAGTGCTGGGGCCTGAGAATTTGCATTTCTAATAAGTTCCCAGGTGATGCTGTTTCTACTGGTTCTGGCACTGTATTTTGAGAATCGCTGCTCTATTCCAACTTGCTAACTTGCACAGACTCCCTACGTTGCCTGGATACTTGCACTATGTAAACTGAGCTCATAGCACGGTTACCGCACTGCAATGTTGCCGGAGTATTCACGAGTCTATTCCACCATTAGAAGGTAAGGGCAATAGCTTTTTCGTCTCCCCACCCAGCACTGCACCTGGTGTATCGTAGATGCTCCATAAAGGATTACTGAATGAGTAAATATTCAACGTCCGGTTATCACAGAGAAACAAAGCCACGTGCCAGATTTCTGCCCGTCTTTTTGGAGTGTTGGATCGAACAACTCTTCAAACATCAGAATTTAAATCTAGAAGGCAGTTTTCTTGGTTTCTATGAATGACATCTTGGATTTTGGTGATAGGATTAGGTTGGCAAAGTCCTCCTAATACACTGGGATAAAAGGGCTTATGCAAAAGGGGATTATATTACATTACATCAACAACACCTCTTTTTAAACTGACACTTAATGAGTATCTCTATCAATAAAGGCCTTTTGAGAGCTCCCCGTAAAATGTTGTGAAAATGAGAACATTTTAAATACAGGCAAACAATAAGCCCCATTCATACAACTTCTTCACCTTATTTCTCTAGTATCATGAATCTCAAACAGGCTCACTCACCCTCCTCCAGTGAAGTTGGCACATGTTAGCCATATTGATTGTCTGATTACAAATATACACTGTGGCAGTGAGGAACCCATTTGTCCCTGGGGCTCATATGTAGATCTCAGACTTAACACACACTCAGTTACAAGGCAATGGAACCAGATAGTAAAATGTTACTCCCAAGGAGATCAGACTCTGATACGGAACAATGATTTCATTGTTTCATACAACCTTATAAAGTAAACCCAAAGAGATGTCTGAAAAAGCGTTTCCTAATCCTTGCTAATTTCTTAAATACCTACTCTCAGAAGAATAAGTTGGCTGTTATTCACTGATCTGTAGAACATAAAAAAAAACACAAAGTGTGTTGACACAGCCCTTTCTAAACCCCAAACCCAGAGCTGATGATGTGGTATTTGTGTGTGTGTGTGTGTGTGTGTGTGTGTGTGTGTGTGTGTCTTGCGTATTGCACATTTTAACTGCCTTTTACCTTGATGACCATCTGACTGTTCTGGAAAGGCAGTGCTTTCCTTAGTGTGGAAAGTAATGCCATTTGACATTTGAATAGCATCTAGGTAACATTTTTCAATGAATCAGTGAGGGACTCCAGATGGGAAATTTGTTCTTCTGAGTCTCTGGTCAGTCTCTCTTAATTGCAGTTCTCTGTCCCTGGTCACCTTTAATCACTATCTATGATTCTAAGCATGTCAAAGTACCTGGATATTGACTTTCTGAATTAAGTATTTCACCATTGAATTCCACTTCATTAGGTGGCCAACGGGTTGAACATGATCAGATCAGGAATGAAAGATTCTGTAGGCTGTTCCTGCCTTTCTTTTCAAAACCGTAACATTTTAAAAAGGGCAAATTTGTCTAAAATTATGCGCGATGCATTCAGAGTTCAGAGCAACTAGGTTTAGGATGTAAAGGCCCTGGTGTGAGCAAGCAGGTGTGGCTGCTTTCTGTTGGTATCTGTTCTTTCTTTGGTTGGTTGATTGGTTGGTTGGTTGATCCCTTGGTTTCCAAGTTGGCATGACTGCCTTCATTCTTCCTGTTTCTGTCTTATTAACCTCGAATGAGAGGACTATACACCCCAGCAGGTGTATATGTACCTGACCTTGTTCCCATTTGAGGAGTACAGATGGAAGCCTACCTACCATATGTCTAAACATTTAAAAGTGACAAACATATAAAAGTTATAAGTATACAGACTTCTGAATAAAATACATTTTTCCTCACCTTACCAAGTATATCTTCCTAATGGTAAAAAAAAAAAAAAAAATTCAAGTATGTAAAGCTATTATCACATACAATTGAAAGTCTCTAAAATAACAAGGATGACTGAACTTAATATTGCACATGCCTGGATATTCATTTGATGGGTTGCAAGAGTTTGGGTTGGTGAGTAAGTAAAAGCATGCTTAATTTACAAATCATTATGTATTTATTTCATAAAATTCATTTTTACCTTCCTTTTGAGTAAAATTACTAATTAAATTATTTTTTATCAAGCTTTTCACTGAGTTTGAGTCTATTAATAATAATGATCTAAGGTATTAACAATGGAAATGTAATCATGTCCAAAGTACACAAAGTTTGTATTTTAATCAAAAATATCAAATAAAGCAAATCTAAAATATAAGAAATTATTTTTCATGTGCTTTCAAAAGTGTTTTTTTGATCAAATATCCAAGTTACTTAGCAAAATGAAGAGAAAAATACAACTTACAATTAAGAACTATCAACAACATAAATGAAAATTATTAAATAAACCTTACATTATTTATTTCCTAAAAAGGTAATTAAATATCATTCAAAGCTTTTATAAAATGTACACCATCCACAATTCCACCTTCGGTTGCCAACGTAAAGAACCAGTATTTTGCTTCACACGTACTTCATTCAGGAAGAATTTGAGAAGTTAAATACTTCGTTTTTATATTACCTAAATATGGCCGCCACTCCAATGCTTCCTTCCTTCCTAAGCTGTTTCTGACCTCCTTGCCAGCAGCAGCATAGCCCACAAAGCTTCGTGGCTTGTGGAGGTAGTTATCTTTTCTTCTGAAGACTTAGGACAACTGAGTTGGGGAACTCTTTTCCTGGGGCCTTGATGGATGTTAGTAGCCATGGGCACGCGTGTTCTAGGGTTCCTGCCATGCTGTGCCAGCCCTCAGGTCAAGATTCCAAATCACAGAGGCCCCCATATGTTCTCTAATAAATGTAGTTTTTTTTCTGTCTCTCTGACATGGAAGCTGCTCTAAAGCCCAAAAGCGATGCGTTTTGTTGTTGTTGTTTTTGTTGTTTTACCCTCACATGCCTCTTCTTGGTTCCAGCCTTTAGAGATTCTCCCCGAGATTATTGTAGTAGCCTGCCTGCAGATTGCTTTCCTTCTGCATTCAAATTTTTCTTTGTGGCCATAAAACTACCGACATAGATGAGCAAGAATGCTGACTGGTCACTTTTCCCCTATTTTAAACCTGAATTCTGAGGTCACTTGTGAATAGATGAGATAAAGCAAGTAAATAAAAGCACACTCCACTGTAGGTGTGGCTAATGAGCCGCTCCTATTCCTTTACCCCAAATCCATCATGAAAAAGCATGAACTGCCGAACTTGGCAGAAACAGTAGTGAACTGGTTCCGGCTACTGACAGGAGAGCAGTAGTCAAGACAGAAGTATCGCTTCATGATTAGTGCTTACCATTATTGTGTAACTGGGCTCAGCAACAAAGCAGCAAAGAATTGTCAATATTAACTGAGCATTCATTATGCGCCAGGTACGTTGCTAAGAGATTTATATGTATTATTTCATGTGATTCCCCCCCATTGCCTTGGAGCTAGGTAATCCTATGAAGCTCCTTTTCAAGACAGAGGATCTCAGGCGTCAGAGGAGTTAAGTGGCTCACCTAAGGTCATGCGGTGTGGAAGCAATGGCAATGGAATTTAAACTCAGCCTGTGCAACTCCAAAGCCTGCATACTGAAAAACGATTACCTTAAGTTGCCCATGTCTTACGGGCATTGGGCAGAGGGATGGGAAGTTCTGGGACTAGGTGAGGCCAAGACAGGGAAAAATGAACCAACTACCAAAGTGTCCCCCAAGGGAAGCAACCACCAATCCAGCATAACAAGTCCAAAGGAATAAAATCACCATGTGTTTGTCTGGGCTGCTGTCACTTTTAAGGAGTGATGGAAGTGAACTCAGGTGGAACTCAAGTAATCACGTAAGGGAGCTGGTAGGTGCACATTGCAGTAAAGTGTAGATTCTAGTTAATTCTACCCACTGAGACCAGTGAGTCCACCCACTGGTGGGGCTACTAGCTCGGTACATGCAACCTGGGTCAAGATTGACTCACCATTTGGGCTGCATTTGAGTTTCAGAACAAGGACCTCGGTGATGGGGCAGTTAGGGACCATACATACTGAATTCTGTTCTATTGACAGGGACCGTACTGGGACACTTAACCTACTTGTCCTTCCAAAAGTGAGATCATTATGGTTCTTTCCTCCAACTTGGAAAATCCTCGAAGCCCTCGAAACCACGCCCCATGAGACCTCTGCATGATCCGACCTTGCTCAAGTACTCAGGACTCAGAAGGTCCTTGGAGAAGATAAGGGCCCTGCATTGTCAAAACTGTACTTCCTGGGAGGAAAGAGCAAATGGGGCGATTTCAAAGATACAATGCAAAGTGATGCATTTATTTATGGAACTGAAAAGAATTTGGACCGTCATTTCTAAATTGACCTCTTAAATGAATTCTACAAATATTTATTGAACACATACTAGGAGCTAGGCCATGCTAGGTAGCTGGTGCTATGAAGAAAGCAGCAAGAGGAAACACATTCAAATACAAATCCACTTGCACACAGCGGGCTACACACACTATTGTAGGAGTGTGAGAGTGTGAGTCCAATAAGAAAAGGAGTTAATTTTTCTGGGAGGGCAGGAGGATGTTCTTCTAGGTCTTTGCGAGCCTTCAAGAGGTTTATAATCTCTGCCTCTCCACCAACACTGAATAATAGCTAGTGATTTTGCTGAGTGTGTGTTGAACGCTTGCTATGTGCAAGGCGTGTCAATCACTTTACTTGAATCAGCTCCTTTCATCCTCACAACGACCAAAGAAGATGGGTGCTATTATTATCTGTGCCTCCTGGGTGAGAATTCGGAGCCCCGGGGATGTGACAGGACCCTGCTACCGTCCCACAGCCAGTAACTGGCAGGGCTGGAGTTGAAACTTAAATCTCTTTGACCAAAGACTCCAGGTCTCGGTCTCCACATTTGAGAAAGTGAAGCTTGATAGGGAGCAGAACAGAAGAGGAAAATGAGAACTACCCACTCAACGAACAGTGAGTAGGCGTCAGGCCCGTGTGTGGCCAGGAGACACCATGTCTCATTTAGAAGTGCATCTCAGAAGACAGATAGATGCTGGAGACCAAGGTGGCCTCCAGTATTGAGGAGACCATACATCCTGACCTGCCCAAGGCAGTTGGGGTATGCCTGCTATCCTGGGAATAGGATCCTTGACTTGGTCAGTAAGCTCTGTGGTCACCCGGGCAATATTACCATGGAGCTCTGTAGCACTTGTGTCCGTCCGGGTGGGAAAAACCATCCTGAGAGTGAAAAAAAAAAAAAAAAAAAAGAATCAGGGATTTAGTTATTTAGCCTTTTTCTTTGTCTGTCTCCATCTGTCCATTCAATTTCTGTTCGCTGAACAATGCATCCTCCTGTGTTTTTCGTCACTTTGTCATCGTCCTCAACTGTTCTAGAATTTGTGTATCCCCAGCCTTGGTGTCAGCACCGTGGAGACACAGAGCCAATCCGAGTTCACTACAAAGCAGCACAGAGAGTTACCCAGAGAGTCTCCGTGGCTTCTGGGAATCACTACAATGCTGGCTGTTGCTGTTGGGAGTGACTCTCCCGTCAAACCAACCAGCAGCCACAGCAGTGACAAGGGAGTGTGAGACAACAGGATTTAAAATTACCAACACTTCAAAGAAGCAACCTAAATGTCTGTGGATGGATGAGTTGATAAAGAAACATTTTATATGGAGAGAAAGACAAATACTGTATGATCTCACTGTTTAAGTGTGAATCTTAAGAAAAAAAAAATGTCAAACTCATAGAAACATCCAGTAGAATGTTGGTGCTTGCCAAGGGCTGGCAAGTGGGGGAAATGGAGAGATGTTAGTCAAAAGGCACAAACTTCTGGTTCTAAGATGAGTAAGTTCTTAGTATCTAATGTACACGTGATTACAGTTAATAATACTGTATTGTATAGTGGAACATTGGTAAGAGAATAGATCTTAAGCATTCTCCCTGAAAACAAAAACGTGGGTGAGGTGATGAATATGTTAATTAACTTTATTATGGTAATATTTTCACAATGTATACTTACAGCAAATCATCATGTTGTACACTTTAAATATCCACAGTTTTATTTGTCAATTATATCTCAATAAAGCCAGGGAAAATAAAATAGGTTAAATTAAATAAGGTAAAAATAATCAACACTTCAAACATTCAAGAGTTTTAACAGCAGATAATCTTTAAGAGAATGAACACTCCCTGAAGCGTAGGATTGTGCTGGAAGGGGATCTTGCCTGAAAAACTCTGATGCTTGGCAAGAGAGGAAGAGAGGGAGGGTGTGGCTCCTTGTCCCATCCTGTGGGGTCTCTGGAGAGCCCCTCACAGCGACTCTTCTCCCCTCTAAAATGTGGAAGTTGGGCAGAGACACAAGACAGGCAGGTTGGAAAAGCTACCGCGAGCTCCACAGCATTTCTTTTCCAGGGAGTTTCAGAGGATCAAGAAAGTTTCCCTAAGGACTTCACTTCAAGCTAACAATGGGCAGAAAGAAAGAAAGAAAGAAAGAAAGAAAGAATTTAGGAGGAGAGCAGAAATCCAGCAAAGACTACACACAAAAGCAACAATCCTCAGAGATCTAGCCCTCCACACTTTCCAAAACATTCCAAAATGGGAGCCTGCATGTGAACCTGAGCCAAAGGAGCAAAGATGGTGGTGTCCCTGGATTTGGGTTTTAGCCCTGGCTTTTCCACTCACCGTGTGGCCAAACCCTTCAAGCGTCAGTTTCCAATGTCTCTACCACAGGGATTTGTTGTGGGCAGAGTGAGGTAATGCACGTAAAGTACCTACAACATGGTATGCGCTTGAAGAACAGTACCTCTCCCATAGTTCATAAACTTCATCCATGGAAGTTTATGGTAGAGATGTTTGTTGAAGGACTAGCTCCATTTTGCAGATGAGAGCACTGAGACTCAGAGAGGTCAAGTGTGACCCAAGGTCACAGCTAGAAAGAGGATAGTTTGCTAGCTCCAAATCCTGAGCTCCACGCGATATTTTTCTAGGCAACCTTTGGGGCTGGAGTTGTATTTCTATGCAAGTCAGACACTGAATAAGGAAAGGTATTCAGAGGGGTCCTTTCTTTGAAATCAGCCTGTGATCTCAACAAAAATTGCCATACTATTTTCAAATAGAGGACTTCGCAAAACGCTTTTTCCTTGGAAGCTTTGGTTCAAGCCTCATACTCCTATAAAATAGTTGCTTTATGCCTTGAGACTGTTGATTTGTGTGAATTCAGACATTCGGTAAGTAGGTGATGTTTCTGAAGTTACTATCAGTCACCATGTCTTCCACAGCTGGATGAAAGTGTCGTATCACAGCCCTGTGGCTTTTCTAAAATGCACCATGTCTTATCTCTGACAGCAGCAGAGCACGTCAGGCAGGAGGGCACTGGCAGAACACTCCTGAATTCCTTCACCTATGCTAAAAACAGATGAAGATACGGTTGAAAAAATCTGGCCCAAGCACCTGAGAATCATTACCACATCAACTACTGTCACACGGAGAAGCTGAATTGGGTGATATTTACGGTCACTTTTAGCTTGAAAATACTATACCATTGTAGCCTACCCTTCCTCTGCCCCATGCCAGTTTTATTATCGACCTCTTAAACATTTGGCTGGATCTGGGCATCCTACCTCAGTGCTTCCCCTTGGAAAAGTAAAACTGAGGTGAACCCAGATTTAGTCTGTCTAAAATATGTAGCCCCAAGTGTCCTGCTCCTTGTATAAGAGGACAGTATTGCTACCCTGGGGACAGGGTTTTGTTTGTGTGTAAAGCTTAAAATCTAAAATTCACTGGCACCACTTTTTAAAGACCGAAGCCAACAAAGTCATTCATCTTGCCATCCATCTGTCCCTCCATGTGACCCATCTATTCATTTATTTACTCTTCCAATACTTATTGGCTACCTCTTATGTTCCAGGCACAATGCTAGATGCAGGAACTACAGCTGAGATTTAGACCTTGACCCTATGGAAGTTATCGTATGAAAGATGGACAAAAAACAAATAGTTTCGCAAATAATGATGAGGATAAGTGTTTCAAGGAGAAGGATGCCAGGAGTGAGCACATAGGGTTTCCTAAGAGAGACTGTTTGTTTAGCTGAGTGGTTGAGAAAATCATGGGCTCTGGAATCCAAGAAGGAGGCTCACATCTTGTTCACCAGCCCTGCGAGAGTGGACCAGGTGTTTATTCACTCATGCTTCAGTTTCCCCAGCGATGCCCTGGAACTATAGCAATAACTCCCCTCCAAAGGTTGTTGTAGGAATTAATGAGATAGCACATGCAACGCATTTACAACAGTGTCTGGAAATAGCAAGTGTTCAGCCTGGGGTCGGTGGCGGGGGTTGGGGAGACACACATGGCCTGTGCTGTTGGGGGGACCTATCTAAGAAAAATATAAGCAAAGTCAGGAAAAATAAATAAGAAAGGGTGAAAAGAGGTTAGAGAGGAGAGGGAATGAGAGGAGGGGATGAGCAAAGAAATACAATGAAAAAGTGAAGATCCTGAAACAGAAAGAGCCTGGTCATAGTTCCCTGGAAATGACACAGAAGGCCAAGCGTGGAAGAGCCTGGAAAGCTAGACAGCAGTGCTGGACAAGGCTGAGAGGCCAGAGAACCAGACCCTGTATATCATGTTTTAGGCCAATTAGGTAAGGATTTTGGAATCTATCCCAAGAGCATCAAGTCACTTGACCAATCATCTGTTCAATTAGAAATCCCTAAACAGAAACCCAAACATTCCATTTCTTATCTTTAGAGGAAAATATGCTAATTGATAAGGAGTCAGCTGGGAAACCAGTAGTAAAATATCTTGGATTTCTCTGTAAATGATGTCCCTTCACACGTTTCTCTATCTGGATTTTTTTTTCTCTGTCCCTGGAGGCCATCGTTGCTGTCCTTGAATATCAAAGTAGACTTGAAGAATTCCATTTCATTGTCAAATGATCACATCCAGATAATTACACTATGGCTTTTAGGGACACATGATCAATTTTTATAATACATCAAGAAGAATCTTGAAGAAACTAACATTTAATCCTTGTTCAGTTCTATTTTTCTCTGCTCTATCTTTTGCTTAGGGCTATAAAATATGCTGTATTCATGATTTATATTTTTAAAGCTTTTTACTTTCTTTTCATTAGCTTTAAAATTAACTTTTAATAACCTACAAAAGACATTACTGTTTTTCAACAATGATTTTTCTTTTTTAATATCAGAAATAAACTACTAAAACGAACTGACTCTGGATCTTGGGGTCTTTCAGTCCTGGGTTTGAATTCTGATTCTACTGTGTTACCCTGGGCAAGTTATTTTATATATCTGAGACTCAGTTTCCCAAATTATATATAAAAAAAACTATAGTAATACTTATATTTCATTGTTGTAAGGTCTATATAAAATGGTTATGAATACATATAAGTCTAGTGGCTAATAAGGAAGGAAGGAAGGAAGGAAGGAAGGAAGGAAGGAGGGAAGGAGGCAAGGAAGGAAGGAAGGAGGGAAGGAGAGAAGGAAGGAAGGAAAGAAAGAAAGAAAAGACCTTGTAGAGAGGAATTAACTACATGGGCAACAAAAGATGCAAATAGCACCATGAGTGAAGTGATGTGTTCAAAGATCATTCAGATTCTGAAATTATATTTAGAAGTTATTTGGGGATGCCTGGGTGGCCCAGTCAGTTAAGCACAGACTCTTGGTTTTGGCTCAGGTCATGATCTCACAATCTGTGAGTTTGAGGCCCGAGTTGGGATATTCTCTCTCTCTCTCTCTCTCTCTCTCTCTCTCTCTCTCTCTCCTTCTCTCTGCCCCTCTCTTGCTTGCCCTCTCTCTCTAAAAATAAATAAATAAGCATTTTTTAAAGTTATTTGGTGTTAAAATTTCTTTAAATGTACTTTGATATTCTTCTAGGATGGGCACTGTAAACCTATCAACCCTTACTTTTCTGAAAGATTGAAAACTTCAATTCTTCTTTTGATGGACAAGTAGTAACATGAAGAAATCATCTTTTGGGAGTCATTTGAAACCTCTCTGATGTGTTTTTGTGACACCAGCAGCCAAGTTTCTTCTTTTCATCTGTTGTCTTCTAGAACTAAAATCAGATTGTGGTGCTGGATGCATAATATGTGATGTCAAAGGAAGTGATTATGCAGAGTACTGAGTGGAAGAGGGAAATTGACATCAGTTTAGATGTCAGTCATTAGTTCATTCATTCATTCATTCATCCATTCATTCATTTACTGGGCATAATCCTAGAAAAACAATTTTATTTTATTTTATTTTATTTTATTTTATTAGTTTATATTTTTTTTTGAAAGAGAGAGAGAGAGCTCAAGCAGGGGAGGGGCAGAGAGGGAGGGGGGACAGAAGATCTGAAGTGGGCTCTGTGCTCACAGCAGAGAGCCTGATGCGGGACTCGAACTCACCAACTGTGAGATCATGACCTGAGCCAAAGTTGAACACTTAAATGACTGAGCCACCCTGGTGCTCCCAGAAAAATCATTCCTCAAGGACTGCTTTGCTCGTGATCAGAGACTGTAACGCTGATTAGATTAGAAGGTTATGTTTGCAGCCCTGGTAACCCAATAAATTATTCTAAAGTGTAGGTTTAAATGCTGTATTTTCAGGAATTTGACGTGCAAAGGTAATGACTTCAGTTGACTAAGGTTGTTCTTTGGAAATGATGGCACTGACTTCTAGGTTTCTGACTTGCCTGCTTAAAGTTCATAAACACTATCGGTTGAACTCAAGAAAGTTCATGTAAGATAAATGAAGGCCACTAGCTCCTCTGTAGCCAAAGAAATAAAAATGTTAAGATAAGGTGTTACCTGACAGAAACAAGAGACAAGCAGTCACTTCCATGGTTGTGGCCAGGGGTCTGATCTTCCAGAATTCCAACAGTGGTTCCCTCCCAAGCCAGAAGCACATTGTCCCAAACTCAGCATGTAGGAGTCTCAGGACCTCCTACATTTCTCCTTTTTTCTCCACTGGTAGGACAACATGGGGTTGATAAAAGCGTATGGTCCCATTAAAACTTCTACCCTCCATTCAATGATCTGGAACAGCAAAGAATGGGTGTGTTTGAATGGCTTCTTTTGCTTGGTGCTTTCCTACTTTCCGGGACGCTGATGGAGCAAGATTTAACAGGGTTTTAATACAGTTAATAAGGAGAATCTTTCCTGATCCTTCCATATGGGTAGAACACCAAAATAACAACAACCTCATGCATTTGGGAATAAAAATACAAATAAATCTCAGTCTCTTCTCTTAAGGACACTAGTAGGGGAAAACAGACAACATAGCATATATGATTAAGTGTGAAAAAATATTGTGTATAGGAGGGTAGAGGAGTAAGTACAGGCACCAGGTGATCTGAAGGAAGGAGCCACCAATTCTACCTGAGAAAGGGACAGGGGGTCAGAAAGAAATAAAGTCTCTGTTGTGGACTCCCCATAAAATAAAAGGGTTGTAGGGGCGCCTGGGTGGCTCAGTCGGTTAAGGGCCCGACTTCGGCTCAGGTCATGATCTCATGGTTCGTGGGTTCGAGCCCCGCATCGGGCTCTGTGCTGACAGCTCAGAGCCTGGAGCCTGTTTCAGATTCTGTGTCTCCCTCTCTCTGCCCCTCCCCTGTTCATGCTCTGTCTCTCTCTGTCTCAAAAATAAATAAACGTTAAAAAAATAAAAAATAAAATAAAAGGGTTGTATAAAACCTTCAGTCTCCTCACTCTAGGTTAGGGGAGAGAGGGCAGTTGCAAAGTATAGTAAGAATGCCCAGGGCGTTTTTAGACATCTTGCCACAGGCAAAAGTGAGTGGCCTTTTATGTATCCCACCAAGGGAATTGTTCCCACACTGCGCATGTCTATGAACTCAATGCCCCTCTGGAGAAGATTCTCATTTCAGAGCTGACCGTAGAGCAAAGAGAACAAGAAGGCAGACACCTGATTTGAGGGACCTGCCCAAAAACCTTTCAGTCTCTAGGTCAGTGTTTATTGACATCACTTCCCACCGCCTTAGAATTATACTTCCTTTCCGTTTCAAAACCTTTATTCTCTCCTTCTGGCCCTGCAATAGCTGGGTCATCTTTTAATAAACCTACATTTTTTTGAAGCTATCAATATTTCAGATACTATTTGGCTGAAAGAGCAGCGAAAGAGCTGTAGTTAGAGACAGAGAATCAAGAGAACCTACACGCCTCTCTGTACTCATTGAGTAGAATGGAGATGTGTTTGATGTGGCTCGTTCCGGAGCAAAGCCTATCCATCAATCACATGCGGGAGACGCTGTCCCGCAGCCAGAGGAGAAGGAACAACGCTGAAGTTGTCAACGCCATTTTTAGACCCCAAATGGAATTAGCATAAGAGCGAGTGCACTTTAAGTTCACTGAGAGGGAATTTTGGAGGCACCACTCAAAAGTACATGAGGAGCCAGCAGGACTTTTTTTTTTTTTTTTGAAATGGTCCATAAATTGAATTTTGGAAGAAAGACCAGGGATGAATATGGATGCCTGAAACCCCTTTCCAATAATGTCAGAATTTCTAAAAGGTCCTGAATTAAACCATGGGTGCCAATCAAAGTATGGATGTCTGCAATCACTGATATTAGTATTTAATATGTATGACCCTCATCTATTTTTATTTAACCTCACCGGTCTGAAGTGTGGGAATATTTGTGCTTCCCATTTAAAATCGAGAGGATTACGTTGCCTATCTCAGGGGTTTTTTATTTTTATTTTATTTTTTTTGGGGGGGTAGTCTTAGTGAAAAGGATCATGTCTGTGCACGTATGCTCTATCAATGCTAACACCAACTGCTACTAAGTGCTAACAACATGCCCTCTGTAACATCCAAATCAACGCACCAAGACAAAATCGCTTGGTTCTAATCTTTTCAGACTCTATGCTTCGTCGTCTTTTCTGTATTCTGAAACTCTCGCTTCAAACTCAGCCAAGGAAATGATGAAAAATTATTTCCTCAATCACAAGATAACTTTAAAAATGTCTTTTCTATATACAGTTCCATCCCTTCTTCATCATGCAACATTCAATTCAGCCTCTGCAGGCCTGGGACGTCCTTAGACATTTATTGGAAAGCCACCTGCAGAGAGAGACATAAAGGAAGATTTTTAACCTTGATCTGCTGACAGTGAAGTCGTTACCAGCTTCACCGAAAAGAAATCTTTGTGTCCATTTTTCCCCTTTATTCATTCTCTAGGGTCTCCTTTAATTTATTTTCTATACTCTTCCATTCTTCCACTGATCACCCGTTTGGGAGACTTAGCTTTGATGGGAGAAAATAAAACAACTCTGAACATGTTTATTGAGCATTTACTATGTGCTAGGCATTGTGCTAAGGGCTAGGGACATGGAAATAAACAAGTCCTAATTCTTCCTTTTTTTTCATCCCACCTTCTACAACCATCTAATCCCTTAGGGAGTCCTGTTCCATGAACTCCAAAATATTTCAATTCTATTTGTTTCGCTCTATTTTTTTTTTCTGCTGCCATGTGACTACAAACCAAAATCAGCTTTTGCGGGGAGAATGACAACAATTCTATAACTGTTTCTCTGTTTTTGTTTTGGGCCCACTACAACTCATTTTCCCCACAGAACTCTGAGTGATTCTGATTTATATAAGTCACACTTGTGCCTTAACTTCTTCCAATGGCCCACTATCAATTTTGGAATCAAATCCAGAAACGTGGCCCCTGCAGTTTCTTGTAAGATGTCACCCTTGGTCCCTCTTAAACCTTCCCGTTAGCTTCGCTGCCCCATTTGCCTCACTGCAGCTGCAATCTTTCCGTTCAGCTTCCATTTCACCCCATAGGCAAATCCCTCTTTCTAGAACATTCTTCCCCTCAGGGTTTTGGCACACAGGTCTCTTGGTCATCCTTTGTTCTTAGTTAAAATATCTCTCTTCAGAGACGCCTTCTCAAGCTGACTATCTGAAGTTGCTGTTCCCTTGTTTGTTTGTTTGTTTTTGTTTTTGTCTCTCATCTTCTAAATAAAATGAAACCAATTTGAAAGAAACATTATATTGTTGTTTGTTTATTGTTGGTCTCCACTACGAGAATAGAAGTTCCATGAGAGCAGGGATTCTCACTTTCTTATTTATCTCTGTGATACACCCAGTGCTTAGAAGATTATTAATTATATAATAGGTGCTCAAAAACTATTTGTTGAAGAAGTAAATAGAGACACCCCCAGTGCTCTGAAGATACTGCATCTCTCATACAACTGCTAGGCTAGAGATAAGTCTAGAAGGTTGAAAAGCATGCCATAGGAGAATACAGCCAGCTTCCGTTGCTCAAAATGTTCTTATTAAATGAAGAATGTACTCCATTTTAATATATTTTTATAGAGTTTTGGATTTTTAAATAGTTACTCAAACACAATTATCTTTTTTATCCATATAATAATCACAATATTTTGTGGTTTTTGTTGCTCTACGTCATATTGCTGAATGATGACCCACCTTATGGATGATGGCTAAGGCATCATCACCTTAGAATGTGAATCACCAGGAAATGCTGAGACTATGGTCCAAATTCCAGCGACACTAGAATCTTCTGGAGCTAAAACTTACAGTTGCCCTAACAGTCTAAACAGAGACAAAGGTGGGCAGAGAACTCTAGAGTCAAGAGACTAAATCCAGATTACAGTTCCAGACTATGCTGTGAGTCAGTCCATATATGGTAAGAAGCGAGCTGGGCTGCTGCCAGTTTAAATATAGCTCAGGCCACATAAAAAAAAGAGAAAGAGGAACCTGCTGGAGAAAGGAAAATGGTTTCATAAACAATAAAAACGACACAACTCCTCAAAGCAACGTTCTTCCTTCATCATCTGTGCATTAAGACAATGAGTCTGAACGAGTCTGAATCATTTGTTGGTTAGCTGATCTATCACCTGACTTACGAATCTGTTATAAAGTCTTGTCTGCAAACTCAGAAGTAATTCATTTACATAAAGCAAACTGAGGCTCAGAGACGTTTAGGAAATGCTCTCAAGGTTCCTAGTAACTGGAAGATCTTGAACTCAAAAAGTTCTTTCAACTCCAAACCTGGTGCTATTGTTGCTGGTTAGATAGTGGGGCTTAAATTTCCTCCAATGCACGCATTCATCTTGACAATGCCCTCAAGCACCTGGTGATGCAATTTTCATACAACCTTAACAGATCAGCAGTGTGTTTAGAACATCTCAATAGGATATGTTGATTTCTGTAGATACAAGGTGCTTTCTGAGTGCATTGTGTTGCCTTAAACCACGAATGCACTGGGCTGGAAATGGGAAAAGAATAATTTCAGGCATTTTCCTCACTTTGTTTAAACAGACTGAAGACTGAGGAGTCTTTTTGGCAGGAGGCCTATGTTTAACCAGGGTTACTGAATATAGAATAATCATGGGTGGGGAGTATGTTTTCCTTAATGGAGTATGTTTTCTTGAGATAAATGTGGATCTCAGGCTCCTTACTAGTCAAAGCAAAAGTCTCCAAGTTGTCTGAGGTGGTGAAAGCCTAGGAGGCAAGCCTCGGCATCCACGCAGAGGCAAGAAACACCAAGCCAAAGTGCCTCCAAGAAGGTGAAAATAGCACGGACGGATGGGGCCACTTCCATTCTGTTTACTAACCGCATCCTCCTTCACCTCCCGAGCTTCTCTCGTCACCTTCCATCAGATCACATCCAAGAGCATAATCCCCAGGAGGCTTCGTTCAGTGCTTCTTCCTCCCCTGGATCACCTTTGCTACCTGCCTCCCCATAGAGCTAGCCCCACGGAGGGGTTTGTGTCTGGGCAATTTGGCCAGATGTAAAAGCTGAGCAACTCGTTGAACTCTCTTTTAGGAGCATTCAGTTGTCTTTACTCCAGTGGGATTAATCCTTGAACCAAAGAGGAATAGATTGCCTCTTGTCTTCTCCCCTGTCACTTCTCCCCTGTCCCCTGTCACTCCCCTGTTTAATAAGAGAGCAGAGAAAGCCAGGATGCCCACCTTGGCAGTCTCCCCACATATACACCTAACTTCTCCATCACCAGCTCAGCTGCCAGAGATTGAAAGGCAGAGGGCCTTTGAACATTGAGCTCTAGGAGCTCATTTGGCAACTGGGCCGACCTTTTTCCTTCTTAGATAGGGTATCAGTTTCCTAGGGCCGATGTAACAAATGACCACAGACAGGATAGTTTAAACAGCAGAAATTTATTCTCTCTCGTTTCAAAAGAAGTCCAAAATCCAAATGTCTGCAGAATGTGACTCCTTTTGGGGTCTCAGAGGGAAGATCCATTCCAAGACCCTCGCCTAGCTTCTGACGGTAGCTGGCAATCCCTGGTGTCCTTTGGCTGGTGGAAATATAACTTCAGGCCCTGCCTCCATAGTCACACAGCATCCTCCCTGTGTATTTTATTCTGCACTCTTCTCCGTGTCTGTCCCTCTGCGTCTCCGTGTGGCACTTCTTATAAAGACACCAATGATTGGATTGGGGTCCACTCTAATTCAATATAACCTCATTGTAACTAGTTACATCTGCAAAGACCCTATTTCCAAATAAGATTCTGAGTGGACATGAATTTTGAAGAACATTATGTATTGATTTATTTTTACTATTTTTAAAAAATGTTTATTTTTTTTTTTTGAGAAAGAGAGAGAGAAAGAGAGAGACAGAGCACGAGCAAGGGAGGGGCAGAGAGAAAGGGAGGCACAGGCTCTGTCAGCACAGAGCCTGACGCAGGGCTGGAACCCACAAGCCGGGAGACCATGACCTCAGCCGAAGTCGGACACTTAACTGACTGAGCCACCCAGGTGCCCCTGGAGAGCATTATTTAACAAGCTATTTCCATATTTGATGGGGGAAGAAACGGCCTGTATTCAGTATTTGGTTTTTTTTTTAAGTTTGTTTGTTTGTTTGTTTGTTTGTTTATTTTGAGAGAGAGAGAGAGAGAGAGAGAATGAGTGGGGGAGGGGCAGAGAGAGAGGGGGAGAGAGGGATAATCTCAAGCAGGCTCCACACTCCACTCTGAGCCCAACTCAGGACTCAAGCTCATGACTGGGAGATCATGACCTGAGCTGAAATCAAGAATCTGACGCTCAACCAAGGAGCCACCTAGGTGTCCCTTATCACTTGTTTTAGCCAACCAGCCGTTGACTGGCTTGACATTGTAAATGCCTGTCTAGTAATTTCCAGGCTGACAACAAAGTATCTTTCCTCCTGCTTATATCACCTTAAAATATTAAGCCTCACATTCTATCCATGAACCAAACTCCTTTAAATATAAAGTTTCTCCTCGACTGAGACACACACGGGTCTCTCGTCACCAAAACTTTAGTTTGAGTTAATGTAATTAATTTTAAATGTTGCATATGAAGAAATGCAGCCATGTGAGGAATCTCTCTGGCAACTGGATTCTATAACTGGATCAGGATCTGATTGCTTGCAGGTTATAGACTGTTAGTATCCCACTGAAGAAAGCAATCTTCAAGTTCCATTCCACACCCCCCCCCCCCCCCCGGCCCACAAAAAGAATTTAAAAAGGTTGGTCAATTTGGACAGCTAGTTACCTAGCTTCTTATTACCCATTCTATAGACCCACAGCATTAGGGCCTGTTAGAAATGCAGAATCTCCTAGGGATACACTCAAGCCTATTGAATCAGGATCTGCTTTCTGATCTCCAGGGACCATCGTATGCACATCGGAGTTGGAAGGTGGCACACTAGCAAAACCCTTATATAACTGAACTGGGGGAAGCCATGGAAAGGCTTTCGTTGGGCCATGCTTCGAGCATAGGCTATTGCTTATCATCTTGAGACCAGGCGAGATTGCAAAGAAGGAATCAGGATACCAGAAAGGCTTGGGATAGAACAGGGAAAGAGAGGAGAATTCGTAACAGTGACTACCAGGGGCAGGACAATAATCTAGGCGTTTTGTTTTGCAGAAGGTTCTAATGTCTCTTTTAATGTTACAACAACCCAGCGAGTTGAGTGCTAGTAGTTTCATGATTACTATTTTTTTAACTTTTTTTTAATGTTTATTTATTTTTGAGAGAGACAGAGACAGAATGAGAGTGGGTTGGGACAGAGAGAGAGGGAGACGAATCCGAAACAGGCTCCAGGCTCTGAGCTGTCAGCACAGAGCCCGACGCGGGGCTCGAACTCACGAGCTGAGAGATCATGACCTGAGCCGAAGTCGGACACTCAACCGACTGAGCCACCCAGGCGCCCCATCATGATTACTATTTTTTAGATGAGGATACTGAGGCAGAGAGACTCAGAAACTTACTGTCTGACTCCAGAATTTCTTAACACCCATGATCCCCTGCCTACCAGAGAGTAGGTATAGAAGACACTGGCAGACTGATCAGCACGTAATTCTTAGTTCATAGCCTTGTTAGAACTTGTGTTTCAGCCCACATTATTTTGAAGACATGAAGAGCCCTGGCTTTAATCCATTTTCTTCGTTTAATCAAGTAGATCAGTTGTGCACAGAACTTGCCTCACATCCCAGACCATACGTGGGGCTCTCACACCTAGTACTTCTCCCATATCCCGCCAGCACATGAACAGTGGGAACCAATCCTAAACTGGATGTCTTCCCTCTCACAAGTCTGCCTTCATGACACATGCTTGGGGAAATGTGACTAATGCTGTGTTTTTCCAATTTTGCCCTCTCCTGGATCACTGGAATGATTTATTCTTGCTCAGCGAACCCGTAATTGTATGTTACATGTAAGTGGTAAGATTTTTAGGCAGATGCCTGATGTGGTCCTCAAATGGCCCCAATATTTTGCACAATTGTTTTCAATTTAGTACGGTTCGTATTGTATTTGGGATAAGAGATGTGTTTTTTTTAGCTTCTTTTGTGCTTTGGGGGGAAAAAAATCACCATGATTTTTTTGTTTGCTTGATTCATTTACACTCAGTACCGAAAAATATTACCCTCAGGATAGCTGTTTGTTTGCCATGTCAAGAGTGTTTTATTTGGTTTCTTTTTAGAGAAAATCCACATACAGCCAATTTTCAGCTGCCTAGAGTGCCCCAAACATGTTTGCAGATTTTAAAACTCTATTTTTCCCCAAACATCTTCAACACATATGTGGGGCTCTATAGAGGGGTACGAAAGATGAAATGGGGAGCCTCATGAGAACGTGCAGAAATCAGAAAAAGAAAATGAAACAGAGAAATGCATGATTTCTACTAAAATACTCATACTTTCAGACGATTGACTTTCAAGTTGCATCTGAATGACCTTTAATTTCAGTGATCTTTTTTATTCCCACCATATTATGAACGTCCACACTTATAAATTTACAGACATTAATAACTTTGCATTGGTATAAGTTTATTTACCACTTTATTTGATCCTGGCTTTGGGGCTGAAATAGGTCCACTATTATTATCCTCTTTCACAGCCGGAAAAACTGAGTCCCAGAAAAGATATGTGACTTCCTCTTGATTATCCACCAAATGCATGGCAAAATCAGAACCAGAAGGTAAATGTCCTTCGTTCTCAGGAACTCTATTTCCCACGACACCCACACATTGGCAGGCAGGTTGGGAAAAGAGACTGGGGAAAAACTGGAACATATTAAGATTTGTCAAGATAGAGTTATCACTACAAATATTCAGCATTAATTAACTGACTCATTACCACAGTAGACTATAAAACTTCCATAGAGATCTTGACGACTGTAACAAAGCCCACGGGATTCTGTAATCTCTAAAATATCAGCTGAAGTGTCTTTCATGGGAGGTGAGAACTGCAGATAAATAATTGCTTGCAGCAAGATGACAACTGTCGAGTTCAAAGAGGGCAGAGCTTGCAAGAAGGTGATTTTCCCTTCCCGACATCCTAAAACCGCGTGTCTGCTTCTCTCCGCCCTTTGTTTCCTTTCTAAGCAGAGAACCTAGAACATTCTGCTATGCGAGCCGAAACTCCCTCCGGTCAAGTGACTACCTTCATTACGGATTTCCCCCAGTTTAGGTAAATAAGCATTCAGCGTGAGGTTCTGTTCATCTGGCTAGGAGTTAGGCTGTGTTTACTCTTTGCTGTCGCAAGGGTGTCAGCGGCTAAAATCTCCTTTCACCTCCTGGTTTTTGTCTCCCTGGTGGTCTTTGGGTTTTCCTAGAGATTCCTCCGTTAGAGTGTGCGGGGCCGTTCTTTTCGCTGTAATCCGCTGTGATTATCAGGGCCCTGATGGACGTGCTGACCAGGTGTGGGGTTTGGGATAGCATTCTGAAGTCTTATGATCAGGTCTCAGTCTCTTATTCAACCTGAGTTGGGTATTTCCCTTCTCTAGGTTGTCTAGGCCCTCGGTAAAACCCCTGGTAAAAATAGTTTCCCTTGAGGGCAGGTCTTGTTAAAGAGAATGAGGGGCTCAAAATGCCTACTTTTCCACTCTCCACGCGAGAAGCAGGGAAGGATCTCTCCACCTCCATCCTGGGAACCTGACCGGGCTCCTGGCCATAAAACTCACAAAAATGCCCCCCCCCCGCCCCCCCTTCTCCCAGAGACCGGGACTCCTAGAAGTTTTTCATTTTTAAACATATCCACACAGAGCCTCTAGCGACTTGACAATCACGGTCTTGGTTTTCTGCCTCTGGTACCAGTTTCTGCAAAGGCTTCTGCTCCTGGTAAGCTGAAAGTCTCTCTATTCATCTGTCTGTCTGTCCAGTTTGTGGGGACACTGGTTTGCCCAGTGACCTCAGTCCTCTGAAGGATCTAAGAAGAATCGCTGGTGTTCGGTTTGTTCAATTCCGTTCTTGTTGTAGAGATGGGCTTCCAGGCATCAGACTGGAAACCAGAAGTGCCCTCCAACAATTTATGTGTCCAGTGTTTCTTCCCACCCCCCCCGCCAGCTTCCCCTAAACCTAGAATCTTTCCACAGGGGAGCTGTGGTCCCAACTCTGACGATCAATAAAATCAACGGGAATGAGGAGTCTGAATTAAACAAATTGGGTAAACCACAAGGCAGGGCCTGAACTTGAAAGCTGCCTCTGTCTTCTTAAGGTGCTCCGTTTCCAAATGGCCCCACTGAGGGTGGCACAGCCCTTTCAAACCCCCCTGCCTAACATGGGCGATGCTAACGCAGAACATTCTATTATGCACAGGTCAGTCGCTTTTACAAATGGCCTGGTTGTTTGCGGCTGCCTCCCGGGAAGGCAATTGAGTTGTTCCATTTTGTAGATCCGTGTGTACAAAATGCATTTGCTCCACATTCTCGAGTGTGACATTCACAGATCAGTGAATGCCAGTGCAGAGCAAGAAGAGTGTGACGCACGGAAGTTACAGAAAGAGGATGTTGGGTCTTCGACAAAGCAATAAAAAGGAAGCATCACTCGAGTCCCTGAGGTCACCAACAGCCACCTGGGCCTCTACAGAAAGAGAAAGGAGACAGACAGCAGAAAGCAGTTTTTCAGTCTTTTTTTTTTTTTTCCTTTTTTTAAAGTTCAAGCTTTAGTTAGTTAACATACAGTGCAATGTTGGTGTCAGCAGTAGAAATGAGTGATTCATCACTTGCACACAACACCCAGTGTTCATCACAACAAGTGCCCTCCGATGCCCGTCACCCATCTAGCCCGTCCCTCGCCCACCTCCCTGCTGCAACCCTCAGTTCGTTCTGTCTCGTTAAGAGTCTCTTGTGGTTTGTTTCCTTCTCTTCTCTTCCCCCCTTTCTTCCCATATGTTCTTCTGTTTGGTTTCTTAAATTCTACATATGAGTGAAATCATATGGTATTTGTCTTTCTCCGATTGACTTATTTCGCTTCGCGTCATCCACGCTGCTGCGAATGGCTAGTCCCCGTCAGTCTTATTCTGGGATCTAAAAGAAGGAAAATGAGAGAAGAGTGGATGTACTTCGCTAAGGCAGTTCTTGTCAGACTTGAACCTGCCTCCAAATGGCATGGTGAATCTTGATAAGATACAGATTCTGATTTAATGGGTCTGGCACAGCGTCCAAGGCTCTGCGTTTTTAACATGCCCCCGGATGGTGGCGATGGCACCGGTGCGAGCAAGGGTCTCGTGGACCTTCCAAAGGGAGACTTCTCAGCTCCCCTCCTAAGCGCACTTCCGGAAACAACAGCAACTACCAACGGCACCCACCTCATTCCCTCAATACAGCACGTATATTCTTAGCTCAGGATGATCCCCTTTCTTGGACAGCTGCGGGCCTCTTCTCCATGTTTCTAAGTCATCAGGTTCCTTCCCAGGCTCACTCCAATCTCTGTCCTTCACTGGGACCCTGTCATCAACGGCTCCTGGAGCTCCTATAGCTTTGCTGGTACTGCTTAGCCTCTTGGCAAGCATCGGTTGGTCTCGACTTTTTAAATCTGTTTGTCTCCTAGCTAAATTGTAAACCTCCTGAGGACAGGACGGTATGCTGTCTCCCTCTTTAACTCCCCAGGCCCAAAACAGAGCTCTGCTTTGAGGAGACTGTGCACTGTAGTGAAAACAACCCAGGGAGACCTGGGTCGTTCAAACACGAGCTGCACCCGCCCCCCCCAACAGCTGTTGGAACTGAGACAAAGCACTGCCGCTTGAGTTTCCGTGGTGGTGGTGGTGCACGTAGAATGTTTTTACCTTGCAGAATGAGAGACGGTTGAAGGAAACAAAGCCAATGTCAAGCTACATGGCTGGCACGGTCAGGATTTAATAAATTTACGTCCTCTTGTCTCCAGCCCCCTTTCCCCCTCCTTGATGTGGATTATGATTCCTCTCCCTGACACTCTCCTCTTTAAAAATACCACATCACAGGGGCACCTGGGTGGCTCAGTTGGTTGAGCATCCGACTTCGGCTCAGGTCGTGATTTCACAGTTCATGAGTTTGAGCCCCGCGTCAGGCTCTGTGCTGACAGCTCGGAGTCTGGAGCCTGCTTCAGATTCTGTGTCTCCCTCTCTCTGCCCCTTCCCTGTTCATGCTCTCTCTCTCTCTCTCTCTCTCTCAAAAATAACAAAACATTAAAAATAAATCAATAAATAAAAATATCACATTCAACAATTTAGGGGTCCCAATTCAACAAATCAGGGATCGTTCATCTCAGTTGAACATCCATGACTAGTTGGGGAGAGAGTCTCCTACTTCATTAAAAGAAAAAAAAAAGCTCCTGAAACTCACAATTCAAAATAGCAACTTGCATGAGAGCATTTTCCGATCTGATCAGAGATGAAAAACAGAGATTTGTGTGTGTGTGTGTGTGTGTGTGTGTGTGTGTTTATTTATTTATTTTGAGAGAGACAGAGCCTGCACATGTCAGGGAGGGGTAGAGACAGAGGGAGAGAGAGAATCCAAACAGGCTTTGTGCTGCCAGCACGGAGCCCGACGCAGGGCTCAAACTCATGAAACCAGAAGATGATCTCAGCTGAAACCACGAGTCAGACACAGCCGACTGAGCCACCCAGGGACCCCACAAGCAGAGATATTTTAAACCAATATCATCAAATCACATGAAAGCTATCTTTGTCAATTTCCCATATTCTCCCCAAGGACCCCCTGCGTTTTGGAAGTGTGCATTACAGCACTTCACTTGTGCGAAAGACCTGCATTTTACTACCTGTTTTCTGTAACTGAAAGAAATTTGAATAGAAATTTTGCTTTTACAAAAAAAGGTGGGAAGTAAAAATAATGTTCAGCGTTTGTTTTGCGGTGAGGCTTACAGAAGCGTGAGCACCCCGAGCAGAGATCGGAAAGAGCCAAGCTCTTTCCCCCTCCGGGAACCACACTCTGCATCTCCGCATCCAGCCGCCAGAATTTTGAGCTGTGTCTGTGAGCATCTGTGCTTCATCTCGATTAATTTTGTGCATCCGTTAGACGATAAGTCCTAAGGTATTTTCCAGAAAATCTAAGAGAGGTTATTTTTGGGGTCTGGGAGTGCTTAAAATTTTTTTCCATATACATTAATAGTAAATAAAAAGCAATTAATTAATTGCAACCTCTTCTTGGCTTCATGCCATTTCGCCTTACAAAAGGTTTCATAGGAGCGCTCTGCTTTCAGATAGCAGGGGAAATACTTGTTTGCTTGTTTCAATGAAGAGTGCTTTGATGTGGATGGTGACAGTATACCCAGTGAGCTGTGAGGCTGGCACTTATACCTCGGGGATGATCCGTCTTCTGTCAGGTGGTGAGAAACATAAATGCATAGCAACAGTTTCTGGGGGTGGGGGTCGGGTGGTGGGGAGTGATCTGTGAAAGCGAATGCGCATGCTTGGGAAGGCGCTCACCAGTGAGGTACAGGAAACTCCATATGGGACAAGCTGTACCGATAGCCCGAGCAGGTTAGAAAGGAGAACCTGGATCGATCTCCTGACAGAACAGAGGTAAAGTGCTCACGAGATGGTAGGACAAGCCAGCATATCCGGTTTCAAATGCAATGAATGATTGCTCACAAATTGAATCGAATTCTGTCAAACCCTTGGTTCCAGCAGATTCGAATGCCAGCTTCTCGCTTGTTAGCTCTGTGATCCTGAGCAAGTTTCTCAATGTCTCGATCTTAATCTATACAAATGAGAATAACATTGCCTGCACCATAAGTTTGAGAGTTAAATGGAACTGTGCATCTAAGGCAGTCAAGTGCAAAAGAATTCAGTAAAGGTGGGTTCCCCTCTCATTCTTCAGGGGAGGATGACCCTTGGGGATATTGCTGGGGCAGGCAGTTAAAAGGGTATTGCTGTTTTATGTCCTTTTGACTTGGTGAGTATCAAAGTGGGACAGCATCTGAGATTGGGTGGCTGGGAGACAGGGGGAGGGGATGACTAACAGGCCCCACCTGTTGATTCCTTAGCAGGTGGTGACATCGTCATTATCATCATTGTCTTCTCCTTCTCCCTCCCCCTCTACCTCCTTGCCCTCATCCTGTTCTCCCTTCTCCTCACCCCCCCCCCTCCTCCTCTAAATTTGCTTTAAGGGCAAAATAGATCACTCTTAACTGAAACAAATGGCTTGTCCATAGTAAACAATGATTGCTCACAAATTGAATTCTACCAAACCCTTGGTTCCTCTGCAATATAGTTGTTCTACCTGGTCTTTATGAACAAGCTCGCAGATAATGGACTTCATTCAGAATTCGAAGATCTCTTTTGGTATCATTTAAATTCAACCCTCAACCTTTGGCTGTTACAAAATGAAGAGGAATGTATACGTAGTCGTGTCTACCTAGAAGCAAGAGTAGGGAAATTGTAGAGAATAAATTTGGCTACCCAACTCCTTTCGTACAAGGTACATGAAGGCTGCATGTAACCACTCAAAAGGGGCTTAGCAGAGGTTAGGGGAATAATGATTTTTAATGTTGTTTTCTTATATTAAATATTGTTCAGGAGCCACCCATTTAGACTCTCCAGACATATGAAACATAAAAATCATTACTGGTTTTTCATCATTAAAAATTACCAAAAAAATGCCACCCATATACTCCATTAGTGTTTCTTTGTGTATTTCTTCTGCCGATATAAACTGTTCTTGGGCACGCCCAGGGAGTTTTCTTTAGATAACCATTCGCTTCGCTCAAAACTATGCTATATCCACCATCAAGCAAAGTATTCTCAGACCGAGGGTCCCGTAGCTGTCACAGATGGAAGGAATGTTATCGCAGTGGACGCCATGCCCTTATTCAGAAGTAATCCACTGCATGGCATTTGCGTCTCTAACTGAGGCCAAGGGGTAGAGACCTGAGGAGCTGTGATCAGATGGTATCCGAGCGTTATAGGCAGGCTAAAGATCCTCTAGCAGAGTCAAAAGCCATTCTTGCGTGTACCCCTCTCAAGGTCTTGGGGATCAGCCTCCAATGTGTTTCTACAAAAGGAAAATGTTAAGAAACAAAATAAAGTGGGGAAGGGTTGGGATTAAAGGGGATTTCATTCCATTTTAAGCCCTAGGAAAACATCACATGGGCAAGTGAATTTGAAAAAGTCCAGCAGACTCTTGGATAAGAAGAAGTCAGCGTAGGTGGAGGTGGCTGGACAAATGGAGGCATCCGAGGCTGCTGGGGGAGATGGTGCCTGATTAAGTGGAATCGGCCGCACATCCACTCATCTCTCTGCAAATCGGCAGCTGTTGGTTGACACCTTCCTCACACAGGCTCTCGCGCAAGTGATAAGAAGTGAAAAGAGCTCGAGGCAGGACTATTTTGGGTTCCAGGGGATACGTGTTGCTACGAGATCTGAGATTAGTGGCTGGTGCCGGATGTCTTCCAGTAGCTCGTCGTGAAACCTCTACGAGTTAAAGTCACTTCTCGGAAATCAGCTGTGCATGTGGGCTACAGACTGGGTTGTTCTGTGTCTTGGGGTTCCCCCACCCTCGGCCCAGTTCAGCTAAAGGGATTAGTGGCCTTGACTCTGTAAGGAATTGCTTTTTTAAGCCATCCTGTTAAAGTGCTGCAGGATCTCTCCTTGTGTTCCTTGAAGGGCCACTAATTCAAGTGTTGCCCGGCGCTCCATGCTGATCATTTTGAAATTACATCAAAGCACCACGTTAGCTTCTTCCTAAACGCTAGGTTAATACACAATATGTGGCAGCACGATACGTCCGAGTCAGGCGACTTAGTGAGAAGTGTCCACAGAAGGTGATGGGTTACATGGGATCTGAGACTTTACCCAGCCCGTTCAGCAGGGAGGCCTGCAGCCTCTGGGGGTGGCCAGCCACAGGGCCTTTGCTCATTGGCGAATGGTGGTTTGCACTCTCCACTTCCAGCACCTATTTAACCGGCTCTGCCGCTCTGGGTCCTTGGGCAAATTACTTAACATTTCTAAGTCTCGGTTTCCTTTTCCATATCATGTGGTTGATAGGACCACCCGGTATGTTCCTGACACACAGTATGTTCTCGATCAGTATTAGCTATTAGTATTGCTGTCGTCGTTGTTGCTAGTATTACAGAGAAAGCCAGTGCCTCAAACCATTCATCAAAGATGGACTTTAGTAGAGAAGACCAGAGATCTTGGTGGCTTAGGCTCCACAGGGTCAGGCTTTCATAGTGAACAGGATTGGTGATCACAGATGAACTATTAAGGAGGAAGAATGTCATTTCGGATCTGAAGGGAGAGGACTTAGAACAGGTATTTCAAAATTTAGAATGCTCCCATTTGCCAGGTTGGCACACTGAGACCTCTGGAGCTGGAATCCACTCATGTTTGACACGGAGTCTTAGAATCACAGGTTTGCAAGGAGCCTACAGGCTCATCTAGTTCAACCACTGTTGGGTCCGACCCCTGCCTGAAGTGGCATCTGTGGTATCCACCTGGTTTTTCCATCTCGTCTTTTGTCTTCCTTCTTGTCCTCCCCCAAACCCACATGATATGGCAACACACACACCCACACACATACACACCCTTCACAGAAACCCCTGCCCACAAAGAAGAAAAGGTCAAAGATAATCAGGTTGAGACAGTGCTGTGAGTCTCCATGCCAAGGCAGGATGTGCTGGTGTTTTGTCTTTTCTTTTTTTTCAACTTTTCAAAGATAGAAAGAAAAAAAAACAAAAACAACCAAAAAACCCTAAACAGCAGCTTAGTAAATATCACTGGTGTTTCTTTCTTGTGCACCCTGGGCCAAAAGAAATTTACACTAACGGATGAGTCTTAATCACTCTCCTGTGTGTGCGGTAAACTCTATTAACCACTCCCAAGGAGCAGGAGAGCCCCAAGGGTGTAGTAACTTTCCCTTTTAGATTGAAAATACAAGAGCAAATAGAACATACTAAAAATCTGTAGACAGAAGAGGCTTCTTTTGAAACAAACAAACAAAAAAATTCTAGAGCAGTGAGACTTGGTTCAGCAATTACATTTATATGAAAACTTTTTTATGTAGAAAAATTAAAATTTGAGTAGAAAATAAGATCAATATCTGTCGACTGGGTGAAGTGGTGCCTGAAAAAGCTAATGTGATGTTCGGCTTCTTAGATACATGCATTCAACAGCTAAAAATGATGAAGTTACAGTTTTGCTACTCTCTGCCTTGGTCAGAACATACTAGAATCTTATATTCTGGTAAGAGGGCCCTATTCTTCAAAGGGCAATGGACACACAAGACTACAATCTGAGGAGACTGAACATGATGGAGAAGTAATGCTAAATGAGGTCGTGTGAGGAACAGCTGAAAAATGCTGAAAGAGACCCAGAAGAGGGGCAGAGATACCTTCAAATGTCCAAGGACAAGGATGTGTCTCTGTGAGGACAGGGGCAGAACACAGACCAGTCTCCTGCATAGGAACAACTACTGAGAAGTGATTACATGTCAAGCACAAGCCAGGCAATACACGGATTGACTGATGAGGAAACAGGCCCAAAGTTCATGGTTGGGTTAAAACTCAAGCGGTCCAGAACCCATATTCTTAATTAATGTGCTATCTTACCACGACTGCAAAAAATATTCCAACTCAATGAGAGGCGAACCCTCTAAACTGTCCAGGATGTTTAAAGATTACATGTGCTCTCTTACTAATAAAACTAGTGAGTCCCCATCACTAGAATTGCAGGGAGGCCATATAACCACTTGGAGGCTAAGGCAGAGAGCACCTCGTCTTGTACTTCGAACGCACGTGCACTCCTTTGCAGCTACGTGCGGGCCGGTGGCCGAGCTCCGGCTGATGAAAGTGAGTGAAAGTGGTCCAGGCTACATCCAGGCTGTGCCTGAACCTTCACCCCTACCCCACAATGTGTGACCCTCACACTCTTGCCCCATCTGCTGGCTGAACGGGGAAACCTTGGTTATCGAAAGAACAGAGCCACAAGACGGAAGGAGCCTGGGGCCCCGAATGACACGCCCCCCTCTCTTGATAATCTGCATTTGACTAAGACTCGAGGGAGAAATGAACTTCACCGTGATGAGGCCATGCAATTTCGAAGCTGTTTGTTAAAGCAGTCACTCTGCTTTGACTAATACAGAGAGTGCACTGTGAGGAGAACATAAGTACTCAACGAATGGTCGAAATACTTTTAAAGTCTCCTCAAATTTGACATTTTTAAATGATTTTTAAATAAAAAAGCAAAGTGGATTTTGAGAATGTCCCAGTAAAGGAACACATAACCCAATGATCAATGTATTCCCGAACAAACAAAACAAAATAAAACAAAAGCCAGAACTTGGAAATAAGTAGATTCTTGACTTACAGGTGTCTGACCAGCTAGGCTCAAGACTGGCAAATCAAAAAGTAAAATGTATGAATGAGAATAAATGATAAGGTTGATTTTTTAAAATTTTTTAAATATTTATTCATTTTTGAGAGACAGAGTATGAGCAGGGAAGGGGCCGAGAAAGGGGGAGACACAGAATCCGAAGCAGGCTCCAGGCTCTGAGCTGTCAGCCCAGAGCCCGACATGGGGCTCGAACTCACCAACTTCGAGATCATGACCTGAGCCAAAGTCGGACACCCAACCGACTGAGCCACCCAGGCACCCAGATAGGTTTGATCTGCTAAGTGACTTGAAGCAGTGAGTTTGGAAACGCATTTCTTCAATGAATTGTAACGAATCACATGTCAATACCTCCGTGCCACGCAATTTTTAGGGATTAGAAACAAACTTACGGGAAACACCACACTCTGTCTTTGAAGAGTCATAATATAAGTCCGTGGTCTTCAAAGTTTTGAGAATATAAAATTTATCTGCAAATTTGTTAAAAATGAGGATTTCTAAGCCCACTTCCAGAGACACTAATTCAGAAGGTATGACAAGGGACTGCTACCCAGTAGCTAATATAATGCTCATCACGTAGTATATACCCAGTAAACAGCTTTGATAAATGAATGACTGAATTTAATAAACATGCCCAGTTCTAATGCAGAAAGTCCATGAACCACCTTCTCAGGAGATGTTGACCATCTGGGGAGAAAAAAAAAAAAAAACTGAATCAGAGATTAATTAAACAAGATGCTTTTGCTCTGTAGTTCAAAATATTCTGGAAAAAAAAATCAACACCACTTCTTTATGAAGTTGACACTTGTTTCCTTTTAAAGAAGCTGAATTCAGTCTAAAAGTAAGTAAGAAAAAGTCTGGAACCAGAAGGGAAGTAGAGACATATCCAGGAATTTTAAGCAGAATGAGGTCATAGGAAGCTGTTCTTTTCCTGCATCTTTTTTTTTTTCTTTTCTTTAAGCAGGAAAATTCCACCCAAGAAGCAGACCAGTTGATCTTGCACCTGTGCTCCTGTGTCTGGCACTTATCTGGGTCAAGTCTGAGAAAGCAGCCCCCAGGCCCTGGAAATAGACAACCCACCCTGTCACTGGGACACACTGCACGTACAGCCGTTCTTATCACCAGACGTTCTCGTCCAGCATCCGTCTGGGAGCCAATTCCATGCCATTGGGGCAGCATACCAGACTGACAAAATTACACACGGCCATCTGACCAAAATGCTCTTCCCTTCGTACAGCCACCTCTCTATCCCAGATCCATGGGACACTTCCCTTGGTGTCCATGTCAATGTGTCTACTGTGTTTTGCTCTCAGGAGAATCTAACAAAGCAGTCTATGGATTCAGACTGCCCAGGCTCAGCTCTTACTGATAGTTTCCTAGGCATGTGCTTTGGGACCAATAACATAACTTCTCTGTGCCTCAGTTAACTCATCTGTAATTTGCAGACACTAGCAACACCTACCTCCTGGGGTCCTTGGGGGGAGTAAATGAAATAATGCATATAAAGAGCAGTGGCTGGGGGCGCCTGGGTGGCGCAGTCGGTTAAGCATCCGACTTCAGCCAGGTCACGATCTCGCGGTCCGTGAGTTCGAGCCCCGCGTCAGGCTCTGGGCTGATGGCTCAGAGCCTGGAGCCTGTTTCCAATTCTGTGTCTCCCTCTCTCTCTGCCCCTCCCCCATCCATGCTCTGTCTCTCTCTGTCCCAAAAATAAATAAACGTTAAAAAAATAAATAAATAAATAAAAAAGAGCAGTGGCTGGCCCACAGGAAGGTTGGAGAAACAGGCGAACTGTGGCTAGATGTCATCTATTGGGAATTCTAGCCTGTTCTCTAGCCAGCCCACTACTCCAGGACAGTCCTGACTTCAGAGCTGCATGTCCCACTCTGAGGCTGTCTCAGGGAAGATTCCGTACCACTGCTGCCCAGTGTGGGTCCTGTGCTTTCCACTAAGCATTCCCGCATGGGGCACACGGAGGGTATTTGCAGCCCCCAGCCTGCTTCATTGTGCACCTGTGCTCTAGGGCTATGGATTAATTATGGCCATTTTTGATAGAGGAAGGTGCTAATGTTAGACGCCTTGATGACAGACACACATAGAAAAGCACAATTTTTTCAGGGTTAACTCACGGATTAATTCGTTTTCTTTTTTAATATTTATTTATTTATTTATTTATTTATTTTTAGTTTTTTAAATTTTTTTTTAACGTTTATTTATTTTTGAGACAGAGAGAGACAGAGCATGAATGGGGGAGGGTCAGAGAGAGGGAGACACAGAATCCAAAACAGGCTCCAGGCTCTGAGCTGTCAGCATAGAGCCCGACGCGGGGCTCGAACTCACGGACCGTGAGATCATGACCTGAGCCGAAGTCAGACACTTAACCGACTGAGCCACCCAGGCGCCCCATATTTATTTATTTATTTGAGAGAGAGAAAGAGAGAGCATGAGCGGGGACAGAGAGAGAGAGGGAGAGAGAATCCCAAGCAGGCTCCACGCTGTGAGCATGGAGCCCAACGTGAGGCTCAAATTCACAAACCATGAGATCATGACAAGAGTCAGCCAGGCACCCTCATGGCTTAATTCTTAACCTTTCTCTTGACCTCTGAGCCTTGCATTGTAAATTTTAATGATCTTTGTTCTATAATGTCCATGTCAGTCTCTTCCTGTGAAATATGGGGCAACTGAGGTGTGAATGACATCATTCCAAAAGTACCTGCAATTCTTTTCTTTGCCAAGCACTTATAGATTATTCTCATTACTTCCAAAAACCCATTGACATACTGCTACGTGTATTTTGCAAATGAGGAAATTAATATTCAAATGCATTCAGTATCTTGTCCAAGGTCTCACAGCCAGAAAGCAGAGAAATGGGATTTGAACCAAAGCTCTCTTACTGCACAGCTTATGCTCTTTTCAAGACACTGGGGAATGAATGCATGAAAAACCCTGCTTCCATATGTTCAAATGTTTATTGAAGGTCTATTGGCTGCTAGGATCTCGAACTCACACAGTAAGATTACCTGAGGCCCACTGATCACCATCACCGCTTCTGTGGGGCTTTACTCCCCTTTGGCAAAGTTTTCTTGTTATTAAATGCAATTATTTGACTATAAATGGATAAATCCTACAGATCATGTCCACTGACATGGCTAATGTCAGTATGCAATATCTGACAATTACGCAAAAAGCCTTCATGTCAAACAGAAGCAATGGGCAAATTAACTAGGAAAGGCACCGTTACAAATTGAATAGCCACATTTCAAACGGCTACTTCTGACAGTTGAAATTTATATCGACTATCAGGTAGCTTCTCCAGGTAGTATTTGGGATCTCCCTGTGGGCAGATGGTTATTACCACCCAACTTGTTGCCATTACTTGAAATCAACCCTCTTCACTTTTCATATACGAACTGTGAGTGCAGTTTTGACTAAATTCAGCGAGTTATATTTTTTTAATTCTTTGGTAGAGTTAACAATATTCTTTAATACTTTGCCTTCCACAAGTGAATTGTAATTGCTAGTTCTTTTTTCTCCCTTATCCTATCAGAGAAGTTACGGGTGAAAATCAGCATGGCTGGGCAAGAAGAATGAAGGAAATAGATTTGACTGGGAAAGTGGGCGTGGGGGATGGGGGGGTGGGAATTCAATGTGACTCAAAATGTATACTTATGGGTCACTAGTTATGTCCTCTGTTGGAAATTAAAAAATAATATATGTTGTCTTTCTGGGTCTCAAGCATTTAGGATCTAGTTGAGAGGACTTGATTCATACATAAAATAGAAGCAAACAACATTGAGTTAGAATCTCCATGAGCCAAACAAAGCCTTTGGCATAGACACTTGGTAATATGAGAAGTCAGGAAACGGAGAATTTCTGTGGGCTGGTGTGGGTTGAGAACATGAGATGGGGAGCTGATGTGCGCCTGGAGAAAGGGTGAGACTCCGAGACATGAACGAGAGAGAGAAGTGAGGAAAACCACGTGGCCAGGCGGAAAAAGAGAAGCAGGTAGTTGGTGGGTTTTGCTCTAGGGAAGGCGCCGTAATGAGAGGTGGCAATTCTTAACGGGCCATGTTAAACACGATGCACTCTGTCCTCACCAATACGTTCAGAAATTCAGGTTTGGGAGTTCAGGCTTGTAGGATGGTAAATACAGGTCTGCGGGAAAAAATAGCCAGTACACATTTACTTCAGGTTTGTTTTTTTTTTTTTCTAAAGAGAAATATATTCCACACTATGAAATATTTGTAAAACCCTAGTTTCAAAATACTTGCTCTACTTCTCTAAGCCGCATGAAGGAACATTTTTTTTTTTTCTGCCAATACCCTCTAACCCTACAGTAACCAGTTTCTCCACTGCATCTACTCTTTTTTTTTTTAAAGACTGCATTTTTTTTTAATTTTTTTTTAACGTTTATTTATTTTTGAGACAGAGAGAGACAGAGCATGAGCAGGGGAGGGTCAGAGAGAGGGAGACACAGAATCCGAAATAGGCTCCAGGCTCCGAGCTGTCAGCACAGAGCCCGACGTGAGGCTCGAACTCACGGACTGCGAGATCATGACCCGAGCCGAAGTCGGCCGCCCAACCGACTGAGCCACCCAGGCGCCCCTCCACTGCATCTACTCTTAAGCTCTCTTTAGTGCCATGTGTTCTTCATCTTTAAATAACCCCCCTGGATGATATTCTTACAAAGATATTCATGCAATTTGGTGTCCACTTGTACATCACCTTTACCAGGAATGGCATTTTCAGGCATTTCCATGAATCAAAATGGTCTCTCTCTCTCTCTCTCTCATACATATATTTAGACAAAATACTTTGCTTCCTTAATGGTCACTAAAATTTGCAAGGTACTTGTATTAGTACAGGGAGGAGATTTAACTTGCTTCCCAGACACATTCAAATTTTATGTGAGTTCTATTACCATAGGTTTCCTTTCATGTTCAGAAACTGTTCTACACCACAGACTAACTGTTCTACACTGGGGAATCAGTGCATTGGCTCTGGCTAAAAGTAAGTGGAACTGCCTCATTCTGGAAGGTCACTAAGAGAGTAATGATGCCATGAATGATACTAACAGCCTGTTCATTATTAGATGCGCGTTTCATTGTGATGGCATAAAAATTAGCTGGGGCCTTGTTAAAAATGAGGATTTCCAGGCCCACCTTCAGAGACTCTAAATCATCTTATATGTGTATCTTATATGTGCCACCTAGACTTTAAGATGTCAATGTGAGGGGATTATACCTCGTAGGATTGTTGGATGACAAGTAAAATTCTACATGGAAAGAAACTAGTAAGCTTTACATCCTTCACACAGAAACCAATGAGCTTCAGTTATCAAGATTCTTACGATTCAAATATTTGAGTGCTCAGCTCAGCTAAGAAACGCCAACCATAGTAGACCATTTTGACAGGTCAGAAGCTTCTGGCTGGTCCCCCATGTAATGCTGAATGTGCCTATAGTAATTTTCCACTTTTGGATGACTTCCATTCAATGGTAATTGTGTTCCCAAACATTGGATGCATTTTTAACTGAGTTTCCTACCACTTTTTTTTGTCAACTTTTGTTTTAACCGTGATTCAGCTTAAAACAAAACAAAACAAAAAATGATGCGTTTTATCTTCATTATGAATCAAGTTAGTGGAAAGTTGACTTTATGAACAAAATCCTAATTTACGAATATTCGAATTTTACTTGCTAAGGACATTAGAACTTGACTATCTCGGAGCAAAGAATTAGAATAGTATGAAACTTTAGTACAAACATCTTTAAGTAATAGAATGTATTTGATTTCGCCTCGTGGCCTTTTTTAGTGAGTTATTTAATTTCATTTTAATTCTTTTTAAAAAACATTCTACAGTTATGGATTCTATAAATTATTTTATGGTGTTGCCACAGATTCTCACCAACACATAGGATTACAACCATGGCTTAATACCTTTCCATAAACTATAAATTAAAGAAAGACCTGTCCAGACAGAGGCAAGCACACGTAAGTGCTATGCTTTTTACAATATTCAAGATCTCCCATGAGAAAATCAGTAACTGCTTATTTCTTAGGACCAAGGACCTGCCGTTCCCAAAGTCACCACCACACTTTACTCCATGTGGAAATAGGTGGAAATTTGATGTTGCATTCTAGTGAGAATGACACCTCTGAAATCTCTCAGCTTCACAGCCCCTATCAGAGCCCTCAGAGACTCTCCCCACATAACACCAAGCAATAACTTTAGGACGTGACGTTCCTAGAATGAACTGATTTCAAAAATCAGAAAGAAAAACAGTTACGGTGAGTGTGGAAGGGTGAGGTCATGTTCTACAGGAGAAAGAGGGTAATGCTCCCCAAAACCAAAAAAAACCAGTAAAACCTACAAAGATGGTCCAGAAACTCAGGAAAATGCAGGAAGAAATAAATGATTGACGTTTGTACCACGCTCTTTGACCTAGCCTACATAATAATGACTGACTTTCATGCAGACTTCCTAGCAAAATTATTTGTGACTAAGATGGTGATATTCCCAACATTGAGGGTCTCAGATAGGAAGACCAACCATCCCTGTGTGCCCCGGGCTGAGGTGACTCTGGGGATGTGGGATATTCAGCGGTAACACCAGGAAAGTCTCAGGCACACCCAGATGCATTGGTCTCCTACATGAGCCTCCCCAAGTAGGCTGATAAGAGCTTTCCCAAGCTTTCCAACACGTCGCTCCATTGCTCACCAAAACTTCCCTACTCAGGTTGGGCAAAAGGTAAATTGCAACAAAAGTGAATGCTTCATTGTGTCTTCAGTTCCCTTCTTTGGCTTCTGCTCCTTCTTTTCAGTACCCCTAGCTATTGAGGGACCCAGCGTTGTTTTCCTTCTCTAGATCTGTGCAAGGTGACCTCTTTTCAAGCTCATTCCCAAACCACTTCTATTACGTCAAAGCAAAACAGTCCTGTGTCACAATTGCTCATGGCCTTGTTTCCTGCCTTATGAAGATAGGGATCAGCTGCTGTTTCTGACGTTGGGCTAGATGAGAAGCACCCTCTCCTGGGTAATATAATACCACATGGGAAAACGTTACCTTTAAGGTAATCCTCAAGAAGGAAACATTTTGGTAGTATGACAGAGGTAGAGGGAACTGGGAAGAATATTTGGTAAAGTAGGACTTTCACCACCCCGGAAAAAAATGTCTACCTCTTACCTACAGACCTTCCAGAGTGTAACACCATCAGAGGTGCACAGCGGGCGGATGTGAGACAAATGCCAAACTTCACAATGGCTAGCTTCATAAAAAAGTCTTGCATCCAACTTTGTGAGAGTCTCCAGCTTTCTTCCATCCAAATATGTGTCTGTTATAAATGGATCTCGAAAGCATAATTGCCAAGGAAGTCTACGTCCATGAATATTTCAATGTCTCTCGTGAAATATGTTCCCATCATTACCCACACCGTGGTATGGACAGTATTCTGCACAAACGAGGCACTCGATAATTATTGATTGGCCAATGAAGGCTCATTATCTAATGCACCATGATCATTTATGCAAGGGGCCCACAGGAATCAGCATGATCCCATAGGCGTCTATTTTTTTTTTTTTTTTAACTTTGAGAAAGGAAAAGATAGTGGTTTATCTTGAGCTCCTTGTGGGGAAAGGATATAAAAAGAAGTACAATAATAGCATAAGTAAGGGGTCACAAGACAGGAAAGAATAAGAAAAAAGAAAACATAAGATCAGAGGCAACCGAATCAAACCTATTAAAAACTGATTTTTTTTTCACAAAAATGCACATTAATTTAAAGGAAAGGATTCTAAACAGCAAGGCTTCTCTGTTCTTGACAGCAAAAGATTCACCACCATAAGCAAACTGCCTCAGGAAATGACCTATAGAGTCAAACCTAAAGCACCTGAAATTTAAAACAAAAGCCAATTTACATTTCACGTAAGGGAAGCCAACAGATGGGCCAAATAATAATTTCAAAATCTAGTTTACAATGAGAAAAAGAAATCTGGAAGACAGAGTCAAATAAGTTGGAAATAAAAATCAAAGCAATGAGAAGAAATAAACATGTACAGAGGCTTATGACTGCCTCTTTTGGTGGATATAATTCCGGGACTTCTCTTTCTCCCCAGCTGCTTCTCATGCCAGAGGCAGGGGCAGGCGGAACACTTCGAGGATTGTCACTTCCCCAGATGGCACCAAATTCATATATCACAAACTCCAGGGGGACTCAGAATTCTTAGTCAAGGCCAAAGTTTTCCTTTGTCTCCAATATGGATCTTAAAGCAAACCCAAAACGTTTGCTTTAGAGTATCTTTGCATCTATTAGTCTGAATCACGTGAAATGGCAGCTTTCACAGGTAAAACATAAACGCATGTTGATAATTTCAAAAGCTTGAACCTAATACATTCTGATTTTGATTATAGAAATATTAAGATCCCAAACACACGCAGCTAAATATAAAATGAGGTACATACCTACTTCTACACTTAAACCACAGATAGTAACCCTTTGGTCACTAATTCTTCTAACACAAGGTGTGGACTCAAGTTCAGGAGCTCAAAGGGTCTAGGTCTGGGCTATTTCTCCACCTGTCACCTGTTCCACTGTCTTGGTCAATCATCGTGTTCTGAGTTGTCACATGAAACGTCTGTGTGGCTCCATTTTCTCTTGTTGAGATGGCTTTCCTTCTTTGGGCCTCATTGGCTTTATTCATCTATTTCATATGCTTGTTCTAGCTTCCAAATTAGTATGATTGTTGTCATGAGTATTACTGCTTGCCAGAGTTCACATCTCTCTCCTGCTTTCTCACCAGGACATACCTTCCGCTTCCTTCCGTGCTGCCATTGTGCTGCGGGCACTACCTAAGCGTGTCGCTCTTTCTTCTCGTTGGGCACATTTCCACTGCCTGCCCTTATGTACACAGAGGTAGCCTCTTGCTTTCCCCCAGAAATCTCATAGTTTGGGAGGCAAACTGTTTAGCAAGACCACGGAGAAGAGAATTCCCCCATAAAAGAAACACAATCACTATCAATCCCACTTCCTAGTTTTTAGGAACGAGACCCAAAGACCTCATTTCCTCAGTACTTTTAGCTCAAGTTCAAGTTCAGGGTGAGCTGGGATGATCAAACTGAACTTCTGAGTGCTGATTACAACCTTTGGGTAGCTATAAAATTAAGCAGACCATCTACAAGCCTTCACTATCGATTACATAAAGAATTAAGGAGGGGTGCCTGGGTGGCTCAGTCGGTTAAGCGGCCGACTTTGGCTCAGGTCATGATCTCACGGCCCGTGAGTTCGAGCCCCGCGTCGGGCTCTGTGCTGACAGCTCAGAGCCTGGAGCCCGTTTCAGATTCTGTGTCTCCCTCTCTCTCTGCCCCTCCCTTGTTCATGCTCTGTCTCTCTCTGTCTCAAAAATAAATAAATGTTAAAAAAAAAAAAGAATTAAGGAGTCACTAATCAGCCTGTATGTTATATATTCCTAACAACTCTAGTTCAAAATTCAAGTTTTGATTAAACAAAAATGGAGCTGGGGGATGGGCATGTGAATGGGGGTAATGTCTTGCTTGTGGGGGATGGGGCATCATTTGGGATGAATTCAGGTTATTGGCCTGTGATTATCAAGGGTTCCATAAGAGTATTTAAAAAAAATTTTTTTTTAATGTTCATTTATGTTTGAAAGAGACAGAGAGACAGAGCACAAGCAGAGGAGGGGCAGAGACAGAGACACAGAATCTGAAGCAGGCTCCAGGCAAAAAGCTGTCAGCACAGAGCTGGATGAGGGGCTCGAAATCACGAACCGCGAGATCATGACTGGAGCCAAAGTCTGACACTTAAGTGACTGAGCCACCCAGGCACCTTTGTATAAGACTATTTTATCACAAAGCACTCTCAGGATCCCTCAGAAGTTATGAAAAAAATTTTTTTCCAATACCCATTTCTTTATTACAGATGATATTTGATGAATAAAATTGAAGTAAGCAGGATTACTTAAATACTTTTGAACACTGACCCTCATGTCTTCTAGGCACCGGAGCTTCAAGTTCAGAGCCACGGGAAGCTCTGGTCTAGGTAATAGGAGACCACACTGTAGAGAATCTGAAACGATTAATAATTCAGTCTGCTATCATTATTGCTTTGTTCACGATTCTAAACAGTAGCAATAGTAAAATATTTCCCCCCCGAAAAAAATCTTTCCTTGCTCTGCATTTTAAATAAATGTTGTGGTTACTAATGGGTTGTAGAATGTATGGATAAGCTTCCAATTAGCATATTTTCATTACTTACCTTTTAATGAACAATTGAATCTAACACGAAAATTATTTTGGAAGAAGTTCAGGTATATAGTCAGTCTCTAGCTCACATAGACTCGGGAACAGGCTTGGGGCAAGTTCATGACCCTCGTCTGTGTGACACTGTGGTACCATGCATTCCTGCTTTCAAACCCCAGATTCAAAATCATCGAGAACAATACAGTAATTATAAAGACAAAGAAACTGAACTAGAGTTGCTTCAATTCTGTCAATCTACGAGACAGCTTGGAATTTTTTGTGTTTAAAATTTCAAACAGTGAAACAGGGTATGAACTGCAAGCTGTAATATCTTTGGTCTTTAAGCATGAAATTTTAACACACGAACTATTCTTCAAAGCTTTACTAGTATCACTAAAAGCATGGTTTTTCGGGGCGCCCGGGGGTCTCAGTCAGCAGAGAGTCTGACTCTTGATTCCGGCTCAGGTCATGATCTCGCAGTTCGTGGCACTGAGCCCCACGTTGGGCTTCCTGCTCAGCAGGGAACCTGCTTGGGAGTCTCTCTCTCTTTTCCCCTCCCCTACTCTCTCTCTCTCTCTCTCAGAAAAAAAAGTATGACTTTTCTTCTTTTTAAACTTGGCATTTTCTTTAAAACTAAAAAACAAATCCAGAAAAGGGTCATTATTAGTGGTTATGACAGAATTATTACTGGAAATACATTTTGGCCAGTGGAGGAGGGAGCTGAAAATGCTCCGGTCTGGGTGTCACATCACACGTGGCACCCAACTGCTTCTGCAAAATGGCTTCCGAGGGAGCCGGGACCTCACTGTCATTTTTGCCCTTCTCAGATGCTCTGTGACAGGTGGCTGGGCACGGGCCACAGGAGACCCGGGAGAGGACCCCCACTCTAAGCAGAGACCGAGGCAGGTAGACCTCAGATTTTTCAAAAAATACTACATCAATTTATGTTATTCAAGTATATACAAAATAATTTTAAAATGTATTCTTAAAAATACATTATCTTGGGGGCGCCTGGGTGGCGCAGTCGGTTAAGCGTCCGACTTCAGCCAGGTCATGATCTCGCGGTCCGTGAGTTCGAGCCCCGCGTCGGGCTCTGGGCTGATGGCTCAGAGCCTGGAGCCTGTTTCCGATTCTGTGTCTCCCTCTCTCTCTGCCCCTCCCCCCTTCATGCTCTGTCCCAAAAATAAATAAACGTTGAAAAAAAAAATTAAAAAAAAAATACATTATCTTTGGGGTGCCTGGGTGGCTCAGTCGGTTGAGCGTCCGACTTCAGCTCAGGTCATGATCTCGCAGTCTGTGAGTTCGAGCCCCGCGTCGGGCTCTGTGCTGACAGCTCAGAGCCTGGAGCCTGCTTCGGATTCTGTGTCTCCCTCACTCTCTGCCCCTCCCCTGCTCATGCTCTGTCTCTCTCTGTCTCAAAAATAAATAAAAACGTTAAAAAAATTAAAAAAAATACATTATCTTTGGAGATTAAAGCCCCCAGATTTTAAATGATGCAGGGGAAAATGAGGCTGGCCGTTCCCACGTAGACATTTGGAAGACAAAGATGCGACAGAGCGCCGGGCGAAGAGCAAAGGTCCTGCCTTCTGCTCGGTTTCATCGGGAAGGCCCACTCTGGGAGGGGCCTGAGTCTGTTCTCCGTCCCCAGATCACTCCTGCCTCACAGGGTTGATGGGCAGATGTAGTGAGTTAAGGTGAATGAAGAGCAATACTTTGCTCGCAGTAACACTGTGACACCGCCAGCTGTATACACAGCAAAAAAAAAAAAAAAAAAAAAAAAAGACAGAAGCCATCTGGAATGCTCTCATTCTAAAGATGATTGAAGGCAGAAGGTAGGTGTGGAAAATCCAGGGAGGAAAGAACCAGGAGCCCTGACTGAGGAAAACGTGTCCATAGGTCCTTATCTGTCTGGAAAAGCCCTAATTGAGGCTGGCTAAGCCTTCGCCATTATCATGGTTCTGAATACCGCCCCCGCCCCCCTCCTTTATTCTCAGAAGTGTCCCCATTTAGATAACACTAGAACTATTGTGAGGATTAAGTCCTAGAACTTTTCTCCGTTTCATCAAGAAGGAAGATGAACTCAGAAAGCATGAAACGCCTTATTGATGATCACATACAGTAAGAGGCAGAAACCCCATCTTATCCTGAAATCTTTTTATGTATCCTATAGCAGATGGGGATGACAAGAATCTCCTAGTAATCCTAACGTGTCTTATTTTGCTCCAGCCAGGACTAGAATATGTGTATCTTGTTAGCTTTTCTCTCCAGCTACACTTGTGTTCTAGAAGGACATCTGTAATCTCAGAGCCACCAACTTTCTGCCTTATGAATAAGAGGCCGGACGGCAAGCAGCCTCAATGCCAGGGTCAGGATTAGGTTGGTGTTTTTGTTCCCGGCATGATCATCTCCAAATTCACAGCCACGTGATTCCCAAACCATTGGTTACCCAAGATCCTTCTGTTCCATTCTGCTTTGACTGATTTCTTGACTACTCTCCTGTCATCTTCCCTCAGTGTCTCCTGAGGAGTCTTTCAGCTGCAAGTGGCATAAACACAGATCAAATCGCAAGGAATTATGAGCTCAGAGAACTGAGAAGTCCAAGAGTGAAACCGGCTTCAGAACTAGTTGGATCGAAGAACGCCGGGCAACGTTACAGAACGTGGTTCTTCCTTCCCTACTTCTTTTACATGCTTCCCATTCTACTGGAATCCTTTTCAGACAGGCTCTCGCGGATCACAATGCAAAATAGAGACTGGCAGCCCCAGACTGATACTGCCTCTCCCCATGGTCCGGCCCAGAGACGGCATTATGTCTCACTGGACTGACCTGGGTCAGGTGCCCATCCCAGAAGAAAGCACAGCCACCCAGGTCACGAGGGCTAAAGAAACAGGGCCTGGGGCGCCTGGGTGGCGCAGTCGGTTGAGCGTCCGACTTCAGCCAGGTCACGATCTCGCGGTCCGGGAGTTCGAGCCCCGCATCAGGCTCTGGGCTGATGGCTCGGAGCCTGGAGCCTGTTTCCGATTCTGTGTCTCCATCTCTCTCTGCCCCTCCCCCGTTCAAGCTCTGTCTCTCTCTGTCCCAAAAATAAATAAACGTTGAAAAAAAAAAATTTAAAAAAAAGAAACAGGGCCTGGGTGGAAGATCAAGTTTGGGACTCTTCGGCCAGTTTTACAAATGACCAGTTTTTCGGTGAGTGTTTATAAAAACAGGCCAAAGAGTATTTGTATCATTAATTCTGAAGTCAAACTAATTTTACTTGTATTGAACAGCAAAACATGTCAATGCATCCTCTTCCTGAAAAACGTGAAAGAAAAACCCTATCTCCTCGCAGAGAATGGATTATGAACAAATACTTGGAAAAGCAAAAATATCAAATGTTGCATCAACATACGTTAGAATTCTAATAATATTTGTCGAATGAAAAGGAATTGACAAATAATTGGTTGAATTGTGTTTTTTTTTCCCAGATGTGGAAAATAACCACACACACACACACACACACAGGCCAAGCTTTCACAAAGCAATGATTAACTTACACTCTGAATGGAGTTTTCAAAGAACAACATGGGGGAAGGACTGAGGAATAAAAATGAGATGCCCAAGGGCTCCTGGGTGGCTCAGTCGGTTGAGTGTCTGGCTTCAGCTCAGGTCATGATCTCACAGTTCGTGGGTTCGAGCCCCACATCGAGCTCTGTGCTGAGAGCTCAGAGCCTGGAGCCTACTTAGGATTCTGTGTCTCCCTCTCTCTCCACCCCTCTCCTCCTCACACCCTGTCTCTCTCTCTGTCTCAAAAATAAATAAACATTAAAATAACAATAATAATAAAATAAAAATGAGATGCCCATATTTAAGTCTTAAAATTGTACCGAACAAGCCCTCCTACACCTCACATTAAGTGCCCCAGCACTCTTTTATAGTGAGTCTGTGACCTCCCCAGAGAAGACACTCAAATGTCACCGATTCACTGATTACTGGATCTCTGTCCCTTTACCAAGCTTTATTTTTTTCTACATTGGATTTACGACTTCCTGATGTTATATTACATATTTATTTTTAAATTTTTTTTCAATCATCTATTTTCCTCGCTGGAATAGAATCTCTAAGAGCCGGTTGCCTGTTTACCACCATCTACTTGGGCCCTCGATAGAGCGTGGCATGGAGCAGGTGTTAACAGCCATCTGTTGAAAGGATTAATTGTAGAATGGACATCTGGAAACAGTATTGATAACCACATTTAATAATTAAAAAGGATAACACCTGTAATCATTTGTTATTACTTTAAGTTTAAATTTAAAACATAAAGGCTGGTGGAAATTTCTACCAGTTTCTCGACTTACAAAACTCTGACTTCATGCTCCCTAATGTGACCCTGAACGCAAATGTTTTGGTAAAAAAAAAACAGCTGTTGGTGTCTATTTTCCCCAATGGTTATCTCATGGTTGGCCCATTCTTTAGATATTTTAAAAGAAAAACAAAAACAAACCAAAAAAAAAAAATCCAAACTTTCCAACTTTTAGGCACCACGAGAAAACCTAATTTCATTTTGAATAGATGAAAAATTATATCTTCGGAGAAACCTTTCAACAGTTCAACAACTAGGTCAGTCATTCTCTGTTGCTTTATAATCTCACATAAAATAGTAGCTAACTGGAATTTTAATTCATTTTTCCATTCACTTTAGTATTCTTTTGTAGATACCACATAATAATATGCAACAGAATGGAAAGATTAAGAAATCAGACCTTCTGGGTTATAAATCTGCAACCACTGTTTGTTTGATAGCTGTGTGAGTTTCAGCAAGTTACCTTTCCTCTAAAATTCTATTTCCTCATCTGGAAAATGGAAAACAGAGAAAATAACAAAAATTATAGCACCTAAGCCATGGGAGCAAATAAAATAATGTAAAACTAAAAAATAAACAGCAACAAAAATCTCCTTTAAGAATCTTTTAAAATAAGACCTGGCCTTGAGTAGGTACTTGCTAAATGTTTTTTATTACTATTACCTCTTTGTTTTAAGGTGTTTTTTTTTTCCCTAAGAGTTTAAAATTTCAACCTTCTTTGGTGTCGGTAACTTGAAACAAATTCAACACAGTTCTCCTGCTTAAAAATCCCAGCCCCTGTACTTAAAACATAAACCTTGAACCAACTAGGCTACATGAAAACCAAATTTACATGAGATATTGTAGACTAAAATAAAACAGTCTTCACCACAAGAAAATGAAATGCATTTCAAAAATTCTGTGTGTGTGTGTGTGTGTGTGTGTGAAAGAGAGAGGCAAGAGAGATACCCTTTGGTTGTCTCCGTAAACTGGTTGCTATGATTAAGACTAAGTTTTCTAAAGAAGATGAGATAATAACAAAAGGCCTCTTTATGCTTAACTTTTATCAGGGGCAAAAAAGAAAGAGACAAAACAGCATGAAACGATGAGACCAAGTGATGAAAATTCATTCACAATGATTACTTTCAAGAGTAATTTCTCTAGGGTAATTCAGCGGCCTGTTACTATGGCTCTCCAGAGTGATAGCTAATGTAAATGAGACTACTAAAAGTGGATTATCATGGTAAGAATATACTCAACCAATAATGCAACAGAAATCCATCCAAAGCATTCGGGGAAAATTCAAAAGAAATGTCCTCCTTTTTTAATTTTTTTTTTTATTTAACTTAATAGCCTAAGACACACTTCTTCCCTGACTAATAACCAGCAGGCACTTAAAAGTATCCAGCCAGGAAAAAGAAAAACAAACTCGTTTGGATGAAATAGGAACCCACCTGGGTTGTCAGTATCTATGTTTGGTCCCAAGACTCAGATTCTAAGCCAGGTTCTTTGAAAGACTATGGTAAATGTCTCAAATTATTTTTACCAACTATTCTTTATCTCAGAAAAAGTAATGTTTCATGGGTGGGTTTCAGGAAATCCACAATGTATGAATTTCAAAAGCTTTTCTTGCAGATGTGTATGGCTCTCTCGAAATTGGGTTAAAAATAAAATTAAGTACCATGTAGTGTGAAAAAACTTTTCTCTTTCAGAAGCTCAGGCAAAGAGTCTTTGGAATGCTTGTCTTGAGTAGCTATTGTTTTTGCTTTGTAGATTCTTATACACTGGCTATTACAACTAGATGGGTTTTAAAACAGCCAGGACCACTCTGCATGGAAATATTCATGGAGTTAACTGGTTTACCAGTTTAAGTAATGGCTCTATGGGCAGGACCAAAGGAGGGGCACCAGGAAGGAGAGCAGCTGCCAGTTGTGTTCAGAAGAATACCCAGGGAGTGTCATGCAAAAGAAGACAAAGTTTAAGGGAGGCTTTGCATGAACAGAAGAGGCAGGCAAGTCTGTGTAGGACAGAGTCTCTTGTTTAGAATGACAGAAGCAAAAGAGGGGATTCGAGAGGAAATATACTTTCCATAGACCAAATCTGCGGGTAGGAGAACTGGTTAAAAGAAAGGAAGTCATCTTAGCTGAGGCTCATTGGCGAACTCTGCAACCAGTAAGTTAGTAAACTAGTAAAGAAAACTGACCAGATTAACCTCATTAAGGACAGAAAGAGGAGTCGTGAGCGATTGTCTAGAAGTCACTGGGGTTTGATGTTAAAATTATTTTGAGATTGTTCCATTTGAAAGGAGACGGCACATGACATACTTTAAATTCCTTTCAAGCAAAGGATTAAACCAACCTATGAGTTGACTCAGAGAAACTTTAAAAGCATTACAACCCTATTCAAACTTTTATCTCATTCTTCTTACTTCTCATTCCATCATGGAACATCATGGAACATTCCATCATGTCAGAGCAAAGGACTGAACAATTGCTTGGGCTCTTGTGGAAGGCAGCCTTCAAGCTGGCCCCACGTGAGTGAGCTTTTTCATGTTCCCAACTTCCTCATCCTCTACCTTATCCCCTTTGCCATTCTCAGTGATGACAATGTCTCTCAGCTCAGCCCTATAAGGTCCTGTCCCATTTATTAAAGCCTACTTCTGGGAAAATGTTGAAAACTTGTCCAGTAATATCTGATCGGGTTCCTCTCCTAGAGAATGAAGCTAAACTTGCACTAGAAGAAGGAAGCTAAACTTGGGAATTTGGGCATCAGTGAGCCAGAAAGTTATGAATTAATGGCAAGATTTATCACTTATTGATTGCCTAGCGTGTGCAGGCACCACCCTTTATGTGTGCAGTGGGAGTGGTAGGACTAGTGGGACACATACCTTTTAAGGAAGTGCTGTCTCATCCTATATAACCATGAAATTCAAGAGTCAGACATGATCTTTGGTTGTACTCAGTAGATTAGAGTACACAGTGGAAGATCCCAAGGGTCAGACAGAAATGTGCTCAACTTGGTAAGGAATACCCATACCAGGAAAAAATGGAACCAAGTCAGCAATATAAGCTAGCAAAATATTGACAGCATAGCCTAGTAGTTAGGAACCTAGACTCCAAACCCGACTGCTGGGTTCACTTCCTGCTAATGAGCTGTGCGGTCTTGGGGCACTCCTTAACCTCTTTGTGCCTTAATTTCTTCATCTGAAGAAGAAGAAGGATGATGATGATGATGATGCTATTTACCTTACAGGCTTATTAAGAGCATCAAGTGAGTTCATAGTCATGAAGTGCTTAAAACTCTGCTCCAGAAGAGGTTGTTAATAAGTAAACATCTCAAAGACTGATTCACTCTCATCTAAACTACAGCTTTTGGTCACTGGAAGTGTTCAAGTGCAGGGCTTCGGATATAAGCAGACTCCATGAAGGCAAAGATGTTTGTCTATTTTGTTCTGCCCTTTGCCTAGATCAATACCTGGCATAGATCATACTAAAAAAAAAATAGTGTCGAGTGAATTAAATGAACCTACCTCAGTAGTTACTCAGAAGAGTTTTTCATGTATCCAAATCTGGACAAAGTATCTCTCAGGAACTTTCCATCTTTAGGTTCTATGATTTCTTTAATGAAAATGCACTGAAATGGTACAATACTAAAAATGTGTCCAAATGATTTTAGACAAAATTATGTCTTCTTTTTCTCTTCTCTCCTCTCCTCTCCTCTCTTCTCTTCTCTTCTCTTCTCTTCTCGTCTCATCTCGTCTCTTCTCCTCTCCTCTCCTCACCTCTTCCTTTCTTCCTTCCTTCCTTCCTTCCTCCTTCCTCCTTCCTCTTTTCTTTTTTTTCTAGCAGACCATTTCTATCCAATGAGTGCATTTTTCTAGTTAAAAGGTTAAAAAGGAACATAAAGTATACTCTCAATGGCCTCTAGTCATCTCCACATGTGTCTACTCAGTAACTTCTTTTACAGTTTCGTATCTCCAGGCCTTTCAGTTGGGTCAGGTTGGCATTTCACTGCCCTTTATGTGTGTGACAAGTGCAAACAAGGAAAGAGAAGAAACTCCAGTGAAGAAAACCAGAAATCGCACAGCAGTCTGAAGTGCTGTTCAGTGGGTCCCCACTCAACCTGCCTCATCAAGCCCCAGGGTCATCCCTTCGCTCACTTTATAGCCCATACCTGTGACAAGCTCACAATTCCTTTGTCAGGAAGAGCCCCGCCCGCACTTCCGGTCATCATTCCCAGGTAGACAGATGAGCAATCAATACATGCAAAGATGACTTGCTTCACCTGGGAGCTGAGGTGAGCTGTGAGTCCACCGCTTTCACACTGGGGACCCCTCTCCCAGCAACGAAACCAGAAGAAAGTAGATGCCTCCCAAAATAGGTTGTCATGCTTCCCCCAAGAAGTCAGAATGGGACTACTCCCCTCTGCAAGGAACTGAGACAGACAATTCAGCTACTTAGGTCAATTTGAAAAATCCCGACCCCCACAGTGTTAAATCATTGTAGCTGCAATGACGAAATACCTAATTTGCTGACAGTTGCTTGGACTGTCTGTAGACGTAAGAAAATGATACTTTTTATCGGGTCAAATCACTCTGCCTTTGGGGTTCTAAACCTACTCATATTCTCAAAGAAAAATATTCAGTTATAGCGTGGAAAAATATGATTATTCTTTTAATGTAATAGGCAGTCAAGAGTTCTTTCCTCCAATTTTGACATTTAATGTATCAGAAATGGGTTTTGGAAAACTGTTTCCTGGGACGCCATCTCTGCCTGTAGGATTTTTCTTGAAAAATCTGGACTACAGAAGGAAATTCACAACCTGAAATTTGACGGGCCATGGCATCCCACCTGTGTCTCACACCTAACAGAAGATGTTGCTACTGTTTCCTCCTCATGTGCCCTACCTGTTATGAATATTTGTTAAAATAAAAATATTAGGCAGCTTTTATTTTCTTTGCCCCTAATTGTATGATCCCCTAAATTTGGCTCTAATTTAAAAATATCGGCAAAACGTTTAACAAATTAATAATGTTTTGTTTATGGGTTGGTACCTTAGCATTTTTCAGTTAAGACAGAGTTCTTACCATTCTCTCAAAGTTTTGTAAAACCGAAGATTCAGAGAACGTAAGAGATGATCCCAAGATCACACATAAGTAACAGCAGTGGGCTTTAGTTCATACCTATCTGTCATAATTCCTATGACATATTATGACTTTGGTGAGAAAGAGATCTTCAGTGACCTAAGTCAGGAGTCAGCAAATATTTTTTGTACAGGATGACAGTAGTATTTTATGCTGTGTGGGCCATATGGTCTCTGTCACAAATACTCGACTCCGCTGTGTAGTGCAAAAGCAACCATGGCACAATACAAATGAATAAGTGTTTCTGTGTTTTTTAAAAAGACCAAAAAAGGATTTAAAATTTTATTTACAATGGCAGGTGGCGGGGATCTTGGTTCATTTGCATTTGGGACTCTTCATTTGGCCTGGGCTTTCTCATAGTAAGGTTGGGGTTGTAAGGACAAATGTTCTAAGAGGGAACCAGGATGAAGCTTTAAGACCTGGGCTTAAAGTTAATGTAGCATCATCTCCATTCTATTTTTTAGAAATGAGCTAAGTCCAGTCCGTATTCAAGGGGACTGGAATTGGACTCTCTCTTTTGACAAGAGGAATGTCAAAAAAAATTGCACATATGGTTTAAAATTCCAAAGTGAACTTCATAGCCACAAATTATTTACATTTCTCCCACATGCAAAATACATCTGTGAATTCATTCCTTCCAGGACTCCCCAGTGTCTCATTAGGCTTAGGTTCAAGGTTCAGAATCTTTTCACCTAAATCAGATCTAGGTACAAATGAAGTCCCTTGGGTGAGTTTTCACCACTTTCTCAATTTGATACTTCTATGTGGTCTTTCCAAGTGGTGGACACATGATAAACGAAATCTCTTACAGGAGACAAAACTTTCAGAGTGACTGCCTCAGGAGACACTGGCAGAGGGTGCATGGACTTTTCCTAGCTAGCCTCAGAGGTCACCGAGGATTTTCTTTCTAGCATTCTATTGTCAAGGCAGTCACAAAAACCTAAGGGGTTTAAAGGGGGATGGGGCATGAGCTCTCCCTCTGATACAGAATTTACAGACATGTTACTACCACTTGAGAAGTGCTTTAAGGGCTATTAATTCCAGCAGGAAAGTCAATCCAAAATTCTAATGATGGAACTGATTTGTGCCATTGTTAGAAGCATCCTGCATGTGAGGCAGTTGATCTGTGTGGACAGTCAGGAGAAAGAGATGGCACCCTTTTTTAAAGAGTTGATGACATCTCCACTTGAAGATGTGATCAGGAGAGAAAAGTGGAGGAGATCTAGAGAAAGTGAAGATATCAAGTTCTTAACACATACATAGATCCATCTTTTTAGGGAAGTCAGACAAAGTTATTTAGAACAAGGAAGGTTGAAAGCGATACTCTCCTTTCAGATTTAGGGACACTCCATGGTGTAACACTATGTTCCAAGAATATCAGCTTTGCAGAATGTGCTTTATTGGAGGCAGGCAGGATATTCCCTGCTGCACAGTGATCCATATCTTCCTGCCCCGACCTACAAATGCAAATAGGGAGCTTGCTCTGAATTCTTGTTGCTGTTCAGAAAGTTACAGGGCATAATTCTTTATGTCTTCTTTAGTTCTATTCTTGATGGAAGCCAACCAAGGATTCAGTTATATCATAATTTAACGTTTATTTTTCTTTCTTCTGAAAATCCCATAACTTGTGTACAGGAGCAACCAAGTTAAGGGTCATAACAAAGATTAGGGAGGCAATATAGAGTCAAGACACCTGAAGTTTGCTACTCTATTCTTGGGCTACTTTAATTGGTGTTGCTGAGCTCCATTTTCTTCTTATGTGTATAAGGGCTAGTGGATATTTACTTTGACTAGATTTATTTCTGTAAACAATGCGTATGGGACTTGGATTAAGAAGCAAATAGAAAACAGAAAATATCTTTGAACTGATTCTTCTAAGCCTTCTCATGGTGTTACCTTGGTGGGATTAGGTAGGTGAAATTATTTTTTTTTTTCCTTTCCTCTCCATCTTTCAAGTGGTCTAGTTTTTGTCTCTTGTTTCTGTTTTTGTTTTGTTTAATGTCTAAACCATCATTAGATTTAGCCTAACCTCAGAAAACAATGCTATCTGGAACATTCCACCTTTAAGGAGGTTTTCATTTCTCTGAGGGTAAGTATTGGGTCTGTGACTCTGAGAGCAGCCCTCTAGCATCAGCTGTTGCTTCGTATCTTTACACTCTTGACCTCTGCCTTTTTTTGCACTTAGTGTGGACCATTTTGCATTGCCGTTTATGTTTACAATGGCTTTGTCTTTCTTCTCCATCTATGTACCACATGCCCTGCAATCCCTGGTATACGTGTAGGTACTCAATAAATATTTGAAAAATGAATGTATTCATTTTTCCAGCCCCTTCCCAAATGCCTGTACGTATTAGGTCTGGGTTAGAGGTTGAAGATGGTGATGTTTCTAAACTGAGTACAAACACAGAAGCTCTTGTTTCTGCCATTTCGAGAAAGTCATGTGAGTGCTGGCAATCAGATGAGATGGGGCTGGCGGATGCTTCAAGGCCAGTCTATTCTACAGGACCCCAGGGAGCGCACTGGGCTGCCCTTCATCCCACACAGCTGCAACATGAGTGGCCAGGGTTGTTTACCAAGCCTGATTCATTTCCCATCTCTGACCCACTGACTCTCTAATCCACTGATATCAGGTCACTACATATTTTAATCTCACTCAGTTTCCAGGAAAAGACCCGCTGTCATAATCAGTTCTCAGCTAAGGAGTGAAAGCCTTGATATGAAAGTCCAGCATTCTGTGACAAACAAACTTGGATCAGGCCAGGATTGCTTAAATGTCATTGTGAAATCCACGGGCAGCATTTACATACATTTCCTTAATGATGACCTGTTAGATTTGGCTTCTTTAAGCTACAATCAACAGAGAACATTCCATTGTTGGGAATCTTTTATCTGCTAATCAATCTAGCTTGGCAGATCTTGTTATTCCTTATTATATTTAAAACTATTCAAGTAAACAATAAGTGATCTTTCAGGGAAATGCTGTAAGGGAGGCTGCTTTTGGAGAAGGCCTCTTTATAGTTCTATTTCTGATATCTAATCAGTTCTGTTCCCTCTAAACAATTAGCAAGATTGTTCTATTGCTCAAATGACCTCATTTGGGACGGGGATTTTCCCCTTTGGCTTCTTCCTCTTTAATTTCTATTTTTAATAAATGTAAGTACAATAAGGACTTACAGCGCTGATCTTCCCTATAGTTGTTACTGTCCCTATAGCTGTAGAGGTGTTGTGGGCATTCTGTGTTCACAGTCGGGATTCTTACCAGTTCTTGACGTTACCTTGCGGAAGCACAGACCGAGGGCAGAGAGAGAACAAGACATCTGAGTCTCACTCTTCCCCGAAGTACAAAGGCCTTATGGAGTGGTCAGTAGCAGCAATTTGCTTTAGACTCAGATAGACCTGAGTTCCAATCCCCCCAAGTCACGCCACTTGGGTAAGTGACATCTCTTTAGGATTCTCAATGCAGGCGTCTTTCTAGGAGGGTAATTCCCATCTTCTGGGGCATTGTCTAGCTAGATGAGATAGTGCTGGTGAGGTATTTAGCACAGACCCAGGAGCATAATGAGTTCTATCAATAGAATCCATTATTATTACATCCCAATTAATGTGTGTCTTCTGTGATTCTACCGGGGAAAAGGATTCAACACCCTCTTGACATAAGAGATTTGACATCAGATATTTCAGGAATTATTTCCAGGTTCATGAGGTCCCTTTTTGAGGCTTTGCAACTACAGACTACGCCATTTTGGCAGGCTGGCTTCAGTGGTGTGGGTCATTTTTGGGTTTCTCCACATCCCAGAACCGTCCTCTGTCTACCCACTATAGACACATTTAGGAGTTCCTGTCAGAGGCCGTGCTAATGAAATGAAATAACACAGGCTTTGTTAGCCAAAGGTCTAGGCGGCCGTGGGGAATTTAGTAACATCTCTGAGCCTCTATGCTCTCAGTTGTAAAAGAAGTTTTAAGCCTTGCTCTGAAGGGAGGTCATGAGTGTAAAAGAGAAGAAATGAGATCATTATGTAAAAATTTTAGTTAACACTGAGCAATGTATGAGAAGCACAATAAAGGGAATCTAGTATGTCTCATTTATTCCCACTTGTGAATGTTACTTCCTTTCTCCCCCATCTTCATGGCACAGGTCACTAGTGTTTGGAGCGCTTAAACGGTAGTTGGTAATTCTCCCTTAGGGGAAGACAATAATGATGCTGAGTTGGTCTCAGCCACAGTAAACCTTTGCCCAGAGAGAAAAATAAAGTCTGCTAGCAAAAAGCTGGCACCCTCCCTTACCAGTCTTCAGCAAAGACCTGATTCCCATGGGCAAAATGAGTAATTGCTACAGGAAAATAGGCCATGTGCATTTATATAGTGAGAGGTGTTTTATGGGATTAGGTGGGTGATGAAAAAGTAATCACTATAATAATTTTATAACCTAGACATAAAAGAGAAAGAGTTGAGAAAGACCAGTTCTCTTGTTAAATATTTGCCATTTAATGTCTTTTTATCTTTGGGCAAGTCAATATATGTTCTTATAAATCAGCAAGAAGTAGACTCAGATATTTGAGAGGAGGAATGGATTTTAGAGGCCATGTGGCACAATCCGCCTTTCACAGAGAGGAATCAACCCAAGACCAGGGAGGACGAGTGAACGTGTCCAAGGTCAGGCACCGCCATTTGTTTTGACTACCTCTAGAGAGACCTCTTGACACACACTGCCTCTCTCTGGCAAGTGAGGTAAGAGTTGCCCAACTGAATTCTGACGCAAGGTCAGCTATAAATGCCGGTGGCAGTCACCTTCTCTTTTATTATTGAGAAAATATTCATCTGAACTTATTATCAGAACACAGAGACTGAGAGAGAAGGAAAATATATTTTTTCGCATGTCAGAAAGCCGGGGCTAAGAGAACATCCACATTTTGGAGAAAGATGGGATAATACATTGCCACGAAATACAGACTTCTCATGAGTTGTCTGTGAAATCCTGGCTTCTTGAAAACAAACCAGAGCAGCAGAGAATAAAATCCATAACCGTGTGCTTCTTGTGTGGGTGTGTTGGCCTGAACATAGATATGATTGCATCACAGAAATGATCCACTGGAAAGAAGAGTGCCCTGTTTCTCAACAAAGGGAGACAAGGAAAGAAACCAACATTTGTTGAGCTCTCCTTGTCCCCGGAAACATTTGCAAATGGCAGCGTGAGGATTTGAACCAAGATTCAACTAAGTTTTAAACCCGGGTTCTTTCCCAATAAGTCAAAGCAATGTCCCAACTCCAACCTACTCCTGGGATCCTGCCAAGCAAGCTTCTCTTCCAGCAGGGTGATTATAGTTTCCACGGAATTGTGGACAGGGTTGGGGGAAAGGCCAGTAGTTCCAACGTGCTTGGCATGAGGGCTGTGTCTACAGGAACTAATCCAGACACAGTAGTCATCACAGTTGATTGATCAGGGAAGTTGATTTTAGTAAACACAAATCTGCAGGCATCCTCATCACACAATAATGTAGAAAGACTAAGCTGATCGGTGAGACTAATAGCTAAGGTCAAACCTTGTTTTGGAACCTCAGTGTTTATTAAGATAAGAGAGAGGAGAAGCTTGGCCGAACACGACTGCCAACAGTTAAGAGGGAGATTCATAGGGAGGGAATTCCCCTTAAAACGACAAACCAAATATTTCAAGACTAAAATTTTGATGACACAATATATGGAGGATAGCCAATTCCCATATTATGAAAGGAATACATTAATAACTCATTCTTTAAAAACAAAACACAGCCCAAACTTTATACCCGAGCCTTCTCCCACCTTGTAGAATCATTGAATTCTAAGTATTCCTGTCCATCTTCCTTCCTCTGAGAAAGAGCATGTGCCTCCGAAAACTACATTCCCTAGGAGTCCAGAAGTGGAGAGTTTTGGGTGCTCACTGTTCAAGGCCACTTAGTTGTCCTGAGCCTTAACAAGTTGGAGCTTGTTAATATTCACTGACCATTTACAAGGTGACATTCACCGTTTATAGTACAGGAGACTTGAGACTCTTACTCAACTCCCCTAACCCTCAGCATTTTCTTCTGTGAAACTGGCAATGATAAAGCCTACTTCATAAGCTTAAGCCTGCATATTAGAAGGGATGACATATATAAAGCACTTAGCACATACTCTGACCCACAAAATACAGATTCGTAGGACAATGGTTAGAGTATAGCAGAGCCTAGTGATGCTGAAGGTTGACTCCCATCCTACTGATTCTCTCTCAGGCTTCTAGGACACCTTGACTGAGGCCTTAGACCCTGGATCTTAAGGGAAAGCTAAGTCTCTTCTGGAAAGACTTGATGTACCTTGCATTTTTATTCTGTGTAGGTAGAAATTAATCTCTTCCCCCTGTCTTACATTGTGAGCTGGCCGTTCCCATCTCCTGATCTCTAGCCCCCAGATCTCTTGAGTTAGTTTCCCTCTCATAGTTCCTGCCCAGGTCATATTTCACAGTTCTGCTTTTTTCACAGCTGCTCTTAATTAATTCAAAATTTCCCAGTTTTCTTTCAGGCCTTATTTTGTCTTCTCCAACACTTCGCTTAAACTGTAAGCTTTGTCCCCAAACACTTGGGCTCCACGTTGATTCTTCTATTTTCCACACTTCTTACCCTAAACAATTACATGAGCATAAGTGAGCTTCTAAACATAGGTGGGTGGAAAGTTGGATGGAAAGTTGGGATATGTATGTGTTATTCATTCATTCATTCATTCATTCCTCATATAGTACTTATTGAACACTGTCAGTACTTGGTATTTTTTTAAATTTCAGAGGATATGTATATCAATAAAAAATACTTCCAGTCCTCAAGAAACTTAATCTGAAGGAAGTTACACAAACATTTTAGTAAAATATATCATAAGGTTTATAATAAATCAGTGGTTCTCAACATTGGCTGCGCATCAGAATTACCTGGATTCATTAAACAGAGAAGCCTGATCCCAGCCCGGACAGGTGTAATCAAGCTCCCTGAGGAGGGCCTGGGAATTGGTGTATTTGATAGCTTTTCTGGTGACTCCATTGCTCAGCCAGGTTTGAGAATCTCTTGGACAGAGAGAAGCATGGGATGTTTTGGGAACACAAGGAAGAAGCTCTTATCCTACCTGATGAGCTACCAAAGGCTTCCAAGGGGAGACAGCACAGTTCCATCTTAGCAGGGGGGCTGTCCAGCTGAATATACGAGAAAGATCATTTCCAAGCACAAAGGAACAAGGTGAGTTCATAGAACTGCAAATCTGAATAGAGCGTAGAGTGCTAAAGTATTTGGACTCTATGTGGCAATGAAAGGGGAGCCATTGAAGGACCATAGCAGGGAAATTGTATGATTAGTCTCAGGCACATCTGAAAGGCCAAGACATCAACTGGGGAGGGAATTTTACTTTCGTCGTAACTTTACTCCCGCAAGAACTATCTCCCCTTTAATAAAACCTTCAAAACTGTTGGCACCTCCCTTGGTTTCAGACATTACAAACAGGAAACTCTACCCATGAGCTAACCTTTGCCCCATCCTTTCCTGAAACAAAGAACAGCTGTTCTCCCACTTGGATATGCCTGGAGTAAAGGAGGGCCCCTTGGTATTCTCAGCTGACTGCAAATAAATGACTGGGCTTCACACAGATTAGTCACCGGTACATGCAGATGACTGCAGAGTCAAATGCATAAAAACATTTTAGTTTTTAAAAGTGTTTTGTCTCTGATAGGGTGCTGTCACCAATGGTGGGGGGGGGGCAGGGATCATAGCTGCTAGAGAGGAAATACAATTCATTCCCTGGAAGAAGAGGGTCTGAACTTTATTTTAAAAAAATGGAGGAGTAATGATACTTTGAGCGCTCTTCCCTTATTTTCAGTACATCAGCCCATTCCCTCATCAACCAAGCCTTTGGAATTGCTTTAGCTTTGTGTGTGGTTGTGGATGTTACGTTGTTTTTCGTTTGGGCTTGATTTTTTGCTTTAAATCTAAGATACACTATCAGTTTGATGACAATATTTCAGGGCAGAAGAAGAGGAAGAGAAAGGAGAAGGGGAGAGGAAAGAGGAAGAGGATGAAGAAGAAGAAGAGGAAGAGGGGAAAAAAGGAGGGGGGGGAAGAGAAGGAAAGATTAAATTTGCGGTGTTTTGACTGTACAATACTTTGATTCCAAAAAGGTTGAGATATACGTGTGGGGGCAGGGATGGGGAAAGGGTTGCCCTGTAATAAAAATGCCCAGGAGGAAAACCAAAGATTGTTAAAGGAACTAAGAATTGTACTGTCAATGGCTTCCAAAGCTTTGGAAGACAGAGAAATCTGAGGCCCAGAAAGACTGGGAGATTTGCTTCAGGTTGTAGAAGGCGTTCCTTGATAACGAAGTCAGAACCAGAAACCTTAATCTCTCAACCTCAACTTTGGTTTGCTTTCCATGGAATACTCCAAAAAATTTCTGAGAAGACAAAAATAGTGGCATGATTTCTCCTCATATTTATAGCTGAGGAAAGTAGTCAGAGATAAAGAATGCAAAGAGGGAAAGTATATCATAACTAAGTATAGGCTCGCAAAGCAACAAGCGAAAGACCGTGGCCCTCCATTCTCAAAGAGCCCTTTTGTTAATTTACTGAATGGCTGTTATCTTGAATCTGTGACACTCGCATATCAAATTGCAGTTTGGTGTGTCAAAATGACTGGTTTTACTCGTTCTTTGGTTCCTAAGGCTAATTATTATATTTAACACCTTTTGATATGCTAAGTGAGGCTAATAAGAGCTGGATTCCTCATGGGTTTATTAGTCATCACCATCATCTCACATATGTAAATTTTTTGCTACTTTCAAAGTGTCAATAAATGATTATATTTGAGCCTTATAAGAACATCATAATGCAGCTTTTGCCTTAGTATAAATCTATACTTAATTGGCAGAATGCTGGTGAAACATACGGTATCGGACCACATCGTTTCAAGTCCTTCCTGTGTCACTCGCCGGCTATGTAGCCTTGAGTAAGCTCCTCAGCCCATTCTGTGCCTCAGTGCCTCATCTGCAATATGTAGCCATAGGAAGAGCTGTCACATGCACCTGCTTTGAAAACTGCATAGGGTACGGGCCACTGGGTGGCTCAGTCGGTTGAACCTCTTGACTTCAGCTTAGGTCATTATTTCATGGTCTGTGAGTTCGAGCTCTGCGTCACTGCTGTCAGCGTGGAGCCCGCTTTGGATACTTTGTCCCCCCCTCTCTCTGCCCCTCCCCTCCTGCTCATGCTCTCTTTCTCAAATATGAATATATATATATATATATATATATATGAATGGCATGCAGTAATCCACACAAAGTAAGTCACCTGCTATATTCTAACTATCCTATATTGTTAGCTACACTATCCATTCATAAATGATATATGGGGGGCCTCTAGCAACTCACAATTAACGAATGCTTATTATGTATCAAATATCCTTCTAACAATTTCGTAAGTGGTAACTCATTTAATGTTCATAATGACTGTTTGAGGTAGGAACAATTATTACTATCTCCGTTTTACAAATGAGAAAATTGAGACACAGAAAAAAGTCACTTGTCCAAGGTCTCACAGCCGACAGATTGTAAAGCCCACACTCCAGCTCAGTCTGGTTCTCAGCTCTGCTTTGCTGCCTTCTGGGACGGGCTGTGTGAGGCACAGAGGCAGTGAAAACCACACAGTCCTGCCCTCAGGGAGCTTACTGAAAACCAATGCAGTGTGATGAGCCCTGAGAAAGGCAAGCCCTCTGCACGGTGGTGGCACAGAAGAGAGAGTTCTGAACTCTTCCTGGGAGCTTGGAGAAGTATCCTCTAATTCCAGCCCTCCTATTATTCAGACACCAAGCCAAGAATCCCAGTGTTACCAAACCTCACGGTCCTTCCCATGACCCTTGGTACCCTCTGCTGAAAACTCACACCCAGATTCCAGGTCCCTGATCATCTTTATACACCAGCTCAGTCATTTTCATGATAACCTTTCTAACGTCCTAAATTTCCTCTCTGTGGGTTGCCAAGCAAATACATTCTTGGCACTCAGCGAGAACTCCTGTTCAAAATGCCACACATTACAAAGTCGATGATTCAACACACATTTCTTGAGCGCACCCAACCCGTAAGTTGCAGTGCTAGAAATGAATTCACACTCCTTTTGTGCTACCATGCCATCTTTCCCGAGAGTGAGACCTGTGTTTCTTCCGTGCCTACTTTCTCATACGTATATTATGATTTCTGCTATTGCAAAACAGGACGTTGTTTAACCAAGTTCTTATGGGAGGAAGCACGGCCCAGCAAGCAGAACAATGATTTGAAAGTCCTGGGTTCTATTTTCAGCTCCAGTGTTGACTGGCTGTGCATTCAGCCCTAGGAAGGTCAAAAGCAGAGTGGCCTTGTGTCGATGACTTTTTCTGTATGTACAGCTCTGGATGGAAAACAAATCAGGCATCTGGCTCTCAGCCTTGAAGAGCTATGGTCTTTGGAGAATAGATGTGTAGTCACACTTTGTTTTCCTTTTTAAAGCAAAAGAACAGAACAAACTCTCTGGGGGGAGAATGCGCTGGCAGAGACTAGAAGAGAGAAACCAAATAACGTTTGAAACAATCTGGGGGTTAAGGGACTGTCTCAACCATTCAGATCAAAGAAGGCTCTTCAGGGTAAGTTGGAGTTGTCTGCCTTTGAAAATGGAAGGGGCTAAGGTGTGAAAGATTTCTCCAAACTTGGACAACAGTAGGAGTCCAGAACGCCGTCTGTAGGGGCAGCAAGAATGCCAGTGGGTAAGTCTTGTGGGCAAACTGGGAAGCACAGGCTTGCTCGAGAGCGGTCTGCTGCTCCCCAGCACCAGCTGCTTGTCATGTGGAGTACTTGTAGGCCATTGTTGCCTGAATAGCTGAGCCTTTAAGAGAAATTAAACAGAAACTTGTCATTAAAGCTCTTGGTTTTTAAATGATGGAACCTAGTCAACTTTTAAAGAGGCACTGAGTAGCCAAAGCCAAGCGTATCGTATGTGGGCAATGTGCTTTCCATGTCTCTTCTACCTGCAGAGGGGATGCCTGGACGTGAGGCAGAGAGTTGACATTCAGTATGAGCTGCCTTTTCTTTTTATAACTGAGACTCCTAACTCCAGTATCATTTCTCATGGTTTAATGTGTTTGGGCTCATTTGGAGCCAGTGCTGACAATGGAAGATGGCTGAGCAAACAAAGGTATTGTTGTAAACGTCAAACACAATCAAAGCCAAAGGACGAGAACAAGCCCTAGCATGGGTAAGTATTTATAGGGGAAATTAATTTGTTGTCTGATGGCCATGAACTGGGCAGTAGAGCAAAGTGAGCCTTTTACAAGCGATATTCCATCTCCGTCCGCATTCTAATGGTTGTAAAACTCACCATATGAAGCTAATAATTGGTGCATAAAACTAATACTTTCCATTTTTTTTCTCTTATTTTGTAGGCTTTACGCATTATAAAAAACATGATTAAGTCCTGGCGGTTATACTCCTGGCTGGTTCTTATTTCAGCTTTGGTTCCTCTTGCTCATTCCTCATAAAAATTATTAGTGTGGATTGTGTACATTAAGTCATCTTCAATGGGAAATTAAATGGGGCAATTTCTCTCGTCTAAGTGTTTCAGAAGAGGCCCGATATAGGTGGTGCCAACGAGCCTCACACAGCTAGGTGGTGGCTTACCTATTGAAGGGGAGACTCCTGAGAGGTTATGGAGGCATTCCACCCACGTTACCACACTGGCAATCTCTAACCCATCAAGCAAGACTTTAAGGAAGCTGGCACTGAGGATCACTTGGAAGTCGTAATCAATTTAGTAAGTGCCCTCATCCTCATTCTCCAATGCCAATTAGATGCGTTTCTTCCTTAACACAAACCAAAAGAGAGATGTGTCAGTGAAACCACTGGGAGAGTTTGATATATGTCTTCTGGACTTTATGAGACATAGGAACTGATGTCTGACTTATACTTGAAAACACAGGGGACTGTGGCCTGAACTACTTTTTTCTGGGGTCTACGACCAAGATATATGAGGAGTAATTAGCGCTTCCAGAATTTGGTGGGGCAAATGAAGACCCTACTTAAGAAAGGTGGATTGGGTCATCATGGGAAAGATTGCCTGGAAGGGTGACATGACCCCATGAGTGGGGATGTGCCACTAGAAGCCAAGAGAATGAAGAAGACATAACTGGCTAGTCTGAGAAGGCTTAACTACAGTCAGCAGAGCAATTACTGCACGACATCCTATAATGTAGACAAAGGGAGGTATCTTAAAAAAAAAACAACAACAAAAACCCCACGTCACCAAATGTCCCACAAGAGCAAAGTCAAACTACATTCAGAGTCCACTACATTCAAAGGATCACAACAGATTTATAATAACACAAGTCGGGGCACCTGGGTGGCTGAGCCAGTTAAGCGATCGACTTCGGCTCAGGTCACGATCTCACAGTTCGTGATTTCGAGCCCTGCATCGGGCTCTGCGCTGACAGCTCCCAGCCTGGAGCCTGCTTTGGATTCTGTGTCTCCCTCTCTCTCTGCCCATCCCCTCCCCCTTTCTCTCTCCCTCTCTCTGTCTCAAAAATAAACATAAAAATTTATAATAACAGGGGCACCTGGGTGGCTGAGTCGGTTAAGCGACCGACTTCGACTCAGGTCATGATCTCAAGGTTATGGGTTCGAGCCCCACGTCAGGCTCCATGCTGACAGCTCAGAGCCTGGAACCTGCTTCAGTTTCTGTGTCTCCCTCTTTCTCTGCCCCTCTCCTGCTCACGCTCTGTCTCTCTCTCTCTCAAAAATAAATAAAACATTTTTTAAAAAATTATAACATGAGTCAAGTTTACTCCACTTTTCCATCTTCCCCTTGCTTGCCCAACTTTCCCTGTCTCTGGAGAGAACAGAAACCACAGCCATGGAAGGGGGCAACAATACAAAGAGAAGGAAGTGAGGAAATCAGCCTGGCCCCTTCTCCTAGTCCCAGATTTCCAACACGAGTGATAACAGAGCTGTGAGAGGAGACGGCTAAGGTTTATATGGATTAGACTTTCTACTGCACCAGACTTTTCACTACCTTAAAAAAAAGTAGGGCTTGGGGATTTGTTTTGTTTTAATTTATCACCTGTTGGTAACTAGAAAGCCAATGGAGAACTTCCCAGAGATTCACTGGTTAGTGGAACCTGGGGGTTGAAGGTGAATATCAGTTTTGGAGGGGCAGAAGCAAAATAAAAGTTGCTTTCTACTTGTTACCTACCAAGTCCAGCTCAGACAATAAACAGGTTTAACTTGAATATTTTTTGGATTCAATGTAACAAGGGTGTGATGTGAACTCACAGTCATCTCTTCAAATTCTTGTCTTTACCATCAGCTTTGCCTCCTCAAAAATATGTGGGGTTACAGCAGAATTTCTGCAGGAGGCTGACACGTATCCGCTGAAAAACAGTTCAAAGATATTGGTGAAAATCCAGTTGACTCAAAAAAAATAAAGTTTTCTTGCTGTAGGTCTTTTAGGAATCTTTAACAGGCTAATGTGTGTTGTGAATTTACAAAAAAAAAAAAAAAAAGGACTTTGGATATAGAATTTCCAAACTCATTTATCCACAGAATGTTTTATTTCACAAACCTCAGGCTTTTAGTCAATAAATATTTGCTGAACACCTAGCATGTACGGGCATGAGGGATAGGTGTTGGAGATTAACTGAATACATCAGACATGGTCCCTCCTCCAAAGTCCCTGAAAGATCTTATATTCTAATGGGTTGCTTATTTTAGCCCTCGTTCTTTAGAATTTTCCTTAAAAAGATTTGTTCTATGCCATTTTTCCACATTTCTGCCACTGAAAAGCTATTTGTAAACACAAATATACAAATCACCTGGGCACAAATTTGCCTTGTAAGAGAAATTTGTTTATATAAAACATTTAAAAAATGTGCATTCACAACCAAGCACGACAAAAATGCTCTGGTCACCTTTTCTTCCCATCGTTGGTCAGTTTTAGCTAAGAATGGAAACCCTTGATAAAGCACAAAGCCATCTGCCTCTTTTCTCTTTTCTCCCTTGATTTGATTCCTTCCCCTGTACCAGACATCAAATCCCCACATTTTATTTTTCCTCTGCTCACTCAGGAAAGATCTGACATCAGCTATTTGAATTTGTTTGGTCTTCCCGTGAGGCACTTCCACAGAAGTTAAAGTTATGTGTTATCTTGTTATCCCAAGAGATCGTCTCATCCGGGTATTTCTTAGGCTATGGCTCTTCTCTATTCCCAACTGATTACATCAGTTAATCATGGCACCTGAATCTTGATGAATTACATGAAAGAAAACATGGAGGATGTAAATACACTTTTCCTGGATCCTAGGTAAAATTTGATGATGCCTAGCTTTCTGTGTAAGGATTAGTAGGAACTTTGTGCCTGAGTAGCTGTGAACATGTCAGATGTCAAAGGACATGTGCCACTGGGCCTAGACACAAAAGGGACTTCCTCTTCCCTTCTGGTCACTACAAATTTCATGGGAATTTCCATTACGGGGAGAGACCCAAATATCCTAGCCACTATACCCTGAAACGCAATCTTTTGCTCCACATCCTCTGTGACTTGCTAACTCTTTCCTTCCAAATTTGTCACAAACTACCAGATTCTCAGCCCAATGAGCATGGATCTTGGATCTGGGGATCTTATCCATGAATCCTTGTGAGCAAGATCCAAGAATACGTGCTGAGTCACAGTAGTTGATTTCACAGTTCTTTGGATTATCAAAGTAAATCTAGAAAAAGTATTTTATCAATTGTTTTAGGACCTTGTCCTGTTCAACATATTTCTCAAATATAGCACAACGCCTTCCACCTAGAGCCATCACATATATCACCTTTTGTGTCTAGGCCATCATCATCTAAGACCGCAATAATAGGTCTCAACTGGTCTTCCCAATTTTACTTTTGTCCTCTCCAATTTTTCACACAGAAGAATAAATAACCCTAAAAATAAATCAAAGTTCCCTCTTCTGGCCAAAACAGAGCAACAGGAACAACTTGAAACAATTAGACTATTGAAGCATGTGTGTGTGTGTGTGTGTGTGTGTGTGTGTGTATTTATATATCTCACAATTTTCAGATATTGACGCAAATGTAGTACAAGACTGTGATCCCCCAAATAAGGAAAGTCAACTGTTAAGCATATTTTATTATCTTCAAGTTTTATGTCTCTCTATTGTATATATACATTATAATATATATGATATAGTCTAATATATACTATATCATATAGATGTACATATGTATACATTGTATATGTATTACATAAATTACATATAAGATATACACACACACACATATGTATACACACACATAGACAAATTCTTTATTAATCTAAAATCAGAATTCTCCATTGTCCTAGTATGTTGGAGAACAGTTTGGAGATCAGCCTTTGCTATTGTCATCTCTGAAAATTGTTCTATCAATGAAATGATCCACCATGAAGGACATCTGTGGAAACACAGTCTGTGACTATAGCCCATGAATAATTTCCACTTGCTCCTGCCAGTCTTTCAAGCTATGTGTCCTTGAGTCACAGAGACATGGATGGGCAGCTGAGGGTATCACAGCATATTCCACGGCTACCATAACTCGCTCCAGTGTTAATATCTGCTCACACAAATACATCCAGCCTCCCCAAAACATTATGCAATAACACTCGCATTCTTTCCTTGAGACGCCAAATGCGACTCTCTCCAAGCACTAAGTAGTGAAGAGCACTGAATGCCTGACTCCTATTCTAGGAGAGCGACACAAGTACTCTATTATCTTGGGCAAGTCACTTTTGGATCCTGTTTTCCCACTCTGGATCTTCATTTTTTTTCCAGCTGTTAAATGGAAGGGAGGAAGCGCCCCCGATGTCCTTCTCTCCCACACAATTGACAACTTTGAGTGCCTTATCAGTGTGACGCCTCCATTTTCAGCTCCCAGTCTCCATGAAGGTAAAAGCCAGATCACAGTATTTATCCACTCCAAATCCTCTAATGGCTCCCCATTTCACTAGAATGAAACCTTAAGTCCTTACAATGACCTATAAGGCCCCACAACATAATTTTCCCTCACACCCTCTGCTCAAACTCCTGTTATTTTGCTGACTATATCTACGACTCTTCCCCTCTATATTAATTTGCTAGGGTTGGCATAACAGGATACCACAGAATGGGTGACTAAAACAACAGACATTTATTTTCTCACAGATCTGGAGGCTGGAAATCCAAGCAAGATCAGAGTGTCACCGGGTTTGGTTTCTTCCGAGCTGTCTCTCCTTGGCTTGCAAATGACTACCTTTTCGCAATACTCCTCACGTGGTTTTCCCTCTGGTGTCTTGTGTGCCCAAATTTTCTCTTCTTATAAGGATGCCAGTTGAATAGGATTAGAGCCCACGCTAATGGCCTCATTTTAACCAAATCATCTCTTAAAAGGCCCTACCTTCAAATGCAGTCACATTCTGATGTACTAAAGGTTAGGGCTTCAATATATGAAATGTGTGGGGACACATGTCAGCCCATAACACCCTCCCTCACTCTGCTCCAGCCAAACAGGCCTTCTGTATGTTCTCGAAACACACTCTTGTCTTTGCACTGACTATTACTCGTCTCTCGCACGCTGCAAAATACATGGTGTCTGATAACTTTGAGGTTGCTCTCCGTAACCGAATTGACATGTCAGCCCTTAGCTAGAACACTTTTTTTGTAGGATTCGTCCTGAACTTCTCTTGATCTCCTTGCTTCCCATTCTTTTTCCATTTGTTCCCTTTTGCCTCCTTAAGTTTTCACTTCAATGCCTTCACAGGAAACGCCTTTACACTTTGGCTTCCCTTGTTTCATTCAACCCATCAGGGTACGACTTTTATCTTCTCTTCTGGCATGGCCGCCGTATTAGAAGTGCTGATTCATTCATGCAAAAAAAGCTGAATTACTGAATACCAGGTGATGTGTCTATCACTGTTAGAATCTAGGGATACCCAGGAAAACATCAAGATTGGAATTAATTAGGATTAGTACAGTATCCACTTCTAGAATACAGTAACAAGTACACAGGGCACTCTCAGAGCCCAGAGAAGCGACACTAAAATGAATAGGCCTCAGGAAGCCTTCCAGAAAGAAACAGTGATAGGGCTGAAGTTTGAAGAATAGACAATTGTTTATTCTGGCTTACAACGGGGAAAGGCATTTTCTAGACTGTGTTCACATCACGTGTGAAAGTGTAGAAGTATGAAACAGCATGACATAGACAGAACAAAGGACATGCTGCCGGATATGGATAATGAGGCTCGATTGGGGATAGACATGGGGGGCAGAAAACAAAATCATATCTGCAAAGATGCTGTCACTTGGAAGCCCTGGGGAGCATTACCAAATTTTGAACAGGGGGAAAATTTGGTCAGATCTCCAATTTAGGAAGTTAGTCTGCCATCACAGAAGAGGATGATTTATAAGAGCTGATTGTAGACCAAAAAAAAAAAAAAAAGAGGCCATTTAGAAATTTACTGTAGCAATTTGGCCATGAGAAAATAAGGGTCAGAATCAAGGCAGAGGCAACACAGTAGAACGGAATGTATGGTTGTACACTAAATTAAGGAAATTGAATCTACAGGATTGGTGTTGGGTATAGATGTGGGACTTGACCAAGAAGAAAAATCTGAACTGACTCCCAGGTTTCTGGGTTTGGCAATGAAAGAGATGATGATATTATTTGAAGGAAGAGAAACAAATTTGGTTGCAGACACACTGAGTGTCTGGGAGACATCCAAAAGAGATGTCCAATAGGCAGCTGTATTTATAATTTTTGTAACCACCAAGTGAGAGTATAAGAGAGTTTGGACTGGTTGAAGCCTACCCAGCTGTTTTGTTTTCCTTGTAAGAGTTCTAGTCTCCTAATCACACCTTAGAATCTTATGCAAAAGGAAGAATGCTACAGGTTTTTTTCTTTTTTTATTTTTATGAAACCAAGTATAACTAAAAAGGTAAAGTACATACACAACCCCTCTCCCGCAATGTGTCATCTCCTAAGGCGCAGATGTCTCTCGGATCCACAAAGTGTGACAAGGCACAAACACACTGAAGTGACCATATAGTAATTAATCTCTTGATTCCTACTATAAAACAAACTATAATGATTAATGCAAAAGTATAGTGCTTCACAGATAACCAAATGTTTTCTTTTGACTGAGAAACTCTAGTGAAGTAGGCAAAAGAGAATATATTCTAGCTCTTATTTTACTGATTAGGAAACTGACAAAGAGATTTAAGTGACTTGTCCAAGGTCACACTTAATCTGCGGTGAGCAGATTAAGTCTTCTGACTCTTAATCTTGCTCTTTCCAAGACATAACGCATGTTCCTCCAAAGAGCATGCTTACAAAGGATATATAATCTACTCCCCATAACAGCCTGGCAATAATAGCAATTTAATCTTCTAAGTAATCAATCCAGGCTTTTCCATTTACCAGTGAAATTGCAGGTGGAAACTATAGAACTTGAAACTCTACCTTTGCCACTTCTGTATTGATCTTATTCGATGGTGAGCGATATTAACGGGATACCTACCAGCATGCCCTTTCACAACCAAGCCCTTCAAAGCAGAATAGCCCACAACGCAGAAGGTGCCAAGTTCCCTTCTTGGCTCTAAAGGGTCGTTAATCCTGACCTTTCTCTTCTGTCCAGCTGCTTAGGGATAACTGGCTTTCATTCTAATAATTATCATCATCTTTATTTTATCACTTTATTAAGAATCCTCTAAATTTCCATGTGGTCTGCAATATCAGCTGCGATCATATCCTTACATGGATTAAGTGACAGCGTCATAAATTATCACCTGCAAAACACTACCATCTCAAAAGTTGTCATTCCCTGTCAAGTTCCCTATTGTAGCATCATAAATTGCCGCACTGTGTGGCTTTGCAAAAAAGTTAAAGATAAACATATATTGATGAGTCCCGCATTAATTACTCTCTTTTGAGTCTCATGGTTTCTCGGGGATGCGATCTGTAGGGTTTACATAAATGTTTTTATGTAGCATGATAAGTTAAGACATGCATCTTTTGTAGAAAGGAGAAAGGAAAGTAATTTGATTCTCTGCAGAGATGGCGATGTATCAGAGACAGCTTGAAATGTTTTATCTTTATCTACTAAAAATTCCAGGCTGAAAAGAGTGAAATTACCTCTTCTCTCTAAATGCTTTCACCCTAGTGGCATTATATAATTATCTACAAAAGGGTGTGTCATATTATACAATCGCTACCTTTCCCGTAGCTGGAGATTTCAAAGATAAATAGATGAGAAATAATGTGGCGCGAAAGACACATCAAAAGTTCATCCAGACGAGCTTTCTCATAATGGTCTCTATTTGAGTAAAAACACAACATTTTCATTTAAAAAACATAAAACCTTAACCTGTGCTTCTCTCTTGTCATAGCACTCTGCAACGTCACCTTCTTTCTTCCTTCTCCAAGCACACGGTCATCTTTTGGGTTCACTGAATACCAAGCCCATTCATGTCTCAGGGCCTTTGCATGTCCAGCTATTTCCTCCTGTCTACCTTCCGCAACCACCATGGTCCAGCTGAGATGGTTTTTACCACGTTTGTCGCTATCACTTCACATTATTCATTTTCTTTATAGTGCTTATCAAAATTTGAAAAAAGAAATTTAACTGTTACTGCTTATCTGTCTTCTCCAGCTCCATCAGGATTGCTAACGTGTCTAGGTTGGACGTTGTGTATAACCAGGGGCTAGTACATCATTGGTGTCCAACATATTTTTGCTGAATGAATGAATGACGGGAATTTCTACTCAAATTTTTAGCTGTTGCCTTAATATACTTAAAAATTAATACTATAGCTTTATATTCTAAACGCAAATATATTTCTATAGGTAGGGAAATCTTCACCCACGGACACAGTTCACAAAGATTGTAAGTAGGGGAGTGAAAACTGAGTTTTTTGGAACTTTGAATCCATTCTGCTAATGTTCACTTTCTAATAAGTTTCAGATGTTTTATGGCAGCGGAGGACAAAGTTTGAAACCGTCAATGCAATTTGATTAACAAATATAATATGGAACTTTTTTGATTGAAAGCATCCTGTCTGTTTTGTAGAATGAGATGTAGAACCCGTATCACTTTCCTACCTCTCTCAAATTATGTGTTCCTTAAATTACAGAAAAGAAATTCTACAAATGACAATTTAAACTCAAAGGAAATAATTAATTTATTTAACTTAAGTAACATCCAATTTAACACTATTTCTTTTCTTTGGTGTTCATTCATGATGGAGAATACCCCAACTTTTTCTTAAAAAAAAAAAAAAGTTCCTGAATTTTGCAAACCATTAAGTGTTAAATCATTTGTAGGCCATCAGTACCTTGACTTTTCAATCCCATCTTTAAAAAGATCCCTCCTATTGGGGCACCTGGATGGCTCAGTTGGTTAGGCGACCGACTTTGGCTCAGGTCATGATCTCACAGTTTGTGAGTTTGAGCCCCGCGCCGGGCTCTGTGCTGACAGCTCAGAGCCTGAAGCCTACTTTAGATTCTGTCTTCCCCTCTCTCTACCCCTCCCCTGCTCATGCTCTGTGTCTCTCTGTCTCTCAATAATAAATAAACATTAAAGAAAAAAATTTTTTCAATGCCTCCTATTAAATACAGGCATGTTTTACGATGTACAAGACATGCTAAAAAAATTTGGATGCAAACCAAAATGTGTTAGCAGACTGAGCAGGGACAGGGTGGTAGCAGAGAGAGCACTAACTGTGCCCCAAACAACCTTACCAGTCCTGATTTCACGCGGGCGCATCAGTGAGGCCTCATCCTTGCCTTCTTCAAATACACATACCTGAACTGCTATCTGAGGTGGTTCCATGTTATGAGAAGGTAACAGAAAATATGGTTATTATATCAGACCAAGGATCGACGAAGTTTTCCAGGAAAGGGCCAGACAGTGAAGATTTCATACTTTGAGTCTCATAGTCTCTGTCACAACTGCATGGACAATACACACACGGACACGAGTAGGCGTGTTATAATAAAACTTTATACACAAGAACAGGCGGTGGGCCACATTTGGCCTCTGGCTGTAGTGTGCCAACCCCTGTATTAACGGATTTTACATAGCTGGCTTGTGAAGGGAAGTCAGCCATAGAGTAAATTCAGACTCAGCCAACATCTATTAAAAACCCGCTGAACATCCAGGTTTTCAGATAGTGTCATAACCAAGCTTCACAACTTATCCATAATTGGTGGGTGCGAAAACCAAAACAGCTTGACCATCAACTTGTATAGACAGACCGTGAATCCATTCTCCTCCTCCAGGACTTAACGACTCTGGAGTCAAACAACCTGGGTTGGAACCTTTCCCGGGCCATTTACCAAGAGTGCGCTTCACGCAAAATGACTCAACTTTTGTCTCAGGGTCCCATCTACCTCATGCAGCGGTTATGAGAATTAAGAATTAAGCACAGGGGTGCCTGGGTGGCTCAGTCGGTTAAGCGTCCGACTTCAGCTCAGGTCATGATCTCACGGTCCGTGAGTTCGAGTCCCGCGTCGGGCTCTGTGCTGACAGCTCAGAGCCTGGAGCCTGTTTCAGATTCTGCGTCTCCCTCTCTCTCTGACCCTCCCCCGTTCATGCTCTGTCTCTCTCTGTCTCAAAAATAAATAAAACGTTAAAAAAATTAAAAAAAAAAAAGAATTAAGCACAAATAGTGCTTAGGGCAGTATCCTGTGCTCAATGCGTGTGGCCGGCTTCAAACACGATTCTGTAGACACTTAGGGTTCCAGAGAGTTCTTTCAAAGATTCCACAAATATTTGATCCAAACAATGCTGTTAGAGGATTTTTTTTTATCATTTAAAACCCTGTAATAGCAAAAAATAAATATAAATAAATAAATACATAAATACATAAATAAACAAACACTTTCATAACACAAAACTTATACTCCTTCAGTGTGCACCAAATTTAACCTATTTTCTTCCTCAACGTGTTAACATGTGGGGTCTGTTAACTTTCATTGTGCTCAGACATTGAAGCAAAGCTTTCCTGTTCTGTTTATTTAAAGATATTGCAGAGAATTCACGGTGGGCAGATAAAATTAATTATTGCCATTTTTAGCTACTGACATGTGTGAATCAGAATGGTCTTGGATACCGTGCAGCCGAAGTAAAAATATATATATAAAACTGGAGGCTGAAGTGGATATGATTTCTGTTTCTAATTTCCGGTTAATCAGAAAAACTTCATTACCTCTATTGTTTGTTTTTATAACAAGTACATGTTATTACCTAACACTTCACTGGAAAAGAGTTGTTTCTTTAGATCAAGGCTTTTTTTAGATCAAGGCCTGAAATTCCTAGCATGAGAATGATTCTTTTTTTTTTTTTTTGATTTTTTTTTTCAACGTTTATTTATTTTTGGGACAGAGAGAGACAGAGCATGAACGGGGGAGGGGCAGAGAGAGAGGGAGACACAGAATCGGAAACAGGCTCCAGGCTCTGAGCCATCAGCCCAGAGCCTATGCGGGGCTCGAACTCATGGACCGCGAGATCGTGACCTGGCTGAAGTCGGACGCTTAACCGACTGCGCCACCCAGGCGCCCCGAGAATGATTCTTAAGTATCCTTTTTGTAAAAATCATACCCTTAAAACCAGAACAGGGCGAACAGTTACCGAGTGGACCTCATTCTCCTCCAGTGCCCACCATCATCGCAGTGCCCTACTGGTCTTAACACGTACCTTCTCCTTGGATCCTCCTGACAATTCTCTGAGTTTGCCAGGAAGGTACCATTAGTTTCATTTTATAAACGAGGAAGCTGAATGAGATTTCGAAAGTATAAACGACTTCTCAAGATCATACTCTTAAGCAACTAACAGAGTCAAGACGCAACTCAGGAGACTTGTGAGTACTGGCCTAGGGCTTTTTCCCACCAGTTTTGATATCGAAAAGATGGCTGGGATGTGGAGTAGGGTTTTGGCGGTCCAGAGGTCAACCTTCAGCCATTGCCAAGGCCGAGGGAAACACAGGCTCACCAAGCATGTCTCACTCCTTGGTTGTTTTCCTACATGATGACCGGGCTCTCTAAGGATAAAAGGACAGCCTGAACACTTGTGAAGTCTTTTAATTAATTTCTCTGGCCTCTGTCTTACTTTCTGCAAGAGTCATTTGACATAACGCTTTGCTAAAAAACTCCACATACGGGACTCAACCTCAGTCTTGATTAAGGTCTCCTAGAGTTTATGCCCCATGAGGGGAGAGGGAGTATTGGGTACTTGTATCTACAGCACATAGAGGTACCCAGTGCGTATCTATGAACAAATGTAGAATGGAGGCAAGCATCATGCCATATACTTCTTTCTCTTTAGATCTCTTTTCTTTTTGCTACCACGATTTTCGGGCCACTTCTGCAGGAACGTTGTAGTAAGTTTCCGAACGATTTTTGAAATTTTGATCCTTCCCTCGCTCAGATATTTTTCTGTATATCACCGTCAGCATATCTTCTCAGAGCCTCCAGCAAGGTTTCTCAAGTGCCTCTTAGAACACGACAACATGGGCATGCCTTATTAGTATGTGTCGTATGTCCTCCCTGCTCTGATCCTATCACCCTCCTCAAAGTCCTTCACATACAGGGCATGTGTATGTTCACATACAATGTGCTGCTGCCTTATGGCTTTGTGATTGCTTGTCTGTCTGCCAGGTTTCTTTTCTCTCCACAAATCCAAATCCTAACCCATAATTTCAGACCCAATCGAAACTTTGTTTTCCATCACCCCTTCTCCAGTAATTTAGCCCTTTATAATTTTCATAACACAAACGTTATACTTGATGACATTTCAATTATTTTACTTATGTTATTATGCTTATATTATTGTGTTAGTCCAATCTCCATGGAAACTGTACCCAACCATACGAATTGTACCCCGAGTTTCCTACCTCCTCCACTGTTTAGTTACATTCATAGATTTAACTAAGTTGAAATCATCCCAAAGCACAGAGACAAAAAAACATACATATTTCTGAGACATGTCCCACATGTGGTCCATGCTTATCTCAAGATAATTTTCCACTGTATATTTAATTAAAAACTACATTATAATTTTCTAGTCTGTTTTTCCTCCTTGAGCATTGCCATTGTTATCGATATTTATTAAATAAAATCTGCCACTGAAGCACAAATAATCACCTAAGAATGAAACAGCCAATATTTAACAACTGACTGCTTTCTAATTGGTGAAACAAAATGAGTGACACATTAGTTAGTCAAACTCCTTTCACCTGGGAAGATCTCTATTGACTTCCTTTAGTGTTATCTAGAAGATTTGGGAAATTCTAATGGCGTTTCAAAAGACTTCAATGAGTAGGACATGATTGGGCCTTTCACATCTACTGACTTAAAAAAACAAAAACAAAAACAAACGCTAGGGGCGTCCGGGTGGCTCAGTCAGTTAGGCGTCCAGCTTCAGCTCAGGCCATGATCTTGCAGTTCACGAGTTTGAGCCCCGCGTCGGGCTCTGTGCTGACAGCTCAGAGCCTGGAGCCTGTTTCAGATTCTGTGTCTCCCTCTTTCTCTGCCCCTCCCCTGCTCATGCTCGGTCTCTCTCTCAAAAATAAATAAATAAATAAATAAATAAATAAATATACATTAAAAAAAATTTTTTTTTAAATTTTAATAAATACTTAACCTAAATACAAAAGAGATTCTTTTTTTTAAATTTTTTGTTTATGTTTATTTTTGAGAGAGACAGAGAGACGAAGTATGAGCAGGGGAGGGGTAGAGAGAGAGGAAGACACAGAATCTGAAGCAGGTTCCAGGCTCTGAGCGGTCAGCGCAGAGCCCGACGTGGGGCTTGAACTCACAAACTGTGAGATCATGACCTGAGTCGAAGTTGGTTGCTTAACCGACTGAGCCACCTAGGTCCCCCACAAAGGAGATTCTTTTGAGTGAGAGTCTCTCTATGATTCCTCAACCCTTATGTATTTTTTAAAATATGGTATGAATGAAAGACAAATTTTATTTGTATTTAGAAAATGAGGAGAGAAGTTGTAGGTCATTAATATCAGGGGACATTTGGGGCACCTGGGTGGCTCAGTTAGGCAACTGACTCTTGGTTTTGACTCAGGTCATGATCTCACGGTTCATGAGGTCGAGCCCCACGTGGGATTCTCTCTCTTGGGATTCTCTCTCTCCCTCACTCTCTCTCTCTGCCCCTCCTCCACTTGCTCTCTCTGTCTCTCTCTCAAAATAAATAAATAAACATACAAAAAGTTTTAAAAAATATCACAGGATATCGTATACCTGTTCTAGAAGATGGAGACGCATTTTTGTCTTGGAGCCAGTCCATAAATCACGCTCTTTCAGAACAGGCAGAGACCAGCCTGGGTCTGGCTGTAGCCCATGCGGAGGAGGAAAGGGTGAGGGGTGGACCAAGGCCACAAAGTTTTATCCATTCTGATGGATCAATATTCCTTTCTACCTCAAGTTGATGTCAGAGCGATTGGAAAACAGGCAGTTGGTCGAGCAGAAGGGATCTGTTGTATTCTGTTCTTTGAACCCAGAGATAATCCAAGACTGTTATTTCATCTCGTGGTTGACCGAACGTTTGAGTGGAAAGTGAACTGAGGATGTGAGATAACTGGATGGTTTGAGCATATTAAAAAAAATCCTCATGCCTGTTGAAATTGGTCAGACTTAGCTGATACTTTTTGTTCTTTTTCCTGGTAACTTGGATTTTTTTTTTTTCCTGTATTCCAGACTCCTCTGTTGCTGTGGGATTTAGTCTAGCAGATAAGAGTAAATTACTTAATCATTAATCATATTTGCAAAAGGCCCAGAAAGATGTTAAGGCTGTACACAACATAGAATTATACCCCAGAGTAGGAATTGAGTAGGCAAATTGGGACAGAACTCTATGAAAATTTAGATATTTTCCTTGAATTCCCAATAGGAAAATGCCACTAATAGTGTTGCTGTTCATTAGTCATTGAAGCCTTAGTCATGTAGATTCTATTAAGACTACCCCACTCTCGGGGCATGGAAGAAAATGATGCGTGCACACACTTGTTAGGAAAAGAGCACAGGACTGGATGGAGGCCGAAAGAGCCGGGCTCCAGTCTGAGCACATCCCTGTATGACCTTGGACAAACATCTCTCCGCTCTATCATCTAAGGTATGCACGAGAGTTTGAACGAGGATGGAATTCCAAATGGTGCTCAGTTAGTGGGGGTGGTGGGTGAAAGCAAAGCCTGCCTCAGAATGCCCACACTCTCTTTTCTATTCCCCGGAATGTTCCCCAACCCCAGCTCCACCCAGATCCCGCCACACCCCCAGACCTGCACATGGTTCATTTCTTCCCATCACTTACTTCTCTACTATACTGTACTCCTTATAAAAGCCCATTCCAGACCGTTCGGTCTAATACCTCCTTTCTCCGTTGTTCCCTATCCCTTTCCCTGCCTGACTTTTCTTCTTGGCATTGTTTTACTACTTACAAATACATACATTTTTATGCATTTCCTTTTTTGTTAGCTGTCTCCTTCCCCGGAGCATACGCATTATGAGAGCAGGGATCTTGTCCATTGTATGTACCCTGAAAATAGTACCTGGTGTGTAGCAAGGATTTAATAAATACTTATTAAGTGGATGAACCATGGATGAAGCCCCGCCTGGCAAAGGGAGCAATACTGCTGGCAGGGAGTAGCGGCGGGCCCCTCCCGGCTCGGGCCAGCTTGCCACGGTCCCCACCACACTCCCACTGTGTTCCCACGGCTGAGTTCATTTGTTACTAAAGTTGTTTTTCTCATAGCCCACTCTTTTTAGTGATGGCCCTGCTTGTTCTGTGTAGGTATTTCCATTTGTGACATGATACTCCTGGTCTAAGATGTGATCAGGACAAAAAAAAAAAAAAAAAAAAAGTCTGCTGCTAAAAATAATTTGAAAACTCCTAGACAAGAGGACCTTTCAAATCCCTTCCAGCACTAACAACCAGTGAATTCATGCTTCACAGCCTTTCAGATCTGTAAGTATGAAATACAAGACGTGCGTATTCAACTTTCCTTCATCGCCTCCTTTAAATGCTTGCTTTTTTTTTTTTTTTTCTTTTTTGAGTCAATCCCCGCAGGAGCGCACCACGTGAGTCCATTAAGAGAACAGTTCATTCCCACCTGCCACCTCCAGCCAGGCCCAGCCGACAATCTGGGCTTCACCGCTCCCTTCTTGATCATGTACAGCCGTCCCAATGCCGGGTGGCAGCATTTGCAGAGACAGCTGTTGGGCTCCGCAAACGTTCGGAGGAGGGCAAAACGTGAGGTAGGTGGCTGCATTCTTCTCCTTTTTACGGAAAGAAACAGCTGCAACCTCCCGGAGTAAGAAGGAGTAAACAAAAGCTGACGGTGCGCCCGCCCCCCATTCAGCAGCAAGCATTCAAATGGATTTTGCCCCCAGCGAGGTCGCCATCCCAGTCCTCTAGGCTCAGTGTCCCACTGCCCAGCACGGAGGGGAAGCGAGGTCTTTGCTTGCCCTGCTCAGTTGACCAAACACTGTCCCAGAGGTGCCGTTCAACCCGAATCGCACGAGTGTGGTTCGAGTCCCCTGCCTCGGCCAGCGGTCCATTGCTGGTTACCCCACAGGGCATCGTCAAGGTTCAGCAACCTCTGAGCACCGGGCAAAAAAGGCAGTGTTTCCCTCTGAGAGGCAACATTCTTAGGTTCAGCGGCGTCAATGTCCCCGCGTCTGTGCAGCACTGGCTAAGGGAGAAGTAGGTCTCCCTGTGTAGGAAACTTCAAGGTATGTTTAGGGGTCCTCTCTGATTCAGCTGCGGCTGGCTCATTCCTTTTGTTTCCCCTTCCCTTTTATTTGCTTATACAGAAAACAGTGTGTTCATTTATTCCTTGTCCCACCCCCCACCCCTCTTCACTGCCAGGGCCATCTGTCCTTCTCAAACCATCTCTGGTTGCACAGTTTTGAATCCAGGTGACAATCAAAATGAAGAAGTGATTGTCCCTTAATGTTTCCTCTGAAGGGATTAAAATTTAAAAAAAAAAAAAACCAACAACAACAAAGCAACAACAACAACAAAAAACCCTTTGTGTTTGTGGCACATTCTCCAGTTGAAATACTGTACTCACTGAACTGCCAGGAGTAAAGCCTGGGAGCAGCCTCTTTGCTGCTGGGACGTAAATGTGTGAAGCTGGGGCACTGTTTCTTAAATATGCTGGAATTGAGCGCGTTCTTTAAAAAAAAAAATGGTTGGCACTTTTGATGCTTCACATAGTTGTATTTTCAAGGTCTTCTGCTCAGTTTACAACGAAGCTTCTTTGTCTCCATATGTGTCATTTAAGACACAACTTGGTTCGCAAGTAAATGCACTGAAAAATGAAAAGGGCATATCTTGGGGCGCCTGGGTGGCTCAGTCGGTTAAGTGTCTGACTTGGGCTCAGGTCATGGCCTCCCGGTCTGTGAGTTCGAGCCCCGCGTCGAGCTCTGTGCTGACAGCTAGAAGCCTGGAGCCTGCTTCGGATTCTGTGTCTCCCTCTTTCTCTGCCCCTCCCCCGCTCATGCTTGCGCGCGCTCTCTCTCTCTCTCTCTCTCTCTCAAAAAATAAACATTAAAAAAAGAAGAAGAAAAAAAAAAGAAAAGACCAAATCTCTTGTGCCCTGACCTTCATGAATTCAGTAACTTAATATATCCATACACCTATGAGTTTGAGAAAGATATCCACTGATACAGTAAGAGATTATGAAGGAATTTGTCTACATGATTCTTTTATTGCATGGTTCTTCGTGTCACCCACTTGTGTTGCTGTTTTTTATAAAGCCATTGCCCCTCCAAGAAGTATTGATTTCGTCTGGTTAAACATGTCAAGTGAAAGGAAATGATCAATGAGTCACTTCTTCAAAACATTTAGCCCAGCAATGGAATCTGCTGAGTTTTATAATCTCAAAGAGAAGACGTTAAAATTCGACATGTTTCCTTCATCTTTTTTTTTTTTTTTTTTTTTTACGTCCCTCCATTCTCATCACTTTTTGTCGTTGCTATCGTGGATGGCCTAAAGGAGCTTGAGATGGCCTTCCTTGGAGATCTGGGTTTTAAATGCAATTTGTATCTCCTAAGTGAATTGGCTTAGGCCAGTAATGACTCATTGCCCTGTGGTCTGTGGAAACGTTATCAGCAAAGGCATCCACCTCAGGAGAAAACAAGCTCAGACATCTCCTGTGGGCCCATCTTTCCAACCATCTCCTGGACTCTAGTAGCCTTTCCTGAGCCAAAGATCTCTTTAAAATCACTCACCATCAGACCATTTGGTGACATTTAGGAATGGCTGAAGTCCTTACCAATCTCAGATAGATTGGGAGGAAGATCACTTTGAATCAATGATTTCCATGATCTCTAAAATTCACAAAAAGCTGTATTTTTTTAAATTAATGGAGGGGCGCCTGGGTGCCTCAGTCGGTTAAGCGTCCGACTTCAGCTCAGGTCACGATCTTGCGGTCCGTGAGTTTGAGCCCCGCGTCGGGCCCTGGGCTGATGGCTCAGAGCCTGGAGCCTGTTTCCGATTCTGCGTCTCCCTCTCTCTCTGCCCCTCCCCCGTTCATGCTCTGTCTCTCTCTGTCCCAAAAATAAATAAACGTTAAAAAAAAAATTTATTTTTAAATTAATGTAAGTCGTCCTATGACAGGTCCGGCAGGAGATCAACTCAAGGGGAATTTATGGATAAAGTTCCCAGGGCACTCACTGTAAGACAGTTTCACTCAAGGGATTCCCCCAGTTGGTTTCTGCAGTAGAATTGCTCTGAGGCCTCCGGAGTCTACAAGGCCCGGCCCCAGGCCATTGCTTCTAACTGTCTTTTAATTAGAAGAATGGTCAGCCAGCCATTTGATAAGTGTACCCTCAGTGCCAGAAACTATGCTTATACATGGTGTCTTTCATACTCATAAGTATTCCAGCAGGAAATCGGTGCATTTTCGTTATTGTTGTTTTTCAGATTAGGTACCTGTGCCACAAGAGTGGACGGTGGCCTGCCTTAGGCCACACGATTTGATAGGTATTGTTTTTTCAGAAAAATGGCCTAGATGATATAAAAGCACCACCTTTCCCAAGAAGCCGTGTAGACTCAGAGTGCCGATTTCTTCCATAGTTTAATGAATTCCTGATAATGAGGGATTTTGGAGAGCTAAATTAATTCCTTGCCATGTCCTAGGATACTATTTATGAGTTCTTATGAGGGTCATTCATTTTATATACTGAATCCTTATTTGAAAGGATCATTGCCTTATTCATGTGCTAATCTGTAAGGAGAAGTTTATGTATTTGGGGAATTTAATTCATTCTGCATTTTATCCAGGAAATGAGAGCCAGATGTTTGGGGGCATTTGTTATTTGCTTTAAATAAAAGCTTGGGTTAAGATAAGAGAGATATATTGATTGGCTATCGCATCTTCCTCTGAAGAAAGTGCAAATTTTCATATCCTACATCTTATCATCCCTTAAAACTTCAGGACCGACTCCGATAAAAAGAAAACATTTAAAATCTCCTTTTATTTGTAGATGGCAGGGGTGGGAAGGTGCACTCAACTAGATTAACAGAGCTCTCAATTAATCTAAATTCAAAGCAAGGGGCCTCCAGAGTGTCAGGGACCTTGAGCAAAAGCACTTTCTAGGAGAGTTCACTGCCAGGTTCACAGAGAGGTCACAGTCGTCCGGCATCTCGAGGCCAGATCCTCGGATTCCGTTTCAGGCAGGGACACTCCAATAGTAAGAAGAGTTCACTGAGCCCTGTCCACGTGTGTCTGCTGGCCCGCCGGCCTGTCTGGCATCTCTGCCTCTCCCCTTCCGCCCTCCCCTGCACGACCTCCCAAACCGAAAGAGCTGTCCTTCCAAATACCACCCTAACTCATGCAACAGCTGGAGGCAAGAGCGAAATAGACTGAGCTCATGCAAAGGGTATTGGCCTGGAGTTCTTCTCTTTCTTCTCTTTCTTTGTATCACTGAAGGATGTTTGGAAAATCCATCTAAAAAACTTTTTAAAAAATTTCATTCATAACGATTGCTGAAGAATTTCTCAGACTGTTTCAGTTCGGCAGATCTTTTGGAAAGGAGGCGTGTCTGGTTTATTTCTTCTCCTTCTCCCTGTTTCCATGCTTGGGGAGGATTAGAGAGTCTGGCAAAAAGAGAAGGCTCCCACCTAGCTACCCCACTTTTCCTTAGAGATTCTGACAATGCTCTGTGAGGTTCCCTGGAAGAACAAATAGCCACCAAATTTGCAAGAGTATCGGTCCATGTTCTCAAGACACAGGCTTTCTCCCTTTACTTGCCCTTGAAACCGGCTTCGCTCTGATCTGTGAGTCAAAGAAGTAATCTGTTGTACGTTTAGGGAAGCACCTCAAAATCTGTTTGGCTCTGTACAAATAAGGGACATTCCCTGCCCTCTTCACATACTTTGATTATGACTTAGGGGACTTGGAACCAGCTAGTGAAATGGCTGACTCATAGTGACTTCATGCGTAACAACTTATTTCACACTAATGTCATTTTCTCCTCCCCCCCCCGCCCCTTTTTTTGGTAGCAAGATCAGGGGAGTCCCAAATGCATAGTGTGCCATGTTTTCAGCAAGGTACATGACAAACTCTGGTCCTGACAGAGAGTTGTTTAATGAATTAAAGTCAATTTGGGTAGAAGTGGCGAATGTGTGCTTTTGAATTGGTCCTCTGTCCGGCACCTGAGTGGAGATCACAAGACTGAGAAGGACAGGTAACACGTTAGATGAAAGGATCAGGATTCAGTAATGTCTTAGGAGCTTGGCATGTGGGCCAAACCCAATATGTTAAAATTTGGCAGTATTAATTATGACATTCCATATTCAAATTTAAAAAACTTAATATCAACTTTGGGGTTGGATTGGCCAAATTTAAAAGTGGTTAAAAATATTTTGGAGATTTTTATTGTCCATCCTTAATTATGATATCAGCTCCAAAACATCCCAAATGATCTTAATCCAAGTTAATAAAAACAACATCGATCGTTTATTGAGTACCTAATATGTACTAAGATAACAAGCTTATAATAAGATACTATTCTTTAGAGTGTCTAAAGAAAGATGACCAGGATATGAAAAAGTCTGGAAGCCATGCAATAAAAGAGAGGGATGGTAAATATTTAACATGGAAAAGTAAAGATTTGGAAGACTATGGGAGAGATTTTCAGATCCTGAAGACCTAGGATCAAAAGCAAACAGATTTTAGCCCCAAATAAATTTCCCAACAATAAAAGTTTCGTTACGTACAAAGGAAGAGAAAACTCCAAGATGGATTTAACTCATTCGTTCACCAGAAATACTCGAGCAGATGTGGGGAGCCATCCACTAAGAATGTTCCTGAGTGAAATTCTGCCTTTGGAGACATTTGGCCTACCTGAGGGAGTCTGAATTTGAGATCCATGGGTGAATTTCATGAAGTCTTCGAGTGCCTGGAAATTAGATGCAATTTTGTGTGTGTGTGTGTGTGTGTATGTGTGTGTGTATATATACACTATACACACACATATACATATATATCCCCCCAACCCAGGGAGATGGTATGTGTATTTCTTCAGATCCTCAAAGCGATTTTATGCAATCTGTGAACCAGTAAATGGAATCCCTTACAATTCTGCAATTCTGTAATCCTCTTTTATAAAACTAGTCTTACCCTTCACAGAGGTGCACCCAACAGAGTTGTGTGATTGATTTAACGTTAGAGACAAAGGAGAATGAACAATTGAGGACAAGTCCAGCGTTTTGACCGTAGTAACTGAGAAGCTGTTGATACCATGGAGAGATAAAGAAAATGAAGGAGAAGCAAGAAGTCCATTACCAGTGAAAGATAATTAAATAGAAATAAATGGACAAACTAAAGCCTGTCTAAGATTCCAGCACTGAGTGTTCTGAGTGTGTAATCCAAATATTCTTTTACATCATGGCAGAAAAATGCTGAAATCTAGGATGTATAAATAGAGAAAAAGCCGCTTGAAATTTAGAACCATGAAATGTTGTAACTCTAACTGGTCTACAGATCACTTACTTCAACCCCCTAATGTTACAATTGAAGAAACCACATCTCAGAAAAACCAAGAGACACTGCTCTCTACCCTGGTGTTCTGGTTGCCAACCCAAGTTTCTGTCTACAAATTTAAGTGGAAAAAGTCCAGATTTCTAAAACATTCACATTTGGAAGAAAGCTCTTGCTTAAATTTTCCGGGAAAAAAACAACAACTAGTCTTAAGTATATATAATACACAAAGATCTACTTTGTTACGGTATAAGGCAAGACCACAACACGGCTCCTTAAGAGTTTTGAGTATGAATTCCACTCTCCAGCAGGTTTTGGGGTATTTTCACAGTATTTTTACCTCGGTCTTCATAGTCTGATTTACCTCAGGAAAATTACACGGATTCTTAAACTGTAAAGAACAAAGTACAGGACTGTGTTATTTAGTATTGGTGAATTAGCCCCACAAATCTGGGGGTTTCCTTTGACATGTTGTCTTGCCAAGTCCTAAGACTAGAGCGAGACTGGTCCTGGAAGTGCTTATGCATCGGATATCTTTCATACCGTCTCTGTTCCTTCGACGGAAAGATTCTTTCTACGTGAGGATCTCCCAGGTCTGGTTCTGAGTCAGCAGGTCTTTAGTAGATGTATAAACTTTTCCATGGCTTCTTCTTTTTTTTTTTTCCTCTCTCTCTCTCCTCTGACAAGGTCAAGGTAGGGTCAAAATGAGAAAAATTTGGAACTAGTCCCATTGGAGACTTATTTCCTGAGAAAACAAACTCTTTTTCATAATCCGAAAGTTTATGAAATTTTGACATGCAAGTTATACGTGTGTGTGTGTGTGTGTGTGTGTGTGTTCATGTTTTGAGGAACTCACATTAAATAAAATTTTGGTTGGGGAGTTGCTGGAATGACTCGGGTGTCAGCTGATATAAGTTCAACTTTAAATATTAAACCCAAACACAGGCTCCATGTTCCAATTCATACTGAAGCTTTATAATATATGGCCTTGGAGTAGAGGTATAATGATCTCTTGGGAGAGGCAAGATCCAATTAAAATTCAGTTTGCTGTCTTTAGGTAAGACATAAGCGGTTATATATCCTTCGAGAGGGTCTTAGGAAATACACACCTGAGCTTTAAATGGCTACTCATTTGACTGTGAAGTTGAATTTCAATCCATCTGGGACTCAGAGCATAAGAAAGAATTCAAATAACAACACTCTGATATTTCCTGGTGTGTTACCAGGGAGAAAAGAGCTCCTGGAAAATGAATGCCTTACACATTTGCAGATATTACTAACCACTTATAAAAACAAGACTATTGTTATGCGTAAAAGTCATTCCTTTTAGGGGAAACCTAAGAGTGAATTGAAATGTGGTTGACATTTCTACCACAAGATAAAATGCTTTTCTTTTTTCTATATCATATTTAAGTTCTCTTAGTTAAAAAAAGACAAAGGAAAGAAAAAAAATCTATAACCCAGTATTCATAAGCAATTTCAGACACTTCACCCATAAAATAACTCACAGGAAGACATTACACATCTAAACACAAAAGCTACTAGCAGGCTTTTCTAATTGTTTTTTTTTTTTCTTTTTTTTAGTTCAGTAAGGGGATTCTTGGCTATATTTCAGAATCCCCAATATATTTTTTTAAAAACACACAAATACACAATAGATTGAACAGAAAACATACAAATGATCTCTATTTCATTCATTTCAAGCAGTGTGCCAGAGCTTCCCCACCCCCACTTGGCTGGGTGGTTCTTTTGCTTCCTTCTTACTTTACAACAAGCGTCTGATGTTTAAAAAACATAAGAGAGAAAAGCCACCATACTGCCTCAGAGCTACCCCGTCTCACTGCCCCACTTTAAATTCGGATTGACTATAATTGCTTCTATCTGAGACCACAGATTGATGAAATAAGATTGATGGGTTTATCATATATCCATATGAAGTACCAAATGGCATCGTACTAGGGGTATTTCGTCAACCAATTTGTCAAACAGAAGTATTAGTTAAAGCAATGCACATTGATGTAATAAATAAGCCCCCAAATTTCAGTGGCCGAGTTCTAATATCATCAAGGTTTCATTTTCATTGACAGAAACAATGCGACGGGAGTGATTCATAATGACTTAGGGAGTCAGAATCCCCCTACCCTGCCTCCCCACCATCTTCTCGGAGCCTCGGAGCACCCCGCACTTATCCAACGTAAGGAAAAAGAAGCTTGAGAGACTCCTCCTTTTTAACCCACTTCTCACATGTTATTGGAATGACCAAATCACAAAGCCACACCTAGGTGCAAGATGATTGAGAAATGAATTTCACAGTGAGGCAGCCACCTTCCAGTGACAACTTCACACTCTGGAAGAGGTTAGCCACAACACCTCTAATAAGATACAGTGCTGGGCATTGTGGGATGTTTGGAACTAAACCAGACTGGCATCTTTTCTTCCAGTAGCCTGTACTTGAGCAAATTTTTCCGAGTATCCTATTTCCTTACCCATAATAGTTAATACATATTAAAAGCTTGATGTATGTCAAGTTCATTGTGGATCCAGAAGATGTGTAGATGGTAGGTATTTCAGGACTCAAACCCTGCTGTGTAAATGTCCACATCTGTCTTCCTACCTCCTGACTTCCGCATTCTTCTAATCAAGGACTGCCACAAGACAGAGCCCCCACCAGACAATGAAATAATGTGCACTGTACTAAACAGAACCCCGGCACCGACTGCTGGGGTAGCTACTGGTCATAAATGAGGGCCCAATTCCAACTCACTAGAAGCTGTATTCCAAAACACGATCACCTATAAAAGAAAGATTTCATAAAATATGAGGTGCAATACTAAAATATTGATCGATCATTTCAAAAGAAAGGCTGAGCCAATTGAAATGGATATGCTGATTTATTTGAGTAGGTGGGTATATGAGCATTAGTGGGGAAAAGCCTACTTTAAAAAACACTCCAAAGAGACAGCAAGATGCCCAAGGTAGGGCAACACAGCACTTTAACCAGGATGCTTTACCATATTCTCCTCATGCGACCACCTCTAATTTGCAAAGCTATCTGGATTCATATGACCCATTTCCAATTTGATAGCTTTTCCTCCCCCCAAAAATGAAGAAAAGATTTCTCTAATTTTTGTTTCCTATCGTAATTCTTCCATGTTTTAGGGGCAAGGTTTTAAAAGAAGGAATCCCAGATATAGAACAGTCCTTGACTTGGAGCAGAAAAGGGGTGTATTCTAGCAAAGGATATAGTTCCTGTGCATAAATAACTTGTATACGAGGTAAAACTAGGGATAAATAACCTCTAAGATGTGTAGATGACATTCTATCAGGGAAGAGAGATGATGTGCAGTTTTGCAAAGGAAGTGAACTTTAGCTCGAACTTTTAGCGACATATGAAATTAATTGAATTGACCAAGTATAGAAAAACGGGGAAATTGCCATTTGGAAGCATATGATCTACTCAGTCACCCACCAAATATGTTGAGTGCCTTTCTGCAAGGTAGGGTATAAAGTACAGAGGATAGAGGGGGGACTGTAAAATATTCATGGCGGTGTCTATCCTCATTGAGGTCAGCAGCTAAGAGCAAGAACAGAAGAGAAAGAGCACCCGCGGGTGCCTGGCAACGTGCTGAGTGCATCAGCTCTACTTACTCATTTGGCATTAATGAACGTAAAACACTGTGCCTGGCACAGAAAGAGTGTGCAATAGTGGTTCTCTGTGATTTAAATGCCAACTTTATATGGAGATTACTATTATCTCAGCTCTCAAAATAAGGAAAGTAAGGCATGGTGGGGGTAGGGGATATATTCAAAGCCCCTTAGCTGGAGAAATCAGACACTCACAGATAGAAAGTTCAGTGACAATGAGTGTATTCTTGGAAAATGGTGGCCTGGGCAACCCCCTGCCTCCCCTTCTCCTACTCCCCCCCCTGCCATAATTCTACTCAACTGCCAACTTAAGCAGACCATCTTTGGGGCAGGGCGCTACATGGGGCATGAAGGATGCATGCAAGGACTCCCATCTCTGGAGGTCCAGCTGGAGAAAGCTTGTGATGAGATGATTTGCATGCACCAGTAATGATGAACTGCAGAAAAGAGTCAGACTTCCAAGCTTCCTGGAGAGAGTGTAGCCGGGGAGAGAAGGATCTGTGAACCTTTAAAGGGCAGAGTGCCAGCTTGGGGGCATCCGCTGGTCTCTTCAGCTTTGGAGGAGTTGGGATGGAGCTCGACAGGTGGGACCTGGTCCTCTCTACTTTTGAGGCTGGCCTGCCACCTTGCAACATTGAGGGGAAATGGCTTCCTCTCAACAATTTGCCAGTTAGAGACCCAGACGGATGGATTTCCCTCCGTGTCTGCAACTCAGGATTCCTCAATGCTAATCCAGCCAATTACAACCAGGGGTCAACAATGAAAATAATGAACACCCCAAGGGGACCCAGGAGTCAGATTGAGGAACGAAAGCCACACACCAAGAAGAATATTCTTCTGCTAAAATAGAATGGCCAGAGGAGACAGATAACTACTTTAACAAAGAATAAAAAGCACACTTACAGAGGGGCGCCTGGGTGGCGCAGTCGGTTAAGCGTCCGACTTCAGCCAGGTCACGATCTCGCGGTCCGGGAGTTCGAGCCCCGCGTCGGGCTCTGGGCTGATGGCTCAGAGCCTGGAGCCTGTTTCCGATTCTGTGTCTCCCTCTCTCTCTGCCCCTCCCCCGTTCATGCTCTGTCTCTCTCTGTCCCAAAAATAAATAAACGTTGGGAAAAAAAAGTTTTTTAAAAAGCACACTTACAGAGAGGAAAAATAGCATTTAAATAACTTTCTGTAGTTTTTATATTTAAAAAATGTAATTCAGTGGGGTGCCTGGGTGCCATTAAGCCTCCGACTCTTGGTATCAGCTCAGGTCATGATCTCATGGTTTGTGAGATCAAGTCCGGCATGATGCTCCGTGCTTGGGGTTCTCTCTCTCTGTCCCTCCCTTGCTCGCATGCTCTCTCTCAAAATAAACATATTTTTAATTAAAAAAAATGTAATTCAGTGAAGGCAAGGGTGGTCCCAGATAAGGAAGTCTCACAAACAGTTTGGGCAGTACATGACGAATGGCAAATGAGTAGTTTTGATTCTAACAATTCGCTGATCATTAGACTCTCCTGAGATGCCTGTGAAAGATACAGATTTTTCAACTTCCTCAGCCCCAAGTGTGAAACTCTAGAAGCAGAACCAAAGAAGCTGCATTTCTGTTTGAAGTGGGCCATGATGGGTCCCGGTTACAGGAAACTGCTGAGGGGAGAGGCAGATGTTGAGGGTGGAGGCAGATGTTAAATGTTGCGGGGGCTGTGAAGGGTGGACCGCATTTAGAAATGATGGCTTACAAATATGAAACAAAGATGGATGAACGCTTTGTTTGCATGATACCAACTTTTCACAGGCACTAGTCACAAACTTGTCATCATTGTAGATCTTATATCAAGTCTAAAACTTCCAGATGTTTAAATCTAGCCTTTAAAGACAGTAAACCAGATCAGATAAATAAAAAGTTGAAATACTGCACTTTTGCAAAGTTTAAAAAACCTGGGTTCATCTACGTCATGCTTCCCTCCCTCTGTGTGGGGGTGTGTGTTTAAGAACTGAAATACACAAATTAAATTCTGGAGTCTTACCTTTTTAACCATTGACGATGACAATGGCTCATTTGTCTCCCGATGTTCCATTTTGAGAAAGATGGATCAGGGTTTTGGCAAGGTAAGAAGAAACAACAATAGGAATAAATGGGGTGCTTGGAAGACAAATGTGCAGTGCTTTGTCCTATTTGATAGAATCACCCTTGCATATTTTTTCGCCTACTTCCCCGAACTACTCCCACTAAGAGAGACAACCAGGAAGCCAAGTACTTCTTGGCCTTTTTTCCTTTCAAAAGGCAGCTTCCAGAGTCACTGCTGGAAAGTAACAGGAGTCAAAGGAATAGTGGATCAAGAAAACTGGTTCCTGATAACTTCCAGTAGGTTGTTCCCGTGGAGCTGATTTTTTCCAGGAGGTGTGATGGATTGGAACGAATGTATTCAAAAACTTTCACCACCTCTCATTTACTGAAAGCAGCCAAGCTCCACAAGGCTGACCTTGCTGCCGGTGTGAGACTCACAGCACGACCACTTCTTCAAGGAAAACAAGCCCAACACTTCCCTCCATCAGAATCACAGAACACCAGTCTCAAGAAATACTCTGCAATAAAAAGCGTTCTGTCATCACGTTTGGGACAAGAGGCACTCACAGGCTGTCCCCTCTCAGGGAGCCATAGGACACATTAGCATCGCTGAGCTTCTGAGGGCCCCACAGTAGAAAAAAAAATCACTTAATTCTCTTTAACTCGGAATTTCCAAACTTATTTAACTGCTTCTAGTAGTTTGCTATGGCTGCCTTTGGAAAGTACCACATATTATGTGGTTGAAGCGACAGAAATTTATTATCTCATAGTTCCGGAGGCCAGAAGTCCAAGAAGAAGGTGTTATTTCATTTCCTCTCAAGCTTGTGAGGGAAGGTTCTGTTCCAACCTTGTAGATTGTCGTCTTCAAGCTTCTGTCTCCTCGGCTTGTAGATTGCCATCTTCATGTTCACGAGGTGTTCTCCCTGTATATCTCTATCCAAATTTCCCCTTTCCAAAAGGACCCTAGTTGTATCAGATTACAGTCCATTCTAACTTGATTACTTCTGTAAAGACCCCATCTCCACATTAAGGTCACATTCTGAGGTGCTGGGAGTTAGGACTCATATACGAATTTGAGAAGGGTGGGGACACTATTCAACCCATTGTACCACTGAACCCCTTTGCAAATGTCATCTATGATGAATGCCTGCAGCACAGGAAATGTTTTGGGAAACGTAACCGTGACCTCACTGGTACCGTGCTTGCCTTCAGTAGTTCCCAAGTGCCCTTTGCAGAATAAACACAGAATCGCTGGGCAGGGGGCTTTTAAAAATTCTAGATTATTGGGTCTTCCCTCCAGAGACTGAAATCCACTAGATCTAAAGAGGAACTCAGGCCGTTGGAGTTGTGAAACCTGCCCAGAATCAGACATATAACCGGATTGGAGTTCTACAGCCCTTTAGCGCTCTCATTTTTAGCCTTGATTTGGGCAGAAATCTCAGAGTAGCTGCATAATAACTGATAATAACTGTGTTTTCTCTTTAAAAAGTATGAATAGAGGATTGTTTCCTTATCTGTTTTTATCACATCTTGTATCTGCCTCCATCGTGATACAAACAACATAACGTGCGTAGACACCCTGCCTCTTTCGCCTTTTTATTCTCAGTGTCTACCAGAGAACTGACACATACTGAACACTCCATAAATGTCTATTGAATGAAGAAGTACCTGAAGCCATGCACACGAATAGGTACAATTGTTTTATTGTTAAAAAAAAAAAACACAAAAAAACCTCTTGATGTTGATATATCCTTATTCTTGGGAGATTTCATCTACTCAAGATTGCTTGACTCAAGATTCATCTACTACTAAGATCTTAGACTTCATCTAAGATTTTAAAACATAACCCATGCATACTTCCCTCACTTCCCCCTTTTTTCTTCAGCCCGAATGCACTGGAATCTTTTGGTTTCAGGACGCTTCAGTCTTTGTAGCCTCAGGGATTTTTGTACATGCTATGTTGGGATTCCTCTCTCATCTTTCTTCCTCCACCCCACCCCCAACCGCCACAACTATTTCCAAACTAATGTTTGCCTCCCCTTTTCAAATTTGGAGTGTGGCCCTGTCAAACATTCCCATACAATGCTTTGGTTTTCCTTGGGGACGTGGATCATACTTGTAAAAATTAGCTCAGAAGCCACTCTCCTTGCCAGACTCGAAGCTACGTGAGGGTAGGCTTCAGATTCTTTGGGTCCGTTTTTGGAGCTACAGAAACTTGCACAAAGTAGTTCAAATATTGACTGAGGGATTATGTACTTAATGGTAGTAACATGCTTTTTTTCTGTACCATGAAACTGGGAGTTTCTGTAGAACAGGGACTAAGTTTAATTCATTTTTTCTATTTTTGGTACCTGGCACAGTGCCTGGAAGACAGAATGTTTTCATTAAATTTCCTTAAAATTGTTAAGGCTCTTGTTTACTTGTGTCTTTGTTTACTTTTGCCTAGATGAAAGCCTGGGATAGAAATTTAGGGCCAGGGTAGATGTTGATGAAAATATAAAAATAGATTTGTTCTTTCTGGTCATTAAAGCTCAAACTTAAAATATCTTTAAAATAAAAATAAAACAGAGTAACAGGGACTATTTACTGGAGTCAAGACACCCCAGACAGCCAATATGCTTCTAAAAAAAAACAAAAGGTAAGGGTAAATGAAATAACGGTTTAAAAGTCAGTCTTAAGATTGCCAAGATCATTCCAAATATAGCTCCTGGCAGTCATCTTCTTATGGAGAAACTGGAGTATTTGTCAGCTGGTGATTCCACCAGGTCGTTATATCTAAAGGCAGAGGAGACCCGCACAGCCCCTGCACCCTGGGACCGTGGCAGTGACCAGGCTTCAAGTGAACTAAGCGATCAGAACTCTGCGCGGTGTATACCCCTCTTCCTGAAGATGAATTCTTGTAATGTTTTGATTTTGCAGTGACAACCCACAGTGGTCAAGTTCTTTCTTCCCATAATACTGAAAATTGGCTTCCTGGTAACCCACTGTCTCTCTTTCTAGGCAACTATGGAAAATAAGGGGAATGGGCACCCATTTCCTAGGGAAGGTGGAAAGGTGTCTTCCCCCCCCCCCCCCCCTTTTGATAGCTCCAGGGTAGAGACTTGGTCACAAGGGAGTGGAGGACCAAACAGTCTGCTTAGAAGGAAAGAGATAGTGATTCCATTCATTTTCCTTGAAGATGAAACGGACTTTCAACATCCGTAATGGATTGGGGTGATAGTGACTGAGGTCTCGTGGCAGTAAGAGGAATTTAAAAAAGGGGCTCCCTGTTAGGGAAGTGGTTTCTGGACTCGTGATGAAGTCTGATCTTCAGCGCTGGAGGGTTCTGATGCAGAGGGGCTAAGAACGGCAACATCTCCTGGTATAAATATGGCAGCGTTAGGAAAACGTCATGGCCTTTTGAGAGTCCGAGATCAGCCTTACCTGAATTAACCACCAAGGCAGGCCCGGGCCGGCAAGACCACCACCACAGCAATGGATACATGTTCACAGATTTTCCACTGAGATACTGTGAAACCCACAGCACATTCCTGGTGGGTCAGAGTCCCCTGCTCTCTGCCACCTGGTGTCTCTAGGTAGCACTGGCTTACCCCTTTGTTCTAGATTGGTTCCTGGCATTCTGGACCAGCACAGAGAGAAGAGGAAAGCCCCAAGGGAAAGAAAAGTGAAAGTTTTAGTGATGAGTTTAAATATTTTTTTTAATGTTAGCTTTTTTTTTTTTTAATACTCCAGGCTGATGAATGGACTATTTTGACCACAGTGCCAAAGAATGAATTATTGGCATTGTAATCCTTTCTTATTACTGCCTGAACAAATGACCACAAACATAGTGGCTGAAAACAACATAGATTCATTATTCTATAGTTCTGGAGGTCAGAAGTCTAAAATGAATCTTACTGGGCTAAAATTAAGGTGTTGTTTGGGGATGCATTGTTTCTGGAGGCTCTAAGGGAGAATCCATTTTGTTGCTTTTTTAACCTCTTAGAAACTGTCTACATTCTTTGCCTGGTGGCTCTTCCTCCATTTTCAAAACCAGCAGGGTAGCATCTTCAAAATTTCCCTCTTCTGGCACCTGGGTGGCTCAGCCTGTTAAGCTCCAGACTTCAGTTCAGGTCATGATCTCACGGTTCATGAGTTCGAGCCCCATGTTGGGCTGTCAGCACAGAACCTGCTTCGGATCCCCCCATCCCCTTCTCTCTCTGCCCCTCCCTTGCTCGTTCTCTCGGTCTCTGAAAAATAAATAAACATTTAAAAAAGTTTAAAAATATATCCCTCTTCCCACCTCTGTTTCCAGAGTCCCATTTTCTTCTTCTTTTTTTTAATCTGAGCCTACCAAGGCACCTGGGTGGCTCAGTTGGTTAAGCATCCGACTTTGGCTCAGGTCATGATCTCACCATTCGTGAGTTTGAGACCTGCATCAGACTCTGTGCTGACAGCTCAGAGCCTGGGGCCTGCTTCGGATTCTCTCTCTCTCTCTCTCTCTGCTGCTCCCCTGCTCATGCTCTGGCTCGCTCTCTCTCTCTTCTCCCAAAATAAACATTTAAAAAAATTAATAAAAAAAGAACAGATATACTCTGAAGCCATTGACACAAGTTTCAAGGTCCACTTGCACACTCCTTGAGTTCTGGGAGTCACTGGAAACTGCAGAGTGCTCTAAGTGGAAACCAGGTGGCAAATAGGAAGCATTTCTGAGAAAATGCCTCCACAGGCCGCAAAAGCGAGGGACCTGCATCTCTATGGCTTTCTAATTTTTTTGTGGCTTCTATTTTCACTCTAGATATTCACTTTTGACACTGACTTTGAATTCATAATTTTATATTCTCTAAAAGGGCCCTCCAGATTCTGTAATCTTTAAGCTTTACAAAACCTATCTATTCTGTCTAAACGGATTTATAAAAGCATCGAAGATGGTCCTCCCCCACAAGGACTTTTCATACAGGACTCCTACATGATATTTTTGCATATAATTATGTATAATTAATTTTCCCGCACCTGTACCATGTTGGCCAAAGTCGTCTGTGTCCAATTCATTTTTGTGTCCCTAGTGCTCAGAAAGTGACCAGGTGTTCAGTCAGAACGTTATAAAAACGTATCGATGTATTAGGTGAAGGGTGGATGCAAATTAATTCTTACACATGATTTGGTCCAGTGGATAAATTAAGGACTGGTGTCAGCATTAGTTGTGTAGTTGCATTCACCATAATGTTCACAGAAGAAATGGTATTCAAGGCGCGTTGCCAAGGTTGAAAAACAAGACGTCTCAGCAAACCCACACCCATCCGTCCTCCACACTGCGAGACACTTGGGGAAGGTTCTCAGTATTTGGTTGCCTGGCTGCTTTGCCAGTGACCAGAAGGGGCAACTTAAGGTGGAAGCTTCTTTCTGATCACAGTTCAAGCCAGGAGCTCTAGTCCAGCTTTATCACTAAATATCAAGATTTGCCAATAGCCAAAATTTTGAACTCCCATCTGCCTTCTGTTTCCACTTGTCTATGTTGCATAGCCTGTAGTGGAGGGGGCACCTTCAGTTTCCATCCTTCAACCAAAACGATTCCTTCTGAAACATGGGATGCCATGTTCTGGTGTTTGCTTTGCTAGGTCAGGAAATTCCTGCTCTGAGAGTTCTAGAGAAAGATTTGTCCAGATTTAAACAGATGTCAGTGGGGATGGGAACCTCCAAGGTTAAGAGGTCGTTTCTGACTAGTGGTGGAATGAACAGGAAGGAAAAAAAAAAAAAGCCTCCAAAATTCAGGCCAAAGGAAAGGGAGAAATGGATGGAGGAGAAGCCCAGAGGAGGATCAGGCAATGGAAGCCTCCAGAAAAATTAGTGGGAGGACAGAACAGAACTGAGGACTTGGAAGATCATGGGGGGGAAGAATGAAAAAAAGCAGATCCAAAATTTTAGCACCAGAGGAATGGCCAGGCCCCTGAGGGTAAGAAGGGAGAGAGAAAGGACAGGGTCAGGCAAACTGAATCCAAGAAAAGGGTAGAAAAACAAGGAGGAGGATTTGAAGGGTTGTGCTTCATGGGGGATGGGAGACACACATTTATCCGTCGTGTTAATGTTTTCCGTTCACGTTTTTCACCTAGTTCCTTTAAAATTTTGGGGGCGCCTGGGTGGCGCAGTCGGTTAAGCGTCCGACTTCAGCCAGGTCACGATCTCGCGGTCCGGGAGTTCGAGCCCCGCGTCGGGCTCTGGGCTGATGGCTCGGAGCCTGGAGCCTGTTTCCGATTCTGTGTCTCCCTCTCTCTCTGCCCCTCCCCCGTTCATGCTCTGTCTCTCTCTGTCCCAAAAATAAAAAATAAATAAATAAATAAAAAATAAATAAATAAAATTTTGGTCAGGACTTCTTTAAATAGCTCTAGAAGAGGATCATTAGCTGGGAGTTATTACAAATCAAACATGAAACCATTGCAAACATGGGAGTGGGAGTGCTCATACCCCTAATCAGAAAGGCCTGCCTTGTGTTTCCAAATCCTGTCCCTAGGGACCATGAGAAGTGTTTAATGACAGTGTTTCCATAAAAGCCTGATTTAATACAATCACCACTCAGATCAAATGTGGGGGAAATTTTTTAAAAAAATAAAAAAGCTGTTTTCAAATCCAAGTCCCTCTTTTAAATTTAAAATCATATTCTAAGTAGATGGTTCCTACAAATTTTAAAGCAATGGAATGAACTCAATGAAGCAGCACATAACAGATTTAAAAAGAAACAGAATAGAAAAAAAGACAAGCCAGAGTTTGGTTACATCCTCTCATAAAACACATCAGATCTGATAAGCATATCAGATCTGCGCCCAGTGGTTATGAGCTTTGGAGACTCACTTTAAACAAACTACCTAGGAGGGGCGCCTGGGTAGCTCAGTCCGTTGGGCGTCGGACTTCGGCTCAGGTCATGATCTCACGGTTTGTGGGTTCAAGCCCCGCATCGGGCTCCGTGTTGACAGCTCAGAGCCTGGAGCCTGCTTCGGATTCTGTGTCTCCCTCTCTCTCTGCCTTTCCCCGGCTCACACTCTGTCTCTCTCTCTCTCTCAAAAATAAATAAACATTAAAAAGATATATTTAAACAAACTACCTAGGAAAGTGACATACTCAATTAAGTGTTCAGGACCATTGTAGACACCCCTCCCCCAAGTTTAGCCATGTGTTGGAAGTTTCCAAACTCTACCGTCAGTGGTCATCAAAATGGTTTAAGTCCCTTAGAACCCATTGCCATTCACAATGGCCAGTGGCTTTGCTGGCTTATGTGATGACATTCACTTCAAGAGTGAATTCACTTCACTTCACTTCCTTTGTTTGATATGTGTTTGAAATTCTGCAGTTGGGAGATGTTTATGTTCACATGAAAATAAATGTAAGCAAGCCATCTTATGGTAAATATCCCTCCAGAAAAAACAAATTCCCTCTTTTCACATAGAGAAAAGCAATGGCAAGATGAAGTTAATACCCTTGGCTGGTTACATTGTAAAATTATCTGGAAGTTCTTTGACGCTGCCTTAAGAAATCATTTAATCTGGATTATTTCAGGGTATATTGTTCTTACAAAACTGGTTTGGGCCGTTGCATCTTTAATGAGGCTGAGAAGATAAGAGGAGCAAATCCTCTCTAGATTGAAAGCTGTCTCAACAAATGTGGGACACCATATTAATTTAATTAACCAATAGATTTACCCATATCCTGCCTTCTTCCAGAAAGGATTTAAGGCAGCTTAGCTAGTGTGAAGGGCTGAAGGTATAGGCACTCATGAAAGTCTCAGATTAATATCTAGAGCATATAACGTGTCCAGATAGTTTTCAATTATCAATGTGTTCATCTGAGCTTGGAAAGAGCTTATAAACTGCAGTGAAACATCAACCAGCTTCGAACTTGCATTTTTAGTAAGCTATTTTGTCATTTGGAAGCCTGCACAATGACCCTATTATTCCTTTAAAAAAAGAAAAGAAAGAAAAGAAAGAGAGAAAGAAAAGTACCCTTCTGGTGTTGCTTTTGTCCATCTTATCATCTTATCATTCAGCAGCCTATTCAGGATCATATGTGGGAAAGCATGTGTGTAAGATTGAGCCCTATACTCACTGTAGGAACTTCTTGGAAAAAACATCCTTCTTAAATATAAAAAAAACAAAAGAGAAGTTCTACTTCTATGATGAAGTTGGCTTTTTATTCATTATGTTTCAAATCTCCTGTTTAAAATTAAGTAAATTCAAAGCGGACCATCTATGTAGATGTGTTCATACCCCATTTTTATGACAAATGCCTGCTTAACTTAGATTATTAGTGAATTCTTACAGGAAGAGGGATAGAGTACTATATTTAAAATGATCTGCTATGCCTCAATATCCCTTTGTTTTTGAGATGAATTTAAAGGGTGACAAAGACATCGATTTTGTGCCGATTTATGCCAATATTACATGAACGTTATTGGGGATAAGAATATTCCGTTGAATATATAAATATGCATGAGGGTCCAAGACAGAAATGAAAACAAATCTTTAGTGGGTTCTAATCTCAAAACTGAAGCAGACTTATTCTGAAATCCTGTTAACTTGTATAACCCTAGTGTATACCCAGATTCCATCTACGAGATGCAGTGGGGCCAACCATCTCACGATTGCAGAATATTCATTACACAATAGTTCTGTTGACAGAAGTGAGCGTAAGAGCACTTACCGATGTGACAAACAATTGGTCAGATGCTACTGCCCATTTAGAAGCCTCCTTGGAGTTTTCATTAAATTTGGTGACCGCTGATTAACTAAGAGCCCATTCTACTATGACCAAATTATTCATTTTCCCTTGAATAATTTTCACTTCAATGAAAAAAAAAACCAACAAATAAGTATGATCTCAAAAGTATGGGAATAGCTGTTGCAAACACAGTAATTTCTACAGAGTTTATTCCTACTCTATACCATTCAGCTTAACAGTGACCCAGGGTTCTGTTACTAAGGAATAACATGGGGTTGGGGGAAATGGCTATTGGAAAGCCAGTAGTGAACTCCATCCCCTAAGATCCTCAAACACGTTAATGTACTCATCCCATGCATGGAACAAACTACATTCATTTACTGTATCCAGCTCAAAGCCAGAGTCTCTGCGTGCTTTTCTCTCTATCAGAGTCAGATGTGGCAACTATAAGACTAAAAGACAAGTTACTACTCCTATTAAACCAAATATAAAATGGTAATGAAGGGGATAGGATAACTGCAATTAAAAAAAAAGCTGCTTTGGGAGGGAGGAAAAGGAAATACAGAGCTGTCACAGCTCCCCAGCAATGATCAAAATCTGCAGCGCAGAAACAGCACAGCCATGACAGGACCATGGCAATGGTGAGGTTAATTGTTGACCCAGCTGACAGCCCATGGTCCTAATCCCTGGGAGTGTTTCTTTTGTCTATTGTCTCCTGTAGCCCTGACACTGGTTACTCCAGGAAGTTCTTATTTGTGTGTCATCTTTCACAACCAGAACTGAGGTAGACATTGCAGAGTATTCCTTTCCTTGGGGTCCTAGCTTGAGGTGCCATAACAAAATACCAGGGACTGGGTGGTTTGAACAACAGACATTTGCTTCTCACGTTTCTGGAGGCTGGGAAGTCCAAGTTTGAGGTTCCCAAATGGTCAGATTCTGGTAAGGACACTTTATAGCTTATAGAGAGCTCCATTTTAGCTGTGTTCTCACATAGTGGGATTGGCGGTAGAGGGAGGTAAGGGGATGGGGAGAGAGAGGGAGCTCTGGTCTTTTCCTCTTCTTATAAGGACACTAATCCTTCCTGGGGGCTCTGCTTCATGACCTCATCTAAATCTAATCACCTCCCAAAGGCCCCACCATCAATCACACTGGATGTTAGGGCTTCAACATAGGAATTTTGAGGGGACTCAAACATTCAATCCATAAGACTTGGGGTCACTGAGCTTCAGCACCCACTTCTAGGCGGTACAGGTTTAGGGCCCTGGGAATTTACTCAGGGATTTTTATAGAACAAGGTATTTTTCAGATAGGCTTGGGGTTTCTTTGACTGTACATTTCTCTCAAGAACAGTAGGTTTTCCACTATTTGCTGACAGTGAGTTTCTGTGCCGCTAACCACAATCAGATATTGTATCTAAAAATAGTTTGTAAATCTGAAGACTTTCTTTCACCTACTAGATTCTGTGTGCTGTCATTCCCAAGTCCTGCAAAGATGGGCAGGTACCTTGAATCCATCTGAAACAAAGGTGAGAAGAGAGCAACCTAAATCCCACCTTGGTAGTCGCTCACCACCTGTGTAGTGTGACCATCCCCTGCTAAGGGGTCTACTATCTAAACTGCTTTAGACTTGGGGTGGGGGTGGGGGGTAAAAATAGTTAACTTCCAACTCAACAAAACTGCAAAGTGCTGGACCCTGGAAGACTTAAATCACAGACTTCAGGCAAAGAACACCTACCCAAGCAGAGCAGCATTTCGTTGTAACTCTTCTGCAGATTGGTTAACTCCAGCACGAGGTCATCGTCTCACTTACAGAGCAGGTGACATCCACTGGTATGTTGAATTTGGCCCGTTATAAGTCCTTATCAGGTCTATGCCACCTGAAAGAAGACCCTTTCAGGGAAAGTGGAAGACCACATGCGTCACTTGCAGTTCTGTCCAATGGGTTTCCCTTTCCCATTTTCCTTCAGGACAACCCCTGTGGCTACAGCAGGCCCATTTTCAGCCGCCATCAATGCATAGTGTATAGAGTCACCTGGAAACCAGACTCAGTATTTTCTTCTTCTCCTCCAGCCAACTTGTCATGGAGAGTGTCTGATGCATCCTGGGGAGTGTGTTCTCACATAGTGGGATTGGGGGTAGAGAGAGGTAAGGGGATGGGGAGAGAGATGAATCCTGAGGAGTGTGGAGAGCTGGTGGAAAAGGGAGAATAGGAGCCCTGGGAGTGTGAGTCACCCATCCCTTCACTTACCCAAGGAGGGAAGCCTTTGAGCTCTCCTTAAACCAATTATCAAATCAACTCACTGACGGGATACTAATTGGCCTATTCAGCTTTATGGCCCAATATGGCGGTCACTCTCCATATGTGACTACTGAGCATCCGAATGTGGTTTGTCTGAATTGAACTGTGGTAGAAGTGTGATATGCACACCATGCTTTGAAAAGTTAGTATGAAAATGTAAAATATTGCAATATTTTTTATTGATTACTTTTACTTGAGAATTTGATGAAACCGTGAATTCGGCAACCCACAGGATCAGCCTCTGCCCCTGATATTTGGCTGCTAGAAATAAGAAATTGTTTGAAGGCAATCATTGAAATGCTATGATGTATTAACCATGACATGAATAGAGAGCTTTGCACCTGACATTTTCTTTTTTTAAAGCAATTTGGTTCAACTACAAGAAGTCAGCACACCAGCTTTCTATTCTTGGTTATAAAATATCCACAAATAGAATAAGTGCTAAAGTCTTATCACTTAGAGGCTCTGCTGGCAACAACATTAGCTTTATGGAAACAGAAAAACATTGAAATGATAGTGAAAAACAAATACTTCATGCAGATCCTTGATCAGCTCTAAAGCAACATTCCTCTGAGGGATGCCATTCCCATTAAGTGCCAGAGTTTAGAAGCTTTCAGCTATCTGGGATGATATCCTTTTCTTCTTCTTTTTTTCCCTCCCTACATAAATATCTATGCACAGGCAAATGTAACTTTGAAAATGTAAGTCATTACCAGAGGACCTGGGATTATAATGGTATCATTCTTCTTTATTCAGAAAGGATGGCATTGTTTTGGGCTTTGGTTTTACATAAACGTATGTCTTATACGTATATACTACATACGCACACACACACACACACACACACACATACACACACGTACTATAGCTGATATCACAGTTGCTATGTATATTATATACCAGCACATCTCAATCTGGTTGTATCGTCTGCCTTGCAAAGGCTATCAGGTCATTTTGTGCATTTCCTGGAACCATAGGTGTGCCTTAGGGGAGGATATGGAGGAAAAACAAAACTATTCCTCCTATTGGGGCGCCTGGGTGGCGCAGTCGGTTAAGCGTCCGACTTCAGCCAGGTCACGATCTCGCGGTCCGTGAGTTCGAGCCCCGCGTCAGGCTCTGGGCTGATGGCTCCGAGCCTGGAGCCTGTTTCCGATTCTGTGTCTCCCTCTCTCTCTGCCCCTCCCCCGTTCATGCTCTGTCTCTCTCTGTCCCAAAAATAAATAAACGTTGAAAAAAAAAACTATTCCTCCTATTTAACTCCCATGCAAAAGAACTGGGACTGGAATAAGTTTGTCTGAAGACCATGCCTATATTCTTTTTTTTTTTTTTTTTAATTTTTTTTTTCAACGTTTATTTATTTTGGGGACAAAGAGAGACAGAGCATGAACGGGGGAGGGGCAGAGAGAGAGGGAGACACAGAATCGGAAACAGGCTCCAGGCTCCGAGCCATCAGCCCAGAGCCCGACTCAGGGCTCGAACTCACAGACCGCGACATCGTGACCTGGCTGAAGTCAGACGCTTAACCGACTGCGCCACCCAGGCGCCCCGTCCATGCCTATATTCTTATCAAGCTGAGTGAGCCAAGTGAAATGTAAATCACACACACTCAATACACACATTTTTTTCTTCATTCCTCATATAGGAAGAGAGGCATAATTAAAAATAGGGTATCAGTTGGACTACCGCCACCGTAATTCTTGGAGAAGATATCATCAGAAAAGCAGAGCCAAGAAAAGGTCAATTTTCCATCTTATTCGTCATCAGAAAAGTCACTTTTGTGGAACAGAAAAGTCACTGGTTCTAAAATTTTACCTGACGTCCTGTCACCTGGGGCCTGTGGGCCTTCCTCAGATGGAGGAAACTTGTTAAAACACAATTTGCTGAGCCTCAACCCCAGAGTTTCTGATTTAACAAGTCTGAGGTGGGACCCAAGAACGCACATTTCTAATAGGTCTGCATGTAATGCTGCTACTTTTGGCCTAGGGAACCGTACTTTGAGAACCACATCCTTAAGGTCTCATTGGAAAGGAAAATGTGATTTGAGATCACAAAAGGAAATTTTAATTTGAGATCCAGACTCCTAATCCATCCACCTCCTAGGTTACCTCCTCTAGAGGTCCTGGCAATGTTGAGGTATAGCAGATACTGTTACAAACAATTTTAAATAAGTGCAATTTATTCATCGCTCCTTTAGAGAAAATAGTCTTGAAATAAGATTACCCTCATCAATCTTCACTGATAAAGAGCCAGTAAACCCTACATGATTTTAATGCCTGTATTGACAAGAATCTTAATTTCTCTTTCCAATAGTGGAATCTAAGAATAACCAGCAGAAACACTTCAAAGAGTGATTCAGGTGATGGCACAGATTAGACTGAGTCATGGTGCTAAAGTGAAGTCAAGCCCGACAATTTCTTGCCCAGAGAAAAGGAATCTCTGAGTCACAAAAATATGACAGTGATTCAGTTGTAGCTTCTGAGTGCTTATTACCATGCTCCCCACAAATAATAGTACTCCAACACATCCGGACAGGGACTTATATGTATCAGGGCCTTAGTAAACACTGAATGAATTAATGAATGAGTGAATGTCACAGAGGTGCCTGGGTGGCTCAGTCGGTTAAGCATACAACTTGGGCTCAGGTCATGATCTCACAGTTCGTGGGCTTGGGCACCATGTCGGGCTCTGTGCTGAAAGCCCAGAGCCTGCAGCCTGCCTCAGATTCTGTATCTCCCTCTCTCTCTCTCTACCCTGCCCCTGCTTGTGTTTTGTCTGTCTCTGTCTCTCAAAATAAATAAATGTTTAAAAAAAATTTTTAAAGAATTAGTGTCACAATGTTTGCTATATGATTCACACAAGTCCAATGATCTTGATGAGTTAAAGTCTATGCTTTAGCAGTATTTGCCTCAACTTCTGTGCTTCACATCAGCATCAAAACTTGTGGAAGAGGTGCAAATTGTGTCACCTGCCCAGCTTACAGAAATTCTTCCAGTGGCCATTTCTGATTCATTTGGTGAGTTTCAGTCTTCTTGGTCACAGAGTAGGCAAGACTAATCGGTACATCCCATTTTTCAGGCCATGGTGATAGGTCTAAGCAGGTGGTCAGATGACCCAACCAGGACCAGTAAGAATCTTCCCTGGAATATTTGAGACTGAAATTCCAAAAGAGAAATTTCTTTTCCTTTCTGGCCACACTGCTTGTGGGATGTTATCTAGGCTGATGCCAACTAGGTAAGTAGATAAGTAAGTCAGGAATCAAAAAAAGAGAGAAACGCTGGGATAAGAGGTAGAAAGGTAAAAATTTACGAGTGCAATTTGAGAGTCATCCCCAAATTTACCTGTTTTTCTTGCTGGGTTCACATCTGGACTAAAATATTCAACTACCTTCACAATTTAATCTAACCATACAACCGAATTCTAGCCGGTACATAGGATGCCATGGCAGGCCTAACCCATAAAAATCTCTTGTGCCCGATCATTCATGCTCTTCCTGGCTTGTTACAAAAAAATATGACAACTTGGAAGCTCTCAGTTGAAGACAGTAGAATTACAACAAGGAAGGAGCCTAAATCTCCACTTTGAAGAGTGTTGTCAACTGATCAACAACATCCAGCTTGGACTTTTTGTCAGTTACAAATAAGTGTCTATGATGCTAAATCAGAACATATTTCTGGGGGCGCCTGGGTGGCGCAGTCGGTTAAGCGTCTGACTTCAGCCAGGTCACGATGTCGCGGTCTGTGAGTTCGAGCCCCGAGTCAGGCTCTGGGCTGATGGCTCAGATTCTGCTTCCGATTCTGTGTCTCCCTCTCTCTCTGCCCCTCCCCCGTTCATGCTCTCTCTCTCTCTCTGTCCCAAAAATAAATAAAAGTTGAAAAAAAAATTAAAAAAAAAAAGAACATATTTCTGAAGCTGTTATAATGGCCGGTAGTATCTTAGCTAACAAAGGAATTATTTAAAGCATAAATGTCATTTAAAATATGAGGTTATAACATATTCCTAGGGAGTGGATTTAGATAGAGAATAGAAGTAATTTGGTGAAGACTAATCCCTGAGGTCCTTCAACATATAAAAATCAAGAAAAAGTAGGGGTGCCTGTGTGACTCAGTGGGTTGAGCATCCAACTCTTGATTTCAGCTCAGGTCACGATCCCAGGGTTGTGGGATCGAGCCCCACATCGGGCTCTGCGCTGAGGGTGAGCCTGCTTAAGCTTCTCTCTCTCTCTCCCTCTGCCCCTCTTTCCTGCTCATGCTCTCTCTTTCTCTCTAAAAACAAAAATAAATTTCAAATCAGGAAAAAGGAAAATTAACAAAGAAGTCTGAGAAGGATCATCTAGGTGAGTAGGAGAAAAGTCAAGGGGGCTGTGATTTTCTAGAACTAACAGGAAGAAAATGTTCAGGAAGAAATCATCCATGTACTATATGCAATCTCTGGGACCCTCTGTTTCTCAATCACTTTTTTCAAGTCTATGAGATACATCAGTATTCTTCCAAGAAATGTGTTATTTTTAAAGGTAATTTGAATTCACTCCCTGTCAACCAAGAGTCCTTGATTATGGTAGGCACTCTCCAAGAAGGCCCCTGATGATTCCTGTTTACTGGTATTCATGCCCTGTATAATCTCCTGTCTTCTAGTATGGACTGGATTTACTGGTTCACTTCTAATGAATAGGTTATAAAAAAAAATGTGATTTTCACCTTGAGATGTCCTCTCTCATGCTGTCACTTGGGTCAATGACCCTGGAGAACAGCATTGCTATGTTATGAGGCAGCCCTGTGTAGAGTCTCATGTGATGAGTGATCTAGACCTGTCAACACCACATGAGTGAGCTTGGAAGTAGATCCGCCCATCCCAGTTGAGCCTTTGGATGAGACCTCAGTCCCACCCAACAACTTGAGTGAAACCTTGAGCCCCGATCACCAGCTAAGCCACCTCCAGACCCTTGACCTATAGAAACTATAAGATAAATAGTATTTCAGCCATTAGGTTTTTGTGGTAATTTGTTATGCAGCAATAGATAATTACACACTGACCAATACACTTGATAAGTACAGAGATAATCATTCCTATTTAATATGCCTAAGGGACAAACAGTGTAAGAATATTTTTATTCTTATTTTTGGCTCTCTTAAAAATTATTTTATAGATAACAAGTCTGAGCCTCCTAAAGGCAAGGTAATGTGTCCAAAATACTTGCTGCTAGTTTGTGAAATCAAACCAACTTCATACCTAAGTATAAGATGTGTTTGGAGAGACTCTAAGTGGAACTTCATGAGTGGTTAAGGGTTCATATGTAGAAGTAATAGAAGAAATATCTGAAAAGGTAGGTTGGAATCGGATTAAGGAAGATCACTTTGACTATTAGGCTAAGGAGTTTTTGTTAAATCTTAGATAATAGGAATAAACACTTTTTAGCAAAGGGATGATATGACGAAGTGTTGTTTTGGAAGATTTGTTTGAAGTCTGCTTAAATGTGAAGACACTGAAAGACGAGGGACCTGTTAAGAGCTGGTTTAGACAAGTGGAAAGAAAGAAAGGGATGAGGACAATCCCTCTAAAGAAGAATCAACAAGACCTAGAGACTAATTTAACATAACCTGGGGGAAAGCAAGTAATGAAAGAGAAGCCTACATGGTAAGGAAAATGGTCCTGCCGTAAACAAAACCAGTGAAGTCGAAAGGACTGAGTCTGGGGGAAGTGGGTAAGAGGAAAGGGAAGATAAATTTATCTGCATGGTTGGATTAGAGGTAACAGCATTGAATGTGAATGTGTAGCTAGGAATCAGGAGGAGTCTTGGCCAATTCGCAGAAAGGCAGTTAAAACCTTTAGGGTGCACGAGTTTCCAAGGAGAGGTGAAGACAAGCAGTGTAGCAGACACTGTTGGCTTTCAACTTCTGTTCCCCACCTTGACCTTCTAAATCAAATTTTCATTTAGTTTAGTTATTACCCTACCTCCTCTCAGCCTCGAGCTTCACTCAAAGTTGTTCTCAAGTCCAGAAGGTGGATCCTGATTAGTCTAAGCCAATAATGGTCATTCCCATTATTGTCTGTTAGGGAGGTCCACAGGACACAAATCTAAGCAACGGGATTTAAGCAGCTCACTGGGAAGCTCCTAAGGAGGCCTGAGAGAAGATGATCTCCTCTGTTTTCTTCTGGAAGTTGTTCTATCTCGGTCTTGATGTGAAATCCGGAGCAGTTCTGCCATCTTGGGCCCCTGGAGTGTCAGGCTCCCTTGGATACAGGCATCCTGTGATATGACCAGAAACCAAACCTTGGGAAATTATTCAGACTCAGACAACTAGAGGGGGAAACAAAACCAGTGAAACACAGAGCGAGATTAGTCAGATGCTAGGAAGACAAAGAAAACCAAATTAGGTTCTGATGTCAAGGTATAGGGGAATTGAAAGGAAACCAAGGATTTTGACAGGGTTCATGCTGGACCGAGGTGAAACTTCCCAGTGGGAAGAAAGAGCGAGCTAGACCTGAGAGGAACACAGGGAGACAATCCTCCTTCCAGAACAACATATTCAAAGAGCTGCCCTTGACAGAATTCCTGAGGTGATTCTGGGGTCAGCAAAAGGTTGCTCCTGAGCTATTAAACATGTTCTTTTTTTCTTTTTTGAAAAAGTAACATTCGTATCTGCTGGGCAAGTTACTCAAGCACCAGCCTCAACCCAGCGAGTATTCAGATTCGCCCTGTCAGGGTGAAAATATGGGTCCGAAGTGGACTTTGCTGCTTGGAATTAAGTGTGATCACACTTAGCATCGGGGAAGCACTGCAATTCCGACCTCAATTAGGAGAGGCTCCGCGGCCCGGGGAGCTGGGAATCGCACTCAGAGAAAGAGAAGGGCTTCTTTCTCTGGGAGTTTCCCGGCCGGCCGGTAGCCCGACTCCCACATGAATGTTCTTTCTCCTCCACGATTCTCGTTTCCTGCTTTCAGCATATTCTTCTCACTTCTCCCTTGCAGGGAGTAGTCTGGACCCTCGGGGGAGAGTCGCCTGTGACTTCGCGAAGCGGTTGGAATTAACTACAACTTACTCGTTCCCAGTAAGTCTCCCCGGAGCCGCCACACAGCAGCTGTGAATTCCCAGCGTGGGACGTGGCCGAGGCCCTGAGAAACGCTGGCGGCCGTGCTTCATCCCCAGGCCCAAAGAATCAGCAGACACGGACGGAGAAAGCGGGGTAGCTCTTCTCAGTGCAACTCTTGAGCCAATCCGCCCTGAAAATCTGCCACTCGGCCTTCCCAGAAGTCTGGGCCGGGTTTGCTTCGCAAAAAGGTGAAGCCACCGAAGCACAGAGTTCAGGAAACGGGACGGAACGCAAACCTCGCTGGCGATTAGGCAAGACGCAAGACTTCGGGAAACGCAACTAAGATCACCGAGGGTTGTTGGGGTTCAGAAGGGAAAGTAGCATGTGGTCGTAAAGTGTGGACGCGGCCATTCTTTTCCCATCTAACACGTTTGGGGGCGCCCACCTCTTTTTGCAGCTTTTTCTTGGGGTTGGGGGTGGTGGAGGATGGGAGGGGTCCAGGGAGTTGACGGCGAGTGCAGAAAGCATTCCCCGGCTAAAGATGCCAAAATTGTGTTTGTTTGTTAAAAATACACTTCACTGTGTTGTGGCAAAGCTAAATCCCTCCTCAGCCCCCACGGAGACAGGGTGATTGGGTTTCAGGGTGAGGTGCCAGCGAGTGCTCTGGGGGGCCTTAATGTGCCAGCTGCTCCCACAGCATTCATTTTATTTCCAGTCCCTCGGCTGGTGTTACACTTTGTTTTTGTGTAAGGGAATCAGGATTAGTGGGTCTTTTGTTAGTAAGGGGGGAGAGGGAGAGAAGCAATTCCTTTGAGCTTCACACACATGGGCAGCCTGGCAAAGCTCAAAGCTTTGATTTACTTCTCACTCGCTGACTTTAAAAAAAAAAAAAAAAAAAATCCCCCGCATCAGGGCTGCTCTGTTGCAAGCTTGTATGGCGATGGGTTGGGGTGACTGGCGTTCTCCAGAATTCGGTTGGCAGCCAGGAGGCCAGGGTTTCATTTGAGCTCCATAAAGATAAAATGTTCCCAACCTGGTAGGAAGAGTGGGGAACGTTCTTTCTTCTACGTTGAAAGAAATGCCTCGTTATCACATGGCCAGAGCCTTTATTGGGTTGGTCCTTGTCTGAGAGCTGAACAGAGCATATGGATTCCTGTTCGAGTCTTTGAAAGAATTAACATTATTTTTACCCACTAATGCTGAACTGCTACCAATGGCCAAAGTCCCCCTCCCTGGCCAGCTTGTCCAGGTGGAGTGACCTGCTGGAAGGACACCAGGGAGTCTCCTCCACTGAGCAAATCACCCAGCCTCCGAAAGAGTGGTCTTTTTTTTGGATCAGCACTCTCTTCAAATGGAAGTGCTAAACACACACATGCACACACGCACGCACACACACGTCACATACCTTTTTTTTTTTTTTTTGGTTGTTTTTTAAGACTGGGAACTAAATTACTAAGCAGAATTTCCCAATGAGCACTTCTCCCTTTTATTTTTAAGGACAGAGAAAGACAAAGTGAAAAAGGAGCCTCCCTTATCCTTCTTCCCTTCCCCCTCCCAGCCCAGAATCAAAACACTATTCTGAGGATGGCGCAGAGGTGGAAAAGGTCAAGAAAATTAGGCCTCGTCTATTTACTGGCTCCGTGAGGAACTATTGTTGTTCAGCAGCTGTTCGGGGCTCAACTTCTGAAGCTGGGCCTCTGCAGGCAGACCCGGGGATAGAGCGTGGCACCGGCTCACGGGGGAGAGGAGAGTAACATCTAATATTTTTTGCACCTCCACAATGATGGGGCTTCGTTTCCCAGAAAGAGCGGAGGTCCTGTTTCTGGATAGCTGTTATCAGAAACCGATTTTAACCAAACATAGTTGGACAGTGTGTGTGAGTGTGTGTGTGTGTGTGTGTATGTGCAGTGGAAGGGGGAAGAAGAGAAAGAGAGGATAAAGTCAAATCCATTCAACCTTTCAATCTGTATGTTTTTAATGTAGAAAAAAACTGAAAAACTTTCAGCCAAATGAAAAGCAGTAAAGTGGTTGAGAAAGACTTTATGACTAAGAGAAAGATTGCAATGGAAAATATGTAAAAAGAGAAGCTAAACCAGCTGGCTTATTTAATTTTGGCTTTCCCTCCTTTTTGCTTTTTTTTTTTCTTCAGCTTAAACTGGGGAAAAATGTACTGTGTAAATATTCAGTGTTTTTCCTAGTATTTAGCCCTACCAAAATTCCTCACAGGACTTAGTTTAGTGGATCTCTGGGGATTGGGCGTGAACGTGACATTTCACCCCGGGGTCAGAGGCCACTTCCTGCTCCAATGTATAAGTAAAAGTTCTCCTATCCCATGGGTCTCCTGTGCCCAGGAGGGGAGATGGGAGTGGGGGCTGGGAGGATCAGGAGTGGGGGTTGGGAGGGAAACTTAATGACAATTATTCCTGACATTATTTTATTGTAAGAACACTTATCTTCCCATTCCGGTATCCTATCCAGGAACTAGATTTCAAAACTATTCCAAGGTACACATTAATTAGCATATTTCCAGTTTATTAATTTATTCATGCATTCAGTAAACATCCTTTAAACACTGCCTGTGCTCTGAGCATTGTGTTAAGTGCTGGGGAATTAAAGATCACTGAAATATATTCCCTGCCTTGTAGTCCTCAAATGAACAGGAGAGACAGGTATCCAGACCAATAATCACAATTGCAGAGAGCTCTAGGATACAACACAACAGGAGAAAAGTAACGCTGCCTAGGGAGGGCACGGAAGGCTCTTGGGAAGTGGTGATATTGGAACTGAGCGGTGTGAACTAAGTAGGAACGTACTTAGTACCACGAGACCAAGGAAGAGGAAGAGCATTCCAGGCAAAGGGATGAGCCGTGGAAAAGCCCCTTGTTTTCCCCTTGGGTAACTGGGCAAATCTGCGATGCCTTATTCTGATTGGGGTTCTCAGTACCCAGGATGAAAAATTGAATGGGATGGATAGAATTGGCTCATGGGGTTCAGAGTTTGAAACCAAGGAGCCCCCAAAGGCAGCATTCGGGTCTAAAGGTAGGATTAAACCCTGTAGAAAAATAATACCCACACAACGTCCTAAAGGGACTGAGCAGAAAGGCAAAACCCAGCGGGGGAGAAGCAGGAGCTGGAGGCAGCACAGGGTTGGGGCTGTGAGTGGGAGGGAGAAGCTGGAAGAAGCCTGGAAGCAGAGCTGAGGGGATTTTTAGAGGCCAGCTATGGGCCTGTCTGGAGTGGGGGAGGGCAGCCTTAAAGGCACAGACCCGGTTCTGGAGCTCATGGAAACAAAAAGTAGGACTTGTCAGGAAATTAAGGTCAGTCATCGATGCCCAGACAATTGAAAACGATAGTAGAAAAGGGAGAGAAGCAGGGGCTCTACAATGAGGAGCCTTAAAAAGTATGCTCAGTGGACTGAACCATCCTCCCAGCTGGGATTGCCCCCCGGGTGACAATGACACGACTGGCAATTGCCACCGCTGTGTTGTTATCTGGCACACAAACAGTGTTTTAAAGATTTTTAGTACCTCTATGTTTATTTTTATACAAATTAGAGAAAATGTGTAATTAGCATTTTTTTTCCTTCCAATTTTGTATATTTAAATTCTAGTTAGTTAACATATAGTGTGATATTGGTTTCAGGAGTAGAATTTAGGGATTCATCACTTACATACAACACCCAGTGCTCATGAGGACAAGTGCCCTCCTTAATACCCATCTCCCTTCTAGCCCACCCCCCACCCACCTCTCTCCATCAACTCTCAGTTTGTTCTCTATGTTAAGAGTCTCTTATGGTATGCTTCCTTCTCTCTCTTTTTATTCCCCTGTAATTAGCACTTTAAATCCGAAATTACACAGATACAAAAACTGCTGAAGATGAGGCTAACATAGTACCACAGTGAGTTGATCTGTAGAAAAGAGTTAAGAAAACAGAGAAAAAAAGTGCTATATAGATAGAAAAAGAATGCTATATAGCAAAAGTTGAGAAGGTGATCTATAAAGGATTGAAGTTGGAAAATGTTGGCAATAAACAATGGAGGAACCCTGATAAATTTAGGCACAGATTATATTCTAGAATGCTGTTCTTGGGCAAGATGGGGGGTGGTTTTTGGATGGGAACTTGAGGTATTTGTTAAGGGGGAATTGCATTTACCTTCCAGAACCAATGTAGACTCTGCATACTTTCCAGGTTCATGTTTCAATATAAACTCAATATAAACAATATAAACTTCATGTTTTCAATATAAACTCTAATTTAACCCTGAAGTAGCCACACAACTCAAGGACTTCCTGTTAGTAATTTGAAATATCCATGACTTTAGTTTGATCTTGAGCAACTTGACATATATACTTAAGTGAATAATTTTGGTAAAAATGTTCGGTGGTCAAAATGATGTCCACGGGGCACCTGGGTGGCTCAGTCTGACTGAGGCTTAGTCAGACTAAGCATCTGACTTCAGGTCACGATCTCACGGTTTGTGGGTTCGAACCCCATGTCGGGCTCTGTGCTGACAGCTCAGAGTCTGGAGCCTGCTTCAGACCCTCTGTCTCTCTCTCTCTCTATCCCTCCCCTGCTTATGCTCTCTCTCTCTCAAAAATAAATAAACATTAAAAAAATTTTTTAATGACTTCCATGGTGTAATGAGTCACTAATTATGTCTATTAAATGTTCCTAAATCTGTGTCCTCATAATGATTTAGTTAATTTAATTTTACTTAGAGAGACCCCGGTGACTCATTTTTTAAAGATATGTCTGGTACATTATGTATTAATCTTTTTAAAAAATTTTTTATTTTTATTTTGAGAGACACAGAGAGAGAGAGAGAGAGCATGAATGGGGGAGAGGCAGAGAGAGAAAGAGAATGACAAGCAGGCTAGCCCAAGTGGAGCTTGATCCCATGAACCGTGAGATCGTGACCTGAGCCAAAATCAAGGGTTGGACACGTAACCAACTGAGCTATCCAAACACCCCAATTTTTTTTATCTCCTATATTTTGACATCCAGGGTCCTTGTGGACTGAGGAGGACCTGTTCCTCCCAGGATTTGCTAATTCCTGGAGATGATAAACAATTTGCCTGCAAGCACAGCTTTCATGTGCAAAGCAACCCCTCAGGAGTCTGTACTCTCCCCCACCTCCTTTTATCAGGCACTGTCGTCAGGGGCACTATCCTCTGCCCTTGGTGGCCCCTATAGCCTGTCAAAATGATTCAAACTCTTTAATCCCAAACCTGCTCAGGAGCTTACCCTGCCTTGCCCATGTCTTCCCATGAAAACCAAAACAAATGCTGTTCCCTTCACTCCTGCCTCCTGACCAACCCTGGTGCTTCTCCACGTGGTTCGCGTGGCTTAGCGTGTCTCACCTTCTTGTGAACTGTAAACAAAAAACTCTTTTCAAAAACAGCTATCTGAAGATAACTTTGAAAAGTTATCTTTTCAAAAACCAGTTAACATACCTGGTTAAAAAAAAACCCTCAGGTACATTTTAAAACACACGAAAGAAACTCAATAAACAAATATTTGCTAAATGAATATGGCTACCCGCTAAAAACATGTGTCTCTTGTATTAAAATTTTTCTTGTGTGACTAAAAGCCATTTACATTAGCTATCTATGGTAATTGTACTCACACGCACCCAAGACCTGGATTCCGAGAAATCTGAACTCAGAGTAACTTACACATTGCGAAATGACACGAAGAAACTATGGCCTGCAAGACGGTGCTGTCTCTTTGTTCCAGGAAGAAATCCAAAGAGGACTTTTTCCAGCCAACACATCCATATTACTGTATCTTCCTGTGTGAGATGTTATTTTTTGTATGCCAGGGTAGATTAACTGCTGCAACAAATAACCCTAAATCTCAATTGCATGAGATAATAAAAATTTATTTCCTAATCACTAAAATCCGATGCAGGTGTTCGCAGTTGGACGGCTCTCTTGGCTGCCGCCATGACTCAGAAATCCAGGATTCTTCCATCTTGTGATGTTGTCAGTTTCAAAACATGACCTCCAAGGTCACTAGAGACGGTGGAAGAATTGTGTGGGAAAGGCTATCAGATACATACCCAACTGCACACCGAGTGTCAAGTAAAATGTCTACATGCATTCTATTGGTCAGAGGTAGTCATGTGACCCCACAGCCCCCTTACAGATGCAAGGGAATGGGGAAATACAGTCTCTGGCTGGTCAGCCACTTCTCAGCAACCCCTCTGCACGAGGAAAGAGGAGCTCAAACCTTTGTCAGTCCGCTAACCTTTTCCACCAGTTCAAGACATATTATCTAGGACTGCATTGTGGTGATAGAGTAACTATGTGTTGGTCAAGTGGTAAGAGAAATCAGTTATTTCTTAGTCATTTTGGGGTCAGGAATCTGATGAAATATAGATAGACCTTCTCCCTAGAAAAATATACAAACATAAGCACACATAATTTTCATGGAATTTCAGAATCTGCATGGATTCCCTGAAGCCCATCCGCTGAAATCACTAGAGGGTCATAGACCTACACTTGTGGTGTAGTTGAGATTATTTAGCTGAGAGGTGCATTTTGAATAGTGTTGTAAATCGTGAGCCATGAACTAGTTAAATTAGATTTGTGCTAAACTGGGCTCTAAGTTTTTTAATGTTTATTTACTTATTTTGAGAGAGAGAAAGAGAGAGGGAGAAAGAGAGGGAATGAGTGAGGGAGGGCAAAGAGAGGGAGACAAAGGATTTGAAGTACACTCCACACTGTCACCAGTAAGCCCAAGACAGGGCTCCAACCCATGAACTTGAGATCATGACCTGAGCCGGAGTTGGATGCTTAACCAACTGAGCCACCCAGGTGCCCTCGGGTCTAAGGTTTTAAAAATTCATTGTTAGAGGAGCGCCTGGGTGGCTTAGTCGGTTAAACATCCAACTTTAACTCAGGTCATGACCTCACGGTTTGTGGGTTTGAGCCCCACATCAGGCTCTGTATTGACAGCTCAGAGCCTGGAGCCTGCTTCAGATTCTATATCTCCCTCTCTCTCTGCCCTTCCCCTACTTGTGCTCTCTGTCTCTCTGTCTCTCTGTCTCTCAAGAATAAATAAACATTAAAAAAAAATTTAAGAACAATTTTAAAAGATCAATTGTTAGAACTAAGAATCCAGATTATCAGTAGTGTGCTATCCACCTTTTAGGGGCTAGTTTTGCACTGCGTGAAAATTTCTATCTCCATTACTGCAAAAGATTTTATGTTGACATCTTGCCATCCATTTACCACTCTCCAATCCACTTCACATGCCAACCAGGGTGACACTTAAGAGCTCAAGTTTTGGCATGTCCCTTCTCAATACCTTTGAGTGAATAAAGACCTAAACTTTTAAAATGGCATAGAAGGCCTTGAGTAAACTGGCCCCACCTGTGCTTCACACTGTTTGCTGCCTTGCTTGTTGTAGTCCCTCACAACTGCCTTTTCTTCCCTTCCTCCCACTTTAGGGTCTGTGCACATGCCTCTGCATCTTCTTTGAATTGTTTTGTCTTCGTTCTTTATATAGACAACTGCCACTTTTCCTTCAGATCTCAGCCCAACTGTCATTTCCTCAGAGAAGACTTTGCAGAGACACCAAATAAGTCAGTCTTCTCTATGTTCTTAAAATATGCTTTAAGTTTTTCTCCTAATGTTTATCACAGTTTATAACTACGCCTGTGTGGTTATTTGATCTGTCTGGGTCACTCCCACTCAAAGGTAAAATTAACAAGGGCAGAAACTGTGAGCCTCTGGTACCATAACCCAGTACCTGACTTAGTGCGTGGACTATAATGGGCTTTCGGTATTTGTTGGATGGATGAATGGATGGATGGATGGATGGTGCCTATGTTTTGTTCTATATCTTTAAAAAGAAAAAACTAAGTGATAAGAGGTCTTGAAACCGAATAATTTTCTCTTTCTGAGAAATGAACAGAAAAACCAAGTCAGAATTGTCTATGATTTTAAGGAACTTTACAGGTAAACAGTGACTTTCACTCTGCTGTGTAGTAACCTCTGCTCTTAGATCACTTCTAATCCAATAGAATCAAGTAGTAAATCATGGGTTCATCATTATTTTATATTGCCACGAAGAGAATGGCTCATTGATGGGATAAGAGCAGTGGAAGGGGACTCTTATTTTAAAAAACCGGTGAGTAGGAGACTGGGGCTAATTCAGGAAAGGCTCCTGGGCACCAGTCTTTTGGTTATAGTTTAAAGATCTCTTATGACACTTCTTTTTTGAAAGACATTTGGTACCTTGAGTGCCAACAAAAGATTTTCCCCACAAGTCTTGCTCCTCAGCTCTGCTGTTTTGTTGTCATACAGATAAAGCTATAAATTACAAGAAAGGCTGAGAAGGCAAGGATCAGGTTGTCATTTGAGTCCTCCAGCAAAGAACAGGACTTAAAACAGTTTTGCCTCACAGTCTTTCCGATAGATTTTGGTATTTTTCAAAATATTCACTGTGTCCGCACGCGAGATGATTTTACATTCCTATCAGACTTGGCCGTGTGATTTCCTCTGGCAGGTGCAATGGCAGTGGAAGTGACATGTGCAGAAGCTTTGAGAGCCATTGTGAGCTTCCACCTCTGACATAAGGCTCATCATGTTCTCAGATGGGAATCTTCTATCAACATGGATCCCAAAGTGAAGAGGATGAGGGACCGAGCCATAGTTGACTTCAGCCAACATGGAACATGAGCAAAATACTAGCTTTCATTCTTGTAAGGAACTGAAATTTGAGCGTCATTTATTATTGCAGCATAACCCAACAAAAGGTGACTGATATGCTTTCCTTCACAAAAATTAGATACCACTCAACTCAAATTTAGAACTCTACACCTAATGAGAAAATGGTCATTCCCGTTTGAGTGAGTCATCCATCAGTGTGATCCAAGGGGACAGCTGCAGGAAGGCACAAATACAGTCATGGGGAAGTGGAATTCTCAACCACTGAAGCAAGTGGACCAACTTCTGTATTCATTTACCTCAAAGATATGAAAGCGGGCTTGCCTTATAACTGCTGGAGGCACCGAGGGGTCCCATCTTAGATATGGAGGAAAATTTGTAACAAGACACTCCTAACACCAGACGGGAAAGGAAATGGGGGAAAAAAGAGATTTATCTGCTGATTTATACTGAGACAAGAATAGTCAAGATCTCGTCATAATATCATTTTTAATAGTAACGTCTCATAGAGAAGTATAAAAGAAACTCATTCAAGACAGAAAGTTTGTACAAATTGTCTAATTTCTTGCTTCAAGTTCCTTCCCCTTCCTCTTCCTCCATTCCTGTTCCATTTCCCTTCTCCATCTTTCTTCTTTGTCTTTACCTCAAATCCACACATAGCCACCTTTGGAAGATGCGAGGGTAATACATAAAGTAGACATAGAGATATAGGTGTGTTCCTTATTGAAAGCAAAAAATAAATGAAATGTTTTATTTATTTTTGAGAGAGACAGAGAGAACTCGAGTGGGGGAAGGGCAGAGAGAGAGGGGGACAGAGAATCCAAAGCAGGCTCTACTAAAAGCAGACAGACCATCGCAGGGCTTGAACTCACCAGGTCATGAGATCATGACCTGAGCGGAAGTCAGACACAACTGACTGAGCTGCCCAGGCGCCCCGCAAAACATGAATTAAATAGACTTTTATTTCTAGGAGTTTAGCCCATAACTCTAAAATATTAAAAGAACTTGCTTTACCCTAAACTTCTACAGTTTGAAAAATCCTCCAAAAACCACTTGATATTTGAGGGGTTTTGACACTTTCTTATAAGTATGCCAAAGTGTATTCGCATTTCCCCAGGCTTTCCCGGCCATGAACAGCTTTAGTCCAAGATTTCCCTGAGTACCTGCTAAGACCATAAATCCTGTCTTCATGTAGAATTTGCACTTTAAAAGTGTGGATTATTTTACTGAAGAGCCTTTTTGCCATGAGCTTTCTATCCCAAGGTCAGTTCCCCCAAACATCCACATGCACCTACCAATATTCCTGAATTTCAACTGTGATGCCCATTACCAATTATTACTCCCTATTACCAAGCAATATTGCCCTTCCCCTATGTTTGCTGTTTTTAAAATAGTCAATAAAAGGTGTATCTGCAAAGCTGAACGTACCGTTCAATCACTCAAGTCAATCACTTTCTGGAAGCTTCTCACTGATATGCAGTTCAGACACCTGCGTGTTCAGTTCCTGAAACACGTTTTAAACCAGGAGTAGGAGCAGTTCGATTTATGTGCCATGGTGTCTGAATTTGCAAAGGTTTTCTGGTAATCTGGGGAGTTATCCTGAGATACTTTCGGCAAATATTTTGCTTTATTTTTGTAGCTTTGTTATATAGTGAAGAGAGCCCTGTTTGCCGAGTTAGGAACTTAGGGACTTCTAGAAGGGTTTTATATACAATGTTTTTGTTAACCTAACAAAAAACGTAAATGGTTTACAATTGCATGACCATGAGTATGATGAACTGCTCTTTGTTCTGAAATGCTCCAGTTCAATGTAGAATAGTTATAATCAGATTGATCTGCATGAGAATTCAATGCTAATTATGTATACATGCAGAAGAGAGTTGATTTTCCATAATGGCTCTCTGGTTTAAAACCATCAAAAGAAAGGGAGTATTGCAAAATTCACCACTCCAAAAATACTACAGTCCATCAATTAAGCAATACATGAAGCATGTAATGATGATAATTTCTGGGTATGTCAACCAAGAAACAGGCAAGCTAGTTGTTAAGTTGCCTCACCATAAGAATGATGATTGTGTCAGTGCTTGGGTAGGTCATTCCCTACCCCAGCTCACACTCTGAGGGAAGACAAAATGGGTTTGCTGAGCTGGCTCTTTCCTTTAACGCCAGATGCCAAGTAAGCCAGTATCTTAGGGTATCTGTGTTATCAACACCACAAAATACCCAATTCGTGACTTGAGAGAACACCGAGTCACTGAAGGTTAGAACCTAAAGAGAAACTTTGAGACATCTTGTTCGTTCTATTCATTTTAACGATGTGATCCCTAAGACCGAGGGAGGCAGGGCTAACTTGTCCAACATAAGCACAGATCTAGTAACAACAAACACAGAGAAAGGACTTTGCCCAAATCTGTTAACTCCTAACCCAGGGCTTTCGTCTCTGCCGCGTCACTGGGGAACCAACACTAGCTGTCAAAGCTGAACCTGAGAGTAAGGAGTGTGAAATGCGAAGCTTTCCATAAGGAGTTCCATCAGGATTCAGAACTCAAGACTATCCCTTTGAAATTTTAAATCTAGTAGCAGTAATAAAAATGAAGTCCTACTAAAGAAGTTTCAAGTATGTTCATTTCCTCCCCTGGGCTATAAAAAAAATAAAAGACTTGCTAGTCATCTCTCAAGCTGCCAAGAGAAGTCCATACATTTTCTGCTCTACTTTCTGGCATTATCTTACCCATTCTGAATATTCCTTCAAGCTGAAGAATTACATAGGAGGTACAAGAGAGAAAGACATGGCTTCATCGTAAAATTATCTCTAACCAGATATGCTGACCTAATTTGACTTTTCTTCCTGTCAGACATTGCTAAAACCTTAATTTTTTCTACTATTAAACCTATACTATACTGGAATTGTTACTCAAATACATACATCATGTGACCATAAAAGATGAAACTGAATCTTGTGAACATCCTCAAGTGAATTCATACTTACACAAGACGACTGTCAGATCAAGGAGACACCTGTTACTTATCAAGACACCACAAACTCAATGCTGCCACACATCTGCACAATTTTTGTTGTTGTTGTAGTATTTGCTTTTTTTGGAAATCACCTTCACAGCAATAACTTCACACAATTAAATTTAATCTTATTATTACAGTCACACCCTGTGTTTCACCATAGCCATATCACTTTTTTTTTTTTATCACCCACATTTTCTTCAGACTCAGTTCCTGGTTATTTCCTCCTACTAAAAAATAAATAGGGCTAAATGGTTAAGGGGCATTAAGGAATCTACTCCTGAAATCATTGTTGCACTATATGCTAACTAATTTGAATGTAAATTTAAAAAAAAATTAAATTAAAAAACATGTACTAAATTCCAAATAAATAAATAAAATTTGTTTTCAAAGGGCAATGATTTGTTACCAATCAATGTCATTTGGAAATAATATCAATCATTTTTTTTTTTAATATTTAAAGAAAATTGGATTAGCCATGGCAAGAACATCGGAATAAGCCCATGGCCTTCCAATTTCTACTCCAGGAAAAGACTGCTTTTGTCAGTGTGAACACATTCTGGCACACGTCTGGGAAATTGGTCTTTTTGCCTTGAATGACCAACATCATACAGCTTACGCTTCTACAAGTATATCTCTAAAATTTTTCTATAAAGTGACTTGAAGCCAAAGCTGAAAGCATTCCCGCTACACATCTTAGACTATTATCTCTCTTATTCCTTGTGCAAAAAGGGCAGAAATATCTAAGCTGTAATGATTTTCATCTGTTCAATGAAGCCACAACGCCAACAAATCTCAATTTATTGATACTTGAAATACAAAGTTTCAAACGCGTATGGTGTGTGTGTGTTGTGTGTGTATGTGTGAACACGTGTATCTGGGGATAGTGGAGGGGGAGACGTTCTTTGTGTCTACTTATTCTCAGTAAAAAACTTTTTTCTGCATGCTCCAAGACACCCATTGCAGCTAATCTATGCTGGAGCCCTTAGGGCATTTGGAGAGAGCAGAAGGCCCTTCATTTCCATTTTCTCATTAGCCTAGAGCTTCCTTACCTCTTCCAAATACCCTGATTCCCACAGGGGCTGCAGAGGTTAGAACTTTCTCAGTGAGTAGGTTGCCTTTTCCACCTGGAGCTAGGGCTGCTGCCTGAACAGGAGAGAAAAGCTGTAGGTATCATGTGAGAAGGGTCGATTCCCTCTTTCTCTTAGAACTACACCCTGAAAAATCAGGAGAAAGAAAAAGGGCATAGGAAAGTGAACCCATATGCCAGGCTGGTGGGCAATAGAATGTAGGAAAGGTTATCAGGTGGGGATCTGGAGTCAGGCCAGCTGGGATTGAAGTCTGGCTCTAAGCTTACTTTGTGGACTTAGACAAGATCCATAAATTCTCTATGCCTCAGTTTCCTCATCTACAAAGCGGGAATCATATTCCTTACATTTTAGAGTCATTGGAACATTGTTTGACACATGATGGGCATTCAATCAATATTAACTAAAATTATTACTAATGACTATCACCTATGGAGAGCTTGCTGCGTTTCTAAGACCCCAGTTAGCGTAGCTCACACTTCGCTTAGAATTCTTCCCATGAATTTCTACTTTCCAAAGTGAAATAAAATCTCAACTAGCTATTTAATAGTGATGTTTCCTTTCTTTGGTTAGCATAATCATTAGTTTATAGTACACCTACATCTGTCATTCTAATTTCTTGTAATGGTAAATTTTACATTCTTCTATGCGCACGCAAATTCCTTGCATATACAAAATGAAAATTTGCCAATCATGAAAACAAATTTATAGCCTCCACTCACCCCTACTACATCTGCATTCTATTCATTCTTCAGTGTCAACCAAGATAACTCACATCCTAGGAGAAAAGACAGAACAGAAGCCGGTCACGACAATCCATTCGACCCGACTTCTAAGCATGGTTACCGAGCCAAACATATCCATGCTCTATGGCAGTGAGAAGGCTCACACATCCTGCCAAGGGGGCCACAGTCATGACAGCAGGGGTGAAATGCTGGCAACCTTCCTGGAGACCACGAGGGAGAGCAGTCGGAGGTACTTCCAGACCTGTCAGGGAGAAAATGGAGGGCCTATTTAAAGAACTGCGGCTTCAGTGGAAATGCCTCATCGTTGTGTAAATGAAAGGGTGAGGTTTTCTTCCAACCTCCTCGGTGGCTTTCTTCAAGCTGTCTCAGCTCAAGGGCCTGAATCTAATTCCAGACAGTTTTCATTTGTGCCATAAACCACTATAGGGACAACAGAAATTCAGGCCCAGGGACTACTGCTAAATTGTGGCATCTCCAGATCATCCACTGCCCCGGAAAGCCCACTTTAACACCAGATTTTTAAAGGAAGTATGGTTTTGGAAGGGACCCACCATCCTTTTTTTTTTTTTTTTTTTTGCATCACCAGGAAGACAGCTTCTCTGTAATCCTTACTTAAAATAATAATTGTAAGTCTCATGGGTTAATCTCCCTTAGGCAAGTACCATTACTGGTATTTCAACTCCATGAGCAATTCAACCGAACTAAATAAACTAAAATGATGATGATAATATGATAATGACCACACACCACTGCATTATCAATGTCTTTCTTTCATGCGGTACTTTCTAAAGTGCTTTCTTACAGGAGGAGCTCTGCCTTGCCATTCCTACCACTCTTTCCCACCAACTCTGATAAGGAAGCGTTCTCCATAATACTGAGAAATGTCTAGTGGGATTATTTGGAAAGACATAATTGCAGCTACTGAGAAAGAGACTCAACGTAATTAAGATTAAATTAGGATAAAGTTGTTTTCAGAGATTGATAATTGTACCCTGGGCTTTAAAATAACCTGGTGCCTGTAACCTCACTCAGCCCAAGGACAGGTACATTCCCATACATCTGCCACAGTGTTCTAGTGTATCTTGGAGTGTGGCCAATCATAGTTTGTGGAAGGTTTTTCCTATATTGACACACGATTATATTTATCTGCGATCGTTGATGTATTTGCAAACGATAGCACTTACAAGCTCTACAAGCTTCTATTGAGAAAATTAACTTGGATACCATCACTGAAAATGCTGTCTCCTCCCTCTGGGAAGTGTCATCTTGACTGCTTTCTCATCTAAACTGCCGTATCCCCTCACTGCCTTCTTTTAGTGCAACCCAAACTAGACATCTAGTGCTCACCAACAGCAACCATCCCCTCTTCTTTCCAGGCACAGAGCTAGAACACAATTTTCCACATCCATTTTCCACCGTAGGGCAGTGCCTGTGACTGAGATCTTGGCGACAGAACAAGCAAAAGTGATGGGTGCCATTAAGACGTTCCACTCATGCTCCTTGCTTTCTTTCCCTGGCTGAATGGAGAAGACTTTGAGGCCCTACAGTAGATTGGTGGGGCCGTCAGGTGGAAGGACTGGGGTTCCCGAATGACTGTGTGGAACAGAGTCTGTTCCGTCTGACCCTGCCATTCCGCAATGAACTATGATGTAAGCAAGAAATACATTTTTGTTGGGTCAAGACATTGAGGTTTGGCGGGGCGGCAGTTGGGGGAGGGTATCTGTTACAGAGACTAGCATTATTCATCAAATACTGTTATTTCCTCACTTGATTCTCTCTTTCCATTTTCACAGTCATCTCACATTTTCTTCCTTTCTTTCATTTATTCTGCAAAGAATGATTGTGTGCCCAACAGATGTGCTAGGAAAGGAGTCCATTGCACAGCAACCGTGTTCAAAGTAGCTCAAATGAATAACTAACCACCTTATAATTTGGTAAGCATAATTATTTAGGTCTACTGATTATTGAAGAGAGGTGTCAGGAAACTACAACCTGTCTTGGTAAATTAGGTTTTGAGGGAACATAGCCATGCTCATCCTTTACATCTTATTTGTGTAGTGACCTTAGAACCTGCAAGACGGCAAGAATGACCATCAGAGGCTTGTAACCTGCAGCTTTCATGCTACACTGGCTGGGTTGAGTATTAATGACAGAGACCAGCCCACAAAACTTAAATTATTTTCTGGTTCTTTACAGAAAAAATATACTGACTTCTGCTCTAAAGGATTCTGTACAGGATTCTCAGAGGAGATGACACACAGCCAGGTGTTATTCAACAATGAAACCTGGCAAGGAGGATAAGAATCTGATAGAGCCCTGACTAAAAATAAAATAAATCACTCTGCCTGACAGTGCTCTCCTTGTCCCAACTTCCAAATTATAGTGAGAAAGACACAGTGCAGGAGAGGCTGACAAAAAGAACATAATGACATAGTCTCTCGCATTCTCATGATGCTCGAAATCCAGGGATCCTTCCGATTTTGAAACTACTAACCTTGTCCAGCCTAAATACTGGAAAGGTCAAAAATCTATGAAGGAAGTTGGGAATGTGGTTAGTCACAGTTGAATTCAATCTAGTAAAAGCTGCAATTTAACACCAACTCAACACCCCATTAGGAGAGAGCTGAATTATTATTTCCTCACCCTAACTTACATTCTCTGGGATAATAAAGAAAACAACAAATAATATACCTCCATCTCCACTGTTCTTTTACACACAATATCCAGAAAACAATTTTAAAATTATGAGACTTGCAAAGAAACAGGAAAATGTGACCATATTTAAGAGAAAATATAATCTAAAGAATCAGGCCAGCAGACGATCAAACTGTTGGAATTAGCAGACAAAGATTTGAAAATAACCGTTATAAACATATGAAAGCATTTACTGGAAAAGATAGATGTTAAGGATGAAGAGAGGGGGTTTTCTAGGATAGAAATAGAAATACTAAAAAATACCAAATTAAATACTAAAGAGAAATACTAAAGAGAAATACTAAAAACACCAAATGAAAAAAAAAAATGATAGAACTAAAAACACAATATCTAAGATTATTTTTAAAATATTAAATGGGATTAACAGCAATAGATTAATCATAGATGTCTAGTGCTCAGATTTCCTGCTATGGGGAGAAAAATTGACTAATAGCCCAGCTACTGTTTCTCTGGACCTATCATGACATCACACCAAAACCATGCTTCCTATAGGCGGCCCCCAGCCAATGGCGTGACAAGGGTATTAATGTAGGCCCACTCCTATAAGTTATTGGGCTTCTCCAAATGGGTGACTTTCGATTGAGAAATTCTCATCAGCCTGGGAAAACTTGTTTACTTCTGTGCAAAAGTCTAAATTTCCTATATAATCTTTTGTTCCTTTCCCTTTTCCTCTCTTTCACAGGCATCAAACTTTAGTGTGGTCTGAAGTTTCTCTCTACCTGCTCCTACTCCCTCATCTTTTATTATTTACAGACATTTTCCCAATACGCTTTCGGAAGTCTAAGCCCATCTTTGCATCCACTTCTTAGTGGACCCAAACTAACACAAGAAGATTGTACACTTCTGAAGAAAGCATTAGTAAAATTAAAGACAAATCAGTAAAGGGGCACTTGGGTGGGTCAGTCGGTTAAGCGTCCAACTTCGGCTCAGGTCATGATCTCATGGTTTGTGATTTCCTGCCCCACATTGGGCTCTGTGCTGATAGCTCAGAGCCTGGAACCTGCTTCAGATTCTGTGTCTCCCTCTTTCTGCCCCTCCCCCGTCACTCTCTGTCTCCCCAAAATAAATGAAAAATGTTAAAAAAAATTTTTTTAAGACAGATCAGTAGAGATTTTCCAATCTGAGTCTCAGAGAGGAAAAAGATTGAGAGTTAAAAATAACAAAGTATCCTAAGAGATCAAGTCAAAAGGTCCACTAGACATGCAATTGAAGTCTCGGAGGGAGACAAAAGAGAGAAAATGTTTAAAAAGCTAATGGCTGAGCAACTTTCAAATTTGATTAGAAATATCCACTCCAGGATCCCAAAAACTCAATGAATCTAAGCCAGAAAAAAACAAGAACCAAACGATACTGGGTACATCATGGTCAAATTGCTGAAAACCAAGGATAAAGAGAAAATCTTATATGCAACAAGTAAAGAGGAGACATTGCATATAGAGAAACACTGATGGAGATAATTGCTGACTTTCCATCAAAAGCCAAGCAGGCCAGATGACAATGGAACAGCATCCTTTAGGTGTTGAGAAAGAGCGATTTTAGCCTGGAGTTTGATAACCGGCACCAATGTCCTTTAATTGTGGGGAGGAGATAGAGATGTTTTTAGATTGTCAAAATTGAGAGGGGTGATTGCCAGCAGATTCACACTACAAAGAATGCCAGAGGAGATTCTTTAGGTTGAGGGAGGACCTTTCCTCGAGGACAGCGGCCCTGATCTACAAAAAACACTAAAGTGCACCATAAATGTGGAAGGGTTTTTTATTTTCCTGGTTTTCAATTTATTTGGTGGAAACCTGACCATTTAAAGCAAAAATTATGGCAGTATGTTATACGTTTATAACACGTGTAGAAGTAAAAATACATGAGGATCATGGCATCCAAGGCCAGAGAGGGTAGACACAGGTATATTGCTATAAGAGGTATCTTGATGTAGGTACATCACATGTAGGCAACATATATAGTGTTGTTTTGTGTATAAAGTGCTGTCATGTTGTTTCAAACGAGACAGTCGTGAGGTGGGGGTCTATCCCGTGGTCCTACAGAAAGCACTAGAAAATTAAAACAAAGGGATAAAATCAAAAACAACAAAAACAGTAACCTGTAATGACGATGAGCTTTTTGACCGTGATCTGCAGTAAGAAATACTATATTTCTACCACCACCAGTACGCAAGTTCATAATACTCTCACACACACAAACATATATAACAGAAAAAAAAACAATATTCAAAGCGATGCTTACGATTACTAAGTGCAATTATTTTTTTTTTACTCATTTTCATTTTTTAACATCAATCATTAATTACTTATTGAATCAATTTCGCTCCTGGGGCGCCTGGGTGGCGCGGTCGGTTAAGCGTCCGACTTCAGCCAGGTCACGATCTCGCGGTCCGTGAGTTCGAGCCCCGCGTGGGGCTCTGGGCTGATGGCTCAGAGCCTGGAGCCTGTTTCCGATTCTGTGTTTCCCTCTCTCTCTGCCCCTCCCCCGTTCATGCTCTGTCTCTCTCTGTCCCAAAAATAAATAAAACGTTGAAAAAAAAAATCAAAAAAAAAAATTTCGCTCCCACATTCTTACAGTGGATCACAGCTAGAAATGGAAAAAACACTGTTCTGTAGCATCTGCTATACAGCAAACTATTTACTTAATTTTTTTTCTTTTTTTGTTAATTAATGTTCATCCAAAAAAAAGCATGAAGAAAATAAGTTATTCCTATTTTAGAAACAAGGAAACAGGAGTGGAGAAATGAACTACCATTCTTAAGGTTGTGAGGTTGGTAAGTGAAGAAAGGAAGGATTTCAATGTAGATATAAATATAATAAGTCTAACTGCTGTGCTTTTGACCACTGTATCACATTGCCTCCACCTTGGCCACTACATCTGGGGACCTGGGGACCATGGATAGGTGCATGTAACCATATTCATTTCTTTTGAATAAAAGACTAGTTTTTCTCTGAAAACTAAAAAATCCCTTAAGTATCCAAGTACTACCCAGTACTTGGTAGTTTTTTCATATTAGGTTTGTTTTTTCATACCAGCTAACTAAGATCTGTTCACAGTATTTGACCAGATGATTTAAAAGGCTCCAGTCACTCAACCATGATAAAACTCTAACCTTCAAGGCTTCACATCCTATACTTTTCTTTGTATATGTTATTGGTGAGTGGGTGGCAACAGAAATCTACAAAACATGTAAATGAGAAACTTTAATCTACTGAGGCTATTTTTCAGTTCTAAGATTCTATAAACCTATAATTCTAATCAAGGACCCAGCCACCTGCCATTCTATAACTAAGCCACAAGATAGGCAGTTGTCTAAATTGCTCAGAAAGTTATACAAAGACAGAGGTTCCTTTGTTTCTTTGTTAGTCTGCCCTGAAGTTTTGTAAGGCTTAATGTTAATTAAAGTCTTTTGATGCAATTTAGCCATATTCCTCTGAGTTTATTGCCTATCGTATAGATAGAATAACCTAGGTTTCCTCAGGATAATCATTTTTTTCAAATACTTATATAATTGAAAATAACTATTCACTATTTAGCATTTTCCTCTCTAGACTAAATAAATACAATCCCCTTAATCTTCCCCAGTCGGTTTGATTTTCTCTGTAATCATTTTGGTAGTGCCTCTTAGTTTCTCCACATGCATTTTAAAGGGTGGAACCCCACATTGATTGCATTACCCTAATAAGGGCCTGACCAATGCCAAGTATGGCTGGAGGATCTGCCCTTCTTGCCTGCTGTGCTCTTGCTAAAGGAGAATTAAGAATTATATTAGCATTTCTGAAGGCATTGTTGCCAGTTTTCTTGGATCTTCATCAGCTGAGATTGAATCTCCCTCATACAAACTGCCCAGAGCCAACTGAACCAATGACTCGCATTCCTGTTTTGAAATATCTGCTCATCTGCTTTTATGACATCTGGATTTCTTCTTTCATGACTTGAATTTCCTTCCTCCTGGTGTTTTTAATGTTTTTCTCTATCGTGATACTATTGTTTTTATCGATTTCAATAATTTATATTAAGGATTTCTTCAACTCTCGTGTTTGTCTTTGTATTTTTTTTTAGGTTTGTATGTAATCTAATACATAGCCAGTTTTTCCTTTGTTCTTCCATTGTTTTTATGGGAAGTTCTTTTCCAAGATCAACCAATATTTGTTTTAACTGCTTTAAGATTTCACACTTTCTGACAACCAAGTTTTTATTCATACGGCATTAATTTTGGTTATCTATCCTAGTGTGAGATATGGTAAAAATCTCATAGGTGGGTGTGAGTTTGCCAACTTTTCCCATTCATTCCTTTTCCATTGGTTTGTGGTACTTTCTTTACAATATATGAAATTCTTGTATAGTGATGTATGTTTCATTGTTATCTGTTTATATATTACAAAGCATGAATACATTTACATATGAAATTCTTTTTTAAATTTTTAAAAATTTATTTATTATTTTGAGGTGGATGGAGGGACAGAGAAGGAGAGAGAGAAAGAAGTCCGAGCAGGCTCCACACTGTCAGTGCAGAGCCTGAAGTGGGGTTCAATCTCACGAAACCATGAGATCATGACCTGAGCTGAAATCAAGAGTCGAATGCTTAACCAACTGAGCCACCCAGACGCCCCACATATAAAATGCTCTTAAGAAATAAACCACCGGGGTGTCAGGGTGGCTCAGTTGGTTAAGCGGCTGACTTGGCCTCAGGTCATGATGCCGTGGTTCAAGAGTTTGAGCCCTGCATCGGGCTCCGTGCTGACAGCTCAGAGCCTGGAGCCTACTTCAGATTCTGTGTCTACGGCTCTGTCTGCCCTCCCCTACTCACACTCTGCCTCTCTCTCTCTCTTTCGAAAATAAATAATAAAAATATTTTTGAAAGAAAGAAAGAAAGAAAGAAAGAAAAGAAAAGATATAAACTACCTATAGAAATATGGACAAAGACCATTCATGAAAAGAGAAATCAAATTCATTATAAACATATGAAAAACATTCATCTTTATAGCTAAAGTAAAACTAAAATTATATACAACTTCTATTGAATCAGAAAAGATTTTTTTATTATTATAATGTTATGGTTGTTGAGATTGTCTTATTATTTTTTTATTATTTTTTGAGATTTTTTTTAAATGAATGCTTTCAAACACTGCTGCTGGGGTTCTTTTTCCTAATATATTCTTTTGATAATTTTCAAATTTTCAGAAAATTTAAATATATAGTAGAATAAATATCCATCTACCCTTCAACTATATTCACTAATTGTTAACATTTGCCACATTTATTTTTCTCTCTTTCTCCCTCCATATATCCATATGTACATCTGTGCATTTATATCTATACATACATGTGTGTGCATAAACATGTATAATATATACAATATATACAATTTTTTGCGAACTCTTTCAAAGCTAGTTGCAAACATCATGATACGTCAATTTCAAAGATTTTAATTTGCAGCAGGAGGTGTTTCAAGCATGAGCAAAATCTTACAAAATCAATTTGGAAAGACACATCAGAGCCTTCAAGACATAAAATCAGCATGATAACTTCACATCGAAGCATTTGTTCAAAAAACACGTTATTCTATTCTTCAATCTGAGCCTTTTTTTATTACATCCATTAGAACATTAGTTCTTATTTATGATTCGATAGAAAACTATTCAAATTACTACAAGGAGGTATATAAAATTAATTCTAGCTTCTGACATTAATGAAATACATGTATGTGATAGCGTTTTTCCAGAAATGTGTTCTTTCATATATTCACTTATCCCATTAATATGTACTAAGTATGTTACTATACCAAAATAGATAGGATGTGGACTTACTCCCAAAGAGTTTATTTTCAGGCCGTGCTTACACATTAGACTTTGCTTTAAAGGGGAGAATATTGAAGGATTTTAGACATAGGTCAAATCTGATTGGCATTTCAGAATAATCCTAATGACAATTTTAATGTGAAACTGGAAGGGAAAAATATTTGTTAAGGAAAGCAGTCGGGAGGCTGTTGCGGTACCCCAGGTAGTTGAAATGAGAACAGAGAAGTGGACAGATTCAAGAGCAATTAACTGGAAAGGTGGGACAGGAGACGAAGGTTTGTTGAACGTTTGAGTTATGTGAAAAGGAGGACTGAAGCTTCCCTGCCAGTCTTCTTGACTTGGGCTACTTGTTAATGGTGGAGCCATCCAAGGCTAAGGAGGCAGGAATGTAAAGTCGGGAGAGGATAGAAAGCACAATCATGAGTTCAGTTTGGTGCATGCGAGACACTCAGTAGGCTGGAGAGTACATGAGGCTTGCTCTGGACATATGGTAAGAGTTATGGAATTCAGTAAAAATACGGATTTAGAAGACATCAGTGTATTGTCGAGAGTTAATGCTATGAGAGTACATGAGATCATCTGGGAACAGTGTAGAAATGTAAGAAGAAAATTAAAACTGGATTTCCAGAAAACATTTTAAAAGTAAACAAGAAAACAAAAAGAGAATGTTGACAACAATTTGAATAATCGAGGGAAGGAAGTTCTTCCTAAAAGCAAAATAAGACCCTTGGGAATCATAAAGGAAAAGACAACTGTACTTAAGCCCATGAATTTTAATGTTTTAATGACAAATTACACCACTGAACAAAGTTAAAAGGTAAACAACTGAAAGGTAGCATGGTATGCCACCCCAAAATATGCCAATCCTTTGGCATAAGGATTATTTGGAGCTGGAGGCAACTGAGATAAAGCAGATGCAAGAAAAGCTCTCTGTTCTCCCCCGATTTGCATAAAAGCAAGACATAAATTTGTAAAGCTGTTCCACCCCCTCCTCCACCAGGAAAGACAGAAATTAATTACTAGAGATACTCCAGACCCTCATCAGCCCAGATTAAAAGTCAGAGAAATCTATGTAACAAACTTTACTGACTAGCCTGTATCTTCCATTAGTTCCCACATGTATTTATCTTCCCACAGTCGGTCCCCCTAGAAACTGAAAGTCTTTTTCCTTTGCCTTGTCACTTCTGCAAGAATTTGTTGTTCTTTTGTTAAGGTGCTACGTAAGGCCAACTTCTTACCACCTGTTTGAGTTACTCATCCCTGTGTACTCCCATGTGTATGCGCAATGCACATGTTAATACACATCTATTTGTCTTTCTCTTATTAAACTATCTTTCGTAGGTTTAATTTGCAGGGCCTCAGGCAATGAACCTAAGATGAGTAGAGGGAAACAATTTTTCTTCCGCTTTACCACAGACCGTATGCATATGATAAAAAAAAATTCCTACAAAAACATAAGCAGAGAGCTAGAGCCCCACAGGAAAAATGGACAGACGTGTATATATATATATATATACCAATATATATATATACAAATATATACAAATATATACAAATATATATACCAGAAAGAGAAATTCAAGAGACAATAAACTAATGAAAATATACACAACCTAACAATAGTTGGAGAAATGCCAATTAAAATAATGGTGAAAGGGGCACCTGGGTAGCTCACTCAGTTGAGCGTCTGACTCTTGATTTCAGTTCAGGTCATGATCCCAGGGACATAAAATGGAGCCTCATATCAGGCTCTGAGCTGAGCATGGACCCTGCTTGAGATTCTCTCTCTCTCACTCTGCCCCTCTCCTCACTCACGCGCTCTCTGTCTCTAAAATAAAATAATAAATAAAATCTCAAAATAATGATGAGATTCCATTTTTCACCCATCAAACTGGCAAAAATTAAGGTGTGCTCAATTTCAGTGAAGAGATAAGGAAACAAATGTGCCCACTTTGTATGTGGCTGATGGGGTTGAAAGTTACCATCTTATTTTGGGAAACATAGCAACAGATGTTAAAATGTAAAACACATGATGAAGCAATGTCAATTTCATATTTGAGAGAAAACTACCAACATTTTTTTATGTATGTGCAAATATGTATGTTTGTAATTACATATGTATTTAAAATATGGATATATAAGAGTATTTATTGTAGCATTTTTAAGTTATTGTAAAAATAAGTTGATTGTTCAAAAAATAGAGAACTAGCTGAGTTAACTATGAATCATTTATACTACAGAATATTATGCTCCTAGAAATGTAATTGGTGGGGTCTGTATTAGTTGACCAGAAGAGATGTCCTGATGAATTGATAAGTAAAAAACAGCAGGTGTCAAATTTATGTGTATAGGGTGATTCTATCAACACACACAGCCTTCCCATATAAGAGGACACACATTTAGGTTTTACTTGTCTAAGTAAACAGAAAAAGAAATGTGAGGAGAGACGTACATCAAATGGAGTAAAAATGGATTGGATGGCATAGGGAAGAATATCAACTTTTCCTTTGTAAATCTTTGGATGGTTTCAAACCTTCCTTACCTTATACTTCTTAAATTAAATTCAAACATATTAGAACAAAATACAAAATTGTAAGTTGAGAACCGTCAAGAAGTTAACAGGTAGCAGTGATTTTTCATTTTTCTGTACTTTACATTAAAATGCAAGTATAAAATATAAGAACAGTGTTCAAGTAAAAGCACATATCTCATCTCACTACTTAACAAAAAGATCATTTTCATATCAGTGGTCCTAATTTGCGCCTAAGTAGTTCTTGCCAGCGTAGGATTCAGACATGCTGGGGCATGCCCAGAGTCACAGCCACTGGGGGTAGATTTCCATGAGGAACTTTGAGAACTCCTAAGAAAATCTTACTTATGGGACACCTGGGTGGCTCAGTCGGTGAAGCATCTGACTTTAGTCCAGGGCACGGTCTCAGGGCTTGTGAGTACAAGCCTGCATCAGGCTCCCTCTTGTAACACATCGGTCTCTTTGCTGTCAGTGCAGAGCCTGCTTTGGATCCTCTGTCTCCCTCTCTCTCTCTGCCCCTCCCGTGTGGATGCACGCTCTTTTTCTTCCTCTCTCAAAATAAACAAATGAACAAACAAATAAGCGAACAAACAAATAAATAAGCAAACAAGCAAGCACTTTTTTAAAAAAGATCTCACTTGCAGTCGGACACACGGTGCAGGGAGGAGCTCGATGATTTGGCCTGCGGGGTTCGTGAACATAATATCAGTCATTTTCTCAGAATAAATTTCCAAGGGCCCACAAATGGGTTCCAAAGACTTGAACATCTGCATAGATATAATGATACATCGCCTTCTTGTTTTCCCAAAATAATGAACTAGTTTCACATACCATCGGCAGTGTTTGAGTTCTTAAGCTTTTGTCTCAAATGGGACAGTTAGGCATTGTGTTTTACATTTAATAAATATTTATTGAGTATCTACTATATGAACAAAACCCAAAATTCCTGCAGGGTACTTAGATTTTGTGGAAGGAGGCTGGTTTACCAGATATAAAGTCATTTGAGGTTTTTTTTAATTTTTTTAAGTTTATTTATTAATTCTGAGAAAGAGATCAAGCAGGGAAGGGGCAGAGAGAGGGGGAAGAGAGAGAATCCCAAGCAGGCTCCGCACTGTCAGCGCAAAGCTGGACGCAGGGCTCGAACTCAAAACTGTGAGATCAGGACCTGAGCTGAAATCAAGAGTTGGACGCTCAACCAACTGAGCCACCCAGGCGCCCTGACATAAAATCGTTTTCAGTGTTGCATCAGCCCCTCATTCTTGGTGGCATGTGAAGGCGATCACCACTCCGTGCTTCTTGGCTGATGGTCACTGCAGTCTTGCATACTACTCATTTGTGTCATTTTTTCCATGTGTCACGTGAGTTCTTAATGTGAAGCCTCATCAGATGTATCGCAGCTTCTATTTCCCTCCAACTTCCCACGTGGCCTCCTGAGTCTTGGGTTGATTAACCTTAGCAATCACTGCCCTGTCACCACCCCATAAAAAATATACTGACGGCTAGAAAATCCCACCTGCCGCAGGATCCTGTTTTACCTGCTTGCAGACCCTCCACCCTCCAAACAGCTTTGAGCGACACAATTCCCATCTTTCTCTTTGTCTGGGGAACTAATTTCTGTCCTTATCACTGAGGTCATTTTCCAGGACTCCCAGTTCTTTGCACATGCAGTGCTGTATCCTCTATTTTCCCTTCTTTTCTCCCCACTGACTTCAGGATACTCCCAGGAGACAAGATGCCTGGGTGACCACATCCTGCCCGACCCTCAGACTATTCCGGTTCCCCAGAGCCTTGCTAGACTGAGGCAGGCATCAGGTCAGCCCCCTGTCCCTGTGGATGCGCCACGTGCCATGGGGAGTTCCCAGCTGGGTCCCCGCGACACCAGCCCTGCTTCCTCCCGCTGGAGGCTGGTGCTCCTGAACCCCCACAGCCCTGCACATGGAGAAGAACCAGTCTACTGCTTTCACTTCTCCTTTGAGGTTTTTCACCACAGACGATAGCTCTGGTTGTCATGTTTGATGTGATCCTCTCCCATCTGCTGACCTTATTTTTCTCTTGTGGCTGGACATGTGTTTACAATTCTTTATGTAGCCAAATCTGTCAGTCTTCTCCTTTGTGATTTCCTCTGTCACTTCAAAGGAAAAAATAAATAAAAAAATAAAATAATGGCTTCTCCAGACACCTGACAGGCAATAACTTATATTTACTCCCATGTTTTCTATTACCTATATCATGTTAGCCATTTAAAATGTATTTTGGGGCGCTTGGGTGGCTCAGTCGGTTAAGCGTCCGACTTCGGCTCAGGTCATGATCTCACGGTTGGCGGGTTCAAGCCCTACATTGGGCTCTGTGCTGACAGCTCAGAGCCTGGAGCCTGCTTTGGGTTCTGTGTCTCCCTCTCTCTCTGCCCCTCCTCTGTTTGCACTCTGTCTCTCTCCCTCTCTCAAAAATAAACATTTTAAAAATTTTTAATAAAAAATAAATAAAACGTATTTTGATGATGAGGTATAAAATTGGGGTATTGAATTGACTTTTTTTTTCAAAAAAGTGTTAGTTAAGTGCCCTAAATAATGAGTATTAAATAATTCTTCATTGTTCTTTTGAGATCTGTCTTGTTATGCATTATATCCTTACCCACAGTGTGCTTCTTTCTGAACTATGCTGTTCCATTTATCTGTTTATTTATTTATGCTATTCCATTTATCCATTTCATTTTCATGAAAATGAACACATGCATTTTCAGGAAAGACCTAGCTCTACTTTAATGTTTCATTTTGCAAAATACTAGTTAATGTTCTTAGTTGAGCATGGTGGTGAGAAGTGCATGGTCACTGGAGACAGGCAGGCTAGATTTGAACCAGCAATTTGTTAGTCATCATGTGAACCTGGGCAAGTTACTTAAACTCTGTAGGCCTCAGTTTCCCTATTTGTAAAATGGGGATAATAAAAACAGGCCTCTGTTTTCTGTGACAATTATATGAGGTATTTCCTGTATGTGAAGCCTTTGGAATAGTGCCTGCCATAAAGTAAGTGCTGAATAAATAGTATCTGTTTGTGCACATACAAATTATACTCATTAGGGGCGCCTGGGTGGCTCAGTCGGTTGGCCCACCGACTTCGGCTCAGGTCATGATCTCACAGTCTGTGAGTTCGAGCCCTGCGTCGGGCTCTGCGCTGACAGCTCAGAGCCTGGAGCCTGCTTTGGATTCTGTGTCTCCCTCTCTCTCTGCTCCTCCCCTGCTCATGCTCTTTGTCTCAAAAATAAATAAAAACATTTTTAAAAATTAAAAAAAAAATTATACTCATTAAAGTCAAAAGTCCTATTGAGATTTTTTTGAGATGGGTTATGCTCAACATGTAAACTGATTGAAAGAATAGAAGTCTTTCTGATTCATCATTATGTTCAAGGACAATAGTATACCTCTCTATACATCATATTTAATATTCAATAAAGTTTTATGCTTATGATTATATTAAATAAGACATGCAACTTTCTTATTCTTAAATCATGTAGATATCATGTCATTATTCTGACATGGGATAAAGAGCTCCTAGTGATCAATATATTGTATTTGTTTTGCATTCATCTTTTTGCTTTATTGACACCTATAGTTTTTTTAGACTATTCTTTTTAGTTAAAAGAATACAATCACAATATCTAAAAGTGGCATTTTCATTTTGTTTGCAAATATTAATTCTTCTAGTTTTTTGACATCTTCCTGCAGTGACCAGAACTTCCAAAACAATATTGAACACATATGAGAACGGTCGTTTTTATTTCTTTCTTTTTTAAGTTTATTTACTTATTTTGAGAGAAAGACAGTGTGAGTGGGAGAGGGGGAGAGAGGGAGGGGGAGAAAGAGAATCCCAAGCAGGCTCCACACTGCCAGCACAGAGCCTGACATGAGGCTCAATCTCACAAACCGTAAGATCATGACCTGAACCGAAACCAAGAGTCGGATGCTTAAGTGACTGACTCCCCAGGCGCCCCTGGTCATTTTTATTTCTTACGGATTTAAAAGTGAAAGTTTCTAACAGGAGAAAGGACATTGAAACAAGATTTGACATTTACTTGGAATTGATGGTGTCTCTTACTAGCTGGAAACCCAGAACAGATCCCTCAATTTCTCTGCACCCCAGTTTCTTCATCAATAACACATGGATATGAACACTTACCTCTCAAGGTCATAGGAATATCTGAGACATCAGATGTAAAGTACCTGGCATGCACGAGATTTACTACATTTTACTTCCATCCAGAGTGCATCATTTATCTATTAAGAGAATCTATCTTTCTTTTCCTAAATTGGTAATGTTTCTATTATAAGTGGGTATTCAAATGGATAGTTCTTAAATGTACTGACTTTGTGATTAAAATCCAACTTGAAAACCACTAGAGTGTTATGGCTCCTGGCATTTATGACTTATTTCTAACCCTTGAAAATACACTTGTTTCATAATTATGCAATAAATGTTTGCTGAATATTGTATTGAATGAAAGAGCTCAGTTAATTTAAAAAAAACAAACTAAAATTATTTGTAGGTAATGCACGAGCAACAGTTCACAGCCAAATACCACTTTCTTTGTCAAGTCTGGCAAAAGGAACTTGAAAACCTAGTAAATACACAAATACATACGTATATACTTACATGTCCGCATTATACATATATATGTTACTCAGGGGCAAAGTTTTTCAAAGAGGAAGAAAAGTTTTGCTTACTAAGGAAAAAATAAGGAGACTTAAAAAAATGTTTTACTTGTATTAACATACTTGAAAAAATTAGTGAATTTGGTTAATCAGTACAACTAACGGAGAGCGAATTAAATCAGTCCTTACGGTTATATTTAATTTACATTACTTTTGCTCACCACTAGCATTTATTAACCTAGGATTTCACCATATCACATCTTGCCTAAAATATCTACTGTTCTAGTTACTTTTCTTTTGATGACCTGTATATAATATTGACAACCGTGCTAAGACCCAGTGGGGAAAAGTGAAAGACCATAAGAAGGGAAAGTAAAAAGCAAAAGGAGAAATACTATGGATTACAAAACTTATAATCTGTATATTTCCCTAGTAATGATAAGACACCGTACAGCATTTCAAACAGTTAGTTTTCCCTTTGACTGTCTTGCATTGAGTGCCACCCACATACCAAACAGTTTTCCTGCACTTATTCCTTTAATTCTTATCACCACCAGGAGATACAGGTACTACCTGCTTCTTCTCCATTTTAATGGTGAGAAAACTGAAGTTCAAAGAGGTTGAGTTACTTGCCTGAGGTCACATCGGGGCTTCATGCCAATGGAGGTGAGGGTTGAAGCTAGATCTACCAGACTTTAGTTCCACACTCCTACCCCTGTGCTATGCAGCCTCTCCAGGAGGGACCTCATTTGTGGGTCAGTGGTGTCCTTGTCTGGAAACAAACACAGTCACAAATCTATCGGCAGCAGCAAAGTGAGCCCTGGACACTAAGCTTCGCCTCTGTTTCCCTCATCTCGTACAGATGGACAGATTTGAAATGTCCACGCTCTTATCTAGTAAATACAGATTCCTAGGTAGGGACTACCTCTGGGAGAAGAGGCCGGAGGGGGTGGTTAGATGGTTAGAGCCACGGGAGGAACACACAGGGAGATACAAGTGATGGATACTATTCTGGTCCTTAGGTTGCATGGTGATTTCGTGGGTCATCATTATATTAGTATATTCTAGCATGTGTCAAATTTTATATAAAAACGTAATTTTAAACTATTAAACAAAGCAAAAAAAAAAATCCTCAAAGGTACAGAACGTGAGGCAGTCAATTAATACTTTCTATTCTCTCTCCCCTGCCTCATTCTACAGTGACCAGAGGTACATAAGCCAGGCCAGGCTCTTGATTCTTTCCTCCTGACGGCTATAGCCTCCTGAGAAGAAGCCCCAGGAGTTTCCAGACCAGATTGTTTTGGAAATTATTCATGCTAGAAAAGAATACAAAATGTTTTTCTTTAAGAACGAATCTTCCTTTACTCAAAGTGTCACGAGGTGAAAGACAAAAGGAATTCGAGAAACAGCCTGTCTCACTGTCACTGGTTCATAAAGACTTCACTGATGGGCTGGGACCATGCTTTATTCCTCTTACATCACCCCCAAGCACCCAGGGCAAGGCCTTGCACTTAGTAGGTGGCCAACTGCTATTTGTGAGTCCGTGTCTAAATGCATGAGTCAAGTTTCACCATTTCCATGGAAAATTTTAAATGTCACTCTTCTCAAAATTTGACCATGCTGCTCAACCTACTAAAAATTTCATACAGAACCGCCCCCACACACAATCTTGTATGAATATCCCCTGTGTTCCCCCAAATCCTTTGTGACCTAACAACTGGTATTTTTAATGCCCCAGCATTTCCTGAAGTCGAGCCCTCAGGAAATGGTTTTTGCAATAATGACCTCACTCTCCCCATGTTCCCCTTACTCGACCACAGAATCCCAGAATAGCTGAACAGGTGTCCAAATACCTAGAATTACCCAAGAAGCTTGACAACCTGTCTTCTGTTTCCTATCGAAGTCACGAGGATAACCTCTTAGCCTTTGGAGTTTGAAAGGAATGTGCCCATGAGCAGGACATACCCTCAGTGGTGCTTTATTTATATACAGATACAGTTTATCCCTAAGCCTGGCAAGTGTCTCCACACACCAGAACTAAATCATTAGAACATAGTGGTGAAGGGTATGGGACCAGGGTCCAACAGCCCTGGAGATCAAATTTTGACTCTGACAGTAACTATGCGGTTTCAGGCAACTCACTTAGCCTTTCAGAGCCTCCATATTCTCATCCGTTAAATGAGAATAATAGAAGAAACACTTTCCTGGGACGCCTGGGTGGCTCAGTCAGTTGAGCATCCGACTTCGGCTCAGGTCATGATCTCATGGTTTGTGAGTTCAGATCCCGCATTGGGCTCGGTGCTGTCAACGTGGAGTCCACTTTGGATCCTCTGTCCCTCTCTCTCTCTCTGCCCCTCTCCCACTCACGCTCCCCCCCTTCTCAAAAATAAATAAATATTTAAAACAAAGAAGAAGAAACAATTTCTTGGAATGTTGTGAGCATCAGTAACATGATGCTTATAAACTGCTCCTCTGTGGTCTGACAAACCATAAATGCTCAATATTTGCTAACGGTTATTACTGTGTCAAATTTTCCCAGACCTCAGGCCTGGTCAGTCTCTCTCAGACATCATGTACTGCTCTGTGGTCACTGTGACCACTCAGTCACAGTCTTCCGGTGTCCAGACACCTTCAGAAATTACCTGGCCCAACCCATTCTCAAGCGCACTGCTTGAGAATCAGAAACCCAGGGAGACCAAAGGGTGAGAAGAGAGGTGATAAAACCACCTGGCCTCACCCAGCCAGGTTCAAAGCAAACAGAGAAGTTGCCACATGAGAGTGGGAAGGAGGTATTTACACAGGGAGGCTCCTTTGAACCGTCACGATAAAAGTCCACACTTCTTTGGGAAAGAGTATGTTTGTCTTACAATTTTTCTTGAAAGAGAAACCCAGCAGCAAAGACGATGATGAAAATGGCAACTTGACTATGGGAAACAGACTCCTGCTATTTTCATCAGACCATCTGATAAGCTTCCCAAGGGACTTTTCTAGGCTGTGCAAACAGCACAGGACAGGGTAAGCCTCAAGAGGACGCCTGGGGCAGCGGCCAAGCTGCAACTGCCCTGGAAGTCAGATCGGAAGAGCTCAGACACGAGGGGAGAGAGGGCTGGATGCACACAACCCCCAGCCACCAACAGGGCGGCCTCGCAGAGGGACACACACAACGCTGCCCTGGAAGAATTGCCCCAGGGGTGCACGTGTGAAGAAAAAGACCCCACTGGCGCCGCTGGGAAACACAGTGGCAGTGAGCGCACGCTGGCCCTGGCAACCAGCAGCGGACTGGCTCAGGCCGAGCAAAAGCTTTCTGCACACATGGCATGAAAGCAGACCCCTCAGTGGCTCAGGCTCCGGGAAGGTTAAGGATCAACAACAAAAAGACATTAACCCCTCTTCTAAATGGTATGTCATAGCCATCAAATGGCGATGACAGGCCTATCAAAGGAGCAGCCTATATCCGTAGGCTGGTGGGAGGCGCTCTCGGCAATTGAGACACATTGGCAGGCCCAGGGAGGGGAACACAGCCCCTGGGGTCTCTGGGGGCAGCATTTTGCATAACAAAAGTTCCATGTGTAATCTTTACTTGGCATACTTCTTTCTGGACCCAAGAACAAGAGTTATTCTCTGTCCTGAGGTCCTAATTACTGGGAAGATAAAGTGGCTAAAACCTCTATCAATCAGCAAATAGAATTAATATGATGGACAAGGAGCCCTCCAATTTACATCAGGAGATCTGCTCCGTGTGAGTTTGAGCTTGTTATGTCCGCCATCTGCACTTCGGTTTCCTCATATATAAACCTTTTCTTTAAGGGGACATCTTGTGAGTTCTTTGGAATACTCCTACCCTAATTTATTTATTTTTCCCTTTTAAAATTTTTAGTTGAGGCTCAGCACACATTCAATAAGGCATACATACAAAGAGATACATTACTCTTACTTAGAATTTTATACCTTTCAGAGAGTGGAAAGATGGTGATAGGGAGATATTGATTCTCTCCTTGTATCAGCATCAAAGGCCATTTCATAGATGGACAGGCTAGGTCATCAAAGGCACAGAGAATGCATCAGTTATATCACTCAGATTAGAATTCTCAAGTCCTTTCATCAAGATAAATTCTGCACAGTAAAGGAAACCACGAACAAAACTAAAAGTCAGCCTTCAGGATGGGAGAAGATATTTGCAAATGACATATCTGATAAAGAATTAGTATCCAAAATATATAAAGAACTTATAAAACTCAACACCAAAAAAACAAATAATCTAGTAAAGAAATGGGCAGAAGACAACAGACATTTTTGCAGAAAAAACATACAGATGTCCATAGACACATGAAAAGATGCTCAACATCACTCATCATCGGGGAAATACAAGTCAAAACTACAATGACATATCACCTCACACCTGTCAAAATGGCTAAAATAACACAGGAAACAAGAGATGTTGGCTAGGATACAGAGAAAGGGAAACCCTCTTGCACTGCTGGTGGGAATGCAAACTGGTACAGCCAATTGGAAAACAGTATGGAGGTTACTCAAAAAGCTAAAAATAGAACTACCCTCCAATCCAGTAATTGCTCTACTAGGTATTTACCCAAAGGATACAAAAATACGGATTCTAAGGGAATCATCCTGATATTTATAGCAGCGTTATCAACAATGGCCAAATTACGGAAAGAACTTAAATGCCCTTTGTTGAATAGATAAAGCAATTGTGGTATATATATGATGTGTGTGTGTGTGTGTGTGTGTGTGTGTGTGTGTGGAGAGAGAGAGAGAGAGAGAGAGAATTGAATATTGCTTGCCCATAAAAAAGAATAAAATCTTGCCATTTGCAATGACTTCAATGGAGTTATAAAGTATTATGCTAAGCAAAACAAGTCAGTCAGAGAAAGACAATGCTGTAAGATTTCACTCATATATGGAATTTAAGAAACAAAACAGATGAACATGGGGGTGGGGAGAGAGAGAGAAAGAGATACAGAGAGAGAGAGACAAACCAAGACAGACTCTTAACTACAGAGAACACACTGAGGGTTGATAAAGGGAGGGGATGGGCTACATGGGTGATGGGTACTAAGGAGGGCACTCATTATGATGAACACTGGGTGTTATATGTAAGTGATGAATCACTATATCCTCCTGAAACTAATATTACACTGTATGGAATTTAAATAAAAACTTGGAAGAAAACCATATTTTGAAAGCTTGGTATCCCACCTAAAATTGGAAATTTACATTATTAAGAAATTAATAAAAGGAAATTATTCAGAGAAGAAATTATTTCTTAGTGGCTACTTGATAAACAGTTTAGTATTAAAACATAACCATGCCAATAAATACATACTTGTAATATCATTTTGACTAAAAAAAATATTTGTATCATGTATTTAATCAATTAAATTAATTTTAATTTTTATAAATTAATATCACTTGAATTTAATTTCTCTTCTATTATCTTCATAAAAGAAGGACAAGAGCTAGTCTATATATTCAGCCTAATAATTGCTCATATATATTTATGTATCATGAATGAGGTCCTCTGAAATCAAATTCTCGGTGGTAAGCAATGATTATTCTTTAAGTCTCATGGATTCTCTTCTGAGTTCCTTTCTGTTTAAAATCCTTTTAACTTTTTTCATTAAAATATTAGGTCAAAAAAAAAAAAAGGAAGAAGAACTCCTAAGTCCTGGTTCATAATGGCCAGTCTAATGTTTAGTCTCAGAGCATCTTGCCGTGATCTCACAGAGCAGCTTTCCATGATGGAGACACCCTTACTTAAATTAGGGTTAAGAGTGAAAAGAAGTAAGTGATTTTTAGGTCCCAAGCAAATGCCTTAAAAAGATAAATATGAGTCTGGGAAATTATGACTCCCTTTGACCTTCAAGATCTGCCATAATTTATAGCTATTATTATTGGCTGCTTATTGTATGTTAAGCATGCACAGAGTTTAACATGGATTATCTCATTTAGTCCTCAAAATAACCGATGAAATGGATACTCATAGTATCCAATTTTACAGACGAGGAAACTGAAAGAGTAAGCTACTTTCCCCAAGTCATGAGAGTGGCAGAGCTGGGGTTTGAATCCAAGCCCACAGATGTTCCTGTGACATGATTTGGTTTTCCACAAGCCACTTCCCCCTTCTCTACAACCAAGGCAACTCCATGCCCCAGGAAAATGCACTACCCAAGCCAGATTGCTTGCTTCACTTCTGTCTCTGTTGATTTAGCCTCTAGGTTGGCACGTCTTACCCTCCAAATCTATCTTTCAAGACTGAATCAAACACTACCCTCTCTCAGCCATATTCTCCTCTGAATCCATTTAAAACTGGTCTGTTCTATTCATCTGAGATCTTTGTCATTTTTTTAAATGCGTATGCTACGCATTCGTTCAGTTACCCACACATTTATTGTTCTTTCTCCTCAAATAATTGTCAGCTAGTGAGGACAGGAATCATGTTGTCTTTTCTTTTCTTTTCCTTTTTTTTTTCTATCTCCCAAGTTACGGATGGTGGTACAAACATTTTAACTCAAATAATGCGCTTCTATACAATGGACACAAAAATTCTATGACTTTAGAGCCATACTTTGTATGTGTTGGCTAAATTTTCCTCCTCATTTATTTCCGAAGCATTCAACTCCCTCTTCCCCAGAATAAATCATCTTTAACATTTTTTTCCCTTGTTGGGCGCCTGGGTGGCTCAGTCAGTTGGGCTCAGTTCAGGTCGTGATCTCGCCATTTGTGAGTTCAAGCCCCATGTTGGACTCTGCTGACAGCTCGGAGCCTGAAGCCTGCTTCGGATTCTGTGTCCCCCTCTGTCTGTTCCTCCCCCACTCATTCTCTCTCTCTCTCTCTCTCAAAAATAAATAAAGCTTAAAAAAAATTAAAAAAAAATTTTTTGTCCCTTGCAAGGCCATAACATCTTTTCCACACTAAGACATTATGTGTGTGAAAAACATGTTTTGATAAGGCAAGAAACACGGGATAACAGCATGTTGCACTTTACAAGCAGGATGGCATTGTTTGCAGGCGAACCAGAAAACCTGCCTGGTAAATGAGCAACTTTCTCAGGCTGCTGCTCAGCCTGGTGTGTGGACAACTTAGGGAGAGAAGGCTTTAATTGCTTTCATAAAGTAATACCCACCCCCTATTCCCTTTGGATTGCTTGCTTATAGTCTGAAATTGCTGAACAGGTTCTGCAGGTTTTTCCTGCCCATTTGCTGAGCTTGTATCAAGAAAGGAGAGTCCCAGGTTCACCCAACTGTAAACAGTCTCTTCCAAGGTCAAACTGGAGAGCCTGCACAACAATGGGGGGGGGGGGGAGGGGGGAGGGGGTGCAGAGAGAAAGGTTTCTGGATGTAACATAGGAGAGAAACGTATTGTATATGTCCTACATGCCTGGACTGAGGAAAAAGTGAACAGGAAACAATTTTGGAGAGAATGATGGTCAAATTGATTTCTGGGGTGCCTGGGTGGCTCAGTCGGTTGGGCGTCCAACTTCGGCTCAGGTCATAATCTCACAGTTCATGAGTTCGAGTCCCATGTCGGGCTCTGTGCTGACACCTCAGACCCTAGAGCCTGCTTCGGATTTTGTGTCTTCCTCTCTCTCTGCCCCTCCCCAGCTTGCTCTCTCTCTCTCTCTCTCTCTCTCTCTCTCAAAAATAAATTTTAAAAAATTGATTTCTTACAGTTTTTTGGCAAAACATGAAGGTCAACTTTTTCAAAATAATTAGACTTCTGACCTTTGCTTTATCTACTGCCACAGCCCCAAAACGTTTTCTGTCATTATGTAAACATTATTTGAAGTTACAAAGAGCACAAGCACAGCCTAGTAAGCTAGATATTAACATAAGATAGTTAAGGAAGTCAATGAGCCAGCCGGGGTTAGGTTGCCTTGAAATAAACACCTGAGACAGAGCTCCAAATTCACGGCTCTGATACACTCAGTTCACTTACATGGACTGGGCACTACTTTGCCCAGGGCCCCAGGGACATCACTGGACAAGTTCCGCCTCTAGTCTCTAGGTGTCTGCATTCTGGGTACAGTGATAAACATGGACGCAGCCACCAGGACACAAGCCAGTCAGACACAGAGGACAAGGAGGAGAAAAACTTTTTTTAAATGCTTTAATTTAAAAAAATACTATTCGCTGATTATGGGTCTTTGTTTGGGTTTGTTTTGGTTTTTTTAAGTCCAAACACCTAAACTTCAGGCCCACTTTTGCCTTTTGCTAGCCATGAGATCTAAGCCCACACATCACCAACTGGAGCTCGGTTTCCTCATCTGTAAAATTAGAACATTGGGTAGACCAGGGGTTAGTAAATAACACCCTGAGGGCCAAATCCAGCTCCAACCTGTTTGGTAAATAACGTTCATTAGAACACACCCATACCCATTCATTTACATATTCCCTATGGCTGCTTTCATTCCATAGCTGCAGAGTAGTTTTGACATAAGGTTCATAAAGCCTAAAATATTTGCTATCTAGCCCTTTGTAGAAATGTTAGCTGACCTCTGGCATAGACCACCTCTAAGGTCTCTTCCAGGGGTTCACAACATTTTAGGTAGACAGATGAAAGCACTTTGAAAGCTGAAAATAACCACACAAATGTAAGGAATTATCAAAAGCCGCATGCTGGTTCCAGGAAGAAACTAATTTCGCAAGTTTATTCTCATGAACAGCAAATGTTTATTCCAATGGGTCTCAACTCTGGATTCATATTAGAATCAATTGGAGAATTTTATATATATATATATATATATATATTTATATTCATATAAATATATATAATATATATAATTATATATATTATATATATAATATATATAATTATATATATTATATATATAATATATATAATTTGGTGGGGGTTTTTTGGTTATATCAATGCTCAGGAGTCATTGTGTAGAATTTCTGATTTAGTTGGTATGGAGTGAGGTCCTAGTATCAGCATTTTTTAAAAGCTCTCCAAAAAATTCTAATAGGCACTCAAGGTTTTAAAAACACTGATTTATCAAAGGTTTGCACACAAAACTGTGATTTGTTTTGAGAATATAAGAAGCAGTCCTTCAAGTAATTTTCAATCAAGCTGTATGTATAAGCTTGACACATAAAACAATTAATACATTGCCATGTATGAAGCAAGCAGTGTCGGTGAGTGGTCCCCAGACTCAGATCTGCAGACTTTTGCAGAGCTGACCTGCATAAGAATTGTCTTCAAGAACTCGTTAAATATATAGGTCTGGGGACCTTAGTCCCAGAGATTCAGATTTGATATATCTGGGGAAAGATCTAGGCATCAGTATTTTAGAAGCTACAGTGGTGATTTCAATGAGTAGCCGGGTTTGGGAATCATACTCTATACAAACTGTCCTGTAGGGATTCAGAATAAGACACAGAAATCCTAAATCTAGGCCCCACATCTTTTTCTCTTTGACTCCCTGAGGCTCCCCCAGCCCCTAGAATTTAGTGAGTATTTAGTAAATGTTTAGTAAATAGAAACTAATTCAGGGAGTGACCAGTGAGCATTTTGGTGGAAACACCAGACAGACTTTGGGATTTAAGCATGACCTTGAAAGAGATGAGACTCATGTTCTCCATATTTAACAACCATCAACTACAACCTTCCCCACCTCTCCCACATTCCTATTTCACTACCAACCTGACCAAAAGATCATTACTTTGGAATCACCAGGCCACTGAAGCTCCCTTATTCAGACTGAAGTCCACATGATTGCTTAAACCTTTTTTGCTGGGAATAGATCTTTTATGCCAACTGGGCAGTGTTACTGCCCCATAAACCTACCTTCTGTCACTAGCTTTGACTGTCAGCACTGGCAACGATTAGACAGGGTGGCAAAGGGTATTTTTACAGTCTGTAGGGAGACGTATAGAACGTAAATAAACACTGCATCTCATTACAAAGTCCTGAATGTGCAAAACATTGGTCCACATGTCATGATTAGATAAGCGCCTGCCACACCCATTAACTTCAAAGGGAAATTGAAGCCAAATTTGGGCCCATATGCTCCTTTTCTGGACATTTAAGCAAGTCAGATGGCCTCTATTTTCACATTAAGTTAATTTCTGAAACAGCCTACATGATTGTTATTGCTCAAGACTATTAATAATTCCCCCCGGTGGCCTTCCCCAAACATGCTGTGAAATACTCTCCACCTACAATTTCTAGGGTTTCAGATGAGCCTTTGGCCACACCCTGAACATGTTCTTTTTAAATTTTTTTTTTTTCAACGTTTATTTATTTTTTGGGACAGAGAGAGACAGAGCATGAACGGGGGAGGGGCAGAGAGAGAGGGAGACACAGAATCGGAAACAGGCTCCAGGCTCTGAGCCATCAGCCCAGAGCCCGACGCGGGGCTCGAACTCCCGGACCGCGAGATCGTGACCTGGCTGAAGTCGGACGCTTAACCGACTGCGCCACCCAGGCGCCCCTGAACATGTTCTTTTTAAATGAGTGAATGACAGCCTCACCCTCTCCCACAGAAGAGAATAAGGTGTGATGTTGATGCACAAAGACGCCTGTGTTTTGTGTGAGGGCAAATGATTACTAATGTGGCCAGAATAAAAACTAAGGTTGACACTGGAGGACTGAGGTAATGGGCAAGGAATCTCTAAAGAAGAGGGCTCTGAAAGCCTCTTTGTCTCAATCCGTGATATTCCATTGGCAAACTGCCCTACACACTACATCACATGCAGTTCTATACATCAGTTGTTCAAGGCGGGAGGCTGTTTGTAGCCTGAGAAAGAGCCACATTCAGAAACTTTGTTGTGCCAACATGAGGCTACTAGGACACAGCAGATTCCAAAGTAACGATCCATTCAATGAGATGCCCCCCTCTGGCCAGGGCACAACTTAGGCATAGGCACGGGGAATGACTCACTACGTGGAATGGGGTCAAGGGCCTAGGAAGACCCCTTCTGCTCAAATATGTCCTACTGCTTAAGTGTTAAAGGCCCTGGAATCCCATTATGAGAGCTCAGTTCTTTATGTCCTTGCTGTCACAGAGGTATGTGCCACAGAGGGGACATTAGGCTGGAGGGCTGACATGGGCAAAGGGACATTTGGATGAAGGAGGCCCCAAGGGGGGGCCAGAAGTTCTCTCCAGCAAGCCATAGTTCAGATGGTAAAGAAAGTGAAAGTAAGTGACTTCTTGTCTGAAAGGAACTGATTTCTCCCTCTCTTCCCTGCAGCGTCTGAATCTGTGGACATTGAGCCATGAGTGGAGGGAGATGCATTGATTACAAGATGCATTGACTACAAGGAAGGAGGCTATGCATTGATTACAAGGTCCATCAATTCTTTCAAAAAAATTTTTTAATGTTTATTTATTATTAAGAGACAGAGTATGAGCGAGGAGGGGCAGAGAGGGAGGGAGACACAGAATCCAAAGCAGGCTCCAGGTTCTGCGCTGTCAGCACAGAGCCCGACGCGGGGCTCGAACTCATGAACCGTGAGATCATGACCTGAGCCAAAGTCAGACGCCCAACCAACTGAGCCACACAGGCACCACAAGGCCCATCAATTCTTAAAAGCAACAACTGCAGCCAAGGCAGCACGAGCCCCCTCCCCCCCCCCCCCCCCCCCCCCGGAGAAGCATGGGTGGAACAGAGGCAGAAATTCCACTGGGAAGGATTAGACATGTTTTGTTTGTTTCTTTATTTTCCGTCTTCCAAGACTGAGCATACCCTGTGACGCCGTGTGGGACCATGGAGAGAACTACCACCAGCCTGCTCACCAGAGAGCCAGGACAGCAGCAAGTTGTGAAGCCTGAACCACAAAAACCCACCCCAGGTAACCAGGTAGGTGAGTGGTTATTCAGAAGCACAGATAGAAGAAGAACTGTGAGTGTCTATCCAACTCTGGTATCTATATAATTAAAGATCTCCCGTTTCTGGAAGTTCTTAATAACGTTCTGTGCTAGGAAAGTTCCTCCCATGGTTCAGATATACCCAGGAGAGCTGTTGCTCAGCAAGAGGCTATGAAACTCATTACCTAGAGCAACACGAGAAACATCGCATAGATGATGTTGTATCATCTATGTTAAACATTGACCTCTCAGGAGATCTTTTTTTCCTGTCAGATATTCATGAGGTAGGTAATACTTCAAAATCGTCAGCACTTAGCATCAAGGAGATTCTTTCTAGTGACAGACTGGGCCCAGGATTGAGGTTACATGTTTTAGTAGAAGTGACATGGGATATACCAATAAAGGAAAAGTAAGGGAGAAGGGCAGCTTTGGCTATCTAAGCCCAGTCTGACACAAAGTAGAGCTTTTAAGCACTTGCCATGAAATTCTACAGATATTTACTGTGCACTAACAATGAGACAATGGACCAGGCACCTAGGAGGATATAAAGATGTATAAAGGTACCGATGCCACCCTCAACTAGCTCAAAATACAGGGGGAGAAACAGCACAGGTAACACTTTTAGGACACAATTAGAAAGTGTCACCAATAGGCACAAGGACCCTCAGCATCAGCAGAGTCTCGGGCCCCACCAAGAACTTCCAGACCCATATGCGTTTCACCAAAATTCCCGAAGTGTTTGGTAGGCACATTTGAGAAATGATGCTTTAAACCGAAACGTCTAGGACTTCAGAGAAAGGGTCTATCACTCATTTCAGAAACCAACGGCATGTCCGTGGGGGACTCCTGTCACCCTGCAAGGGAGCTCCAGACGTGGCTGAGCTCTCACTATGGGCCGTGTGAGGGCAGAGGAAAAGGAAAAGCAGCAGCCAAAGTTCAGAAGAGAAAGACTCCACAGTTTTGCTCAAATATGCTTGGGGGATGGCAGATAGACAAGTTTTGAAAGCATTTAAGGTACTAGTACGATGGTCACAGAAAAAAATTCTGGAAACGTGGGTGTGGGCTGACTGCAGAGTTCCATAATCACCCTAATCTCTGATTTCATAATGACACAAAGGGGTGCAAGCAGAGCAATGTGGGAAAGATTAAAATGGCAGGAAAGATGATCTTTAACTTCTCCTCAGTAGTGTAGCTGGAACCTCGGTGCCCCCATCCCTTCTTCCCGTGGCAAAATCTGTGGGAGGCCCATGTGTGATCCTTTACACGCATGGGCTTGACTAAGGAGGAGACCTAGGCAGCCAGCGGGACTAGGGGTCCGGGAAGGGCCCAACCCTGGTGAAGAACAATGGAAGCTTATCATGTGAGCAGAGAACTCACAGGAAGGTCGGTGGGAACCTCAGCCAGGAGCACATGCATATGTTCTGGGCCTTACCCAGTGCTGCAGACCAGAAACTCAGGGTGTGAGGCACTCTTTTTGGTTCTGATGCATGGAGCCCAGGTACCTGTCCCACGGGCACCATACCTGGAGGCCCTGTGCTTATGACTGGACTCTCGTCCATGGCTAAAAGCTGACTTATGAGCACTTACGATGTGCCGGGCACAGATCTAAGTGCCTGATGCACTAAGTCCTGAACATCTACCAACACCCTATGGTTTAAGCACAATGGCTGTCACCCGTTCACAGCTACGAAAACTGACCGACAGAGAGATGTAGTGGCTTGACTAAGGTCACCCTGTTAGTCAGAGGCGACTCTGGCATTTGCCTCTATGCAGTTGACTCCAGAGGCCACACTCGTAAGCAGTTGCTTCTCCGGGAGTCTTCCCTATCAGCTTACTCTGAGGCTGAGAGAAATAGTTCCAGAAAACCGCCGTCCGACTCATGAGTAGTGCCCATTCTCTGCTACCTGACCTACCTGCTCGCAGTATGTCTCATGCTCACCGTTATGGCCACTAGGGCTCAGTCTGCTTCCCAGCTTGCACATCGTGACTGCAGTTTTCAGGGCTACCTCTAGATCAGGTTATCTCTTCAGCCCTCATTATGTCTCATGCTTGTGTTTGTCGGGAAACTGGAGAGTGGATTCTTGCAAGTATTTGAAATTACAAGAAATGTCTGCATCTAGAGTAATAGATGTGTTAGTGAAAGGAAGGCTCTCGAAAGGAAGAACAGAACTGGACGGTATGCTTTCATAGGACAGCCCAGGGGACCAGAGGGGCCTGACAGAGGAAGGGATCCCGAGGCTGATGGAACTGACAGTGGGAAGATTACACTGGGACCTCTGATGTGGAGATTGGTCCTTTTGCCACCGTCAGTCAGGGGTAAGGATACAAAGTGGCAAGAAGAAGTGGGAGGGGAAAGGGGTGATACAAAGTCAATCCATTCATTTGTCCATTCTTTCATTCTACACATATTTATGTGTTAAATGCTGGATCTCTGGCCTCAGGAAACTTACAGGCTAGTTGGGGACCCAGAAAATGAGCAAAGCAACAGGTCTTTTCCTGGGGTGGCTGGGTGGTTCAGTCGGTTCAGCATCTGACTCTTGATCTCAGCTCAGGTCAGGATCTCATGGTTCGTGAGTTTGAGCCCCGCATCAGGCTCTGTGCTGATGGTGCCAAGCCTACTTGGGATCCTCCCTCCTCTCTCTCTCTCTCTCCCCCTCACTCGCTGGTGTTCTTTCTCTCAAAATAAATAAACATTTTTTTTTTTAAAGCCAACAGATCTCTTCCTTCTTCTTTTTTTTAATGTTACAGCAGTGGAAGAGGGGAATTCTATAAGAACACAGTATAGGAAAGAACCATCTGTTAGAGTTTCAGGAAAGCCGTCTCTGAACTGATGACTTTTAAAAGGAGACCTGCAAAATGGGAAGGAACCTGTCGTGCAAAAGGTAGGGGGAGAAGGAGAGGGAGAGCATTTCAAGGAGAAAGAGGATATTGCTTCTCTGGGGATGGCAGTAAGAATGAGAAGTGAGAAGGGGCAGCATTTACTCCGGTTGCCCGGGCGACCTCTGATTGAGCAGCGCCTGCTGTCTGGAGAGGACGAGAAGGGGCGAATCTGCGGTAGGAAGTGGGGTTGGTGGGTGCAGCAGTCTGTGTTAGCAGCAGCAGGGCGGGATGAGCTTGGGCTTGCTATTTCAGGCCATCCGCATAGGCGACTTTCAGTTTCCGTCCAAGCCCGCCTGGGCAGGTGCATTCCAGAAGCACCAAAATCACGCCGGCGGACTGATTCAACCCCAGTTGGCTCCCTACCAAATTCCCCGCGGTAACTATTTGACACCATTTACTTAAGCCTCTGCCTCCCATCCCCCGCCCTCCTTGCCAGATGACTTTTTCTTCTTCTTGTCCCACATTGCGGCCACTGGGTAAAGGGCCCCTCACCTTCTCTCTGTTCCATCTCACTATTTTTCTACATCTTCACCTTCCTTGTTTGGGAGAGGAATGTCTTCATTCCAAAAGTGACTCCAACCTAACCACGTGATCCCTCTCCTTTTCTCTCTTCCGTAAACATGTCCCATCAGTCACGCTCTCTCTTACTTATTTAATTTCTTTCTCACTTCCGCCGTGTATCCCTAAATCAACAGTTTCCTCGAGTCGCCCCTCTCCTGAAGGCTTCTCACTCAGTCTTGCTTATCTTTCTCGCCAACCTCCCGCTTTCTGGAACTTTACAGGGGGACCTGCCGGCTGGATCACTGATCTCTCCTCCTAGTGACCCCCTCCTCCCGCAGCCCTTGTTACCTGGCTGCCCCACCTGACTGTGTGTGTGCCTTTGTCCTGCTGCATACATGCCCCTGTCAGTTCCCAGACAGGTGCCTCCCTCCCCCTGACCCTCACTTGAAGGGCCCCCCGTGTCAATCTATAGAAGCGCCTTGAATCGGGCAGGGGAGACATAAAGGTAACTCAGCCGGCCCTCTGAGATGTAGCACTAGCTAATCCTTGCCACTGCTCCAGGCTTCGGGACTCAAGTACATCTCCACGCAAGACCATCTTGAATCTCCTAACGTGAACCCAGCTTTGCCTCCAGCGCCGGTTTCATTTTCGTGCATCGGATCCATTGAGCATGTATTATGTGCCAGGCTCTGTGGTACACAGCCCACCACACGTGATCTCACACTCCTCACAGCACCCCTGGGGATCCCTGCACAGCCCGTAGACCGTGTTGCAGAGGTTTTGGGAAATTTGCCCAAGTTCACACAGCCGATAGATGATGGAACCAGGAGTCAAATCCAGGCCTTCTGACTCCAGAGGCTGTGCTCGATAAATAGTTCTACTTTCAGTCGAAGAGACACTGGGGGGCTGTGTGTGTGTGTGTGTGTGTGTGTGTGTGTAGGGGGGTGGGACGGGGAGGGGAGGGGTGATGGTGTGAGAAAGCTTCCTGAGATCCTGCTACCCAGGCCAGATTCTCGGGTCCTGATCAGCTGCTGCCTGGCGGCCAGAAGCTGCTATTATCACTCACTCCTGTGCCCCCGTCACTAGGCCTGTGGGGACTTGCTCTTCCTTCCTGCTCTCAGCCTTCTGAGGCTGACAGCTGTACTGGAAAATCACATGTTAGCTGCCGCCATGCTCATGAGACACAGAGCATACGTGCTACTCTGGACTTCCTGCCCACTCTGGCCCACGCCTGCCCCTACGCAGGGGGCTGGCTTACTTCCAGGCCGGGTCTCTTCTCGGCCTGTTTTACCTCCGAGCGTATAACTGAGCACTCTCTATGCCGCCACGTCAGCACGGCGTCTCTCTCTGGTTCTCCACCACGGAGTTCATCCTTCATACCCTTTAACTCTTGACTTAAATCCATTCCTTTAACTCTTGACTCAAATTCCCCTCCTGGGCTCTTTTCTCAGCCTGTGTTAGATTAAGATCATGTCTCACTTGTCTTGTTGACCTCTTCTGATATGTAATTTCCTTTTATTTTTCAAATTAGACCTTTGCATTGAACGAAGTCATTTGAACACGCTCCTTCCAAACAAGGGTGGTATGGGGAAACTGAAATGAGTAAATTTGTTGGGGAAAATGAATCCCTAGAGAGAGAAATCTGTGAAGATGATTTAAAACAAACCAACGATTATCCGCATAATAATGGCCAATAACTAATGCTTTCAAAGTGTTTTGTGACTTCCAAACACCATAGTCATTGGGTCCTCGGTATTCCAAAACATGAGTTCTGTGACTCGCCGAAAGCAAATATAATGTGTGACAGGACTCAGCTCTCGGGCTCTGACTTCAAATCCTATCATCTTCTTAAAATGCTCTTTAAAGACAAGCATTCTGTCTCGTCAGCCAGCTCATCTGGATCATTTGAAAACCTCAAGCAGAAATTTCCCAGGTCAGCGTTATGTGCTCGCCAAGAGCGAGCATCTTCAAACAGAAACCAAAAACAATGAAAATCAAGCACACCAATGACTGCTGGTTTCTCTTCAGTGGTGGTGAGTCTTAATTCTTTGTCCTTTTTCCATGTGAAAAAAACTAAAACCCTCAAGGGGAGTTGTGGGCTTTCCAAGGACAGAGCAAAGAGACACGAGCTTAGGAAATGAAACTTTGAGGAATGGCATTCTCCTTCCTCCCCTGTAACAATGCTTAGTGCGCATTCAGGTTCTTACATCTTTTTTTCATTATTGTATTCATTTATTTTGAGGGAGAGAGGGAGAGAGAGAGAGAAACTGAGCATGAGCAGGGAAGGGGCAGAGAAAGAATCCCAAGCAGGCTCCACACTGTCAGCACAGAGTCGGATGCAGGGTTCGGCCTCATGAACCCTAAGATCATGACCTGAGTGGAGATCAAGAGTCAGATGCTTAACTGACTGAGCCACCCAGGCTCCTCCATTTTTTTACATCTTGTATCACTGAATTTAAAGTCAACAAGACCATAAAAGGTCAGTTTCGTATTTAGTCCCCTTTATCCTCCTCCTGCTGCTATAGCAAAACTAAATATGCAGTGCACCAACTCTTTATAAATCTTGTTTCCTACAGAAGAATGGAGTGTGCACTTTTTGAGGACATCAGTTCATTAAAAATGATGAGACAACTTTAGGGGGAAAATTAATGTAATTCTTCTTAATATAAGAAGTCTGTAGGCCAAATGAACTTCCCTTTCTGGTCTAATGTCATATTTGTAGAAAGAGTGTGGTATAGATAGCAAAGTATTGAAGTGAGAAATTGTCTGCCGAATGAACCAGACTCCCAGCCAACTGACTCGCTGCCCCTCCTGACCGCCGCCCCCCTTGTATGGCTGGTACTTTCCCATCTTTCAGGTCTCCCTCAAATATCACTTCCCAGGAGACACCTCCTAAAATTGCTCTTACTCCATCACTTAACCTTCTTCCCCTTTATTTTATGTATCTATAGTATTTATCACTTTCTGACATTATATTTTGATCTGTTTACTTCTTCCCTGTCTTTCTCCTCTTACTAGAAGATATGACCTTTATGTGAATCTGTCTTAGTTATTGCTATTTTCCCAGAAACCAGCATGCTGAATTCAATTCCCTGAATAAACATTCAGGATGCCACTTGCAAAACAGTTCTGTTATATTTTTCTCTCATATGTTGGAGAAACTAAGATTTGGATAACATTACGATACACAGGAGACCAAAGTTTTCTCATTGGAAAGGATTTTTCACTTCAGACACTACAGAGAGGGTCTCCCCACTCAGAACTTTTCTATTTTCTCCACCTTGCAAGCACAAGCACAATATCTGGGTGAGAAAGAAAAGTCCAGTAAGTCTGCGTCTTACCTTAGAGGTCAAAGAAAGTAGAACAAAGACACAATTGTTCCACATTTGTTGGTGGGATTCTAATAAACTCAGTGCCTCACACCCACTCTGTGGATTCTTCTAATGGTTCAGTGTGGTCCTTAAACCTTTTTTCTTTTCAGAGCTTAGAAAGAAGGAAAGATACACTCACTAATTCAGCAAAAAGCTCCAATGTCACATTTCTGAGGTTTCCCTTGTCATCATGCCTAAAGGAATCCCTTCACCTTTCTACCACTTTCCAGTTCGTTACAGCCCATTAACTTCTCTGTAGTATTTATCTCTATCCAAAATTGTATTTTTGTTAATGTCTTCCATGTTCACTGTCTCATTCTTCATGGTAGAATATCAGCCCCATGGGAGCAAGAAGACCACTGAGACCAGAACCTGAGTTCTCGACCCATGGAAAAGCCTCAACAAGCGTCTGTGGAATAAATGAAGGAATAAAGTTGCACTGGCTCTCCAAAGTCTTCCCTGATAAACCTTCCCTTCCTGACTTTGACATTCTCACCTTCGTGAGTATTCTTTGCACTTATCAGCGTTCCCCCATCACCAGGACTTTGTTCGCTAAGGCTCTCTTCCCTAACGGTCGTATAGTACCACTGAGTCTTTCGCTGCTTTATTATAGCAAGCTGACATTAACAACACAAGCTTGTTTGTGATTATTTCATGCACTTGTATCTTGTGTCACCAACCAAGAGAATAAGTTTCCCACAGGGAAGGCCTATGTCGTAGGCCAAGGGATAGAGAAGGAAGAGAAGGTTTGCCAAAGAATGATAATGAAGTGCATTTCTAAGATATTAAGCTTTATCTGCTCATAGTAGATGCAGGTAGAAATGTCTATTGGGCAGTTTATGTATATGGATCTGACATCAGAAGAGAAATCTAAACTGAAATTGCCTACTTGTGATTCGTCAACATGTGTTCAGGATGAGTCGGAAACTGAGTGCACAAGCTCACTTGGGGTGACTAGAGATGGAGAAGATAAGCAGTGAAGGGCACAGCCATGGTGCTGCCACCAGCTGAGGGCAGGTAGAAGGAGACTGAGAAGGAACCATGTCAGTGGTAGGAGAGGAACCTAAAGAGTTCGTCTCTGTGCGTGCCAAGAAAGTTGACTTTTTCAAGATGATAGACAATGGTCAATGGTGGCAAATGTCACAAAGAATCCAAAGAAAAGACCAGAAAATATCCACTGGATTTGGCAGATGAACATTGCCACGGCGATTTTAGTTGGGGAATGAGGACGGAAGCATGACTGGGAGGGACAAAGAATGGACTTTACTGGAAGATGAGTAATTAAGGAAAGTGAGTTCAAACAGTGCCCTTGACAAGCTTAGCTTTGAAGACAAGGAGAAAGATAGGTTGGTACCTAAATCAGGGCTTCTGTGGAAAATGAGTTGAGGTTTATTATTCAAAAGTAGGTTTTCAATTATGCGTTCAAAATGTGTACAGTTTATTATATACCAATTGTAACTCAGTAAAGTGGTATGTTTAAAAAGCATGTTTTAGAATTTTTTTCAAAATATCAGTCTCTTCAGAGTTGAGAACCAAATTTCAAATTCGTGATAACATATTAAGGTATTTCCTGATATATAAGTGAGAAAAGACAAGATAAGGAAAGCCCAGATATATGTAAATATTGCTGGTAAGCAAAGAAGAAGAAGAAAATCAATAGTTACAGAAGAATTTTTTTTTCTTATGGTAGAAAGAATGAAGGCATTATGAGCTGGAATATGGACCACCATAGAGAAAGACTAGAATCATGATTATAGTTTGTAGATTATTGTAGACTTATATAAGAGGCTAGACATTGGGCTACATTCTGACCCAAGTTAAGACAAATCGAAGGCAAATTAGGACCTCCAGAAAAAGCTTCAAGAGTCTCCTGAGCACAGATGAGGAAGATTTAATGTCATCAAAAGTTTATTCAGTATCATAATTAGAAAAAAAATGTATAGGGATACATTGAGTAGAGAAGGTAGAATAACATCTAAATTAAATATTTGTCCTTTTCCAAAGATTCAGCAATTGTCCTACCAGTGTAGGACAAAGATTGAAGGGAATAAAATGCCAACGTTTAAACAATCACTCAATAGTCAGTAAACTCAAAGATGAGGCAAGTAGACAAAACTAAAGAGAAATACGAACTCAGTGGATACTGTTTATTTAGAATGCAGCCATTTAGAATTTCTTCTATAGTATTTTCGCATGGGATAGGAAAATAAAAGACAAACAGAAAGCCAATGGACTAACTCCTAATGTACACAGTGCTTTACATTTTCTCTAAGCATACTTTTCCTTATTGGATCCTTAAAATAATTCAGTGTTAGGCACTGTGCCAGAGTCTCCCCCACATTAGCCCCCAAGTGATATTTATCTTTGTATTTTCACACAAACAGACCCTGAGAGGCAATAAGTTTTTCCTTTGACCTGTCTTGTTTTCCACAACATTATCCAGAGAAGCAGATTTATCAGTGACTGAAAATGCAATAGAGTACACAGGGGAAATTGGAGAAGAGGCATTTTATATCCACTGAAACGTGTATAGTCACCTTATTAATTACCAAAAAAAAAAAAAATCTAAGCACTAAAAATAAGTGACATGGTTACCAACTTACTAATTAGAGAACTCGACAGGAGGCTAAGTGATGTGACCATCTCATTCCAGATTGCAATTCATGATTAGAAAAGCAACTTCCAGGACCTGCCACAGAATTAGTGGAGAGTCATTATAAGCTGTTCTACAGCCCTGTGACCTCCAGGCATACGGTGGGAAGGGACGGTCATAAAAGCATGATGATTCACAAGACCTGACAAGATATTCAGCATCAATTTGGTATCCAATGCACTAGCCTCTTCAGTTATCCGTCACTCTTCCCATTTCCCCAACCCAATCTTGTTTATTCCCCGAAAATAGGAGCTAGTATTTATAGAAGCCTCATGATGTACTAACCATTGTTCTCAGCACTTTTCATGTACTAGTCATTTAATTATCACAACAGCCCTATGAGTAGGTGCTATTTTTTGCATATTCATTTACAGATGAAATGGCCACGACAGAAATAGGTTAGGTAATTTACCCAGCTGGCACACGGCTGGTGAGTGTGAGAGCTGACATTCAAGCCCAAGCAACGTGGGGTTTGTTCTCTGTTCTCTAAAACTGCTAGGCGAGACTGTCTCCATTTTTCTTTCACATCGGAATCATTTCTTTTCCGCGATACTACAACAGCTTCTTAACTGGTCTCCATTAAATGCCTCTTTTCACATTATTTTTTTATTATAAAAATAATATACAAATGCACTCTATAGGTAGATAAAATAGCAAAATACCATGAATAAGACAAAATCCCATTTGACCACCAGCTGCACTCCCAAGGTTCTCCCCAAGTTCCGATGTGTCTCCTCCTAGATGTTTTTCTGCATATGTATGTGTCTTTAAAAATATGCAGTATGGTTTGATAGATTTTTTTTAAATGAATGTGCAAATTGTATCAAATTGTATTTTTCTATTTACCCATATGTCTTCAAGAGCGTTCTAAATCAAAACAGTGTGACCTTTGAAAGAAGAGCCCATTCCCTTTCTTGAAAAACTACCCCCACCCCCCAAAAAAGATATCATAACTCTGTTGAAGGGTTTTAGTATCGTTTTAGTATCAGTGGAATTAAGGAAAGTCCCCCAAAGGAAAAGACTAGAAAAAAAAAATTTAAAGGAGTAACAAGTTGAGTGGTATCTCCACAGAAGGACGAGGAGGACCGTTTTAAGGCAGCTAATACAGAGGTAAAACAATCCATAGGTTTTCCCATGCAGTTAGGGCCAGATTCAATTTTTGATAAAGTCTGTGTAGACAACCAGAACATTCTGTTTCCTTGTGCATCTCATTCCTGTAGCAACCTGGCACACTAGAATAACATTATCTGATCTAATGTTTTCATGGCTTGAATGTGTTTGCCTCTTAACTTGTGGACTATTTCTAGAATGTAAGCTCATGAAGACCAGAGTTACCTCTCTCTTATTTCCTGTTGCAGCAGCATGACCTAGCCCTGTACGTGGCATGCGGTTGGAACTCAACAAATATTTATTTGAATGAGTGAATGGAGCCCAAGGTGTATGGCTAATTCTGATTACCAAGGCTTCATGAATTCTATGCCTGCATTTTTTTTCAAGCCCTAGACAACAGGATGATTTGATCACCCACGGCCACGGCACACTGATCTAAGCAGTTATAGATCTACAACAGACATGAATAATACCCTCCGGTGGCAGACTAGGACGAGCTTCAGTTTTAGAGCCAGTTAGCTGAGTTAACAAACATCTCCGCCATTTGCTTGCTGTGTGACCTTGGGCAATTTTCTTAACCTCTCTTCAGTTTCCTTATCAGTAATAACCAAGACAATAAACCTTTCAGGATTTAGCGAGGGCTAGATGAAAAACAAAATGTGCTAAAGCATCTAATAACATGTGAGACATTGAGTAAGTACTTGGTAAATGTCAGTTCTCCACCTATTTCTCCTTCCACCCACTCACTGCCCCCTTACTAATAATAAGACTTGGAGTTTATTTACCCCGATTAGTATTCCTCTTCTCTTGTTTCCATTTGTGGCAATGGGGGAACAATTTTTTTTTTTTTTTCTTTTCCAGGGCTGACCTACTGTTCTGTTGGAATCAGTCCCAGGGTTTGGGCTCTAGAGATTGCTTTGGACTGTGAAGCATTATGAGTCAATTCCAAGTACTATAGCACGTAACGGCACTGGGTATTGAAAAAAATTCCAAATTGTTGTAGCTATTTTATGGAGTGAAATGTATATCCAGAAGTCTATAATAGAGTTACCAAATATGGTGTTCAAAAACCCAAAAACCATCCAAAAATGATTCATCTCCTCAGAGAAATAAATTGCTATGTTGAATATTAAAACAGACACCTTGCTCTTGAGTCTAAAGTTTTCTCCAAAGGTCTCACAATTATAATTTCAAAACTGAATGTGATTCAAAGAGGGAAAGATAGAATCTGTTACTTCCACCAGATTTAGACTTTTGCCCTGTGATACTCTTTACCCAAACCCCGCCATTTCTGCTACTCCAAATTCTTTTGAATCTACCTAAAAGCCCCTTATTTACAGAGTCTTGGAGTCTCAGCAACAATTGCATTTCTTCTGTCAGGTACACACCCTAACAAGTCATTCCAGGGCTTTGAGAAGAATTTAAGGAGACTCAGCTGAGCACCAACTTTCCCTTATTAAAAATCTCCCTCTTCCCCAGCATGAAGAATGTCTTCCCACAAATCACTGGGGCAGAACCTTTGAGCTGCTACCTGCATGAATGATCTCTCAGCAATTAGACATGTCTTTAAAGCATGATATACATTACTTCTCAACTTCATCCTGCATTACAACCTTAAGCAATGCCCTGCTTGATGAAAGCGATGTTTCTACTATCCTGGTTAGGTTCCAACCACAATGTTGGAGTGGAGATCAGTCTGAGTAGCCTATAAATCTTGTTTAAAGGCGTGAATCGAGTCCTTGCTTTGAGACATGGGGAGTTGGAGTATTTTCTTCATGTGCTCTTCGCCTGAAGATTACATTTTCCTCGAAGATTTAACAAGAGCCACCCAGTTAGAATTATATGCAGTAGGATTAGCTAAACACACTAGACCCTAAAGACAAGTACCAGCTGGATTACTACGCCAGCTCACCTATTCATGAGAGCTGATCTCAGAGTTCTTTATTCACATAAAGCTCAAAACCCTGAGAAATTCCCATATCACTCATGCATCATCACAAAAGAAATCCGAAGTGGAAATTAACAGCTAGATGGGTCTAAATAGACCTAGAAAGAACTGTATTCTCTCAATTCTGGATTCCAAGATTTTTTTTTTTTTTTTGCTCTAAATATGCAGCTAAGACATGCATCCAGGTCATGCACAGTTTGCTGTGAGCTTTTGTCATGTTCAGTCCATTTCATGGAGAAGCCAACGGAGAGAATCAAACCAGTTTAAGGAAACTAGTTGCACATAAATATCCATGGGAAAGTGGGGTGGATGAGAAATGGGAAATAAATATACCGTATAAGCTAACTAAGTATTAGCCCTGCAGGCCAAGTATTTTCTGGGAAGAGGAGTTGGGTATCCAATCAGGAGAGTCACTTCAGTACCTAGATCTTTCCATTGCCCTGATCATTCTTTGCGTGCCATATGTCTTTCCAAGACTTGGTGTCTGACTGAAAAATTCCCCAAAATCTTGAAGTACAGTGCATTGTATAATATTGTTAGTTCCTTAAAGCAGCTTGTTCAAGCACCTTAATTCTTTAAAGATGGAAAAGAGACAAACAGAAATGCAGGCTATAAAATCCATCCTTGGAATAGTTTATCAGCTTACTGGTTAACTATAATATTCCATTAGCAATAAGATACAGCAAAGATGAACACATTACCTAAATACAGACACATTTCAAACGGACCAGAATCACAGCCCAGTTAAGATTATAAATTAAAATTTAGATTTCTTCTCTCTCTCTCTTTTTTCTTCTTAACTGTTTTCCTTTTATTTTTCTTCTTTTTTTCTCTTTCTTTTAAAAGGAAAATGTACCCCAACCTCAATACAAGTTAAACCACTAACCCACTTAAATTATAGTGGTAAAATCAAAGTTTTGCTCTGGAAATTGGGAGCTGAGATCTATTTTGTTACATATCTTGTAAAGTCATCCACCCTTCCAAGGAAATCCAGGGATACCATTGTTTCTTCGTTGACCATACAACAAATTTTAAACTGTCAGTCATTTCTTTGCTGCCTTTCTCTTGGTGGTGAGGAGTGGGTTTGGGCGGAGCAGGGCGGAGGTTGGGAAATTGGTCAGCGGAGCATTTTTTCATGCTTCAATTAAACTGGCTCACTAGGGTACAAGAAATTCCTTAGATGCTACAAAATTTTGTCAAATCCTTAAAACAAACTTCTAAGTTTTGAGGGGAGGTCACACCCATTTAATTTTTTACTTTTGAAGTTTTTTTATTTATTTTGAAAGAGAGAGAGAGAGAGAGTGCCTGCATGAGCAGGGGAGGGGCAGACAGAGAGAGAGAATCCAAGCAGGCTCCCCACTGTGGAACCCAACACAGGGCTTGATCTCAGGAACCCTGAGATCATGACCTGAGCCAAAATCAAGAGTTCAACACTTAACCGACTGGGTCACCCAGGCACCCCTTTAAATGGGGTTCTCCAGATATGCCATTTGGTAATGCTGAAACCAAAATAGCTCAAGGGGAAACAAAAAAGCAAAAAACAGAAAACACTGACAGCTCGAACATACCAGCAGTTTTTCAAGGGCAAAGACTAAGACAAACACACGGTGAACAAAAATCTTCTTCTCATATAAAAGTCAGCGTAAAACACTTTGAGGTGAGTTAGAATGATCTGCTTATAGTATCGACTCTAGAAATGTGCCTGTCAGTGTCCTGCTTGGTAATACTTCATTCACCAGTCCCTTACAACCACCAAGATCCAATTCAGCAGCTACCCCAAATGGCCCAAAATGCCCTATGGGAAATTATGCAAATTTCTCTTCCTAAGAACAGCCGAAAGAAAGAAAGAAAAGAAGAAAAAGGAAAGGGAAACAACACCTCTGACCAGAAGAATTGGGTCACAGGATGAGAGAGACACCATTCTCTTGAATGTCATTAATTCTTGATTTTTAAGGAAACATGGTTCCCATTAGGCCTAAGAGAGTTTCTTAAATGTGACCTACATTCAAGCATAATTATCTTTCTTTCCCAATTGGCAAACATATACTGCATAACCTCCTTATAAAATCCCATAATTAATGCAGTTTTGAATGTTATGAGCCAGATTATCTGACCTAAAATGTAGTAAGATCTATAATAGTTGAAGACAATTGGAATAGTCGGCCTCTATCTTAGCCCCGCCCCCAATGCTGGGAAACAACAGCTTTTCCTTCATGCAACATGACATATTTTGTCAGTGCAAGGTTTCAGGAAGCTCACTGAGAGGAGAAGTTAGGAATGCTACATTCTGATCGCATTTTCAGGAATAATTTTAAACGACAGTTAAAAAGTACAGCCAGGGCGAAAACTAAGCATTTCACGTGAAGCTTTATGGAAGCAGAAAATTATTCTGTAGACAGACTAAGTTATTTTATTTGTGCTGTTGGATTTATTGGGTTTTATCAAGTACATAGGGGACAAGGCATGGCTCAAGAGGAAAAGCACTGGAAGGTTCCCATCCAAGCACCAGGTCAGCCCTCAGCAGTTCTATGCTCTTCAGCCTGTCACTCTGCTCTCTCAGAAACTCCATTTCTTATCTGGAAAATGAAACAGCAATGCCTATTTCACAGTGTTATTTTATAGACCAAATGTAAGCATTTGAAGTCATTTATGTCTCAAAAGCATTAAGCAAATGTTTGACTCATTATCACGCCTTCAAATGTTAAGAAAATAGCCAAAGAGAGGACACATATTAAAAGGCATATTAAAGTTGTCCACTGAAAATGCAGTCTTACAAATGATGTGGACTATAAATAAATACTGAATATGCATCAGAAATTTCAGGTCGTACAAATGTGCCTTCAAAACTTAACATGAACTTCCAGATAAAGATAGCAGATCGTGCACATTATATTTATTTTCTCTTCCATCCAGAAGCCCAGTAAAATGTCACTAAAGGAATGCAAATGAGTAAAAACTCACAAGATAAAATAAGAATAAGAGGTGGTTATTAGCCGATAAAAAAAAATTTCAACAAATTTTTAGAAGATGACAAGTGAATGGAGACAGGCTAACAGATGAAAGGCATCTGAAGAGGTTAGCTTAGAGTAAAATAAAGGAAGGTCAGGTGGTGTAGTAACAGAGATGGAGATAAGCTGTCTAGAAGAACCACTGAGATGCTCAGAATTCTGAAACTCAGACACAGTAGGGGTGGGAGTGACACATAAAACTGAAAAATCGGGGAAGTCAATCAAAATTCTGTTTACGGGACAGTTGATTTAGCCAGTATATAAATCATAACCCCAGTCATGATGTTTGCCTCCATCTAAAATGTGAACAGAAAACCAACAATTCCCATACATTTGAGAAAGTCTCGAATATGGGAGATTCTGACCAAGATAAACAAATGGGAAATACTGATAAAAGAGAGAGCGAGAGAAAGAATATGAAGACAAGATATTTTTACACGAATTCTAATATCCTTGGAAAGATCCAAGAATACATTGCATCCATTGAACAAACAAAGATATACCATCAAAAAAGAACAAACAGAATAAGAAGGAAACTTGACTTAAAAAAAAATGATTGCCAAAAGGAAAAAGAAAAATTTTAGAATTCAAAATTAAGAAAATCTCTCAGAGTGTAAAATAAAAATAGACAAAAGGATCAAATGAGGAGGACCAATAGATAATTAGTAGGAATTATGAAAAATAAGTAGCCAAACTGGAGGGGAAGAAGCCATTAATCTGAATGACACAGGAGAATTTTGGATAACTGAAAGACTTAATAGCTGAGATTGGACTAGCCTATCGGTGGCTGTAAAAAGACCTCCATCTGGATCATTGCTGGAAGAAAAAAGCAGAAAGAAAAATCAGATGGGGTAACTACACTTACTGTGGTGAGCACTGAGTAATGTATAGAATTGTTGAGTCAATATGTTGTACCCGTGAAACCAAAATAACATTGGATGTCAGTTACTTCAATAATAAATTAAAAAAAAAAATAAAAATCAGATTATCAAAGAGTAAGAACCAAGCTGGCATTAAATCTCACATCAGCAGTACTGAGTGGTCAAGAAAAAGGAACAATGCCTTTAAAATTCTGGGGAAAGTTATTTTTAAACTACATTTTCGACACCTAATTAGATTACCATTCACATGTGAACATAGATCACACTTGTGTGTGCTGATTTTCCTACATTCAAAGAATCAGAACAGTGACATCTCACAATTTCTTAAGACTTCTGTTGAATATGTACTGCAGCAAAAAGGAAGTAAACAAAGAGCAAAAGACTTGAGTTCCAGAAATGAGGAAATATACCAAAAAAGGTAACACTAAGATGATCGCTGTGTAGCAGGCCTGTAGAACAAGTACAGACAAGAATAGCTAGATGAAGAGGCTCAGAAGAAAGAAGTTTCTGGATGAACAACAACAACAGCAAAATGAGAACACACGAAAGGCAAGTAGGATACGGGAAAAAAATGCAATTAGAAACTCTAGGAAAATTAAAAGCTGTACAAGAAGTATAATAACAATACACTATGTAACGCTGCAATAAACCGTATAGAGCCCAAAGGTAAACACCATTTATTGCTGTACAATTTTAGGATCAACCTATAGACAAGATGTCAGAATTGGATTATAGAGCAGAAGGCAAACATTAATGCCCTTGAAATTGTAGAAGTACAGGTTACAATAATTGGGATAGAGAAGTGAGAGAGAAGTACTAAAAAGATGGGGACTTAAATTGTCTATTATTAGAGGAATAAGTATATTATCTAAAGTTGCATAGGTAACTAAGAAACCTCTAAAGCAAAGATATGACTAACAGAAGGTATTGAGTGACCTAATTGAGTTACAGTCTCATCTATCAGCATAAGAAGACAATGTACAATAACTAAAACTAATAACCCAAGAATGAGTAGGACAAGAGTACTGTTTAGAGATGCAGAGGTAAGTAACAAAAAGAAATGCTACATAAGTTATAAGTCACATGTGAGAAGATACTAAAGACAAGGATGGGCAGGGAACTATTGCTTTTCAGTGTAAACGCTTCTAACATTTGTTGCCCTGTGCAGTTTTGCTTTGGGAAACCTTTTTTAATTATTAATATAAAAATCCAAGTCTATAAATTTTATTTCAAAATGTAGAATCCACCCTTATACACAAACTGATCAAATTTCTGTAAAAATTAAGTGACAAAGTATTCTTCTCCAATACATTTAATTATATCTAAAACTAACCATATTATCAGAATGGGGAGATGCTCACTTTATTTTGGTAAACAGTCACTAACGAACTCTCACGTGTTCCAAACCCAAGATGTAATGTATCTTCAAATTTCCCCTCCATTTGGAGACATCTGCGCTCATCGATTTACAATGCGCACGGGCTGCCTGATTATTTTATTATGTCATTTGCTACTGCAGGAATTATTCATGATCATTCACCAGCAAGCTGAGAACACATGGGGCTGATATCTTGATTCAGAACCCTAACCTAAAGTGGATATAAGTACTTGGTAAATTTAGAAGTGAATTGCACTCCACTACCACAACCTTTCCTCATCTACCTTCATATACATTTATCACCAGGAGCCACAGGTGCATTTTGCGTGGAATGTCCTTTGTGAGCAGCAGAGAACAAAGGGAATTTCCTGCAAAATGATGCTGAAACATGATCACTGATGTATATTATCTTGCCAGCACCTTGCCTATTGAGTATCATCTCTGGCTATTATTCAGATAATGTTCTCTTTGGATGGGGTAGGACAAGGATGAGAAGTCCACTTAAGTGCTCAAACAGTACCCTCTGCTGGTCGATTTTGCGCTGAAGATCTGATTTGTAGCAGGGCTTAGTCCCACTGACAATACATGGAAAGGAGAGAATAGAAAGCAAGGTGAAAACTCTAGACCAGGAGGTAAAAGGCAAACACAAATAAAAACCGACTAATTTTAGTTATGTGAAAGGAAATGGACATTTTAGGCATCATGCCACATAGCTGATGCGTAGATACGTAATTAACTCTTAACAAAATACATTCTTCTTACAAAAAGGATATATTAATGAGGGATCGTGCATATTGCATTCAAATTCTCTGCTTTGCAAAATGGTCCATCACATGGTCCCCCAGTGAGTTTCTCTTGTGTTCTTAACATGCGATGTGACTTTTGCTCTGTCTTTCAGGAACGAATTAACTGTGTAAAACAAAGTGGTTACTTGCATCACAGCCCAGGGTCCTTACACCATACCGGGGGTGTCTGTATTACTTGACATGTTTATAAATGTTTAGAAAAAACTCAAAATTAATTTTTTGCTGTCTTGCTAACATGTAAGGAGCAGTGGTTTGGAGATAGCAAGATTACTTTATCTGGCCAAGGAAGGAATGGGTAAAGATGTCTCCGGAGCAGGGCTATCTTATGATCTACTTTGCTTAGTGTAGTCGAACTGCTTCATAAATTGAAGGGCAGTTAAAAACTGGTGCAGAGCTACATTTAGAAACATAGAACCAGCATTTTTTATACATTTCATTAAAAATTAATCAAATCTTCAGCTCTCCCTGCCTATCGTGGTAGAATTTGTAACGTATAAAGTACATCCCATTCTCACTGGGTATTTGCAGCCCTGTATGTTGAGAAAAAAGTCAACATATTTTAAGCCACTAAATAGCAGTATGTGTGACTGATCTTTATTTCGTCTCCTCCAAAGTAGGAGCGGGGGGAATTCAAACGCCCATGGGCACCATGAAATGGTACATGAGTGGCACACTCTGAGTTTCAGGAAAGGCACAGGGTTTTCTTGGTGTGCCTTTCATCTGTGATCAAGACCAGGATAGAGAGAAAACTCCACTATAAGAAAAGCAGCAGGTCAAACATGATGAGTGGTGACTGAAGTGCTGGGAAGACAATAAGGAGAAGGAACGCTGAGGAACTGGGGAGCGTATGTGCCGCCCAAGCTGATCAGACACCTGGAATTTGTCATTGTTGCGAGAAGCCCTGAGGACCAAGGGGTGCCAGATCTTACGCTTTTTCAAGAAGAGTCTGAAGTCAGAATATTTATACATTTCCTCTTTGAGGCTCGAATTTTTCCAGAGGAACCTGTGAGCCAAAACAAATATCCACAAACTAAATTTGTCCCCGGCCAGCAGTCTAATGACCACAGACGAAAAAACTCTTTCCTCCTGCTTCAGGGCCTTTGCACATGTCTTTCATTCTGCCGATAATCCTCTTTCCCATTCCCCTTCCCTTCCTCCTAGTCCACCACATCCCTCTGGTATCTACGCAATTGCCATTGCTTCCAAAAAAGTCTTCCCTGGCCCGGGAGATTAGATTAGGTCCCCTTGTGACCTGCTCTCCCACCTTTTGGTGCCTTTCCATTGTAGCACACAGCATGCTTTATAATTATGTGTGTAATTGTGTGCTTATTTGATTTATTTTCTCCTTAGCCATGTAGGCAGAGGTCATCTCTCTTTTGTTCAGGAGGATATTGCTCATCATAAAATAGGCATTGTTGAATAAAAGGGTAATGGTTTGAGTTTTTTAATTTTGTTTAACGTTTTTTTGAGAGAGAGCATGTGCACGAGTTGGGGAGGGGCAGAGAGAGCAGGAGACACAGAATCTGAAGCAGGCTCCAGTCTCTGAGCTGTCAGCACAGAGCCTGACGCGGAGCTCAAACTAACCAGAGCCGAACGCTTCACCACTGAGTCACCCAAGTACCCCAAGGCTCTTAAGTCGCTCTTTACACGGGCGCCTGGGTGGTTCAGTCAGTGAAGTGCCTGACTCTCAATTTTGGTTCAGCTCATGATCACGTGGTTCATGAGTTGGTGCCCTGTGTTGGGTTCTGTACTGTCAGTGTAGAGCCTATTTGGGATTCTCTCTCTCCCTCTCTCTCTGCCCCTCCCTCATTCTCCTCTCTCTCTCTCTCTCTCTCTCTCTCTCAAAAATAAATAAATAAGCTTAAAGAAAAAATGTTTTTTAAAAAGTAACTCTTCATAGGTGTACCTGAGCCGCTTATCTATGGTAATATCACAGGAACCCTGAGATTTTGCCTTTAGAGGCAGAAAGCTCTTGGTCTGATAGCCCATCAGCTGTGATGTTACCTAGTTGCTGAACCTCTGGGAGTCTGTTTCCTCATTTAAAAAGTGGGACTTCACAGGTTTGTGCAGAGAACTAAAGATGATGCATTGCAGTGCTAACGCATAGTGAGCGGTCAACAGTATTACTTATTATCATTACCACTCCTATTAACAGTTTTCTCCCACTAGCTTGTCCTCTTGTCCTCCTGGAGCATTGGGGGAGGGGGGGGTGGCAAATCCGAGCTAACAGTCCCACTGTCGTGCCTCTGACCTCAGGACAGTATTCTTCCAACTATCAGCAGCATTCCCCAAGCTAATCAGTATTCAGGGAAGTCAGACCTGAAAGAGGTTTTATAATCCAGTGTCCTAATCTTAGAATTTTTTTTAAGTCAGAAAGACTTATGCACCACTAATCTTTCTTGATTATGTCATTGATCTTAATCAATCCCTTAAGAACCCTTGATATGTATTTTAGGCACACCTGCCAGGAATGAGTTACAAACTTCAGATGGATCGATGGACATATTATCCCTAGGGCAGGATGCATGATTTCTGGATTTACAATATCTGGGAAGGAGACACTGTGGTATGTGTCATGGAAAGCAGGTCAAGTTGGATCCAGGCTTACCTGGGTTCAGATTTTTTGTCACCAACCAGCTCTGTGGTCTTGGCCAAATCATTAGCCCCCCCCGCCCCCCCCTGTAAAACTAACCCCGGAAGACCTCACGGAGGATTGAAGATTACAGATAACACGTGGAAACATCCTGTCACGGAAGAGATGCTCAATGAATGACAGTGACATAGTAAAAGGGAAATTGAGCGTTGAACTCCCCTCCTCCCTAAACTACCCCACCTCCCTAAAATGAAATTCCATTTAATTTATACAAGATAGCACACACCATAGCAGGCTGATTGTCTACTGTAAATCATAAGATTTCAAACTTACAGTGGAAGAAATAAAGCAATCTCTGGAAAGTTTAGGATCTTTGCTAGCCTGGGCCAAAAGTTTGACTGTTATGTACACAGCTTTTAGTCCTCTGTTTTCTCAGGAAAGCAAAGAGGAACCTGAGCCCAGGAAGCCAGCACCTGCAGCCCTCTCCCACTATAGACTCTGCTTGCAGCATCCACTCCTAAAATCAGGCTGGTCTGTTACGTGACTCATTTCTATACCTCATCATACCAAGATGTCCATGAGTTTCTCTCTCCGTCTTATTTTTCAATGCCTCACACTAGCTTCCCTGGTTCTTTGCCTCCCCTACCAATTGACCGCAATAGGGGTCATCATTATTGTTTTCCATTCCAGGCTTCCTCAGTTCTTGGCTCTATCCACATGGCATCACTCCCTGAGTCTGGCTGGGGTACCTGTTTGTCACCCAGACTGAGAACACAGGATCTTTGTCTGATGTATGTTTGTTTTCCCAACAGCTGGTACATAGGAGGTGTTCATATCTGCCCACAAAAGAAACTAATAGTGGCTGGTTTAAGCAAGACAAGAATTTATCTTAAAAATGTTGAGTAGGGGACGCCTGGGTGGCTCAGTCGGTTGAGCGTTCGGCTTCAGCTCAGGTAGTGATCTCACGGTTCATGTGTTCGAGGCCCGCATCAGGCTCTGTGCTGACAGCTTGGAGCCTGGAGCCTGCTTCAGATTCTCTCTCTCTCTCTCTCTCTCTCTCTCTCTCTGCACCTCCCCTGTTCATGCTCTGTCTCTCTGTCTCTCAAAAATAAACATTAAAAATTTTTTTTTAATAAAATCAAAAAATGTTGGATAGTTCCCAGACTCTCCCTAAAGCCGGAAGTTCCAGACTCTAAGTCTGTGCGGCTAGGAACAACGCCTCAAAGAACACCGGATGGACAGCATTCATCTGGCAAAAAGACACTTCTGCCCTCTCCCTCCACAGTTTGGGACAATTTGGGAGCAAGTTACCCCCAAAAACTCCGGGACGGCTCCCCAGGCCTGTCTGCAAGGGAGGAGGGAAGGTTGATATCTAGCACTTTCAGCTTCTCACATGAGAGATGGCCTCGTGCCCAGAAAGACTTAAAACGTAAAGAACTCCTCCATAGGATAAGGTTCAAATGCTGGGCAGCCAAGATTAAAATACAGCAAAAGTCATTGCTGTACCTACTGCTTCACATTGACTGGAAGCCAAGTTCTCTTGTGTTTTGGTCCGCTTAGCACTCACCACGGCACCAGAAAATTCTAGTGCTCACTACCTGTTTGTCAGAATAACTACACGAATTTTCGCTATAAGGCCACATCGTTTCTTACTTCCTGGGCTCCCTTCACATCCACCCTGACTCCTCCTTTTGTCCTGAACGTTTACAGCAGCCCTGACTGTGGCCCCCAGAGTGGACGCTGAGAACAACACGCTGTGAGCCCAGCGGCCACACTTGCTCCCCGTCCTTCTGCACGGCTGGCACCAGCCCCAGAGCTGCCCCGCCGTCTCTGCTCTGGCTTTGTCGTCTCTTTCCCGTCATTCCCTTGCCCTTTGGGCTTGATGACTGCATTTGGCTCACTGGCTTTTTGACCCCAGACACTTCGCAGTGTTTCTCAACAGGGGCCCTGTGAGCCTTCCGTGCAGAACAATTCTTTGTCGAGCAGAACTGCCCCTGAGGTGGCAGACGCTTTAACATCCCTGGCAGTGCTCATTTAAGGTCAGGACCCTTCTACGGTCTAGGTGAAGAGCAGAAAAACGGATACATACACCTTTCCAAACTGAGCCTAGTTTGAGGTGGGGAGAGGGGAGAGCACGGCCCGCTGCGGGGAAGCACCGCTTTTGTAAAGCCTCTGCTCACACACAGCACCTGCCCAGCTCCCTGGTTAGATCACAGCCTCCCAGCTCGGCAGCTCGGGGCTTGCCCCCAGCTAGCTGCCCACGGGGACATGCAAATTTCCATGTCCCCTGGAGGCGGAAGTTGGCTGTTCAAAATTGACGTTTGGAAAAATTACGAAACGATAATTGAACGGAGTCATATGGAACTGGACTTCATATTCCTGTGTGATTTGGGCAAAGCACTTCATCACTCCGAGCTCAAATTTCTTCAGTTGTAAAACAGGAGGTGTTTTACGTCAGGTTCCCTAGGAGTAGAGCTTGAGTTGGAGACTTTTATTCAAGCCGTTTATTGGGAAAGAGTATTTCCCAGAGAAGGGGAGGAGGGGAAGCAGGATGGGGCAGGGGAAAAAAAAAAAAAAACAAACAAGGAAACTCTGAAGCATAAATGACATCGGTTTGTCTGGCCTTGAGATAAGGGAACTGGCCTTTTGTACCCCTGGGTCAGTCAGGCGTGGGCCGAAGTCTGGGTGGGGAGGCTGTTCCCATTGGCCAAGGGAAGCCTGCCGCTCCCCATCCCCAAGGAAGTGGTGGTAAATTGTTAATCAGCCATTTCTCACAGCAGCCAAGGGATGGATGAGTGGCAGTAAAGGGGAGCTGGGCAGGGCGCCAACAGCATTTGTCACGGGAAATGATGATACAATACGTACCTCAAGAAATATGGCTAGCACCTTGTCTGGTACACAGGGAGTACTCAGCAAATGGTTTTATTGAGTGGCGCGAATGGAGAGCCTGCAGCCGGTGCTCTCCGGCAGGTGCGGTGGGGGCGCTGCAGGCAAGGAGTCCATCAAGTTCTCATTCCCTCTCAGGAGCCCAGAGCATCCCCAGCCTAACCTTCACTGGGACTGACCCCCACCCCCACCCCCAGCCTCTGTGCCCTGCGAAATGTCTATTATCTACCACTTTCATAATGCACAGAATGCACAAGTCTTACAATACCAAAAGTATAAATAAGGAATCATTGAAGGAAGATGGTTGTCCAAGTCTTTAGAGCTTTCCAGAGATACAGGGTGTGTGGATATGCATAAAGAGGGATATTTTTGCTTCTATTGGAAGGGGGAGAAGAGAGGGAAGGAAGGAAGGAAGGAAGGAAGGAAGGAAGGAAGGAAGAGGGAGGAAGGGAGGGAGGGAGGGAGGGAGGGAGGGAAGGAAGGAAGGAAGGAAGGGAGAGAGGAAGGAAGGGAGGGAGGGAAGGAAGGAAGGAAGGAAGGAAGGAAGGAAGGAAGAAGGAAGGGAGGAAGGAAGGAGAAAGGGAGGGTGGAAGGGAGGAAAATACCAAGAAACATTTGTGGGACATTGGGGGAAAAAAAAGTCATGCATTTGATGACACTGTGGCAAAGAGAGAGGAAATTAGAACTAAGAATAAAGAGAGAGGAAAGCAGGACACAGGGACTGACTAAATCCACCAGATTGAGGGCCAAGACTTTGTCCAAAAAAGGAGCAAATAAATTTTCAGGAAAGTCACAGGCTCTGACTGGTGAGCAGAGAGAAAGATAAGCAGAACTCACTGAAGGTGATTTGCAAAATCACCCACAACTTTCAAAGATTTGAAAAGCTTTCTTGGAAATGGAACACTTTATTTCTTGGATATAGATACAATGTAAAATACAGAGGGACCAGACTGTTTCTGTCACTGCTGTCACACAATAGGGCATGATACTTTGCCCTTTCAGTTTATCATAATCCCTGAGGGCTCCCACAGGTGCCTTCACTCTGTTTATTTGTCCCTCTTCCTAAAATGCCTTCCCCCACTTTATATATATAGATGAAATCATTCAGCAAGCACTTACTGGGGTCTATGACAGGCTCAACATTGTGTTTACAGTGAGGATAAAGTAGTGGGAAAAAATTAAGCCACAAATACTTTCTTCAAGAATCTGACAATCTGGGGTAGGGTGAGGTAGTTAGAAATTTTAAAAATAATTACATTAATAGTTTCATAAATATGTATTATAATCGGTGCTCTAAAAACCAATCATGTAGTGCTTTGAGTGTTTTATTATGTATTACGGGGTCTCTCCTTGTTAAGCTAAAGGGAGTCAAAGCCCCAAAAAGCCTGTCAGTTTCCAAACTGTAGTGTTTATTGATGAAATGATCAACACACACACACACACACACATACACACACACACATACACACACACACACACACACACACACACGGGAATAATTACCAAATTATCTCAGAACAGGGGCTATCTTGTTCCTTGGAAAGGAACACTCGGCAAGCTTCTGAGATGCTGGCCATGTTCTATTCCTTGTCCCAAGTGGTACTCATATGAGCATTCACTTTATAATTCATTAACATATACATTTTTTGGTATACTTTTCTGTATGTGTGTCCTATGTCCCCATGACAAAGTTTTAAAACAAAAGTCTGGCCATTTCTTTTCACAAAATACAGCCTGCTATAGACTATAGAGTCAGGCGGTCCCTGTAAGAGAAACTTGTGCTGAGCTACTTTTCAGCAAGATCCAAAGGGACAGATACTTGAGAAGGTGGCATAGGAGTGACTAAGTCATCTTCTCCCTAGGCCCCAAGGATGCTCACTTTAGCTGATCTGTGCAGGAGCCCAAAATGCAAAAGCAAGATATACAGGGCCAGGTGATGTTTCCAAACAGAGGTCATGAAGGGAACGGGGCTTTACCGTAAGGGATTATCCTTCTGGAAATTTACCAAGAATAGGCAAAGGACACCAGGCAAAAGTATAGTCTGCAAGCAGCTGCTTGTACAAGTAACATCATGACATTCCCTAGTCTGTTGCTCTGCCAAGCCATTGCTCGGGGGGCTGGCATGCAGCAATCTCCATTACTCCATCCATGCAAGACAGCAGAGGCTGGGGGGGCCAAGAGTATGGAAGGGCCACAACTCGACAAGAAGAGCCCATGGGAGAACAGACAGTCCGGAACTGAGTATGACCCACCCAAGAAAATCGGAGAACCATCGCTCACATATAATGCTCTGCCTTGCCATTGAGTCTCCATTTTCTATTTTTTCCCTTATATTTTTGGCTTCTTATTTTAGGTGCAGTGGATCTATTCTGGTTTTCCCACAGCAATATTTTAACTATAGAGCATCTGTCACCTTGAGAGTCTGAGTGGAAGTGCTCTTCATCACTTTGTGACTGAATTCTAAGACATCATACACTGACTCTATCAGTAAGTCCCCAAAATGTGCAGTGTACCACATTCAGAAGACTCTAGTCCCCAACACCACACATGGGCGCACGCACACACATCCTGCTTACCTGTGCTGCATGACAAGCTCTATGGCATTTGTGTCCCAAAAGGATACCCATCAACTGTCTTATTTTATTTCTTTTTGCAGTTATTTTTCTTTTTTTCCACATAATTCATTTCTGTCATTACTGACAACGTATTCACCTCAGAGACAGCATTGTAAGTATTTGTTTGGAAACAGCATTGATATTGTATTTTGCTACTCTCTCGACTATCTTAAAAGTCGAGTAGATTATTGGCTGTGTAGAAATAATGCAGAGAGCTGTCACTGGAAAACCATGAGAGCTGGGCAAGTGATTTAACCTCTTTGAGCCTGAGTTTCCTCATCTATAACGAGGCACAATAGTGCATGGCTCACAGGACTGCGAAATAACTAAATGAGATAACATACTAAAGCAGATAGCACAGTGCATGGCAAACAGAAGGTGGTTAATAAATGGTGGTTAATAAACAGAAGGTGGTAAGGTCTTTCCCCTCAACTTACTGAGGTCTCTAGAGAATACCACAAATAAACACAAATGACATGGTGCATCCTGTGGATTAAAAATGTGATGTTTAAAGGCATAGGGTGTTTCTCTAAAACAACCTTTGTACATCCAAGAATAGCTCTGTTTATGACTGTGTGTTTTTATCCATCTGGGTTCACTCAACCCTCAACGTATCAGTTGGTCTTTCACATTCGGTTTAAATTTCGTTTCTCTTGAGGAAGCCTTCCCCAGACATTTCCACTCACAATGATCTCCCCTTTCTGAATTCCCTCCCCACCACAATGCAATAAACAATACTTTATGTGTGTGTGTGTGTAATTTGTGTTTGTGTGTGTGTGTGTGTATGTAGATAGATAGATAGATAAATGATTGATGGATAGATAGATAGATAGATAGATGATATGTGTGTATGTATGTGCACAATTTTTCGGAATCAAATTGTAGACCTCTAAAGCAAGGATTTAACCTATGCCTTTTTATGTTTCCAGAAGCCAACACAGTTTCCTGCATTCAAGGGCTACTGTGTATATGGTTATTGGTTGGTTGGTGGTTGGTTGGTTGGTTGGTTGGTTGATAGACAAGGACTTAACTCTTCTGTTGTAACTGTGTAACAGACCCATAAAAATCTAGAGCTCGTACAGGGGAGCAACACATCCTCAAGGAATCCAACCTACCAACTCCCCAACAGCCTCCCAAATGGCACCACTTAGAAGAGTTGAGGAGGGATCACCCAGGATCTGTGATTTGAGCCAGTTTGAGATCTACTATAAATCCAACAGCTTAATCCACTGCTCCCCTTGCTAAGCAATGAGCAGTGTTCCTTCTCCTCCCAAAACAAAAACATGCGTCTGGCTTAGCAAATGTCAGCACAGCAGCATGAGGACAAAAACGAGTGCCATTTCCATGAAGCAAAGTTACTGGGCCAACAGCAGATGCATCCGTTGGCATCAGGCAAGGTCCATTATGTAAGCAGCGGTAACACCAGAGATCAAGAGCACACAAAGCCCAAGCTTTCAGGCCTGGTCAAAAGGCCCATCTATTGTCTCTGGCAGACAGTGCCAGAGATAAAGTATCCTGGAGACACAATGTAAGGCAGGCTGAAAATGCATGTGCCAAGCCAAAACGAAAGCGAGGCTACACAATGGTAACTACTGAAGGAGCAGCTGGTCCTGGTGGCACCAGACTGTGTCTTTCAGCCCATGTCATCAACACTTGTCCATATAGTAAACATTTTCTGAAGAGGTGCCTGTCAGTTTCCATTTATTTATAAATAAGTGAATGAATAGCATCCAACTTACACATTTTTCATGGTCTTTTTTTTTCTCCCCCTTTAAATTCCGAAACCAGATGAAAAAGGACACCACATAGCAGAGCGATAACACAAGGAGAATGCAGCTCTGTCCTGGAAGGACAGTTGATGAATGACAGATGATGCACGTTGAGACAATAGAATGAGGCAGTTGCGGGCTATTGTTGGAACAAAAGGAGGTCAAATCTTATTCTTTTCTCCTGCCAGGTCACAAAGAGTTGGTCACAACTTCTCTTTAAAAGGAAAAGGAAGAATGCATTCCTAAATCAAGGCTTCCCAGGGCAGTGGGAACAAACCCAGCACTCCTTAGCTACACTATCTTGGTTGGTGGACGAATATTTCTGACCTTTTATATTGAACTCTAAGAAAGTCCTTTTAAATGCAAATTAACCATACTCATCTCCTTACCCCTCCTCTTAGAACTATCAAAATGACTGTTGAAAAATAAAACTATACGCATCCATCATGGTCCATCAGGAAGGTTTGAGTCCAGTGGTCACTGAATTAAGTTTTCAATCAGTAAAAATGGCCTTGGAGTTCTTCTCTCCTAACTCGTTCTCTCTTTACAAAACAAAAGATAAAATTTTAAAAATAGAGTCTAATTCATCTTGGGTCAGAGGGTGAATTGGAAACAATACAAACATGCAAAGAATTAAATAAATGCACCTTGTCTGAAACCAGTAATGACATTTTCTAGGCCCAATTCAGATAACAAGGGACTTCCTTTTGCAAAGCATCATGGTGCACAACAAATAGCCTGCCAGGCTTTGGGTTCAAGCCTCAGGTGACACCTACTGGCCAACTCGGTAGATTGATAACATTAATTCAATTCTGTGTCCAGGTCTGACTGTCGTCCCAACCATACGACTTTCTTTGGCCAACAGGTTTTTATCAGACACGTAGCAAGCAGAGGTTGAACAAGTGCTTGCATATTTCAGTTTGTGATCTTGTACTCAGCTATTGCCATGAGCACCCACCCGGCCCAGCCTACTAGATAATGTAAGATGAGGGGAGCATATGGAGATATCCTAGCCATCCCAGCCAAAGCAATCCCAATCTGCTGTCAGTCAGCTGATGTCCAGGCATGTTAAGTGAGCCCAGCTCAGACCGGAAGAACTGCCCAGCTGAGTTCAGCCTAAATCATCAACCTACAGACTGGGGAACCAAATAAACACTATTTTAAAGCACTGGGTTTTGTTTGTGGGTTTTGTAATGCAGCATTATTGTGGCCAAACATAACCGATATCCTACGTGATACTGGGCAAATCACTTTACCATGCAAGCTTTAGTTTCCTTCAATTTTCGCATCTGCAAAACAGATGCACGATGACTTCTTCACAAGGTGGCTGCTATGACTAAATTTATAAAATTAGATAAGGTATATGAAATTATTTAGCACTGTCCTAGCATGTAAGTGACATGTAATCTGTGAGAGTTCCTCCTGTGCCTCCTGTTCTGCGTCTAGATCTCTCCCACCAGAAGAAATGCCTTCTTAATGTTCTCACTATTGATCTCCATACTCTGTGGAGTTACTTACATGAGCCATAGTTGTACCCAGTGTTACACACTTCAGTGGAGTCCACAGATAGATTGCCAAAGATTTTTTTAAAAGTCTCCTGTGACATAGAAATTTCCTGCAACGTGCCTGGAATTTCTCAGATCACTTCAAAGACTTATTTCATGTGAGACGACAAATCTAGGGTGAAGCCTAGAAAAATACCATTGACCTCCCACTGCCTATGGCTGTATCTGAGGTTGGAGCCCACTCTTACTACAAACAGGCAGTCCAGAAGAGCCATCCCTCAAGTAACAATAGAATTTTGAATCAACACATAAGCTCCAGCACCATTAGATGGGATAATTCTGGGACGAATGGTCTATACTACCTTCCAGAGATCCCTAGAGGGATTGACTCTCAATTGCCCACCGCACTAATCTCATCTCTAGTACATTCTTTATTGGATGTTTTCTGTCTGTCACTGTTTTACTTCTCCACTGCCTTAACAACCCTTCCTAGGGTCACTTCCCCAATAAGTAGCTTACATTCAAATCCTTTCTGAGGTCTGCAACTGGAAAGTCCAAATGTAAATAATCGTGGAAACCCATCTTTGACTGAACTCATCTGAAAACCTAGATCCCAAAAGCCAGACCCTGCAAAGTATGGGAACAGAATCATTCCCTCATTTTGACAATATTCAATGCAAGTAAGACATCAAGATCTCAATGCCCAAGTTTCCGAGCAGACCTTTGGCACCTCCCTTCTGGGATTTTGTAGTAATTATCTAAATGGCCTCCCTTTTCCCAGACTTGTCCCATCCCTCTGCCGCTGGCCATTTCCCACACAACTTCCTTGTAACTCCTCTGCTTCAAGTTATTCAGTGTTTCCCCACTATCTGCATGATGAGTCCAATCTCCCTAGATTAACATACAAGATCCTTCCTGACCTGGTCATCCCTACCTCCTTCTTCTGCCTCATTCCGTACCATTTTCCTGTACCTTCCACCTTGGCCATACTAAATACCTTGCAATTCCTGATTCAGTATGCTGTGTTCTATTTCCGTGCAGTTGCATAAATTATTTCCTCAATCTGAAATCCCTTCTTCCTACATACCTATATGCTGAATCCCCGTTCCTCCTCGAAAGCCCTGATAGGGGATGGAATGAAGGGGGCAGCCATATCTACTATGTTGCTGGCTATCCCTCTAAAACGTCTCTCTCACCCATCCATTTCCCTCCAGGTCCACTCCACCATGACAGTCAGACTCCTCTATCTTACCCTCTCACAGCACCATGTACCTTCCTGCAGTACCTTCACCCAAGTTTAAATTTCATACCATATGTGAGGTTAATTGATTAATGTCTGTCTCCTGCAGATGGTAAATTCCTTATGAGAATAGGGTCAGTTCTACTCTTAACCACTAGGGGGTTCGTGGTACAAGACATGCCATAAAATAAGCATTCAATAAATATTCATCACAGTAATTTGTGAATCACTCCCTACTATTTGCAAAATTTTACCTTCAAATCACTTATATTATTTCACATCTAACATTCTATATCAATCAGGGTTCTCCAGAGAAACAGAGAAACTGAACCAATGAAATATATAGAGATGGCCATAAGAGGTGATTTAGTGCAGAAATTGGCTCATATTTATAAAGACCTAGGAGTCCCATGGTCTACTGTCTGCCAGCTGGAGATTCAGGAAAGCTGGTGGTGTAATTCAGTCTGAGTCCAAAGACCTGAGAATTAGGGAACTAATGGTTTAAATCTTGGTCTGAGTCCAAAAGCCCAAGAACCAGGAACACTGATGTGAAGAAAGCAGAAGATGGATAGGTCAGCTGAAGCAGAGTTAAATTGTCCCTTCCACTGCCTTGATATTCTATTCAACTCCTAAGTGGGTTGAGTGGTGGATGTCCACTTGTATTGGTGAAGTTGATCTTCTTTATTCAGTCTACCATTCAAATGTTCATCTCTTCCAAAGATACCCTCACAACACACCCAGAAATGATGTTTTACAAGCTATGTGAGCTTCCCTTAGCCCAGTCATACTGACACAGAAAATTAACCATCACACACTCTGTAGTAACATTTTCCTCACTTGTCAGTTTCCATCACATAACTGTCATCTTGAGAGTCCCAGGGCCTTCAAATAGTACTCTGTAAGAACTCACCTTTATTGAGTGCTGAAAGTATAAGATGATAATGCACAGAGAAGAAGGTTCATCCGGGAAGCTTTGGAGGTTGGATAATATTTCATTTGGCAGAGATGATGGCTTGAAAGAAAAGGCTTGAAAAAAAGGAGATACACAAATAAAAGCAAGTTGTGTGGGAAATAGCAAGTTGTCACTATGACTGGAAAGTGATTGGAGTGTGAGTAATGGAACAATTCAGCTGACGTGTGTTGAGGGTTTATTATATGCCAGGCACTATGATAAACATCTCACACATATTAACACTTTTTTAAAATCATGAAAGGTAAAACTCGAACAATAAATAAGGGTCAAAGTACAGAAGGCTTTGAATGTCATCTAAGAAATTATTCTTTATCTGATGACTGATAGAGGTTCATTAAAGGTTTCTGAGCAAACGTATGATGTATCTGACATCTCAAAGATGTGGTGTAGGAATATTAAGCTGGTGATAGCAGCAACAAATCTAGAAGAGGGAAAAGATGAGGGTATGGAGATTGCATTGGCCATCTCTAGAGATATCTATGAGGGTTTTCAAAGAAAGACCCACAAGACATGTCTTTTGATTACATGGCATGATAAGCAAGAAAGAATAAAGACTTAGTCCACAGACTAGATCATGAATGGCTACCCAAATGGGTAGGAAGCATTAGTGTCAAAGGGGTGAGGAATGGCTAAATAAGTTACTTGATAAGTAATATGTCTATTCCGTGTCCAAGTCAATTGGGGGGGAAAAAGGAAAATAAGCAAGAAAGATTAGACACCAAAATATCACCTTTGTTATTGATGAAGTTGATAGTGGACAAAGTGGCTTATATCTGAATAAGAAAAACAAATGGACATTCTCATACTAATGCTCATCATGCAGTACTGGTCCAGGGGGTGCCTCCTCCTGGTACACTCCCTATAGGCAGCTGGTTCCCAACTAGGAAGAAAAGAGGAAAGGACAGACCGACTTTCTCCTCTAAGCTCACCAATCATATCAAGTCACTCTACCTCCTTTGGGGAAGTTAGTGAGGGAGTGAAGAAGGTAGGTACTTAAGTTAATGGCACTCACTCCACACAAGATGTGAAGAATGAATAATCCTCCCTAATGACGTATGTAGGGGGATTGGCAAACTGTAGCCCATGGGCCAAATCTTGCCCACTGCCTGTTTTTATGCAGCTCCAAGCTAAGAACGGTGTCCATATTTTTAAATGGCAAAAAAAAAAAAAAAAAATCAGAAGAATGCTATTTCATGACCCATGAAAATTATGACATCCAAATTTTAGGATAAATTAAGTTTTATTAGAATACAGGCATATCCATTCACTTATGTATTGTGTATAGCTACTTTCATGATACACGACACAGTTGAGTAATTAGGACAGAGCCTATAGGGACCACAAGTGAAAAATATGTTTTCTCTGATCCCTTAAGAAAAAGTTTGCCCACCCCTAATTGAAACTATTGAATTCCATGCAGCCATCAAAACAAAGAGGTAGGCTACATATACTGACCTGGAAGGCGACCCATCCTATTCCATGGTGAGAAAAAAGTAGGTTGAAAAGCAGCAGATAGAGTACAAGTCCATTTTATTACAGATGCATATGCTGCTAAATAGAAGGATATTTACATATCTCCCTAACAACTCAAGCTGCCAGCAGGAATGACACGGCATGGGAAGGAATGGGCAAGAAGTAGGAAGGAATGGGTAAGAAGTAGGAGGGCTTAGACATTTGTGCATTCTGTGTTGCTTAACATCCTTGTAACGACCATTATTATTTTTGTATATAGATAAAACAAGAAGAACACAGTGATGGCTTATGCTGCAAACAGGTCAAATGAGAGGATATTTGGAAATGACTGCACGATAATCACAAAACTTCAGGATTTGGAAACCGACATCCAGTCTAAGAGCTCATTTGGTGCCCAAATCGATTCTACTACAATTTAAGCTGAATGTGAAAACCTCCAGAAGCAGGAACCTGCTGCTACCCACCAGCAGCCCATTTCATCTCTGGATAAGTTCAGTGGTAATAAAATACATCCTGACATTGTATTGAGAATTCGCCTCTCTGTAGGTTTTATTTGTTAATTCAAATTCTCTGTTGCAGGCTGGTAAGAAAAGTAATCTCTCCCATTGGAGAGTCCTTTATATATCTGAACACAGATTGCATGGAAAAATTGAGCCTTCACTTCTCCAAACTAAACACCCCTCTGTCCTTCAACCATTCTACATGTGGTGCTAAAGGAATGAAAAGAGCTAGAGTCAATGAGTCATGGAAGAGGATGGATACCTATAAAATACATGCTTTTGGAAAACCTCAGCAGTAAAGGGTAGTGATGAATTGAGATGGTAGCCGGAACAACAAAGCTGAAATTTCAAGAGGAAACCTATTTTAAGTGGAAGGAAAGAAGCAAGCATACTCTCTAGAAGGAATGATATCGGTGAAAATGGAGATGGGACCAGCAGTGGAGTATGACTGAGCACCCTGACCGAGGAAGAGAAGACACAGGTGAGAAAACAGAAGAATTTGAAAGGGAGATACATAAGATAAGTAGAAACAAATCTTCCCAGGAAAACAAGTGAGCAGGTCATGTGCTATGAGAGAAGGAGGCCAGTAATTTGTGATGAACAGGGTGGAAGGAGGGGTGGGAAAAAGTGGGAAGGAGTATGTTGTTGGAGTTGAAAACCCGCATTGAAGGTATTACAGTGGCCGCTGAGGAAACACAAGACAGAGTCAACAGGGGTTAAATATAAGAAGAGCTTAGCTTTGGTGAGGGCTGGATGTGGGAGAGAGTGGACAGGTCTCAAGGTTTAGTGGGTTTTTCCAAAAGCATTTAACTACTCAGATTTTCCCACCTCAGTCCGTCCTCCGCTCGCCTCTCCAATGCGGGGCCCAGAGTGATTGTACTATTGATTGCTGGCAGGAGATTGACAGCCCATTGCAGGAAGACGGCAGTGGCTCTTTGTCCCCAGTTACACTGATGTGTGCCTTTGTGTGTGTAGACCCATGAGTATACACCCTCATAGAAACATTATACTCTATGGGTTTATTAAAAAATCATAATGCTTTCCAAAATTTCTCAAGCCATAATAAAAGGCCAGTATTCAACAGTGTTTACTGCTTGACCTATTCAGTCAGAAATAATAGGAAATATATTAAAAGTGCTACCTTTTCCACACTCTTAACATAATGCTTTGAATTTCCCATGGCATCCCAGTGGATTACTATGAATTACTTTGCAGGCACAAATTCTGTTTGTTTTCTCTCCCACTCTAGACGATAATCTTTGAAAATGTATTTATCAAGAGCTGAAGTGGCTTGTTTCTCTACCAGCCTTCTCTAGAGGTGCATATAACAGCATGTGGAAAGAGCTAGGACATTTGAAGGGCTCTTTCCATGTGTAACTCAGAGATCATCTTGTTCCCTTCTGGTTGACTCCTTGGTCACAATTCCCATGGCTCCTCTTCTAAAATTCACCCAAGTTCCCGCCTTACTCTCCACACACTTACCCTCTCAGCTGGTATCTTCCTATTACCTGTATTGGAAGCACCCCCCCCCCAACCCATCCCCTCATCCCTGAACCCTTTTCAATAGTTATGACCTTCTGGAGTGCTGGGTCTCTGTTAAGAGAAGACAGGGAGTGGTCACACTTAAGACTCATTGACTGGATATGATGGTGCCCAGAGCTCCCGAAGCACTCTGATATTAGCATCATCTGCCCAGCTAGCAGAATAGACAGTCTCATCAAGGTTTATATATCTCATAATTGTGGCCTCCTTTAAATGTTTTCTTGAGTGATCTCCCAGCATTTCCCCTGTAGGAACTTGGCATTATGTGACATTCACCTCAACATCTTGCAACTGGGGTCCAGAAACAATGAACCAAAAACAACAAATAAAGGAAACATGCATTCTTTGTTTTTTCCCCATCCAAGCTCATATTCACTTGGAGAATTACCTGGTGCCAAGCAAAAGAAAGCTCCAGCTGGGGAGGAAGGAACCACAGAGAAACCATGATGGAGTTAGAGTGAATAAGAGTGAACCGTATGGAGAGAATGTCAAATTCTTGTTTTGAATGTGGAGAAGAGCAAAGATAACAATTTCAAAGGTGCTCTGCCCTCCAGCTGGGTAATCAGCACATTTCACTCCAATTTTATCTGAACATAGCCTTTTAAGTCCAGGAAGCCCCTTCTTCTATTTTACTGAGAAAATCAAGGCCATCTGATAAAAGCATACCAAAATTCCCTCTTCTTTCTTGGCATCATATGGTAGATTAGGGACAAGTTCTCTGGGCACAGGCAGGCTAAAGCTTTCTCTGACACTTACTAGCTCCTGGGCGAGTTCTTTGATCTTTCCATGTTTGCAAAAAGTTTCCTCATTATAAAAAAGGTAAAAATAATGTTGTTTTGCAGGATTGTTCTGAAGTTTTATTTAGATCAGACCCCAAAAGCCCTGGGTCTTTCTTTTAGGATGAGACAAAACTCCTGGTTTTTGGTCTGTATTTAATCATGTGGGCCAAATTATGTGTTTAATACATTATAATATAATTAGATCTGACAAGAGATTAGCCCACCTTTGAAGCCCATGAAGTTATCAAGAAGATGATTTGGAATCTGGATTTTTTTAAATTTTTTTTTAATGTTCATTCAGTTTTGAGAGACAGAGTGCCAGTGGGGAAGAGTCAGAGAGACAGAGGGAAACACAGAATCTGAAGCAGGTTCCAGGCGCTGAGCCTGATGCGGGGCTCTAGCCCATGAACCGTGAGATCATGACCTGAGTTGAAGTCCGCTGCTTAACTGACTGAGCCACTCAGGTGTCCCTGGAATTTGGATTTTTATGCACCCTCCTTGACAATGAACATCACTCTAAGTTTATATCAAAATATTGGCTATAATTTTAGCGAGACCCTTAAAAATGAAGCCATCAGAGAAGTAATGGTATGGATTTTAGTGAGATAAAGATTAAAAATTAATTTTAAATCTTTTAAATACAGTTTATTTTATCTGTATTCTGTGCTTTTTAATGTCTACTTTTATATTTTACACTATATAAATCTATACATGCTAGTACAAGCATGGATGTATATAATTTACAAATAAGCGGATATGTGTATATTAGCACGACACGCTCAAACAGTTTTCATTGATGAGATGCACTATCAAAGGTTGGGAGAACATGATCTACACTGACCTCAAGTGTTTGCCTCACTCTTCGGGTTATATTAAAGCTCTGTGTAAAGATCTATTGTTCATGGCTCTCTATTTCCAAATGAATATGATCTGAGCTCTTTCAATGCATACAAGGCCTTTCCCAACTTGTCCCAGCCCTCTTGTATCTTCCCAGATTGCAGTAGGAAACAGATCAGCATAGGTACATTGAAAGAAGATTAATAGAGGGACTACCTACAAAGTGGTAGGTAGACTACAGAGAAACCACAAGGGTAGCGACATGGAAAGATAAGAGGAGGTGTCACTCCCCTTAAAGTGAGGAAGGGCGAAGGCATTTACCCTTCCCTAGAAACAGAGATGCTGTGTGAGGAGATCCCCTACAGACACCAACAGAGGAGAGGTGTAGAATGCTCAAGGCATCAATCCCTTCTCTCTCTTAGCTGTCCCCTTGTGGCTGAATCCAACCCAAAGGGTGAATATTAATGTGGTTCACACAGTTCCCTTCCATGACACAGAATTTGATGAAGAAGGATGGAGATTGAACCTGGAGAAACAAATGGCAGATATCCAGACCAATTTTTTTTCCAATTTTTTTTATCCATTCATCCATTCATTCATTGATGTTTTCCTTTCCTCATTCAACAAATTTCTATCAAGCAGAGCATTAAAGACCGATCTGGGCACTAGGGAGACAACAGGAGCAAGACAGTCTGTGTGCCTACTCCCAGGTCTCATGCTACATTCCTGAGTGGCAGGTAGGCACAGGTCACAATGCCTCCTATGTGACATGTGCTGTCATAGGGAATACTAGGGGACTTGCTTCAAGGAAAATGGCCCTGAGGATGACCTCCCAGAGGAGGTAAAACCTGAAGATTAAGATCAGCCATGCAAACAGATAGGAGGAAACGTTCCCAAGAAAAGAAGCAGTAAGTGCAGCAGATCTGAAGTAGAATCACGCTAATGATGACCCAAAGACAAATAGGAGCCCATGTGGCTGGTGGTTGTGAAGCAAGAGACGGGGTTGCGCAGATGGGCAGGGACCGTCTCATGCCAGGCTTCGCCAGCTAAGGAACTTGGGCAATGATGTCTCGTTGAAGCAGGGCAGTGCCATACTCTTTCTGAATTGCTCACACAGTCCTAATGTTGCCAACTTTTGAGTGTTGTGCCTCCGTGCCTTTGCACATGCAGTTTCCCTGCCTTAAAACCCACCTTCTCTCTTCCAACAGGCAAACAGTTAGTCATCTTTGACCCACTTTATGTGCCATTTCCTGCCTGAAATTTCCCTGGGTCCCGTCAGGCTATCTTAGTCACTTCCTTTCTGTGCTTCCCTCAGCACTTCGCACCTCTCTCCCTGCTGTGTCACCATTTGTTTACTGACCTTATCTGTCTCAAGACAGTGAGCTCTTTGAAGGCAAGGACCACTCAACGTTCTTTGAATCCCCACCTCTCCCCCTCCCTCCTGATGCCCTCTGAGAGTGGACACCATGTCTTAATCAGGTTTCTGTCCTCACCCTGCCCTTCCTCCACCCGTAGTCACCTGGCCTGAGGTGTGCCCTATTAACAACACTCAAGAATGCACACCGAATGAATAAAGTCACAGAAAACAGACTTCCCCTATCTCTGGCTTTAAATAACAAGAAAAGCCTGCCCAGAAGAGGCCATCAGTGATTGGGTGATTCCTTAGAGCTTCCTAAACATCCAAAGTAAGACCACAGCTGAAATCCATTTCAATGTCTAGACGGGGTTTTCATTTGTTTTTTTTAATAGAGCAAAGACATTTAATCATATATTTAATAAACTACCTAAATTAAACACTTATAACAAGTCATAGTTTAAAGTAAGTTTGTGACGTTTCATGAATACGTTTGCCACACATTTTGCAAGCTTGCCTTTCCCCAGAAGGCAAAGACAGTGTCTTTTTTAAAAGTGACTTTTGTGTCCACACTGCCCAGCACACAGTAAATGCTTATTGAGTATGTGAAAGAACAAGAATTAGATATCAGACCTGCTCTGTCTCAATAATATCCGTATCAGGTGGTGACTGTTAACCATGGTTAGTGTGTATTTTGGTTAGCCATAGCTACATAACAAATTATCTCAAAATACAGCTGCTCCAAACAACAAATGTAGCAAATATTTATTATTTCATATTTATTTTAAACAATTAGAAGTTTGATGTTTACCTAGAGTTTAGCAGATGCCTTTAATTCATATGAAGGTAATAATAAATAATATTTATTAAGTGCTTACTACCTGCCACACTGTTCTAATAGCTGTATGTATCTACTCATTTAATCTTCAGAAACATTTTGAGATGTTTATTCTGATTAACCTATTCTGTGATACAAACCTTCAGGCCCAGCAAGGTTAACTAACTCAACAATGGTCACACAGCCAGTAATAGGCAGGCCCAGGATTCAGACTCAGATCACCCAGCTCCTGCACAAACTTTTCATCTCTAACAGATTGGCTCCAAAGATAGAGAGATAGCAACAATTTTCTCTTCAAGGATGAAGCTAATACCGTGAAGAAACATCCCTCTCATCATTGTCATATATAGGTCACTTCATCTCTCCAAGAGAGATGATCTACTTGTATAGATCCATATGGCCCACAAGGGCCGGATGGTGCCCATATTTGATGGTGACATCAGTAGCCGTGGGTCTGAACTTCACAAATTAGCTCAAAGGAATTGCACTCCAGAGTTCTGACAGCATTAGAACTATTGGATCAAATTGTATCTTGTTCAAGGTTAAAAATAAAGGGTGGCCGTCATTAAACTAAAGATTATAGCCAGTACCCTTGACTATACCTAAACTCCCAGGGTAAGACAGTGACTGCTCTCGTGGACAAAAAAAAAAAAAAAAAAAAAAAAAAAAAAAAAAAAAAAAAATAGCAAAGGGGCTGGCAAACGATGCTTTTAGGGTGCCCATCTCTTGCAAAAAAAAAAAAAAAAAACTAAGAGCCCAGCTCTTCAAGAGTTTTCATTGTCTGCCCTTCTCCATCAAGAAAATAGGAAAATCTCCCTCCCTCATACAGATATTTTGCACTAAAGGACACACAATGCATATTTTTTCAGTCCAATCAAACCAATCAAAGAGTGGAATGAACAATGGGTGTTGAGCAAGGAGGGCTGGGTTCACACCTCAAACCAACTGATTCACCTGATTCATCATAGGCACAGCTCTTCACTGCTCTGGGCGTCAACTTCCTCGTTATGTGAGGAAAAAAAATGGATGAGAAACTCTCTATGATCACATGTATCTCTAAAAATCATTGATCCTTAGAAGTCCATATAAAATTAACACTTCTTTTACTCAGGTGACAGATGCTATTATGCTTTGTAACAGTCTGTGTATTAACTACACGCGATTAAAAATCTCACAAAACAGGCTATGAAAATTAATCATTCACCAAAGGCCAAACACAATGTCAGTTCTGAGAGAGGCAGCATTCAAACAACCTGGGACCTGCAGAAAATTCCCATGACTCTCTTCTGTCACGTGGCAAGGCAACACAATAGAAGACAAGACAGATTCCCCTCCTCCCCACCTCCCACCCAGCTGTGGTCATGGCCTGGAACCCTCCTTCACAGGGCATGTTCAGGAGCAGCAATCACTGTGAGCCTTGGCTGAGGAAGGCATATCCACGGCTCCCTGCTCCACTTTCATGGGTATGTGGAGTCAGATATATTTTTCTGTAAGCTGTCAGGAGAATTGCGGTAATGGAATGAAGTCCATTGATTAACATGGGAAGAAGAAGATAATAAATGTAATCCTGTTGATATGAGGAGTAGGACAAGTTAGAGGGGGCTCAGGACGTAGGAGGACTGTCATTAATGCTCCAAGTATGACGTAGTAGAAACATCGCTGTACAGGGATCTGGTCTCCCAAGTAACTGTTGGGATTCTGGGTAGGTCACTTTATCTCCTGTTACAAACCAGGCAAGTTGCATTAGATAAGTGGTTTTCACACTAAGTCCTTAGACCAGAGGCGTCTCATGGAAAAATCAGTGGGTGAGAGGGACACAGAACCAGATGGGTCATGCTTGTGACTTTCCTCTCCATCTCCCGCACGGTCATCTTTGCTTTTACCTGTTTTGTATTAAAATTGAACAAAAGTTAGGGTGCCTGGGTGGCTCAGTTGGTTAAGCATCTCCAGCTCATGTCACGTTCGCACAGTTTGTGAGTTTGAGCCCCACGTCAGGCTCTGTGCTGACAGCTCAGAGCCTGAAGCCTGCTTCAGATTCTGTGTCTCCCTCTCTCTCTCTGTACCTCCCCCACCACACTCTGTGTCTCTCAAAAACAAACATTAAACAAATAAATAAATAAAATCTTTCCAGTTGAACAAAAGAGGGGGACCTGGGTGGCTCAGTCGGTTGAGCGTCCAACTTCGGCTCAGGTCACGATCTTGGGGTTCATGAGTTCGAGCCCCGCGTCAGGATCTGTGCTGACAGCTTGGAGCCTGGAGCTTGTTTCCGATTCTGTGTCTCCCTCTCTCTCTCTGCCCCTCCCCTGCTCGCACTTTGTCTCTCTCTCCCTCAAAATTAAAATAAACATTAGAAAAAAAGTTGAACAAAAGGAGTTTTTATTTTAACTTGTGCTATGATAAAGAATAAAAAGTTTGAAACCACCTAAACTGAATGACTTCACACATCTCCAACTCTATGAGTCCACGCGAATGTTAACAAACAGGCACATGCTTGCGATCTGAATTCATTTTCACACCCACAGCAAACATCTCAGGGTGAATTAAAAGTAATTCTTTTGAATTTGGCCTCTTTTTTCCTCTTGTCCAACAGTGAATTCTGGAACTCCTTGACAAAATATCTAAATTACAAAATTCACCAGTGTCTTCTCCTCACTGAAAAATGAGGTTGTTCGTGGTTTTTGACCATACAACTTACGCGACTTGTTCTATCAACTTCCTCGAATCATTATTCCCCTTCTGCTTCACCATGATAATAATTATCATGGAGTTTTGGCAGAGTCCTTGGATAATCATCTCCAATGTCATGCATCAGCCTTCCTGTCTCCGCAACCTGAGCAGAGGTTGGCAGCAGTCTTCCCGATGTTCCACCAAAATGCTGCCCCTCTCTGACGAGCCAGATGAGTCTTCAGTTCCCTTGGCAACCCCAAATACTTCATGTGGTCCCCTAAATCTTCTTTAGGGTTAGAAAGCAAAAGGCCTCCATTTGCTGGGAAGGATTCAGAGGTAGTAGGAGGGATGACAAAGCCAAATTAAATTGCAATGAGTAAACACAAAGCAATACAGTTTTGTCTATAGAATAAAGTTGGAGAAGCTGAGAATGGTCCACCGTATCCCCAGGTGCAGCCATATGATTGGACCCCATGGCAATTAGCCCAGCCAGACCTGTGGGATTTGCCCAGTCTTCATCAGGCTGTCTTTCTATCCGTAATAGATCCCAGAGCAAAACTGCATTGACGTTCCAGACGGCATTTTAGGTATCAACCAGCTTTGACTCAAATAGATTGGTGGAAGGAAAGAACAGTAATGACATTGTTTTCCAGCTCTTGGAACCCGTTCCGAGTTTTAATCACATAGACAGTTCCCTTCAAAGTTTAGTGCCCGTTCCATTTTGCAATATTTGAAGGGATATAGCCAGTGCCACATGTTGAGGCATTTATCCAATTCGTTTTCTGTACCTGAAAAATGCAGGGAGTCAGCAAATACTAGGCCCACCTGCTGCCACAGATCCTCCTGTAACCAATGTCCACACTGAGCATCGATGACTGTGCTTTTTTCACGCACTCCAGATGCAGCCTCAAAAGAATTCTCCGAGCGTCCGTCAAAAAGCACTCAGGGTTGACAGGATGAAACTGACTCCTCATCCTGGACATGCCCTTGCTGTTCATGGATTGAAGATTTATAATTTTAGCCATTCAGAAGCACCCCTCAAGAACATGATAGCTGCATAACTTGGCTTAGTCACATAGTTGAATCACTTATGATGAAAAGATCCCTCAACTGATGAGTGAGCCTAACGCCTCCCGGTATCTGTATCTCAACACAACTTTTGATCTTTCTCTCTCCTGCTTTCAAAAAAAAAAGTGTTTATGGGAAAAAATATGGGCTGTGGTAGTATTTATTAATTTGGAGATTTCATAAAGGATCTTGTTATTTAAAAGTCCACGATTATAACTACTACATTAGCAGCCATGCATACCACCTCCCCAATTCTAAACTCATTCATCCTCTACTGCTATTATCTCAGTCAGGGACATACATATTCAAACACTTGTTCAGAACAGAAACCTGGAAGCCAAGTTTGAATTGCCCTGTTAGCACCTCATACCCCAATCCATGAGAACATCCTATAGATTCTACCCCTGAATATATCATGATCTGTTCGCTAATCTTCCACTTCCGTTGCCGCCATCTTGGTTCGGGTCATCATCATCTATCTCTTTGCTAGAATGCTGGTCCTGACCGTTCTCTTCTGCCTCTTCTACCCCATTCTCTGTTCTGTAGCCACAGATGTCTATGTGAAAAGTGAATCCGATCATGCGTTAACACCCCCCACCACCACCACCAACTCCCTCACCACCAAATGCACATTCACAGGCACTTGAAATCTTTTAATATATGCCCACTGTATGCTCAAAGTGTTGGTCTGCAACAAGGTAAAGAATTTACATCAGAACATAAATATAAACCAGCACACTCCTTTTTTTATTGAGCAAGTCTTGCTAAACTTGTGTCTGCAGGTGTGCATTTGTATAAGCTCGGTACAGTGTTCTAGGTGACATAACTGATTTACATCCACACAAGCTCTTTTTCTTATCACAGATGGGTAGCAGTTTGCCCACTAGCAACCCATGTTCAGACCTCAAGCTGAGTAGCACAGGCTTCCCAACCCCAAATAATGTGACTCCTGCCTGTCTCTCAAACTTGATTTTGAGCCCTTCTTCTTTTTATTCCTCTGCTGCAACCACAATGCACTGCTTTTGGCTTCTAGACATAACCATGTTGTCTTAGAGACATAACCATCGTAACCATCGCCTCTCCTAGAGACTTTGAACTTGTTTTCCCTCATCTGAGAATACCTTTTCCCTGACCTTTTATTCAAATGACACTTCCTCAGGCCCTCCTTCCCTGGCCACTTAGGTAGAACTTCCTCTCTATTCCCTATGACCATTTGGTCTCCAATTTGACACCAGTTTTTTCCATCTGCAAGTCCATATTTATATGTGCTGGGCTGCTAATTGTTTGTCTTCATGAATAGACTGGAGGCTCCATGAAGGTAGAGCCCTTATTGGTTTCTCTGGTTTCACTGCCCAGAGAATCACTGCTTTAGGCATGGCATATCCCTCAAGTGTGTTATGGCAGATGGAAGCTTAGAGAACACACGGCCAGCCACAGTGACCCTTCAAGATGTTAATTTATTTCTTCAAGTCTTCCAAGGATCATTTGCAAAATCTGAATAAGAACTAGATTCTTGGGGCGCCTGGGTGGCGCAGTCGGTTAAGCGTCCAACTTCAGCCAGGTCACGATCTTGCGGTCCGTGAGTTCGAGCCTCGCGTCAGGCTCTGGGCTGATGGCTCAGAGCCTGGAGCCTGTTTCCGATTCTGTGTCTCCCTCTCTCTCTGCCCCTCCCCCATTCATGCTCTGTCTCTCTATGTCCCAAAAATAAACAAACGTTGAAAAAAAAATTTTTTTAAAAGAACTAGATTCTTGCACCCAGGTTGCCCAATCTACAAGTGCCCAATCTCTCACTTTATAATTGCAACAAGTCTCAGCCAGTTGAAGGTTAGGCAACCTATAAAGGAGAAACAGAATTACTTCATGTGAGTAAACAATTCATTATCCTCACTTGGGATTTTCTCACCCTGAATCACTGCAATGTTGTCATGTGCATTTATGTCATTGTTATTCTCCTTAGAGACCCCATCTTACAACAGCTAAAATTTATTAAACAGCCAAAAATTTAGATGCCAAACACTGAAGCCTCCTCAGGGAACAAGACCACTTGGACTCACCTTCATGGAGCTCATGGTTCAGTGAGAAAAACCCACCGTAAACAAGTAATGAACTTGCAGAGAGCGGTGGGTGGGGAGAACAGGGTGCTGCAGGAGGTACACATTGAGGGACACTAACAGTTTTTAGGGGTTAGAGAGGATGGCACCCAAGGATGGATAGAAGGCAAGGAAGGGGGGCAGAGGAGTGATTCAGGCAGCAGTGGGGCTGGAAAAGGCCAGGGAAAAAGAGCAGGCTTGGTAAGTTCAAGTCCAGTGGGGCTGGACTGCCAAGTAACGGGAAGGAGAAGACAAGGAATGAGGCTGGTGGGCAACCTGGGGCCAGATCTTCTGTGGCGCAGCAGGGAACTTGGACTTTATCCTTTTCTGCAGGGACATGACATGCAACACCTCCTGTCTCCAAACCTCCTGCCTAGAAATTACTTACAGTGATGTTGTGCATGAAGCACCTGCTAAATACATGTTAGCGACTATTAGAGGTTCATTAAAGAATATGAAAGGATGAGCAAAAAAAAAAAAAAAACTGAGACAATGTTAGCATCGTAGGAAGACAAATTGTAATAGAAAGGACATGTAATCCATATACTATGTGACTCAACTATGAAGAATATTTGTCTGTGTGTGTGTGTGTGTGTGTGTGTGGTGCTAAAAAGTATTTTACCAAATATGTGATAAGACTGTATTTGAAACGTTTGTAGGCAGTCAATAGCCGATACCTGAAACTGGAAAATCAAGAAATATCTGTAGAAACAGACATTAATTATTAGTCATTATTTAGAAATAGGAAAGTCAATACCAGAATGAAGAGTTGAAAGATTTGTAAGCAGTCATTTCTGAGGTAAAGAACTAGAAAAGGGAGATAAGTTGGGCTAAGGTAGGGCCGGACACTGTTCTTATTTTATTACAATCCTTGTATATGCTTTACTTTGTTATTTTTGCGATTTTAAGCTCTGTATATGTGTGGCTTTTTGACACAGGTATAAAAAAACAGACACACACGCGCGCGCGCACACACACACACACACACACACACACATCCCTAGAGAATAGTAATCTAAAGAGAAAAAAGAGAAAAGAATAGAGGGCAGTCAAGATGCCCCCTACTGACCTTTTGCAGATGGTTCTATTGATGAGTCATTCCCCTATCTGACTTGCCTGGGTTCCTAAACCAATCGCGTCAGCAGCAGGAACGCAGCAGCCCCTTTTGCCGGACGTGTCATGGTTGGACTGCCAGACAACTTTTGGATTTGTAGTGCTGGGGACAAGCATGGTTACCTGCTGAGATTCCCAGTTGGCTCCATTGAAGGAGGCCCTGAGTACAGATCAGGGCCCCAGGGAGGCAAATCTTTCAGGAGTTCCAGAGCTCTCGGGGTCTTCAGAGGAAGCCAGGACATGAGGGAAGTGTGAGCCCCACGTGAAGGGAAACAAGATCCAGAGATGGAACTCGTTTTGATTTGGCCGACTCGTTCACTTATGGGAAGTCAGTGGACCCACCAGACGCTGAAGTGTTACATCTCACTACTTCATACCCCACTTGCTGGAGATGTGCGATACTTAACAAGGACAAAACTCAAACAATCTTCTACTACCGATGAAGGAAAAAAATAGTGAGGGGAAGATCATACTTGAAACAATCTCTTGAAGCAGGGAAGCTGTTTTTAAGTATTTTCAAGGACTTCAGAAGGACTCCTTTTACTGACAGCGTTAATTAAAAACTGTTCTTATTTATTAAAGCAATTCCCCTAATTTTCTCTACCAGACAAAATTTTATTAGTCTACTTTCAGTGACTGGATATACTTGAAAGAAAAAAAAAAGTGCTAACATGTTTTGTAGATGAAGATTTTTACTTCTTCAGAATAAGTTTTACATGTAGTGTTATAAGTTAAGTGTTACGTTTCCTAATGCAATTTCTCCACACTTAATGTCAATGAGGATATTTATCTCTTCTGAGTACAGGGTGGTTTTTTTTTTACTAAAAACAGAATATTTTCCCAAAACAAATGCCAACTATTTCCTCATTATATCTTAAAAGGATAACTTCCATGTAAGTGAATGTTCATGTCAAATGTTATTAAGCACAAACAGCACAATAACTAAAAATAGCTCAAATATTGTCAAAAAATAGCCACATCTTGTCAACGAGCTTGTTCTAGCCAAGTTCCCCATTACTTGCACAATCTATATTTTGGGAAAGACAGAACCTAATTGTTTCCAAACAAAATTTCAAGCCTGTATAGGGTTTTCTTCCTCTGATTGGTTTCAGTTTAATGAATTAATCTTTTAAAAGGGAGAATGAAGAAAGAGGGGCTCCTCCAAAAACTCACTTAACATGTGCATTTTATCAAGGGCTTAATTATAAAGTTTAATGGATAATTTTTGTTACAATCACCTTTGGAGAGATTTCAATTTTTTTAGGGCATTACTTTCATCTTTTGCCTTACATTTTTTATGGACAGATAGAAAACAGCAAATGCCAACTTGGAGAAAAGACATTTAATGCTATTTGGGCCTGAAAGCAGAGTGAAAAAATTTTTTTCTAATGCAATTCAAGCAATACTGTATTTAAAAAAAAGTTATCAGCTCATTCAATCACCTCTTTTAAAGTAAAAAAGACAAGTTACTCATTTAGGACACCCAGTAAACTTTTCCTGAGGTCATGAATGTTACTCAATAGATTTGTTTAGTACCCTTTTAAAAAGCACCAAAATTTTAAAATTCAAAGCATAGTTTGTGGGCACACGGGGAATATGAAGAAGTCGAAGACACAGTTCTTATTCCCAGTCTGATTAAGTTGGGAGAAATCATCTTACTGTGGGCATTTTGTCTCAACTGAATTAGACTTCTCTATTAATAAGTCACTTACAATTCAGACAAATTTCAACACTGGTCATGCAAGCGAACAATTAAAGTCCTCGAGGTGGCAGAGAGAGAAGAGTAGCAATGGAAACAGATCCACACTAGATCTTGGCATTTTACTGGTGGAACGCCCTCAAAATGGGATCCTTAAAAGCATCCTACACAGTGACTTCTACAATTAAGGGTGCTATACTTTATTTATTTTTTTTTTAATTTTTTTTTTTTTAGCGTTTATTTATTTTTGACACAGAGAGAGACAGAGCATGAACAGCAGAGGGGCAGAGAGAGAGGGAGACACAGAATCTGGAACAGGCTGCAGGCTCTGAGCAGTCAGCACAGAGCCCGACGCGGGGCTCGAACTCACGGGCTGTGAGATCATGACCTGAGCCGAAGTCGGACGCTTAACCGACCAAGCAACCCAGGCACCCCAAGGGTGCTATACTTTATATAAAATCTTATTTAATCCTCACAACACTTTGAGGAAGATCCTATAGATATTCTCCTTTTACAGATAAGAAGACCAACACATAATGGAGGTCGATAGTTTGCCCAAGATCACATGGTTTATTGAGTGGCAAAGTCGGGAATTAAATCAAGGCAATTTTATTCCAGTACATGTGCCTTTAACAAACATTTACAGAGTGTTTATACCACTTTGGTTTAAACGTGATTATGCATTGCAGAGACATATATCTTCATGGAGAAAAAAGTGTGTGTGTGTGTGTGCGCGCGCGCGCACATCCATGCAGCACACATGTGTAAGTATTGATGTCATTACAGATGTCTTCTGGATGGCAAGACTGAGTGATTCTTTCCTTCTTACTTATGTGAACTTACAATTTGTTATTACCATGGGTGTGTGATGCTCATGTAATAAAATAAATACAAAATGCCACTTCAAAAGCAAAATTAAACAGAAACAACTCAAGTTGATTTAATGACTAAGTGAAGACAGTGGATTCTATTCTCTCACTATTATTATTAATAATAATAATAGCTGTTTAAAAATAAACATTTTAAAAGATGCACAGAGCTTTTTGCAGGCATTTTTCAGGAAGAACAAGCCCTGTACCCATATTATCTCCTTTAACCCACACAATTTTTCTTACAACATAGATGTTATTTATCATCCTCCCTTTACAGATGGTGATGGTGAGATACAGAGAGTTTGTTCTCGGTCCCGTAACTAAAAGTGGCAAATCTATAATCTGAAGCCAATCCCCAGAGCGTAAACTCCTAACCATCATGGCAGCGGCCTCTCCCATGAGCGGGGGTGCTGGCTGGGAAGAGAAGGCACTTCCAAGCCTGGAAGCTCTCAATTCGGAGACTGAGAGATGTGGAAGGACTGGTGCCAATCTAAAGTCAAAGCTAGACAGCTGGAGTCTTTCTCTCAATTCGTGTCTTAAGTAGAAAACATGTAAAGCCATTTTAAAGGTCTCTTGATGCAGGAAGAGGATTCTTCTTAATCTTTAGTATTTTGTAAACATAAAACACTTAGACAGCCAAAATACTTGTCAGTATGTTATGGCCAATTTTGTTTAGTTTTCATGAAATCAAATACAGGGCCCAAGGTTCTAAAAAATACTTCCATAATTTAAATTTGTTTTAAATCCCAAATTATAAACGTTTGCATTCCATCCCGAAACAGAATTTAATATACGTTTAGGCTAAAAATTCTATTTGAAGCATTATATAATCACCTACGCATCCACTAAGAGGACATAAGATTCTAAATAACCAAAGGGATGAGTTTGAGGGGCAAATTTTTATTATTATCCTGGAAGAGATAATTATGGAAATTTAGATGTGCAATGGCATATGGATTTTTAAATAAATTATTGTGAGACACTAATTAATCTTGAAATTTAAGAAATTACTCATGAGACCTGTTCACATATTTTGACAATAGGTAGAAAGTTTGGCTGTTTTCAATCCACCTGATGCTAACAGATTCTCAGATTCTACAGATAATATTCTTCCAGGATGTTGTTGGAAGTGTTCCTTCAACTGCAGGAGCAATGGTATACATGGTTATGGAGTGATTATTCACCTATTTTGTTATTTCGTTTTTTCGCTCACAGTGATGTTTAAGCAAATATCTCCTGAGGCTAACTGTTAAGAGGTCGCAAAAATCTCTGCCATGCTTACCATCTAGTTCTTAAGACAGGATGCAAATGTAGCTTAAGACAATTCTTTCCAAGGGAGTGTTTTGTGAATAACTGAATACATTTCCTCCTAAGAGCAACTTAAAATATTTCAAAGCTGGCTTATGAAGAAAGAGTCTCACTTTCTCTTGCAGAGCCTTAATTTTCATTAAACTCTTCATGTTTTTATCCCCAGTGGGTTACTTAGACTGGTTTCCTTCCCCGTACACGGGGAGAATTGTCTATCTATGCTTCTTTAGTACTGGACAGCACTGTGATACATTTCAAGCCCTAACTACATGCATGTTAAAAATAATTATATACTGCCTATCACCCCCTAATGGCACTGTCTAGTGGACCCATTAAATTGTTACTAGGTCTTCCTGTGGCACAGAATCTATCAAGCTCTTTGCTTCCTGCTGGAAGGGTCTGAAAAGCCAAGAGGCATTTTCCTCTCTTTTTCCTCTCCCCACTCTCAATCATCGCTCTTACATTTAACTGAGTTCCTAATTCCTTTTGCTTCTTCAGGAGAAAAAGCACAACGGCTGTCACAGGCAAAAATGTTCTTTCTCGCCCTTTCATCTCCAGGCAGATGAATCAATAAAATATGAAGACAAAAGTGCTCCATGTTCTGGCCAAGGATGAATGTTCCCCAACAGATATTCCTGATTGTAAAGGGAAGCATTTCATCTCAGGGCCCAGATCCCAGAGACAATTATTGATGAATCCTGCAATACCATCAAGAATAAAACACTCTTCTCCCAGTCTCAGACTTGAAAGAATTTTCTTCCACTCTTCTTTTTTTCCTTCATTCACACCTACCAACCCAAGTCGGCCAACAGTGCAGACTTTGGCTTTGCATCAGACAAAGCTGTCCCCTCTCTGCCTCCTCATGTCCCAGGACAGGTCACTTAACCTTTTGAATCTTCAGTCCCCACATCTGGGACATAACTATCAGTGGTTTCTACCTTCTAAGTGATCGTGAGTACTAAATAAAATAAGATTTCTAAAATATTGGGCCCCATATCACACACAGGGAAGGCACTCAATAGATGTGAGTTGCTCTGATTATAATTATTGCTGCGATGTTTTTGCTCTTTTCCATTTCCATTCAATTCAATACAAATTTTTCAATCCTTCCTATGGTCAAGATGCTAAGCACAGCAGTACAATTTTTTTAATGTTAATTTTTGAGAGAGAGAGAGAGAGAGCAAGAATGAGTGGGGAAGGGGCAGAGAGAGGGAGACACAATCTGAGGCAGGCTCCTGCTTCTGAGCTGTCAGCACAGAGCCCGATGCAGGGCTCGTACCCAGGAACAGAGATCATGAACTGAGCTGAAGTCAGACACTTAACCCACTGAGCCACACAGGCGTCCCACCGGTACAATTTTTAAACATAACCTCTGCTTCAACAAAGTAATAGTCTACTGGTAGTGACAAAGAAGAACTTAAATAACTTGAATATAAGGCAAGATATGGTAGATGACAAAAAGAGGCACCGAATGCTCCAAGACAGTGCTTCTCAAACTGTAATGTGTGTATCAACCGTGGGACGATCTTGTTAAAATGCAGATTTTGATTCAGTAAGTCTTGGGTAGGGCCTGAGATTCTGCATTTCTGATAAGCACACAGGCGCCGCTGATGCTGCTGGTCTGAGGTCTATCCTAATTTAAGCAGCCAAGTTCTGGGATGTTTGCGTATGATACAAACAGGGTTTGTACTTAGCTAGTATACGTCAGTGTATCTGTACTGGTTTCTTAAATGCTAAATACACTCTGATTGGCCATGATCCATAACCTATTGTTAAACCTATGGTTGAGTATCACTCTGGCTATAACCACTACACTACTCTGGTAGACCTCTGGCATAGAGGTCACGTTTGGTTTTAAAACAGGAGGCATGGCGTTCAGGGAAGGCCTTGAAAGATTAGCAAAACGTTACTCATTTCTACTTGCTTGTCTAGTATACCCACTCTACCCTTCTCAAACACCACGGTTACTGTTCGTTTGGAATATAAAGCGCCTTCAGATGATTCCCTCGAAAACAGTGCTCCTCTGAACCTTCAAGAATAGATGACTTCTTATAAGAATTATGTCCCAATGGGTCTTCCCATGTTCTTATGGTTTCGTGGCTGCTGTTTTTGATTTTGAAATGAAATTAAACAATAAAAACATGCAGTGGCATCCTCTACATTACAGACAAATATCCCAGCCCCGCTCAAGTTGAGGCCAACCGTTCTTGTGTTCTGGTGGCCAGATACCCACTGTTGACTGGGATACCAGTTTTTCACTGGGGGCTTTCACATAAAAATCCAGATACCCAGCTTGGAAAATTGGAAATCCACCTGCCAGGAGCCTACATTCACACCTGGAAGCAATCAGCTGGGACAGCACAGCGGACTGCCTTGGGGGTTAGGGGTTGGGTGGGGGTGGGGTGGGGGTTGGGGGGAGGGGGAGCTATGCTTCAAAGTCTCCATACTCCAGGCAAATCTCATTATCTCTCACATCTGATCGGCTTTACTCTCTCCTACAACCATGTAGGTATTTGAGTTTGTGATTTCATCCTCAAAAGCCCAGGAATCATCTTGATTTAGACAAAAGTATACGGTATGTCATTAATGACACAGAACCACTGACACATGGTGATTTTCAGAATACAAGGACAGCTAGCTTTTTTCTAGGACAATAAATCTTAATATAATAATCAGACCAACTTTAAAGCTTTAGCTTTCTTGATTTGCAGACTTTGTTTTTATCCATCATTTCAGTATTTAGTTCCAGTAGTTTGTTTCTTTCCTTCCCTCTTGTGGACATGAAAGGGAATCTGAGTAAGGAGAAAAAAGGTAAACCAAGGAATCAATACCCCATTTCATGAGCAAAACATTTCTAAAGGTTATGCCAGCAACTTTGTGAACCACTAGAGAATTCACATAAAGTAAAGAAACCAGAAAAAAGAATGTGTGACTTTTCCCAGCCTGGGTTCTCTACTCTCAGGATTTTATTAGCAACTCGGTAAAACCTGGGTAAATCACTTTGGCTTCTTATGCCTCATTTATGCCTTGTGAGAGTTCAGAAAATCTAGAGAAGTAATAACAAGAAAATAAGTTTTGACTCATTTTAAAAGCTTTTCAGATTGATGATGTATTTACTCACTTAAAATATTTTGAGATTTTTTTCCCCTTCCATATTTAAAGGTAGTCAAAACTACAAAACGACACCCATACCAAGAAAAAAGAGGCACTAACTGACTTCTTTCAGACACGAAACATTTTATATGTTTTTAAATTTTCAAAATAGATGACCATCCTCTAGCATAAGTGTTGCACAATTGGAAAAACAGAGGGGCTTCTAAGGAAGAGAGGATCGCTGCAGGTTTAAGGATTTCTTTTCACATAGCTTAAACTATATCACTGTTTCTCCATTTGGCTGGATGGCAAATGTGCTGGAAGAACCTGGCTTGTTTTAAAGTTACAAAGTGACATGAGGGGAGGGAAGTGGGAGACTCCCGCGCACAAAGTGACATGATACCGGGGCTGATATCTGACCCCATTTAAAATCCATAGATTCATGAATATGGTGTCTGTGGCATCAGCACAGGAGCTCGGAGTCCACAGCGCCCTTGGATGCATGGGACTCTGCTCGGCTCACGGGCAAGGACCGCACCCCCTCACCTGAACTCAAGGCCAGAGCTAGTGAATGCTACCTCCCAAGGTTGTTGGCAATAATCGAGTCAAGAGATTGGAAAGAGCTATACTGCTGAGAAGCACGACTCAAAAGCAAGACATGATTCAATGAGTAAAACGCTTAGAATACTGCCTGGTACCTACGTCTTCTTGGTTTAAAAAAAAAAAAAAAGTTCCTAAGATCTGTGGTACTACACGCTATTATGAATCTCTTGGTAGGTAGTTACACAGAATATTTCCGTTGTTCACCTTCTCTTCATTCACTACTTATCCCACTCTAACACCTCCGCAAATAACTGTAATACAAAACAGATTTGGTCTTGCTAACACTCTTACCAAAAGGTCATCGAAAACAGACGCTTAATTCATGGGAAATAGCATTTAATATTAAAAGGTATATAGGATAACCAACGCACTAAGTTAAAAGGATACCATATAGAAGCCGAAATCCAGGGTGCTATTCAAAATCCCAGCCATTAGGAATGGCTCACAAAGCAGTGGGGAAAGGAGGGACCCTTTCCTAGGTGAGCATCACCAACGATTCCTGGTGTGGAACCTCTGAGGCAGCAACCCGTCTCCCGGCTTCCTCCCCTTTTTTATCCTTCTCATCACAGCTTCTGCTGTACGCCTGTCTCCTTGGATTTCTCCGACCTCCACCACTGACACACCTCCAGCCTCAGAAGATGGATTCCTGCCTCCCTCATCACTTCTCACTCTCCAGTCAATTGGCAAGATGCTATTTCCCCATTTCTTGACATAACTCAGATCATACGACACCTGCATGTATTGGTGGTGTTATGGATAAACTGTCACTTCTTGTGTATTACCAGTCTCAGGAGCACTGCACATCGATCAGCTGCCTATTGTGTATAAGGCACTGGTGAGTAGAAAGCTAAATAATTTCCTGTCTATAAGCAGTTTATAACATCTAAGGCATCAATGTCGTTTTCTCGTATATAAAAAGGTATATAATTTTTTAAAGTATGATTGTATTCTGTAGGAGTACAAAGGAAGGCAATCGTCTCCTTGCTGGTCTTTACATCACCTTCTAGCCCTTTACCCTCCTTTATCTTACTTTATTACTTACCTCCTGTAGCTCCCTTACATGATACATATCTACTTTTTTGGTTATTTATCAGTAGCTATTCCCAACTGCCAGAATGTAAACTCCATGTGAGCAGAGACTTTGTCCTTGCTCACTGCTATGCCCCAGCCCTTAGAGCACTACTTAGCAAAGGGAAGGCCTTCAGTAAATATTTGTTGAAAAGCAGGTCTTCCAAAAGAAGTGGCATTTGAGTTGGGCTTTGGCCAATAAGAAAGGCCTCAATAAGTGAGACGTGGAGAAAAGAGTGTTCTGGAAGGAGGCTTCAGAAAGAGCACAGAGGTTTCGAAGTACAATTTAAATGAGGTAACAAAGTGGTTTTAATACAGAGAAATGAAAGGCTATGGTGGAATTTAACTATTTAATTTTAAGAAAGAAAACAGTGTTTGCACCAGCAGTGTTCTATTTTATTTTATTTTATTTTTTATGAAATTTATTGACAAATTGGTTTCCATACAACACCCAGTGCTCATCCCAAAAGGTGCCCTCCTCAATACTCATCACCCACCCTCTCCTCCCTCCCACCCCCCATCAACCCTCAGTTTGTTCTCAGTTTTTAACAGTCTCTTATGCTTTGGCACTCTCCCATTCTAACCTCTTTTTTTTTTTTTTTCTTTTTCCTTCCCCTCCCCCATGGGTTCCTGTTAAGTTTCTCAGGGTCCACATAAGAGTGAAACCATATGGTATCTGTCTTTCTCTGTATGGCTTATTTCACTTAGCATCACACTCTCCAGTTCCATCCACGTTGCTACAAAAGGCCATATTTCATTTTTTCTCATTGCCACGTAATATTCCATTGTGTATATAAACCACAATTTCTTTATCCATTCATCAGTTGATGGACATTTAGGCTCTTTCCATAATTTGGCTATTGTTGAGAGTGCTGCTATGAACATTGGGGTACAAGTGGCCCTATGCATCAGTGCTCCTGTATCCCTTGGATAAATTCCTAGCAGTGCTATTGCTGGGTCATAGGGTAGATCTATTTTTAATTTTCTGAGGAACCTCCACACTGCTTTCCAGAGTGGCTGCACCAATTTGCATTCCCACCAACAGTGCAAGAGGGTTCCCGTTTCTCCACATCCTCTCCAGCATCTATAGTCTCCTGATTTGTTCATTTTGGCCACTCTGACTGGCGTGAGGTGATACCTGAGTGTGGTTTTGATTTGTATTTCCCTGATAAGGAGCAACGCTGAACATCTTTTCATGTGCCTGTTGGCCATCCGGATGTCTTCTTTAGAGAAGTGTCTATTCATGTTTTCTGCCCATTTCTTCACTGGGTTATTTGTTTTTTGGGTGTGGAGTTTGGTGAGCTCTTTATAGATTTTGGATACTAGCCCTTTGTCCGATATGTCATTTGCGAATATCTTTTCCCATTCCGTTGGTTGCCTTTTAGTTTTGTTGGTTGTTTCCTTTGCTGTGCAGAAGCTTTTTATCTTCATAAGGTCCCAGTAATTCACTTTTGCTTTTAATTCCCTTGCCTTTGGGGATGTGTCGAGTAAGAGATTGCTACGGCTGAGGTCAGAGAGGTCTTTTCCTGCTTTCTCCTCTAAGGTTTTGATGGTTTCCTGTCTCACATTTAGGTCCTTTATCCATTTTGAGTTTATTTTTGTGAATGGTGTGAGAAAGTGGTCTAGTTTCAACCTTCTGCATGTTGCTGTCCAGTTCTCCCAGCACCATTTGTTAAAGAGGCTGTCTTTTTTCCATTGGATGTTCTTTCCTGCTTTGTCAAAGATGAGTTGGCCATACGTTTGTGGGTCTAGTTCTGGGGTTTCTATTCTATTCCATTGGTCTATGTGTCTGTTTTGGTGCCAATACCATGCTGTCTTGATGATGACAGCTTTGTAGTAGAGGCTAAAGTCTGGGATTGTGATGCCTCCTGCTTTGGTCTTCTTCAAAATTCCTTTGGCTATTGGCTTCAAAATCCCTTTTGTGGTTCCATATGAATTTTAGGATTGCTTGTTCTAGTTTCGAGAAGAATGCTGGTGCAATTTTGATTGGGATTGCATTGAATGTGTAGATAGCTTTGGGTAGTATTGACATTTTGACAATATTTATTTTTCCAATCCACGAGCAGGGAATGTCTTTCCATTTCTTTAAATCTTCTTCAATTTCCTTCATAAGCTTTCTATAGTTTTCAGCATACAGATCCTTTACATCTTTGGTTAGATTTATTCCTAGGTATTTTATGCTTCTTGGTGCAATTGTGAATGGGATCAGTTTCTTTATTTGTCTTTCTATTGCTTCATTGTTAGTGTATAAGAATGCAACTGATTTCTGTACATTGATTTTGTATCCTGCAACTTTGCTGAATTCATGTATCAGTTCTAGCAGACTTTTGGTGGAGTCTATCGGATTTTCCATGTATAATATCATGTCATCTGCAAAAAGCGAAAGCTTGACTTCATCTTTGCCAATTTTGATGCCTTTGATTTCCTTTTGTTGTCTGATTGCTGATGCTAGAACTTCCAGCACTATGTTAAACAGCAGCGGTGAGAGTGGGCATCCTTGTCGTGTTCCTGATCTCAGGGAAAAAGCTCTCAGTTTTTCCCCATTGAGGATGATGTTAGCTGTGGGCTTTTCATAAATGGCTTTTATGATCTTTAAGTATGTTCCTTCTATCCCGACTTTCTCAAGGGTTTTTATTAAGAAAGGGTGCTGGATTTTGTCGAAGGCCTTTTCTGCATCGATTGACAGGATCATATGGTTCTTCTCTTTTTTTTTGTTAATGTGATGTATCACGTTGATTGATTTGCGAATGTTGAACCAGCCCTGCATCCCAGGAATGAATCCCACTTGATCATGGTGAATAATTCTTTTTATATGCCGTTGAATTCGATTTGCTAGTACCTTATTGAGAATTTTTGCATCCATATTCATCAGGGATATTGGCCTGTAGTTCTCTTTTTTTACTGGGTCTCTGTCTGGTTTAGGAATCAAGGTAATACTGGCTTCATAGAATGAGTCTGGAAGTTTTCCTTCCCTTTCTATTTCTTGGAATAGCTTGAGAAGGATAGGTATGATCTCTGCTTTAAACGTCTGGTAGAACTCCCCTGGGAAGCCATCTGGTCCTGGACTCTTATTTGTTGGGAGATTTTTGATAACCGATTCAATTTCTTCACTGGTTATGGGTCTGTTCAAGCTTTCTATTTCCTCCTGATTGAGTTTTGGAAGAGTGTGGGTGTTCAGGAATTTGTCCATTTCTTCCAGGTTGTCCAATTTGTTGGCATATAATTTTTCATAGTATTCCCTGATAATTGTTTGTATCTCTGAGGGATTGGTTGCAATAATTCCATTTTCATTCATGATTTTATCTATTTGGGTCATCTCCCTTTTCTTTTTGAGAAGCCTGGCTAGAGGTTTGTCAATTTTGTTTATTTTTTCAAAAAACCAACTCTTGGTTTCGTTGATCTGCTCTACAGTTTTTTTAGTTTCTATATTGTTTATTTCTGCTCTGATCTTTATTATTTCTCTTCTTCTGCTGGGCTTAGGCTGCCTTTGCTGTTCTGCTTCTAGTTCCTTTAGGTGTGCTGTTAGATTTTGTATTTGGGATTTTTCTTGTTTCTTGAGATAGGCCTGGATTGCAATGTATTTTCCTCTCAGGACTGCCTTTGCTGCGTCCCAAAGCGTTTGGATTGTTGTATTTTCATTTTCGTTTGTTTCCATATATTTTTTAATTTCTTCTCTAATTGTCTGGTTGACCCACTCATTCGTTAGTAGGGTGTTCTTTAACCTCCATGCTTTTGGAGGTTTTCCAGACTTTTTTCTGTGGTTGATTTCAAGCTTCATAGCATTGTGGTCTGAAAGTAAGCATGGTATAATTTCAATTCTTGTAAACTTATGAAGGGCTGTTTTGTGACCCAGTATATGATCTATCTTGGAGAATGTTCCATGTGCACTCGAGAAGAAAGTATATTCTGTTGCTTTGGGATGCAGAGTTCTAAATATATCTGTCAAGTCCATCTGATCCAATGTCTCATTCAGGGCCCTTGTTTCTTTATTGACCGTGTGTCTAGATGATCTATCCATTTCTGTAAGGGGGGTGTTAAAGTCCCCTGCAATTACCACATTCTTCTCAATAAGGTTGCTTATGTTTATGAGTAATTGTTTTATATATTTGGGGGCTCCGGTATTCGGTGCATAGACATTTATAATTGTTAGCTCTTCCTGATGGATAGACCCTGTAACTATTATATAATGTCCTTCTTCATCTCTTGTTACAGCCTTTAATTTAAAGTCTAGTTTGTCTGATATAAGTATGGCTACTCCAGCTTTCTTTTGGCTTCCAGTCGCATGATAAATAGTTCTCCATCCCCTCACTCTCAATCTAAAGGTGTCCTCAGGTCTAAAATGAGTCTCTTGTAGACAGCAAATAGATGGGTCTTGTTTTTTTATCCATTCTGATACCCTATGTCTTTTGGTTGGCGCATTTAATCCATTTACATTCAGTGTTATTATAGAAAGATACGGGTTTAGAGTCATTGTGATGTCTGTATGTTTTATGCTTATAGTGATGTCTCTGGGGCTTTGTCTCACAGGGTCCCCCTTAGGATCTCTTGTAGGGCTGGTTTAGTGGTGACAAATTCCTTCAGTTTTTGTTTGTTTGGGAAGACCTTTATCTCTCCTTCTATTCTAAATGACAGACTTGCTGGATAAAGGATTCTTGGCTGCATATTTTTTCTGTCTAGCACCCTGAAAATCTCGTGCCAATTCTTTCTGGCCTGCCAAGTTTCAAAAGAGAGATCAGTCACGAGTCTTATAGGTCTCCCTTTATATGTGAGGGCACGTTTACCCCTTGCTGCTTTCAGAATTTTCTCTTTATCCTTGTATTTTGCCAGTTTCACTATGATATGTCGTGCAGAAGATCGATTCAAGTTACGTCTGAAGGGAGTTCTCTGTGCCTCTTGGATTTCAATGCCTTTTTCCTTCCCCAGTTCAGGGAAGTTCTCAGCTATTATTTCTTCAAGTACATGTTCAGCACCTTTCCCTCTCTCTTCCTCCTCTGGGATACCAATTATGCGTATATTATTTCTTTTTAGTGTATCACTTAATTCTCTAATTTTCCCCTCATACTCCTGGATTTTTTTATCTCTCTTTTTCTCAGCTTCCTCTTTTTCCATAACTTTATCTTCTAGTTCACCTATTCTCTCCTCTGCCTCTTCAAGCCGAGCTGTGGTGGTTTCCATTTTGTTATGCATTTCGTTTAAAGCGTTTTTCAGCTCCTCGTGACTGTTCCTTAGTCCCTTGATCTCTGTAGCAAGAGATTCTCTGCTGTCCTGTATACTGTTTTCAAGCCCAGCGATTAATTTTATGACTATTATTCTAAATTCACTTTCTGTTATGTTATTTAAGTCCTTTTTGATCAGCTCATTAGCTGTTGTTATTTCCTGGAGATTCTTCTGAGGGGAATTCTTCCACTTGGTCATTTTGGATAGTCCCTGGCGTGGTGAGGACCTGCAGGGCACTTCCCCTGTGCTGTGGTGTATAACTGGAGTTGGTGGGCGGGGCCACAGTCAGACCTGATGTCTGCCCCCAGCCCACCGCTGGGGCCACAGTCAGACTGGTGTGTGCCTTCTCTTCCCCTCTCCTAGGGGCGGGATTCACTGTGGGATGGTGTGGCTCGTCTGGGCTACTTGCACCCTGCCAGGCTTGTGATGCTGGGGATCTGGCGTATTAGCTGGGGTGGGTAGGCAAGGTGCTCGGGGGCAGGAGGGGCAGGCTTAGATCGCTTCTCCTTAGGTGATCCACTTCAGGAGGGGCCCTGTGGCAGCGGGAGGGAGTCAGATCCGCTGCCGGAGGTTTGGCTCCGCCGAAGCGCAGAGTTGGGTGTTTGCGCGGAGCGAGCAAGTTCCCTGGCAGGAACCGGTTCCCTTTGGGATTTCGGCTGGGGGATGGGCGGGGGAGATGGCGCTGGCGAGCGCCTTTGTTCCCCACCAAACTGAGCTCTGTCGTCAGGGGGCTCAGTGGCTCTCCCTCCCTTTGTTCTCCAGCCTTCCCGCTTTCCGAGCAGAGCTGTTAACTTATGACCTCCCAGACGCTAAGTCGCGCTTGCTGTCGGAACACAGTCCGCCCGGCCCCTCCGCTTTTGCAAGCCAGACTCGGGGGCTCTGCTTGGCCGGCGAGCCGCCCCTCCGCCCCGGCTCCCTCCCGCCAGTCCGTGGAGCGCGCACTGCCTCGCCGCCCTTCCTACCCTCTTCCGTGGGCCTCTCGTCTGCATTTGGCTCCGGCGACTCTGTTCTGCTAATCCTCTGGCGGTTTTCTGGGTTATTTAGGCAGGTGTAGATGGAATCTAAGTGATCAGCAGGACGTGCGGTGAGCCCAGCGTCCTCCTAAGCCACCATCTTGCCCAATAGATCAGCAGTGTTCTATTTTAGACATTTCAGTGACATTTACGGGCCAACCTTTAAGTAGTCTTAAAGTAATCCAGGTCCCAAGTGGATAAACTGCAAAGTAAATATACACTTATTAACAATATGGAGGACAGATTGAATCCAGAAAGTAGGGGAGCTACGGAAGAGAAGGAGAAAAGAAAGAACGAGGAAGGTGGGGGAAAAAAAAAGAAAGCCAGAGCTCTCACCACAGCTTGCAGAGTATCCTTTTATTTTATTTTATATGTCATCTCTAAGAAACCTGTGTTTCCATTCCTGCCTACCCTGCTTTAGCGGCCCCATCTGTGGGTGACCGCCATCCTGGATTTTGACTCTTGGTGATGGTACCGCCATTAGGGAAAACAGATGGGAGTTTGGGGGGGAGGCGTTTTAGTTTCTGCTAACTTCTCTTAACAAAGACAGCAAGTTTCCATCATCTATAGAAATCTCTTGCAATTCAAGAAAAATCCAATACCATTGCCAACGTGAGTCACGAATGGGTGTGAGGAAGAACAAACATTGAACTCTGTCTCTCTATTTCCACACGCCTCTTCCACAATGTGGCAACCTGATGGTGGTTTTTTTTTTAAAGAACAATGTTTATAGCTTTTAAAATAGTATTTGTTTAATGGATTTATGTCCAAATCATTCCTGTGGAAATTCCTGGGCTTGCAGGGGATGTTTGTCTGCCACACTGTTCCTACCTGCCCTGAATAGGCTGTGACCTCACGCCTGTGTCTTGCTTCAAGTCAGAGGTAAGTCTCTCTTCAGCATTACAGATGCCTTACTGAATCAGCTCCTGGGCTGTAGCCCAGGTAAGGTAGGCTATAGATGTAAGATTCCCCAACCTTTGTTTTGGTCCAGCTTTCGACCATGTCATCCCAGCCCATTTTCTGGTAGGAAATTTAAAACTCGCCATGTTTCTCAGTTCCCTTTAGGTGGAGGCTTCCATTGTCCTCACCGGGGAGAGGGAGCGGATGATGAGTTACATCACATCTGCCTCAGGAAGGGAACTGTACTGAGGAACAATTCATTCAAACTCATCAGGTCTTAATTATTGAGAGCACACAGCAAAGAATTTGAAATTCAGAGCCAACTAGAAATGCTCATTTGGCCTCTAAAACTCTAAAACAATAAAAGTCCTTAGGGAAGACTGCATTGCTCCTTAGTTGCCTTAGAAAACAGACGAACCCAAAAATTCCAGGAATTTGGATATTGAGCTTACCAACCAGCCACCCCTAGGGGATGCCAACCCACAACACTGCCTGCAACCAACTGGGTGATGTGGGTTAGACCAACTCTGGGAACATTTTCGATGCTTAAAAAGAGCCCAAGGGGGACCAAACAGAGAATGTGGTAAAAGTGTCCATTGACTTTTTTTTTTTCCTGTTCATCATCGTCTTGAAATAAAAACGGATTTTTTTTTTTAATGCAAGCTAGAGAATAAGCACATCCATTCTTGCAATCCAGCCAGGTCTGGGATGAAAGCAACTCCTTCAGAAAAACAGGATGAAACAGCAGCACACAAACCATGTAGGGGAGAAAGGATTGGAAGATGAAAACTCTCTTAGCGTCCTCAAAACAAAAACTTGATCAAAGCACGCACCTCCCAGTCTTGAAACGCGGTGTAAAGACTTTGGTGTGGGGAACAAAAGACTCAGGGAGGAAGAATGAAAACAAAGGAATGGCCAAAAGAGATGGGGTGAAGCATCGCCACTCTTCCAAGACCAGGAACGAAATTCGTCCCAGAAATAAAGGGCATAAAAGAAAGACAACTGCAACACAGCAATAGAAAGTGCGTGTGACACGTTGGGCCAGGAAGCCGGTATGACAATATTTTCTCATAGAACGATATTCTATTTCATCACCATATGCTTTAGGAAAATCCAATATGTTCCTGCCAGACTTCTAACATTTTTTCCCAAGATGGTAAAAGCTTTAGGGAACGTGTCAAAGATACTTAGCACCCACTGCATTTTTGACTATTACACATCAGTAATTCTCTGGCTCATGAATTTTAATAATTCCATCACAACCTAGTTTGCCAATCACTGTCCCCAGCACTAGCTGATGAGAACACATGCAGCAGCAGATCCTGTTTGGGTTTTGTTCCCGGGCGCTGTTGAATCTGCAAATGGAAATTAGATAGGTCTACAACTCGTTTAAAGAAAATGTATGCCAAGATGGGATGCAAGCGTGATTTGAAGAATTATTTCAAAACACGGTCGATGCTACTTCAAAGTACAGCTCACGAGGTACCCGGGGAAGGAGTGAACGTTAAAGGTTTAATCACTCAATCACAGACAGACTACTGCAGACTAAGTAACTCAAATGGGAATTCCACAGGACATGAACCATGAGTCGCATGTGCCATTGGCTCCTCACACCCCTTGGTGGGGAGCACTTTCTCAGCTGCGCGCATCCACAGCCTTCTCCCCGCACCCGTCTGCATTTGCGTATTTCCAACCAAATTTCTGGTGACTGTTCCAGCTTCGTCACCCATGACGTACCACACTTGGACGGGCGGCCAGTAAACCATAAAGTGGTATATAAAAACCGAATTCGGTGCTACACCATGCATCGGGACGTGTGAGTATCAAATTGAAGTCATCTGTTTTTATCTGTCTCCCTTTTCTTCGATTTTCTTTCTGTCAAAGGCTAACTTTATCCCTCCGGTCACCTGAGCTGCAAATGTGAGCGTCTTTCACGCTCCTCCTTCATTGTGCTCTCCAGTTACCAAACTCTGTTAGTTCTCTAGTAACTCCTAACGCAGCCTTTGAACCGTTGTCCCCTTTCTAGTCCAATTTCCCCAAGCCAGACCCTCTGCGTCTCAGACCTACACTCTGCTAAAAATCACTCCAGAGCTTCCTGCTCCCAGCTTGAGTCCTGTCCAATTCAGCCCTTTTGTTCACACCTGGGAGATCTTACTAAAAATGCTACTTTAATCTTGTGGCTCCTCTGCTCAAAAGCACTATTTACCGGATAAAGAACAAAGCCCCCGTTTCATAGCCCACGGCCAAGGTAGGTACCCGACTCTTTGAAGCTGCACCTTCCACGGCTTCTCAAAACAAGCCCTTTGAGGCAGGTGCATTGTTCCAGCCCCAGAAGCTGAGCAATTGCCAGTGGCTGCTTGCCCTGCCCGAGGCACCTTCCTCCTCTTCCCACCTATGAATCCTAGTTCCCATGAGGCCCCAACAGCTTCCCGAGCCACCTCTGCCCACTGGCTCTGTCTGCCTGGACACTCACTCGGGTGCTCGTTCAAGGTCTGCGCCTCCTCACAGGGCTGCTGGCCTGCCGTGCTGCTGTTGAATCTGCAGAGGGGGCTTTTGTTTTCCCCGAATTGATGCAAGCTTTGGGAGGACCACCACCTTCAACTAACATTCATTAAGCACCTGCTGTGTGCAGAGTCCTTCTTGAGGTGCCACAAAGAGCAATATCTCAGGGCTGCTATGACAAACTCCCACAGACTGAGTGGTTTATAAACAACACAAATGTATTTGTCACAGCGTTAGAGTCTGGATGTCAGAGATCGGGGTGAGAGCATGATCAGGTTCTGATGAAGAGACCTCCTTTCCAAGTTGCAGAGGACAGACTCCTCACTGTGTGGAAGGAGGCAAGGGATGTCTCTCAGAGCCTCTTTTATAAGGACAGTAGTCCCATTCGCCTCATAACTGCTTCCCAAAGCTCCCACCTCCAGATACCGTCACCATTGGGGTTGGGATTTTAGCCTATGAATTTGGGGGGTCACAAACATTCAGACCGTCACGGGAGCGTTATACTTCTTTGGCTTTCCATGACAACAAATAGGGCACTGTGCATATCACAGCTGTCCCATGTGTATTCTGAGTGAACTGATTTCCATAAGTTTGATATTGTAAAATTATGATTTCACAATCAAACTGTCAAAATTAAATCCCATAAACACCTTCCTCATTTCATAGTAGAGAAACTATGGTAAAGAAAGATGGAAGATCTTATTAACCCGATATATTGGTAACAAAATTAATATCTGAACACACATATTTGTCTTCTATTTTCGTGCTCTAACTGGCAAACCTTTCTATGTCACTTCAAGAAAGATGTGCCCTAGATTCAACTTTTCTTTCCACTGGTAATTAATGAATTGTTCATCTGCCCGAGGCACTTTCTGGCTTCCGTCCCCTGTCCAACAAAGCACGGAGTCTTGCGTTCTGATCTCTCATTTTTTCATATGGTTCTCCTAATTTAGACTCAATCATGAGAAGCTCGAATCCTGTGGGACTGTAGCCAAAGTCAAACGAATGAAAATAGATGTTTCTTACACTCACATTCCCATTGCCCCAATTTATAGCTACACAGATAATTCTTGAGTTTCCTTGATAATTATGGGAATTTTCCAAAAAAAAAAAAACGTGTTTGGTCACATGCCTAGTTAGTTTCCATTAGATAAAAACACATGTGAATCCAGGAGTATCTTATATTTATCATAAAGAGACTTTGGTGCAAGAAGGATTGATAAAGCACATGCGTTGTCTTCACATTATGTTAATTGGGAGGATGAGAACATTCCAGGTGGTAAGTCTTCACATTCGTTTAGTACAAACAGGTGATTCAACACTGAAAATCAAACAGCCCAAACAAAACATAATTTATAAACACATACATTATCAAAAGTACATAAAATGAAACAGATGCACAGAAAAAAAAAAAAAGCCCTAACACTAAGATATTAACAAAGGTTTTTTTCCCCCACCTGAGTAGATTCATTCATTCATTTATTCATTCATTCACTAAGCGCATACTCTTGGAGAATTTATAGTGTCAGACACTATGTTAGGCATTGAGTTGTAAGATTTTTTTCATTTCTCCAAAGTTCCATAACAACATGTATTAATTTTATGGTGAAAAATGAGCTTTTTAAATTATAATTCGTTGTGATGGTTAATTTTATGTAACTTGGCCACAAAGTGCCCAAATATTTGGGAGAACATTCTTCTGCGTGTGTCATAAGGGTGTTGTAAGTATGAATATACATATGTATATAATATGTAATGTATGTAGCTGGGTAGACCTATCTACTTACCTGGCTGTTGACCTGTTTTTCCATCATTAAACATAAAGCTTAAAGAAACTGATAATTAGGGCTTCATTAAAATTAAGAAAATGTGTTTCTTTGAAGACTCTACTGACAGAGTGAAATGCACCAAGCCTGGAAGAAGATACTTGTAATGTATGTACCTGACAAAGTACTTGTATCCAGAGTATACAGAGTATGCCTAGAAATCCGTATGAAAAACACAGACGACCCGTTAAAAATTGGCAAAGGATTTGAATACGCACTGTACAAGTGAAATATTCAAATATAATTAAACATATGAAAAGGTACTAAACGTCATTAGTCATCAGGAAAATGCAAATTAAAATTACAACAACTTACCCCAGTGCACACCAGAATGGCTTGAAATTTATATAACCTAGGGGCATGTTGGGTGGCTCAGTCGGTTGAGCGTCCAACTCTTGATTTCGGCTCAGGTCATGACCCCAGGGTCATGGGATAGAGCCCCATGTCAGGCTCCGTGCTAAGCATGGAGACTGCTTGGAATTCTCTCTCTCTCTCCCTCTGCCCCTTTGCCCCTCTCCCCCACTTGCACTCTCTCTCTCTGTCTAAAAAATAAATAAATAAATAAATAAATAAATAATCTAACCCGACAATTCCAAGTGTTGACAAGAATGTGAAGGAACTGGCATTCTCATGCAACCTAGTGGTAGTTTAATGCTGGTTGGTAAACGCCATTTTGGAAAACTGGGAGTACCTACAAAAGCAGAGCATTTATATCACCTATGACCTAGCAATTCCATTCTTTAGCAAATGCCCCATAGAAATGCATGTGTACCAAAAGACACACACAGGAATGCTTGTAGCAGTAGAAATATGACAGCCAAGGGGCGCCTGGGTGGCGCAGTTGGTTAAGCGTCCGGCTTCAGCCAGGTCATGATCTTGTGGTCCGGGAGTTCGAGCCCTGCGTCGGGCTCTGGGCTGATGGCTCAGAGCCTGGAGCCTGTTTCCGATTCTGTGTCTCCCTCTCTCTCTGCCCCTCCCCCGTTGATGCTCTGTCTCTCTCTGTCCCAAGAAAATAAATAAACGTTGAAAAAAAAATTTAATAAGAAATATGACAGCCAAAACTTGAAAACGACTCAAATGCTCGTCAATAGTAGATTGGAGCAAGAAATTATAGTATTTCCAGAAAGGCAAAGTAACAGACCACTGCTACTGGCAACAGTGTATGTGAACTTCAAAACAATGACTGAAAAAAGCTAGCTACATAGGAGTGTATATTGTCTGGTTCTATTTACATGAAGTTCAAGTCAAGCATAACTAATCTCTGCTGGTAGAAGTCACGGTAGCAGCTGCTTCTGTGTTTAGGGGATGGAGTAACGAGGTTTCTGGGGGTGCTGGCGGTTTTTTGATCGAAGTGGTTGGTTACACAGGTATTTTCAGGGAATAAGATTTCATTTAACTATACACTTACAATTGGTGTGTTTTTCAGTGTGTATGAAAAATAGTTGAAGATAGTTTAAGATAAAGTTTAGCATATGGCACCACATGGCCTGCTGAACAGTTCTCACGAAGCACTGAAGCTCCTTTAGAGATGAGGGTCTGATAAAAATGTTGTTCCTTCTCATTCATCTCCAAAAGTAGTCAGTGATCTCTTCTCTTAGTGTTTTCAGTAATGAGAGCCTTTTGACCTGGATTGTGTTCTTCATCCATCTCTTCCTGTCAAAAATCCTTTCTTCCCCTTTAAGACTGAGTGAGCAGTTCCATCTTCTTGGTGAAGACTTCCTTGACTTCCTTAGGAAGCATTTTGATCAAGCTTTACTGCTTCATCGTCCACCGGTCACGTTCACTGCATCTGCCTAAATCCCAGTGTCCCTGGGGGCACTTTTTATTTTCCTTTAACTGTTTATGGCATTCTTCCCTCCTATTTATTTCTATTTTTGTGTTTTCATTGCTTAAAGGGAAAGGTTACTTCTTCACCATTGTTTAAAAATATTATCCTATTCTATAGACAGCGCCTTGGACCTGAGTCTACTACTTATCCTCTCACAATTTCCAAATTTACGTCTCCTGCCAGCCCTGTCCCTGGAACGAGTCCTGTGTATCCACCTGCCAACTCCTTATCCCCACTGGGATTCTAACAGGCACCTTAAACTTCACATGGCCAAACCCTGACTCAACCCCCTCAAACCTGCATCTTCCATTCTCTGAATAAATGGCGACTCTGTCAGTTGCTCAGGTCAAAAACCTTGGAGTCACCCTGCACTCGTCTCTCTCTTTCTCTCAACACCCTATATCTGATGCATTGGTAAAGCCTCTCAACGGTGCCCTCAAGATATAACCTGAGGCTGACTGACCCCTTCTAGACACCTCTGCCACGAGCACCTTCTTCAAGTCACCATAGCCTCTCCCCTGAAATATCCCAACAGCCACCTGTCTTTGAACTTCGCTCTTTGGTCTGTTCGCACACTGGCTAGCATATCCTTTTAAAAATCTATGACAGATCACACCAGCCCTCCGCTGACAGCACCGAAATGGCAAAAGCCCTTCTCTACCCAATCTCCTCCACTTCCTCCTCCTCCTCCTTTCCCCCCCCCCCGCCCCGCCCCGCACCCACCCCCCGCTGAAACCCTGCTGGCCTCCGTGCGATTGCTCCACTGCCCAGGCATTGTCCCTACTCTGAGGTCCCTTTCACCAGGAGCGCTCTTCCTTCTAGGAACCAAGGTGCTCACTCCCTCACCTCCTTCAAGACCCTGCTCACACATTACCTTCGCAGTGGCCAATCTACATTAGATTGTATTCCCACTCTCCTCACTCCCCTCCAGCTCCGGCCTTCCCTTTCTTTCCCCCACAGCACTTAACACTGTCCATATTCTTTTTTTTTTTTTAACGCTTATTTATTTTTGAGACAGAGAGAGACAGAGCATGAACGGGGGAGGGTCAGAGAGAGAGGGAGACAGAATCTGAAACAGGCTCCAGGCTTTGAGCAGTCAGCACAGGACCCGACGCAGGGCTCCAACTCACGGACCGCGAGATCTGACCTGAGCAGAAGTCGGACACTTAACCGACGGAGCCACCCAGGCGCCCCAACACTGTCCATATTCTTTACAGACCCTCTATATATTATTTAGCTTTGTGCTGTCTGTCTCCTCCAACTAAAATGTAAATAGCACAAGGATAGATATTGGTATCTATTGTATTCATCAGATTCATAAATTCAAAAATTCATCAAATTTTTGCTGGATTCATGAATAAACAGTAGGTCCCTAATATATCACCTAGAATGAATGGATAAATGAACAAACAAAATAACCCATAGAATTTAGTTTTCCAGAGACACCATGTGCCAATTTCTATCCTCCTAATTTATTTTACCACATTGGATAGAAATTTTTCCACATTTCACATTAATCTGCCTTCTTAAATAGATGGTATAGACACCATTTAACTCTGTCTTTGTGACTCTGGGTCATTGACAGGAACCTATGTTGCTGTACTGAGATACCGTCAAAGGTTATCGAAACTTGTACAGTTGGCTTTGCCTCCAGTAAGTTCCCTGTCTGCTGTTATCGTTTCTCTCTACCTTCCCACGTTGCTTTCTGCGAATCTATTTTGGTCAAGGCTTCCTCTAATTTGCATTTTCAAAGTCAGGCTTACTAAGCTAGTTAGAAATGTGTCTGTTGGCCCTGAGTGACAACTAAGGGCTTCTCCAAGGAGCCAAATTCTAATACTTCAGTCCTTATGCGGAACTGAACATCCCTTTTACTCCTCAGAAGTCAGTCTGCTTCTTTCCCAGTTTTACTGTGCTAGCAATCGAAATGACAAGGGAAATGACTTCTGAACACTTGAGAAAATGAGCTACTAATGAAATGTTGGGTAATATTTATATGAATATACATTCCTTGGTATGTATATGTGCAAACATATGCATTGTGAGATATTTCACAAGTCTTCTTCAACACTAGCCTTCTTCAACACAAAAGGCAATGTAAAAAGCTGGATTATACTATTGCTAACTTACTTTTTTAAGGAAAATTATGTACTAAAAATTCTCCAAATTTGTTTCAGTTACATAACACATTCATGCTTATCACACTCACTATTTGCCTTTTCTCAGGTTCAAATTTAACAAAAAAAATTTGTGAATTGCTTTCCAAAGGTCGGAATTATTTTAATTGCTGTTTAGAATATGATGATCCTAGTTCAGTCACGTAGTATTAGTTCCACCTCTCTGTGCAACCCATTTAATAGTCCTTTTCGCCTGTGGACGCAGGAAGTAGTTCAGAAGTATTGAAGATGTGTGACCAGAACCCCTTTAAGCCCCAGGATGACCTGATTAGGTTAGTAGAAGCTCCCTGAACAACTTAGCCATTCTGCAGGGAAGCATCCATTGTATGAGGACCCAAAGCAGTAATCTGTCCTGGTCTGTTCTATAAACTTTGTCCTGGGGTCAGTTGCTTAAAGCCACAAGATTCTTTTTTTTTTTTTTTTTTTTTTGGTTAGTGTTTTGTTTTGTTTTGTTTTTACTCTGTCAACAATGGAAAAGCAAAACATTGCTTCAGAGAAAGACACTTTTAACTTCCCAAGGCTGATTTCTGTTTCCGGTGCTCTGAGCCACGCCTTCCCACACTGATCTCCCAATTAGGCGTGTCTTCTATGCTGTCTTCATTCTGCCTTACTTCCTCAATAGAAGTTCTTCCCTTCCCCCCACTACCCTCCAAAAATGAGTTGAAAGTCACTAACTTCAGTATATGTCATAGTGTTGTGGGCTGAATTGTGTCCTCCCAAAATTCATCTGGCGTAGTCCTAACCCCTCAGCACCTCTGACTGTGACCGTAAGGTCATGTGGGCGGGCCTTAATCCAATATGACTGGCATCCCCCTAGGAAGGGGAGGGCTTGACACGGATGTGTGAGCACACGTGGAAGATGACAAGACGATCCGAGAAGAAGGTGGCATCTGTAAGCCAAAGAGAGAGAGGGCTCAGAAAAAAACAACCTGCCAACATCTCAGCCGTGGACATTCAGCATCCACAACTCTGACGGGGCAGAAAAAATCTGTTGTTTAGCCCACCCCGTCTGTGGTCTTTCGTTATCGCTTACTTATTGTAGCGAGGACTCTTCCTAGTTTTAAGAGTTGTTTGAAGAAATAAGCAAAACATATGATGTTCCTAATTTTATTATATATGACATTACAGAAAGTTTTCAGATTTGAAAAACTGAACAGCATTATTACATATCATATCATTGGGCCTCCGTGTTCAGTGTGCTATTAAAAATATAAAGTTCTTAATTACATCCCATTTGAAACATAATCTTTGACCATGGATTTGCACATGTCCTATAATTTTGTTCTGTCCTTTGACAATTGAACTACAGTTGACTGGCTTAAGACCAATAAATGTCTAATTAAGGATAAATTGTCTCAGTTTTTGGCATCCATATAATTTCCATCTTTTCCTAAATTGAATTAAGTTTATGAGATCAAATTGCTCATCATTAAAACCAGCACTCTCACACTTTCCTTTTTCCATTCCATGCATTTTTATAAAATATGTGCAAAAGTGCAATAAAATTCACATTACTGCATAAAGCACTGCTATAAAGAGTAAAATGGAAGATGCCCCCAGAACTGAACTATGAGCTGAGAGGCAGCTCTCCCAGGCTAAAATCATCAATTTGTCTTTCCACATCCAAACGTCCAGATTTGGCCTGGAGAAAGCAATTAAAGGATCAAATGTACAATGCTCCAAATGTGGTTTATAGGCAGGTAATCACTCTCTGCTGGCTGGGTGCCGTGTTCTCAATAAGCAATAGCTATTATTACTGTTGTTGTTGTCATTTTGATTATAATTTTTGGTGTCATTGCATAAATATACTGTGTTTTGTGTTGCCTAGCGGGATTGCAAGGGCCCACAGTCTTCTAGCAAACATTTGTGGAGCCCTGACGGTGCCAGGGGTGGGACTGGGTGGTGTGGTGAGAAGGGCTGTGCCCTTTGGTGGCTTCCACTCCAGCAACAAGTTATATAAATGAGCAGATCAGCCCCAGGGCAGCATGGCAAATGAAGCACCCACGTGTGTGGGGGACGCTCAACTATCCCCCAGCTATCTGTCTCTTGTACAGAAGGGTCACGAGAGAACAATCCGGGGAGGTCTGAGAAGGCTCTGAAAACCTGAACAGGGGAACAGAAATTATTTAAAACTTATCTTCTGTCACAGCGTTGGCTGCATAATTTGTGTTTCAGTGTTTCTGTAACTATTTGCCAGGCTTGCTTTCTTCAGAGGCCTCTCTCCTTGGCTGACAGAGGACCAGCTTCTTGCTGTGACCTCACATGGTCTTCCTCTGTATGCGCTCATGTGTCTGTGTCACACTCTCCCCTTCTTCTAAGGACAACAGACATTGGATTAGGGCAGGCCTATGTAACTTATCTTACCTTACGACCTTTTTAAAGGCCCCATCTCTAAATACAATCCTACTTTTCTGAAGCACTAAGGGTTAGGACTTCACCAGGTGAATTTTGGGAAGACATGATTCAGCCCATAACACTGTGATGTGATCTAAAGTTAATGAGTCTAAATTCAAGTTTTACTCTTCTTTTGGTCACTGCTTAGCAATATTCTTTTAATAATTCTACCAATCATCATGCCCTTGTATGTACAAAGGTTTCATATACACTTTTTTTTAGTCCCAAGACATTGAGTATGGAATAGACACTGTTATGTTTCAGGTGAGAAAACTAAAACTCAGAATTGCAACGTGGTCTGATAAAGCTTAAGTAGTTAGTAAGTGCTACAACAAGTTGTCTTGGTCAGTTAAGCTGCTGTAACAAAATACCATAAACTGGGTGGCTTATAGACAACAGAATTTTATTTCTTACAGTTCTGGAGGCTGGGAAGTCCAAGATCAAAGTGACAGCAGGTTCAGCATCTGGTGAGAGACTGCTTCCTGGTTCATAGATGGTTGTCTTTTTACTGTAATTTCACATGGCCAAACAGAGGGAGCTCTCTGAAGCCTTTTCATAAGGGTACTAATTCCATTCACAAAGATTCCACCTTCATGACCTAATCGTCTTCCAAAGGCCCCGTCTCCTAATACCATCCCTTTGGGGGTTAGGTTTCAACATGTGACTTTTGGACCACACCAACATTGAGTCTATAGCATAGGTGACTGCTTAGACCTTCTGACCTCCTTCCAGAAGACCATCAGATGTCTAGTCCAGGGTACTTTCTACTATACCATCATGCCCTGTGTTATTGGGAAGCAACTCTCTTTTATAAAATGTAGAGCTATGATGTGGAACGTAACAGCCAATGCTTTCCCCAATTATCCAGACTGTCCAAACAATTCACATTAATCACAGACTCATAAATAAGAAGATAAGGGGAATTCTAAAAACCAGCTAGTTCAACTCTCCACATTTCACTGATAAGGAAACCAAGGCCAAAGAATGAATAACACGTCCAAGGTCACATAAGAAATAAGCTGGAGACTAGGACTAGAAACCAGTCTTCATCCTTCTATCCTGCTGATAATTCAGTAACTTATTAACAAGACATTCATGGAGCAACACATGTAGCAATTTAGACAAACAAATCCACAGCCAAGGTCTCCTGGACTGGAACGTGTTTTCCATGATCTACACCAGCTGTCACTTAAACTCCTAGAACCTGTTTCTCTTCTGAAAAATAGGAATAATAATACCAAGTCAGAGTTAAATGAGATAATACAGGTAAAGGACCTTGAGTTGCAACAAATGTAGTAAGTACTCGATGAGGGGAACGTGCCATGTTCATCTTTATTACATGTTACATGGGTACTATGTAGCTACTGTAATAAATAACATGTTAGTTTCTCAGAGCTGGAAATGTTTTGCCAGTCCCAATGCAGGATTGTGGAATAGAGTTTCACAGACCACAAAGGACTGCCTTCAGTGGCTGCCTTTGGGGTTACTACTCCAAGTTTAGAAAATTTAAAGATAGAAAATTGCTGAACCCAGTGAAATGCCAGATGTTTCAAACAGAGGAGTAGGTCTCCCAGTCAAGTCAGTATCACATCTGGATACATACTGGTCATTAACATCTCTCTCAGTAATATCCATACAGTACTAAATCTAAATATTCTTTTTTAATTTTTTTTAACGTTTATTTATTTTTGAGACAGAGAGAGACAGAGCAGGAACGGGGGGGGGGGGGGGCAGGGGCGGGGTCAGAGAGAGGGAGACACAGAACCTGAAACAGGTTCCAGGCTCTGAGCCATCAGCACAGAGCCCAACGTGGGGCTGGAACTCACGGACCGTGAGATCATGACCTGAGCCGAAGTCAGACACTCAACCGACTGAGCCACCCAGGCGCCCCTAAATCTAAATATTCTTAACAGAGAAGAATATCCTGGATTTCTGTGTATAACTTCGCTCAGCCTTTACCAATTATAATGCTCAATGCCAGATACATTTTTGCTAGTGGGTTACAACCACACAATTAGCACCCTTTTTCTCCCCGTGAAAGAGTCTACATTTCTGACACTGCCAGAGGAAACAAAGCAATTTTATTTTTAAACTACCATTGTTTTTAGTTCCTTTGTCCACAAAACCATAATGAGACACACACAGGGTATCCAATTTTAGATTTGGTGTGCTACCAGGATATTTTCTTTCAGGAGAAAAAAATTAGAGGAAATTACTGTACAAATAATCATGTCCCTCTGGTGACTATGCTGGTAACCACTGGGCAAAATAGTTTGTCACTCCTGAGACTTTGTCATGGAAACCATCATATCTGAAGTGGCCCTAAAGAAACTACACATTCCTCATGACCTTCCCAAATGGAAAAAATCTGGTTTGAATAAGTTAGAAAGGCAAGAAGAATTTGCCCAGGAGTCATAGACTTTATAATCTAGGTTGAGTTATTACTTTTCTTAATGCAGAAATTTGGCAAAAAAAAAAAAAAATCAAATAAACATTCTGAGAATTTTATAGAAAGAGAAATCTCTGGCAATGATTAAGTTCAGCTAAGCTGGAGCCTGATGTTTCAGCTAAAAGGCAGCAAAGGTGGGGAACCCCAATTCAAACTCAACTGTTAAGTCATCCCTGACACTTGACTGTGATACAGCTGGTCCCACAACTTCCTGTTTTGTTTTGATTTGCATATATCACTGAGTAATTTGCAGAAATAGGGATTTTTTTTAAAATTACATACACATAGGGGCGCCTGGGTGGCGCAGTCGGTTAAGCGTCCGACTTCAGCCAGGTCACGATCCCGCGGTCCGTGGGTTCGGGCCCCGTGTCGGGCTCTGGGCTGATGGCTCAGAGCCTGGAGCCTGTTTCCGATTCTGTGTCTCCCTCTCTCTCTGCCCCTCCCCCGTTCATGCTCTGTCTCTCTCTGTCCCAAAAATAAATAAACGTTGAAAAAAAAAATTTAAAAAAAAATTACATACGCATATAAATTGCATTTGTATATAAATTACAACAAAAAGATTAGAGGCTACAAGTCTATTTCTTGTTTTTTTGCTTTGGGTAAAAAATAAATGAAAATATACAAAAAATATTCAGGGGAGGAGATCATTATGAAACAGAAATACATGCAATTCTTTCCTCCCCTTCTGTTTGTTAAGCTGGGAGAATGAGCCTCTCCTCTTTGCTCTTTGGGCCTCTAGAATATACCCATGCTCACACATATCAAGAATTGTATTTCCATTGGTCCTTATGCCAGTTCTGAGAGGGAGGAAGAAATGCATGAGAAACATGGGCTCTGCTGGGCACAGCTCCAGGCGTTCTGTCATTCATGGTGCCAGCTGCCCTTCAAGGAGACTTCAGCAGCCCCAAGTAGACACAAAAAGTAAGCCTCGGGGAAATTAAGTGACTCCATCCAGGTGAGGGCAGAGTGAGAGGTGGGACAGCATCTGTCTGTCGGAGGGCTGTTACAGACATCACTTGATTATGGCCTGCCAGATATAGATACCCTCTCACCCCCCTGCCACCCCAGCTATGGGAAAGTCCACGCTTGATGTTTGTTTTTTAATTGCGACGAGATAGAAATTTCAGAAGAGAAAAGAGGGGAAATTGGGAGGGGAGGGAAGAGAAGAGGACATTGAGGAGAGGAGAATCTGGGAACAGCACCCTTGACCTTCTAATGCTGTGGGTTTAGAAGGCTAGGCTGCCAAGCTGCTCAAGGACCCATGAAGAAAATAAGTTCTCTCCCTTCAAAGAAATGTCTTCAGGAAAAAAATTGCCATGAACAGCTTTCTTTTCCCAGAAACTAGAGTGTTTTCCCCTTAGGTCAATGACCATTAGATAACTGACCCTATTTTCATTTTTGTTTTGGCCCCAAAAACTTAGAATGACATTTACAGCTCAATTTTATTAGCTCTGTAGTTAACTCTCTAGTCCGTCTAAACATTTATTCCATCTTTCTACCTGGCCTTGTCTGTTTATAGTTATGTATTCTCAGGTACCATTTTCAACTATTGTATGTTAGCTAGTAAATTATATATGCTTGTAGACAAACGCCATTCTTATGTGACCAATAAATAAAATAAATAATGATTTCATGCATCTGATCAATTACCTGATATAGTTATTAGCATGTATTAATTTTCATTGACTATTTAATACGCTTACTTTGCATTATGGATTCTACTGCTTGTATACAAGTTACTTTTCCCTTAGTTCAGTCAGCAAATATTTATCAAGTGTTCACTGTATGCCAGACACTGAACCGTGTGTTGGGTTCCCAATGAAAGCAACACACACACAGCCTCTGTTTTCAGGAAGATGTCGCAATTGTCACATGAAAAGTACAAGGAAGAAGAAGTACAGGGTGGTAAGTGAAAAGTACAAGGAAGGAGAAGAAGGGGGTAGACTAGAACCACCCTCGGACCTAGAACAGGTGAACTTGAGCTAATCCCAGGGTTTCAGGACTGCCCCAGGCAGGTCACATTTGACTTGATATCTATAGGGCCTTAATGAAGATAAAAGGCTGGTGGGGCAAGGGTGGAGTTGGGGAGCATTTCAAGCAGAGAAAACAACACGTGCAAGGCTCTAGGGTACAAAGAGCTTTGACGGCAAGGGAAGGAGGTGATCTTGAGGTAGGAAGATTGTGTCAACATGTAGAGAGACACGTTAACCTAGAGAGAGAGTCATACTGAAGATTCTTTGTCCCAAAAATGTTGATGAGGCTATAAAATGACGTGCTCAAAGTCATCCAGCCAGTGAATAAGGATGTGTATAAGAAATATCAACATAGCAAAACTGAATCAGCTTGTAGCTAATAATACATGCTAAGGGGAAAACTGAAATGATCTTGAAAATTATTTCTTTAGTGTTTTCACATATAGGGCATTATCAGAATTGCTGTTAAATCAAAAAAATTCAACACAGATGTTGTTAAATAGTTATTATTAAATTTACTCTTACATACCCCAGTTTACATAGGACAAAACTGATGTTCAGAGGAGTTAAGTGCTTTGTTTGAGATTACTCCAAAACAGTAGCAAAACTGGGAGTAGGACTCAGGACTACTGAATCCACATCTTGTGTTCTGTCCATGAAGCATGTCCCACGTGGTGCTTATCTGATTCTTTAAATTCATGTTCAAGACTGGGTCCCAGGGAACAAGCCAGAGGATGAAAACTTTTCTGTAAAACTGCCCTTGAGCTGTTATTGAGGCATATAAATGACAGCGAAGGAGAAGATGTGAGGTAGATTTTATAAATTATTCTAATAAATGGCAAGTCATTAGATTATTCATGCAAATGCATGATCAATCTTGAATTTTTACAAAGGAAAGAAAACAAAACATCTTTCACCACTGAAAGGTAATTTGAAATTTGTTACACTTAAGATGTTAAAAAATCGAGGCAAACCTTAGCTGTGCATGCTTTGATTTTAAAAAGCTTTCACTCTTGGGTGGAAAATTAAACGTTCTTATTCCTATCCCTCATGAGAGGAAAAGAAAAACTTGAAGGAATACAGAGGAATTGTTTTCTTTTTTCACATAAACAATGTTCTGCTGTTGAGTTGTTCTTATAAGAAAAAAAAAAGTAGCTTTAAGCAACGTCAAGAAATGCAAATGGGGTTTCATCAGAATGGTACTCTTGACAATAAAGGAGAAGGAAATCTCATGAGAAAAAAGGAGCCATAGAAGAGAGACGAGAGTCCCCTCAAAGTCATTTGGCTCCAGAGGCTGAAGGATCACATCAGTTGTGCCACAGCAAGAGTTATTGGATGGCCTCAGCTCTGCTTCCATTAGCAGGACCCACCTTCCCTCTCGAGTGCTGTCTTCCTTCTCTACACAACCCATGGCGCCTGTTGAGATCTCCTGGGCCTCAAGGAATGCGGTTGTGACCCTGGACGTGGTCTCTGCCTCCCTGGACATTAGAGCTCATTGAAACTCCCTGCCACATCATAATCACTATCAATTTTGTCCTCTGCTCTGCATCTTTTCCCTACCTTATACCTCTGCTTCCTCATACTTTTAGATGACCATTGCTTTGGTTTGTTTACAGCCCCACTAGGCCTCTGTGGCCCTAAGGCCTCAGTCTACCTGAGTTCTGTCCATGGGAGTTTTTGGCGTCAGCCCCTGCCTTCTATATTTCCATTCTATATTCCTCAATTCGCACCGTGAGCGAAAACCTGATTGGCCTGGTGAATGGGCCCCATTCTGATTTTGACACAGCTGTATCTAACAGGTCCTGCCACTGACTGCTGTTGGGCTATGGATTCACCACCCTTGGCTCAGGCAGTCACCACTCCCCCAGCAAGCTATAGCCAAGGGTAACATCATGGAGAGTAACATGGCATACGACATGAAGACAAGCTCTGATCTGAAGTCCGTGTTAAAATGCCAGCTCTGTCAGCCATGGGACTTTGGGCAAATCCCTAAAGGCTTCTTCTATAAAAGGAGGGGGATTGTAACGTCTGTCTCACTGGGTTGTCGTGAGCACTAAATGAAGTAACACATGGAAAACCTTACCACTGTGTTTAGTACCCAGTAAGGGCTCCATTGGTATCAGCTGCTATTACTGTGGGTTTCTACTGACAGTCCTCAGCAAGTGGCCACGAGCAGGCCAACTGCCCTTGGCTGGGGACTGTGGATCCAGAGAAAGTCATCAAGGACCCTGCTCAATCACAAGCATACAATGTCTTCAACCTCGGCTCTACCTGTCGAAGCTCACTCACAGATCTTTTTAAGTGGGGAAGATGCTGAGAGGGCTTTGGATTTTTTTTCTACACGAACACTTTTCACATGACCAATTTAATCCACAAAATCAATATACACAAATGTGGGTAACTGCGGGAATAGGCTGTCAAAAGTGCCCTTTTTCAGTTGAGCCTTCTGTGACATACTCCTGGTTGTTTAGCCAGGTTTTTATGGTTGTTTAGGTATTTGTGTGTGTGTGTGTGTGTGTGTGTATGTACAGGTGTGTTTTAACAAGAACCCCCTCATTATTATGTGACCTGTTGAGATCTACAGGAATTATCTGGTAACCTGGGAAATTAGTTTATTTAAATCTGGTTCAATCAGGCCTGTTAAGTCACCTAAGTAGAACTAACTAAATATTTTCATTTGAATTAACAATTGTAACTGTTATATAACAACACAGAAATGGGTTTGGTCCAAGGCAGGGTGGTTAGTCTCTGACCCCATCTGAACTGGGTTAGAGATGAAATGGCCTGTGACACCAGCTGACTCTTGAGATGACATGAAATCACTGCATTCCATTGTCTGACTCCAGGGAAGCACCTTTCACACTATGTTCTAGTATATACCATGACAAAAAACAGCGACTTCTGAAGTCTAGATGATGCAGAAAAATCTCACTAGGGAAGGGAGGGGGGCAACGTTTGTCAGAGGTTGAAGTATAGCTCTCCCACACAAAAACCTGAAAATTATAAATTGGATTATGATAATTCCCATTTTCAATGCTTCCAATAGCACAGACATGAGTTCTTTACCGTGTGAGAGTGCTGCTGCCTCTCTTTCTCTAACTCGTGGTTCAATACACGTAAGCTGCTCTGCTTCCAACCTGTGCCCAGCACATACCAAGGTCTTTCCCAGCTCAGGGGCCCAGTCCCCTGTGAGTCCTCTCCCTCACCACCCACCTGAGATTCCTCCCGCACAGCCAACTCATTATTTCCTATCTCGATAAGCACCCTAATGTGTTTCTTACATAGCACCTGTCATGATTTATAATTATTTTATTTATAAGCTCACTTGAATTCTGAGATCTTTGTTCCTAGACTCAAGGCTTTCTGAAAGCAGAGACCATCTCTGCTTTATTTACTGTTAGACCTCCAACATTTCGCCCAATGCCTAGCCCACAGGAGGTACTCAATAAATATTTGTTGAGTAAATTAAAGACAAGAGGGAAATCGAAGGGCAATTCACATGCTATAGGGAAATAAATAGATGTCTTGTTCTTTAAATGGGTGAATCGTATGGTGTAAATTGTATGTTATGTGAACTATGTATCAAAAGAACTGTTCTCAGAAGAACAAAAACTTACAAATGGAATCTATGCTCAGAACTTTGAGGCTCCTTATAGGATTGTGGCATGCAACTTCATTTCGTGCACAAGCAACGTGGAGAATTGTGTTAATAACAAAGAAACAGTGAACTGCTGCACCATTCGTTGGTTATTAAAGGGCACACCAGTCCTTAACAGAAACTAGAGATCAACAAACCGCAATTAGAGGGTGGCTGATAATACGTGTGCCTAGACAGGGAGTCCCGTGATGCCTACTCAGCCTTTGGAAGACCAGAGACTGGACGAGGTAAAGAGGAAAGTGAACTTTGTTTCTGCTGCAGTGGGATCCAAGAGGTTGGTTGGGAGTGGAGGGCAGGGGAGGATTAATATCTTCTCCCCATCAGCTGTGTTCACTGCTTGATCTCCTAAAGCATTCAAATGTTAAAATCTGATTACAGAAAAGCTTTTATTTCGTTTTTGCCATTCGTGTATCTATACCACTTGAATATGGGCAAAGCAATCTGTAGTTATTATTTTTTGCCCTTATTCAAAGTACTTTTATGCTGAACAGGTAGGTTGATGTTTCAAACTCAGCTATATCTGGGCCCTTTGTATGATGAGAATAACAGAATGTCCCAATCAACTTAAAATAACTCACTTGGAGGCTATCTTCTTAGGAGATGCCTGTCCTATCTGTAGATAAAGCTACTTATGGGATTTTGTAAGCTGTTTTATGGACCCTTAGAGCTCTCTAAAATTTTTTCTGGATCAAGGTGAGCATTTACAAAATAAACCATCAGTAACCATTGGTAAGATAAATAGGGTGTAAGTAGCTCCTTGTTCGATCCTATAATAGCAGAGAGTCCCTTGGCTTAAAGGAATCAGGTCTTTGGTGGAATGTCCTTGGCTCTTTCTTTACAGAAAATGGTAGAAAGTAAAATTCCCCTTACAGAATTAACCATCTCTTAAAGGTTAAGATACCGCTTGGATTCAACACCTCCACAGATCCTAGAAACTGACTAATAACAGGTGCTAAATTAAAACTAACTTGGGTCTGATCCTAACTCAATCACTCCGTGAGATTATATATGACATAGACAAGTTATTTAGCCTCTTTAAGACTATCTTCCCATCCGTATGATGGAAATAGGAATATTTACTACCTTCTCTCGGAATAAGAATACTACTACTTCACGGATGAAGTAAAACAGAACACAGCAATCACAGTGCCTGGCTCACAGAAGGCACCGCAATAGTAGGCCTTAGTTGTTATTGTTATTCCAGGAGAAAGTTCTGTCAAAATCATACGGTGTTTCCCCACACACCAAAATACTGTATGATGAAAGCGAAACCCCTCCAAACCTCAGTTTCCCCATTTTTAAATAAAAATAAAACAAAGAGCAAAAGTAAGAATTAAAGAAGAAAATACATATGACAGCCATCTGTAAATTATACAGCTGCATTAGCCTTATTTAATATATTGGTTTTATCATTGGTGCTATCGGTACTATAATACTGGAAGCAATCATAACTCCTGTCATATACCACAAAAATCCACAACCAGTTCAGCCTCAGGATTAAAGATAATGAAGAGACACTATTTTGTTTCCTGAAGTGAGGAAAAAAAACACAAAAGAAAAGAATCATTATGGAATGCAACAGCACATATCAGTGTTAATTTTTTAAAAGGGCAAAATCTGTTAACGTTTTCAGCCTTACAGTTTGCACCAATGAGGAGGGAAATAAGTTAAATATTTGTATGCACATGCAGGGAGAGTAAGACAGGATTTGGTCGTAAGAAGGATTCCAAATCCTACTGGTTTCCCTGGGGCAAAAATGCAGGGATAATATGACAAAATATAGATGGCCGTCAAAAACGATATCATGAATCTGATCTCAAAATTTGGTCCTTGGCAACAAGTGCAAAAGCATCTCCATGGCACAGAGGTGACCTATTTTTGAGGCTAGAGGAAGGAATTCTCAACTTTGAGCAAGCATCAGAATCATGCAGAAGGCTTGTTAAAACACAAATCGTGGGGCCCTACCATGTCATCTGAATGAGCAGGTTGTGGTGCAGGCCAAGAATTTGTGACGCCGACACTGGTTTCTACTTTGAAGACACCGGATCGATAATGTAGGTATTTCTGTAGTAATGCTCAACTCCATGAGGATGGTTGGAAGGAAAACATGATAGTATTTTGTTTTGTTTTTTAATTTTATTAAGGAATAATTAGCATAATTATTATATGCTATTATATACACAATAAATATAATTGTGTGTATTTAAGGTGTATGACATGAGGATTTGACATATATATATGTTGTAAGATTATTACCAAGATCAACATAATTAAATACATCCATCACCTAACATGCTTATGCTGTACTCCTTTTTTCATTGTGTGTGCGTGTGTGTGTGTGTGTGTGTGTGTGTGTGTGTGGTTAAGAATGCTTGTGATCTACTCTCAGCAACTTTCAAGTACCTAATACCATATTATTAACTACAGTCAAGATACTGTACTTTAGATCCTCAGAATCCGTTCTTCTTATAACTGAAAATGTGTACCCTTTGACCTGTATCACCCCATTCCCCTTCCCCCAGCTCCTGTCAACCACCACTCTGCTGCCTGTTTTTATGAATGCATCTTATTTTATATTCCACATATAAGTGATATCATACAGTATTTGTGTTTCTCTGTTTGGCTTATTTCACTTAGCATAATGTCCTCTGGTTTCATCCATGTTATTGCAAATGGCAGGATTTCCTGCTTTTTTATGTCTGGATCCTATTCCATTGTGTGTGTGTGTGTGTGTGTGTGTGTGTGTGTGTGTGTGACTATGTGTATACCACATTTCCCTTATCCACTCATCCATCAAAGGACATTTCAGTTGTTTGCAAATCTTGGCTATTGTGAGTAATGCTTCAATGAAAGGGGAGTGCAGATATCTCTTCAAGATACCAATTTCAATTCCTTCATATATATATACCCAGGGATGGGATTGCTGAACCATATGGTAGTTCGCTTTAAAATTTCTGAGGAACTACCATATTGTTTTCTATAATGACTTGGTACCAATGGTACCAATGGTAAAATGGTACCAATTTACCTTTCCACCAACAGTGTATAAGGGCTCCCTTTTCTCCACACCCTTGCTAACATTTATTATCTCTTGTCTTTTTGGTAAGAGTGATCCTAAGTGGTGAGAGATGATACCTCATTGTGGTTTTGATTTGCATTTCCTTGATTATCAGTGATATTAAGCACTTTTCATATACCTATCGGTATGCCATTTGTATGTCTTTGGAAGAATGTCTATTCAGGTCATTTGCTCATGTTTTATTGTGTTATTTGCTTTTTTGCTATTGAGTTATATGAGGTGTTTTTTTTAAAAATATATTTTGGACATGGACCCCTTATCAGATATATGGCTTGCAAGCACTTTCTCCTCATCTACAACTTATATTTTCAATTTACTGATTGTTTTCTTTCCTATGCAGAAGCTCGTTAGTTTGATGTGGCCTCACTTGTTTATTTTCATTTTTGTTGCCTTTGCTTTTGGTGTCTAAGAATCATTGTGAAGGCCAATGTCAAAGATCCTTTTACTTATGTTTTCTTCTAGGAGTTTTATGGTTTCACGTCTTACATTTAAGTCTCTGATCTATTTGTGAGTCGTGTAAGACAGGGGTCCAGTTTCATGCTTTCACATGTAGATATCCAGGGGTGCCTGGGAGGTTCAGTCAGTAAAGCCTCTGACTTCAGCTCAGGTCGTGATCTCGAGGTTCTTGGGTTCGAGCCCACATCAGGCTCTGTGCTAACAGCTCAGAACCAGAGCTTGTTTTGAGTTCTGTGTCTCCCTCTCTCTCTCTCTGCCCCTCTCCCGCTCTCAAAAATAAACAAACATTAAAAAAAGTTTTTAAAAAAAGATGACATGTAGATATCCAGTTTTCCCAGCAGCATTTATTGAAGAGACTACCCTTGCTATCCTTTCCACATTTTTCATTCTTGGAGCCATTGTCAAAAACTGGTTGACCCTATACATGTGAGTTCATGCATGGGCTCTCTATTCTGTTCCTCTTGTATACCCCTACCACACTGTTTTGATTACTATTGCTTTGTAATATAGCTTGAAATCAGGAAGTATGATGCTTTCAGCTTTGTTCTTCTTTGTCAGGATTGCTTTGGCTATTCAGAGTCCTTTGTGGTTCCATAAAAAAATTTTAGGATAGTCTTTTCCTATTTCTGTGAAAAATGCCATTGATATTTTGATAAGGATTGCATTGAATCTATAGATCATTTGGGGCGGTATTGACATTTTCACAATATTAATACTTCCCATCCAAGAAAATGAGAGATCTTTCTATTTATTTGTCTTCTTCAGTTTTTTCTTCAATGTCTTATAGTCTTAAGTGTACAGGTTTTTCACTTCCTTGGTTAAATTTATTCCAAAGTATCTTATTGTTTTGATGTTATTGTTAATGAAATTGTTTTCTTAATTTCTCTGTCGTATAGTATGCTTTTAGTGTCTAGAAATGTAGCTGATTTTTCTATGCTGATTTTGTATCCTATAACTGTAGTGAATTCATTTATTCTAATAGTTCTTTAGAATGTTCTATATATAAGATCATATCATCTGCAGAGATAATTTTATTTTTTTCTTTTCTAATTTGGATGATTTTTAGTTCTTTTTCTTGCCTAATGGCTATGGCTAGGACTTCCAGTACTATGTTGAACAGAAATGGTGAGAGTAGGCATGCTTGTCTTTTTCCTAATCTTATTGGAAAGGTTTTTATCTTGTCACCATTATGATGTTAGCTGTGGGCCTGTCAAATATGGCCTTTATTATGTTGAGAAGTATTTCTTCTATAATTAATTTGTTAAAAGTTTTTATCATGAAAAGACGTTAAATTGTGTCAAGTCCTTTTTCTGCACTTCTTGAAATGATATGATACTTATCCTTCATTCTATTAATGTGGTATGTCAGATTCATTGATTTGCATATGTTGACTCACCCTTGTATCCCAGCTTGAATCCCACTTGATTATGGCAAAGGACCCCTTTAATGTGCTCTTGAATTCAGTTTGCTAGTATTTTATCGAGAATTTTTGCATCTATGTTTATCAGGGATATTGGCCCATAATTTTCTTAGAGTGTCCTTGCCTTGATATCAGCGTAATACTGGCCTCATAAAATGAATTTGGAAGAGTTCCTTCATCTTCAATTTTTTTGAAAGAGTTTGAGAAGGATTGGAATTAATTCTTCTTTAAGTGTTTGGTATGATTCACCCATGAAGCCATATGGTCGTGGGCTTTTATCTGTTAGGAAATTTTTCATTACAGAATATAAGGGTGTTTGATTTTATTTTTTTATTTTTTTATTTTTTTTAACGTTTATTTATTTTTGGGACAGAGAGAGACAGAGCATGAACGGGGGAGGGGCAGAGAGAGAGGGAGACACAGAATCGGGAACAGGCTCCAGGCTCTGAGCCATCAGCCCAGAGCCCGACGCGGGGCTCGAACTCGTGGACCGCGAGATCGTGACCTGGCTGAAGTCGGACGCTTAACCGACTGCACCACCCAGGCGCCCCAAGGGTGTTTGATTTTAAATGGAAGTATCGCCATAAAAGATGGGGAATGGGAGGTAAAAAAATTGAAATTATGATCAAGATGCTGTTATTTGTGGAATATCTTTTCTGTGAATCAGTGGAAACCAGGGATTCCTCTGACCCTACTGGCTTGGTGAAGTCTCAAAGTATTGGCAGGCTCCCAAATGATCCCCCAAAATGCAACTTAAGTGCAAACGAAAGTCAGTTTGGCCTGATGAAGACACCACAATCCTGGGCACTGTTGAAAGGATGTGAAAGGATGGGAGAAAGTCATTCAGCAGAGACCTGAATGTTGTTCTGTCTCTTTATTATTCAAGTTGAGCAATTTCCTCTGGTATTACCAGATTCCCAGCTGTGACTGAATTCCAGGCCCACAAAAAGCACTTTTGCTATTGCAACTGGGCAAAATTAGGGATCATAATGGCCAGTACCTGTCTGGGGCTCACTATGCACTGGGCACTTTACATGCAGTATCCTATATAATCCTTATATCAGTCTGTAAAGTAGGAACTACTATAATTCCGCACGCCTCCCCCCGCCCCCCATTTTTTAAGGGAGAAAACCGAGTCTAAGCAAGTGGCTCTGAGTCACAAAGCCAGTAAATAACAGAGCTGTATTTGAAAACAGAGCTCACTCACTCCTGAGCCTGGTCTACATCCAGACAGAACTTGGCACACATGAAGGATGATCTGTGAGGTACATATCAGGAAGACTTCACCGGCGCCTAAGAGCCTTTAGAAATCAAACACATTTCTCTAAGTGTATCCTCCCACTCCTCCTGAAACACATGATTATTTCTTGTTGCCATTATACAACAAACTACACAGAGAGAAACAAACGGAATTCCCTTTGTTCCATCAGCCTCATAAATATTTTTTATGCTATTACAACAGCAGGAATTCTCTTTGTCCATAGACTGTACGTTGATTTCTACCGAGGCTGGGCTGTCCTCTTCCCTTCTTTTATAGGAATCTTGGTCTTTCTCTTAGTCGCCATATGTCCCTAAGCTAAGGAAACAAACATCTGAAGAAAGCACATGGTTTCCATAATTCAGCACCTAAAAATACTTCATGGGTTTGCCTTATTTAATATTCCCAACAATCTGCAAAGCAGACACTGTCCCCCCTGTGTCATGCATGAAGAAATAAGTGCAGGAGTATTGGGTATCGTGGTTAATATCATGGAGCCAGCTGAGATGCTCTCTGTGTCCAGGTCCTTTGACAATAAAGCCTCTTTTTCTTTCTGCCTATTCTCCTTGCTCTTTCCACTGCTTCTGCACTTTTCAAGCATCAATTCCATAAAGCCTACATAGGAAGGGGGAGTGCAACGTCAAGAGGAAAAAGAAATTTTGTAAATAAAAATAAAGTCCTGGTTTTTCAAGGTCTTGGTAGAGCACTTACCCCTGAAACCCCACAGCATTGGGACCACTATTGTTATTCACCTGAGGTCTCTGATGATTCTTTTCCCTTGGATTACCCAGAGAGGAATGAATTCCACGTGTTTGCTTGCATGACAGGATAAACTGCCAAGGCCAGTCTTACTAGCAAGGGTTTCTCTGTCTGACATTTCCGCCTGACCTGGTGAAAAGCAGTCGGGAAGGTACAGACCTTGTCCCCCATGTTTGAACTGTGTAATGTTATACTGCCACCTTGTGGTCCCTTCGTTGCGAGCTCAAAAACAAAGCCAGAGCTTGACAAAACCAGCAGTGGTGGAAACCAGTTTTGCAACTCGGGCTGAAGAAGTCGAAGTTTGGGAGAGAATATAGGAGAGATGTCCTAATTTGTCAGGAAAAACGTTAAGTCATATATGTCATAAAATAATTTCCTGGTCAAGGGTACAGGACCTGGAGTCAGATGACCACAGTTTAAACTTACCCACTAAATAACTCCTTCTTTGGGCATTTTTCTTGTCTATATCATGGGAATAGTAATAATGTCTCAGGACTGCTATAAGAATTAAATGAGGATCGTGCCTGCAAAGTGTGTGGCCTTAAGCCTGGCACATAAGTTTCGCTGTTACTGTGGAGCCCAGACAAGAAAGCACGCTGTCCTCTCCAAAGCTCGAAAAGGTCCTCTCTTCCCTGTCACTTCCTGGGACCTAACCCTAACCCTCTCCCTTCCCACTCTGCTGTTCTTTGGTTTGAGGCTTAAACATTTCATCTTTCCCTACCCCTGAAGCGTGACTTTGGGGGAGTCAAGCAGAACACATTTCAAATTTCATCTTAATCCTCTAGCAGGTTTATGACTTTTGCCAAGTCATGTAAACTTCCTGAGCCCAAATTTCCTCCTCTGTAAAATAGGGTGAATAATACCCATGTCTCCAGATTATAGAAAGAACTGGAAATAACATATACAAAGCATCTGGCTCAGTGTATTTCTCATAGTTGTGGATTTTTTTTTGTTTTGTTTTTTGTTAGTTTTTTTAAGTTTGTTTTTTTGTTTGTTTGTTTGTTTGTTTGTTTTACTTATGTATTTTGAGGGAGAGAGAGTGAAGGAGGGACAGAGAAAGGGAGAGAGAGAGAATCCCAAGCAGGCTCCACACCATCAGCACAGAGCCCTATGCAAGGCCTGAACTCATGAACCATGAGATCATGACCTGAGCCAAAATCAAGAGTCAGATGCTCAACTTACAGAACCACCCAGGCGTCCCATCACATAGTTGTTTTATTCTTCATGGTGATCATTATTATTGTCATTATTACCTGTATGTATCCTTCCCCAATCCTTCCCTTGTCCTTCAAGAAGCAATAAAACCTTTAAGCTCATCTTACCCATCAAAGGTCCACCAAGTAATTGGAAAAGAAAGAACCAGTCCTTCCGGTGTCTCATTATGCAGCTCCAATAAAACATTATTTTCCCATGATTTCATAACATATTTATTTTCTCAAGGCTAAAATTGTTCAAGGCAATTTGCTCACATTTTGATGTTTCTAATATGGAAGTATATTTTATAATCAATAGGTACTTCTATATTTGTTTCTTCTCTCCAACCCCTAACTCCCTCAAAAAAAAAAAAAGATATAAAGGTACTACTAAATCAAGGTTAATCTTATATTTAATGACAACTTAGGACTCAAGAATATAAGTGGATTCTGCTTTCATCCACCCTAACATCCCAAAGTCTGGATCTATGGTGACATCTTAAATGTTCTTAGCCATATGAATAGGAATTTCAAAGGTACAATGCTCTTGTATGTGAAGCAGTAATGCTAAGGAGACTGGGGTGAGGGGGTGGGGGGACCCAACAGCCCCACCCACTCAGCAATATGACGATCCTCTTCCCTTGCAGCACAGAATGAGATTGGAACTCTTGTTTTTCCCACTTCTCCATGTCCCAGAAACAAATGACAAGCCCTGAGCCCTCTAAACTCAGGTGGGAAAGATTTGCACTTTCTTCTGCATATGCAGACAGCTAATCACCCCCAGGACACCCGAGCTGGCAGGGCAGAGGCCGAACACTGAAACTGCACGACCTTGAGCCAAGTAGGAACCGGTACATTCGGTCACTAAGGTACAGCCGGGATCGCTGCCTGGGTTTCTAATGAATGAGGACTTGTTGCCTAATTGAAAACAAGCCTAACATGCTTCATTCATTAGTGTTAGAAGAAAGAAAAAGAGAGAGAGAGAGATCCTGATGCCAACTTTTCAAAATTCCCCCTGGTCAGTTTTCCTGTATAAAAACCAGCCCATCATCCCCAGTCAGTCCGAGACTTGGCAGCAACTTTTTGGGTCCACCCCTTCGCACTGAAGATAAATGACCTTTGTAGTTGCTTCTTTGGAAAGGTAACTTCAGTGCAGTGGAATAACTAATAGGGAAGAAGGAATAAGTAAACATTTCACTCTGGCCTCGACAGGCTGTTTCAGCCACAGAGTGCGGCCGGTAGGTCAGCCAACCAATACCTTTTGCTAATTCTTCCAAAGAAAAACAAAGTGAACTTGGACACCCCCGGGGCCCTAGAGAATGTTGCTGGCAGCCAAGCTCAGCTACCGCCAGTAACTGCGATATCTTAAGCACTAACGGCTTACTCTTTCTTTTCTCTTCTCCATGCCTCTCCTGAGGTTCCTTCTCACTGTCAGTTGTCCAGGGCACCTGAGAGGGAGAGACACCCACTAAGACACAGGTGGAAGTCGTCAAACAGATTGCCTTTAGCTGCCATCTTCACCTGAGCTAAGTGGACACTGTGACCCCAATGCACAGATTTTGTGCACAAGTTCCTTCTCAAGATAAGCCATTAAAGGCAATTAAAATGAGTGATCACAGCTGAGTTATTATGTCAGGGTGGCGCCCCCGCTGCCGGGAGCAAAGCAAAAGCTAAAGAGGGCTTGGTTTCAACTGAATAAAGATTTTTCTGAGAGAAGTCGCTGCTGGGTTGCCTTCAACCCAACTGTGGGTCTGTGGGAAGGCTCCAACTCCTGTGTCTCCATAGCCAAAGTCAATCTCCACAGAAATAAAGAAAGCTTATCAAAGAGCTGGTCTAGAAAATGGCCTGCATTCTGGGCTACTCAATGACAGAACGAGCAGAAAGATCTTAATCCCGAACAAGTGAAAACTCTCCAGCTGAGGAGTACCAGACGGGAAAGGGACAACAGGAGGATCATGGGAGGCTTGCAACGATAAAAATAGTAAATCATTTATCTTCAAGGAACTAAATCTCTCTTGCTGGAGAGAGACTCTTACAAGATGAATTAACCGCACTCCTCACATCTTTTAACTCCGTGTCACTTCCTAAAAGCATCAAGGAGTTAAGCCAACTTATGACACAGTTTATTTCATTTATTCCACAAATATTACTTGAGGTCCTACCACACGCCAAGCATTCTACAACGGCAAAGACGCTAAACCAATCTCAGTCTGCACAGAATATACAGTCCCTTGGAGCTGACTGCCCCTGCAGTGAGGTCATGCACTCTGGTCAGAGTCCAGGCAAGTGAGGTCAAGTTTAGGCTCTGCCATTGACCTTATGTGTGACCATGAGCCAATCGTATAGGTCTCCCCAGCCCTTAGTAAAATGAGGGCTATTTTTGAGCTGCCACACTGTTTAAGCTCAGGGCATCTTGAAGGCAAGATGAAACTTGTGGGAGCAGGCTGGCCACAGATCTTCTGCCCTCAACTTTGACCTCAGTTCTTCTGCTTGCTTCTGGTTTAATACACTGGAGGTCAGGGGCACCAGGGTGGCCCAGTCGGGTAAGCATCCTACTTTGGCTCAGGTCACGGTCTCACAGTTGTGAGTTCAAGCCCAGCATCGGGCTCTGTGCTGATGGCTCAGAGCCTGGAGCCTGCTTCACATTCTGTGTCTCCCTCCCCCCCCACTCATGCTCTGTCTGTCTCTCTCTCAAAAACAAACATTAAAAAAATAATACATTGGAGTTCATAGTATTGTTTTTAATATTTTTTAAGTTTGTTTATTCATTTTGAGAGCGAGAGGGAGCACAGGAGGGTCAGAGATAGAGGCAGAAAGAGAATCCCAGGCACTATCAGTGCAGAGCCCAGCGTGGGGCTTGAACTCACGAATCGCGAAATTATGACCTGATTAGAAATCAAGAGTCAGATGCATAACCAACTGAGTCACCCAGGCATCCCTTGGAGTTCAGAGTATTTGAAGGAAAAAAATTCAACAGCTAAAATGAATTTTGAAAACTATTGCCCTATGATTTTAATATATTTTTTAATGTCTATTTATTTATTTTGAGAGAGAGAGCGCAAGCAGGGAAGAGGCAGAGAGAGAGGGAGAGAGAGAATCCCAAGCAGGCTCTGTGGTGTCAACACAGAGCCCGATACAGGGCTCAAACTCACTAACTTCGAGATCATGACCTCAGCCAGAATAAAGAGTCGTATGCTTAACTGACTGAGTCACCCAGACACCCCTGCCTTAAATGATATTAAAGTCCATTCCCATTCTGTGGTTTGTTTTCCCAGATTTCATGGAGTTTTTCATCTCTGGCAGATAAATCACCCAGGGAAATCTCTCTGAAAATAGTTCCTCTCCTTGGAACACAGACTTCTCTCATGAATATTATCCTACCACAACCTTGCATGGCTTGTCCATCTCTCCTCTGAACCCAGATTTCCTCTTTTCCTCCATCAAATATAAGTTCACCAATATATGGTCATCGCTGGTATGATCGGCTCATTTCCTCTCTAAATTACCATACTTGACATCTTTTTCCCAACATAAACCACGGTGTTTCCTATTTTCGCCAACATTATAGGCAGCTTGTCCTTCCTGGGGAAGATTTTGGGTTTTGTTTCTTCACTGTCTTATATTCCAACTTATTCTCAGAAAGGATCTGCAGGAATGCATAACATACAAGTGCACGACATCTTTAATCGATATCAAAGTAATTTATATATACACATTTAAAAAAATAAATAGTCTGAAGAGAATTTTAAAAATAGTCCCACTTCCCAAAGCCAACTACTTTAAATCATGTAGCTGTTTTTTGACAAATCCTGGCTATTGCTTTCCTATCTCTTAATAATATGCTGATATTGCTATTTGTTGATTTTTACACTTTTTTTTTTGCCAGATCCATTGATTTCTGCTATTATGAATGAGGAGTTAACACTCACCTTCCCCATTTTCCCTAGATAAGTGTACCACTATTTTACGTAAATCAATATACATTTTTCTACTGTGATGATTATGTATATGTCGTTTCTGGAAAGGCCAAGCAGTTTGCTAAGCATGCAGCTTAAATGGGAATCTAAAAGTGGAGAAATAAAGGCGAGGAAATAAAAGAGAGCTGGCAATAATTTAAGATTTAAATGCATACTCGACAATATATGAGTATTTCTCTGCTTCCATGAATAAACCACCACTGAGATCAGTCTCGGACTTAGAACGTGCATAAAAATCACATGGGATCTTGTTAAAATGCAGATTCTGATGCAGTAGGTCTGGATGGGACTTGAGATTCTTGCATGTCTGACAAGCTCCCAGGTGATGTCGATGCTGCCCGCCTATGAACTACGTTTGCAGTAGCAAGACTGCCTCTGATATTTCCAACTCTTCTCCACAGAGAGCCCTGGCTCTTCTCAATAATCTCAGTCTGTTCCGTTTTCTATTCCAGAGTGAGCGGCAACATGGCATTCACCATAAGTACTTGCACGTGGGGAGGAACAGGTGTCCCATCTCTGTCTTGCAGATGGGAAACGCTTTGGCAGGTAAGGGACTCATGCGGAGCTAAATGACAAAATTCTCTAATATAGAAAGAGTGCTTCAATTTCTACCTTCCTTGCTAACAGTCTCAGATGACGTTTAAACACTTGGAAACAAGCTACAGAGCATGTCTACCTTGCATCTGATGGAGGTGCAAGTCCCTAGGGTAAGCAGAGGACCAGCCATACTTCCTGTTTCTTTTTAATTATCTCCATTTCTTTGCATTTCTCCAGGGTGCCCTCTCTTTGCTCATATCCACCTGGGCTGCCAGCAATCTAGAGACACAGGTTGATGGAAAAGATACCAAAGGAAGCCCTGTTCTCCTCTATTATGGCTGTCCTCCATCACGAAAGAAACTTCCTCCAAATAGTCTTAGAAAGTGGTACCTGTCATTTGTTACAGATATAAAGGCCAGTGGGTGCTATAAATGTTTAACCACTAACTGGCAAAAAAATGAGGCCCAGATTTGTAGCATTGCCAAATGCCATGGTGTAAATATTCCCACTCTGGCCAATTTCAAGCAACCAATGTGACTTTTCTGAACACGGAATTAGAAGGGGACGAGTACAGTCGGCTCTCACGAGCTGGTCCAAGCTGGCTCCAGCACATTGCAAGAAAATCCTATCAGTTTAAAGCCACACAATTAAAGCTGTATATTCAGTAAAGATTTACAGCTGTTTTATCAACCTTTTCATCACTTCCCTTTACTACCAGATGAAGCTGACCTGGCAAGGTCTTTAACAGTTGATAATTTTTCTTTATTACAAAGTATTTGGCAGAAATGTTCCCACCACATAAATTAGGCCCTTGGTCTGTAGATAAATAGCTTTCTTTGTCTCCTATTGAATATTGCTTTGGACCAGAGAAATAGAATTCCCTTCCTGATGGTTCCCATGCATTTGGCAACCCTCTGGAAAGAGGAGGGGGAAAAAATTTGCTACTCATATGCTAAAATTAAAATTAAAAACATTCTATTATGTGCTTGTTGTATATCTCAAGTTTATTTCTGATATTATGAAGGTGTGTTTTAAATAAACACACTCATGGGGCGCTTGGGTGGCTCAGTCGGTTGAGCATCCAACTCTCAATTTTGGCGTGGGTCAAGATCTCGTGGTTCATGTATTCGAGCCCCACATCAGGCTCTGCGCTGACAGTGTGTAGCCTGCTTGGGATTCTCTCTCTCCCCCTTCTCTCTGCCCCTCCCCCACTCATGCCCTTGCATGTTCTTGCTCTCTCTCTCTTAAAATAAATAAATAAACTTTTAAAAAACACATTCATAAACTGAATTTGCTGTCTGAAGGAAACTTGAGAAAAAATTTGTATACAGAAACAGAAAGATCTTATGCCTTTTGATCCACTGGATCTTAAAACTTTATGAGTGATCAATCTCTAGTAGTTTAAGAATTGTTAGTTTAAGCTGAAAATAGAAACTTTAGGAAATATATATACTTTGACGGCTAGTCGGGGTTACGGAAGTTCAAACATATTTGCCTGAGAATAAATGGAAGGTGAAGCTAAGTGGATTGCTAAACGACCACAAATTATTTCCCTCCTTGTATAGCCGCGTCCTTTGCTATATGACTTCGCAACTCCTCCCATTAATAGGTGAGGTTTACTTCTAGCTCTTGAATGTGAGCTGGCCTTGTGACTTCTTTGGCCAATTAGAACATGACATAGGGCACGTGTGGTGCACGACTAGGCTTCAGGAGGACTTGCAGGAGTTCCCACTTGCTCCTTTGGGGAAACTGGCATCATGGGAACCAACCCTCCTGGGAGACAAGAGACTTCTGACCCAGCACCTAATCACACCCGCACCCAGCCCTACTTGCCAAGCTATGGAATCTCATGCTAAATGAAAGAGTGTTTAAGTGTTTATGTACTTAGTTTTATAGGGATTGCACAGCAAAAAGTGCTACAATCACTTCTAGATTAGAGAAATCTCAAAAGACACACACCACAAAATGTGATATGTGGATCTTTTATTTTCTGGACACTGATTGAAATCAACTGTAAAAAAACATTACTAAGATAAATGGGAGAAATTAAAATGAAATGAGTATTGAGGAATTATTGCCAATGTTGTGAGATGTAATAATGGCACTGTGCTTAGGTTCATAAAAAGTCCTTGTCTCTTAGGGATATATATATATATATATATATATATATATATATATATAAATTATTATTTATTAAATTGTATAAATATATAATTATAAATATAATTATATCATATGATATAATTATATTAATTAAAGTATTCATGTATTGTTAATTAATAATAACTAATATAAATTAATTTATATATAATAAATATAAATATATATATATTAAACATGTACCTACACACACACATATACACATACATACACATAGAAATATTTAAGAGCCAGAGCACCTGGATGGCTCAATCAGTTGTGCATCTGACTTTGGCTCAGGTCATGATCTCCAGGTTCGGTTTGTGAGTTCAAGACCCACATCGGGTTCCCTGCTGTCAGCACAGAGCCTGCTTCAGATCCTCTGTTCCTCTCTCTTCTGCCCCTCCCCCACTTGCACTCTCTCAAAAATAAATTTAAAAAACATTAAAAAAAAAAGAAAAGAAATGTGTAGGGGTAAAACAGCATTATGCTTGGAATTTGCTTTAACATTCTCCAGTAAAGCAAAGAAGGGGGGTGGGCAATGAATAAGAGATAAAACAGGCAAATGTTACAGTGATAATGTTTGGTGGTTGATAATGGCCACGTGGCAGTTTGTTATACTATTCTCTCTTTTGCATATGTTTGAAAACTTCCAAAGTAGTTTCTGAAAATATTTCACCTGGGAAGAGGTTCTTAAGGTTATTTCTGGGATTTTTCCAAGTACCTGGAAAGAAAGCAATCACTGAATAGAAAGTCCATGTAATACAATCACTGGCCTGATTGTCTGCTCAAATAAATAGGAATAAATTTCACAATGCCACTGTGGAAGCAGAAGAAATCAAGTAATGGAGGTGGCGATTAGATTAGCTGGAAAGCCATGGTAAAAGTCAAACCCCAGAAAGTAAATCAGTTTACAACTGTAAACCCAACATGCACTGAATGGAAATTACAAAGTGGACAGGGCAAGGACAGGGAACGTGGCTATTCTGATTTTAAGGCCAGTATTTTTCCACCGCAACATGGCCGCGGCTTCACTTCATGACATTGGAACGGCCAAGAGTTGCAAGCAGGGCTCTTGTGGTGGTGAGTGAAAAATGCAAACTAAGTTAGCCTAAGCAGTGAAAGGTTAACTACTAGATTTGTTAGTTAAGGTGTTCATCAGTAGCTGCTTAAAAAGTTAAATCCCCAGATCTCGGTGTCTTCACCCAATGAACGTTTATTTTATGCTGACGCAACTGTTCAAGGGCGGTATCCTAGACAGATGGCTGCAGGAGCCGCCCTTCCCCAGATCCCTGGTCTCTCACCCAACGGATAGGGACATGAAATGAAAGATCCCTCGTGGGATGTGTCTGCAGGCTAAGCCTGGAAAGAGGCTATATGTGCTTTGGCCACATTTGGTGAAAACTCCAGGCCATATCCAACTGCAAAGAGGGCTGGGAACTGTAGGCTAGCTGTGTGAACTAGAGGAAGAAGTGGGTCTTGGTGAATATATTGCCCTTTCTGCACAACTGGACTTCACTCCTGGTGAGACAGAAATGATACATTCCGCACAACTGGGTCCAGGCTCCCACCGTGATGAGAGGTCTCTCTCACACTCTCTTTTCCTACCTTGTTTCTATCATGTTCCATCTCGCCTCTGCCTTATTCTGTCTGCTGTTTTTTCGTTGCTTGATTTGTCATCTGCAGGATGCTCAGGCATCGTATTGCTTATAAATGTAGCCAGCAGGCAGGACGTAGACACTGACTTTCCTTCTACATCACAAAATTCAGTTTCAGCCATTCATCGAAACATCCTTGTTTCCAGTGGAGTCCCATCTAACAGAAATCGCAAAGGTGGTATGCGAAGCGTGAACATTTAGGAAAAGCTGAGATAACATGATCCCTCCCTCTTCATGTTTTGTGGGCAGGAGGACATACAAGTAACAGAGAAGACAGACAAGATGGTGTGTGTTATGCAAGAATTATAAACAAAGTGCTCTAAGAATCCAGAGAAGAGTGCACGCATGGCCCAGAGTTGGAAGAACTTCCCAGAAGGGTATGGTCACATTCCTCTACAGAAGGAGGGCCATTCAGAAAGAGGAATCAGTGTCCAGAAAAGTATAGAACTGAGACCGTACGTGCATTTGAAGGAGAAAATTAATGCATTTGGACCACAAAGGCCACAGGGTAAGTGAACAACAACAAAGATATAAAGAAGTCTAAATACACAAGGTCTTTTCTACCAAGCTCAAGAGTTTGATTTTGTTTTCACTTAGACTCTCTCCTTGACCAGACTCTAGCCAGGCTCCACTGAGGACTCTTCTGAACTAGGCCTCAATGTGGCCGAGGAAAATATGAACAAATAACTAACATGATCTCTAACAGCTCAAGGCTGTGCCCCTAGGATGACCCTCGTCCCTCCTAAGGTGCCTGCCCAAGGAAATTCAAGGCTGCCAAGAGAATTTATTATTTGTTCCAGCCAACACCTGAAGGTAGAGCCACTTCCTGTCCCCTCACCTCCAGGGATGCGGAGGAGCCTAACTTGAATAAGTGCCAACTAGCAAAACCAGATGGGTTTCACACAGACCCAACCCCCTTTCCACTTTTATAATTTGTCACTGCCCTGACCCTAGTGAGCCCACCAATCCTTCCCTGTTCCTCATTCTCCCCTTAAAACACCCAGTCACCCCTGTACAAACCAAAATTGTGTTCAGTTCACGCTGGACTCTTTTCCCCAGGGTGGCAATAGATTAGTGACTAGAATCTGCTCTCACCACTTCCCCTAGTATCCAGCTTTGTTTATCTTCCACCGTTACCATATATATAGGGAATGGAGGCTTTTGATTCAGAAAATAACCCAATGTGGGGCTCACGTGGGGCTCTTTGTTTCAGTTTTGTTGCTGTTCCTCTTGTTGTTTTAGGTCTAAGAAGATGTAATCTGATGGAGTGTAGCGGGTGACTTGGAGCAAGATGACACCAGACACCTGAGGTCCAGAGAGGAAGATGATAGAAATAATGCAGGCAAAGGAAGGTGAAGCCTGAGCTAAGTCTCTGTCTGTCTGAAAAAGAAAAGAGAGAGAGAGCGAGCAATTTCTCAATTAGAATTTGCAAGATTTGGCTACTGAGTGGATGAGGTCAATGAGACACAGAGGAGCTGGAAAAGTACCTGAAGTTTCCAGATGGAGACACGGATGGAGGACCCCACTGAGTTGTTGTTTCAAAAAGAAACATAATTCATGTGAGCCATATTTCCACATGCTTAAGCTGTAAGAAGAACATCACCAAAGAAAATTCACTGCGAAGAGATTTGTGTATCAGAGGCTTCCAAAGCGATTATAGAGCACAAGACAAATTAAAATAGCAGGGATTACATCATGCAAAGTTTGATTGCTAAATAGTACGTATGGTGTTTCCAAATGAAAACCAAGGTCAGAAATCGAAGCCCACAACTCTTATCTCACTAAATATTCTAAGTTTGAAGAGCTGAACCCACACACACACACACACACACACACACACACACACACACAGAATGTTATACTTTAAAAAAAAAATTCATTCCTTTTTTGCATGAAATCCAGATTAAAAATTAAGGGAATCCAGAAATTTATGCTGGCTGCTACCTGCAGTAATTTTAGTTTAGAAATGTTTAACAGGAAACAAATCACAAGACTAAACATTTCAGTGGAGAATTTCTACATGGCATTACCTGGAATGCTGCACAAGAATGGACTAGTGATGCTTTATAAGAAACTCACAGCAAAGGTTTTAGAAAAATAAGAGCCATATTTTTTTTAAATATTTACCACAAATATTGGAAACTAAAATTGAGAAAAGTGTCTAAAGGACTTTAATCCTTAAAGTCCTTTTGAAAAAGGATATAAAATGCCTCATGTTTCCCCTGAGCCAACTAAATGTGGCAGAATTGAGCCCAGGGAAGAGACTTGGAAACCAGAATACTTCTTTAAGATTATTCAGAAAAAGTAATTATGCCCTCATTTGTTCTAAAAACATTTTATATAGTTTTAATAAAAACAAGATACTTGCACCATTCATTGATTTTGCCTAATTATCTATTGCAAATGTTGGAAATGTAACAAAATCCCCACCGTGGGGAGCTCCCCATTCCCACAGTGCCTCCTTTGCAGAAGATGAAGGGAAAAAGCAAACACTCTTCCTCCTGGCTTTGAAAAAGCATCCTACACCATAGGCAAAGCCCAAGCACAGTTGCTCTGAGGGGCTGCAGAGCAGTGGTGGAAGGCAGGGAGGCCCCGAGAAAGCACTGAATCTGCCCTCCCAAGACACGAGTGGACAGTCTTTCCTCTATACCAACTATCCATGGGACTCGGAGCAAGTCAATGAAACCCTCTGCAGCCCTAAATGGTGAACGATTAAAGCTTGTCTTTATTAGATCTTTGCTTCTGAGTGCATGTGTAAGGACAAAGTCAGATAATTCATGCTAGTTTGGGCCATCATGTCAGTTTCCTCTTCGAATGTGGTAGATTCATAATGGTTTTCTTGTCGTGTTGACCAATGTGTATCTTTTGTATACAGTTTAAGTATATGACACAAGAGAATGGAGTGAGAATAAGCAAAATATCGCTCAGGAAGCCCTAAAAAATAGCACACTGGATAAGTCTTAATCATCCAGCTCTGTTAAGAGGGAAAAATCAACAAAAGAACCTGCACAACTTTCTTGAGAATGATCTAGGAGATCAACAGATTTGATGACTCCCAAAACATAAGTAATCACTATCATTTTATTAATAGGAGTGTAGTATCTATGAAGTGTAACATTCAATTCCCTCCCCTTCCATCTAAATTTGCATTCGTTATATCCCCACATAAATTAAGGGATTTTAATAATTTTCTCACAGTTATAACCTTTATAGTTGCAAAAAACAAATGCTTGTTCATTTGCTGTTCATTAAAGAACATGAAAAGGGCATATGGGAAATGGAGTCAACATCGATCTGTTACACCAAACAATACGCTTTGTCTCAGTTCTAGCTAGGAGACATCATTATTGGGACAATATAGGCCTTTGCAAAACCTCTTTCATGTCTATGGAGTCAGGCACTTGCAAACGTGCTCACAGACCGCAGCAAGTAGAGGCAGAGCAACTAGATTTGTGGGTCTTGAATAATGCTGTTTACTTGGGATTTCAGTGCTCGAACAAGTGATTCTGAAGACTTTTATTGCTCTTTAACAACCCATCAAATATGGCCAAAATAACAACCGAGGGATAATAATAATTTTAGAAACATGATTTTCCTTCCCACCTTGCCTATGAGCCTCTCAGATCACTGCCTCCCCCTCTCCTCCTGTCCAGTTCCCCCTCACAGAGGACGACTTCATGTGCATGCCCAGGCTCTTTTTTTTTTCTCCTATTAAAGCTGTATCTTCAATCCTCTACCCCCTCCCCCAACTTCCATCCCTAGTTCTCTATCTTCTCTCCCCACAAAAAAAAAAAAAAAAAAAAAAAAAATGTCAACCATGAAACCGTCTGCTTGCCAGAACCCCCCAGCCTGGTCAATTTTGCTATCTGTGGTTACGCATCATTTTGTGTCATGGCCCTCCTAGTTGGGTGAGGATCACTGTCTTTTCATGGCCATCCATTGCCAAGCTGACCCTCTGTTCACATGTGACCCAGAGGCAGGGACGTGACTGTGGTGACAAGACTGGAAGGAAGGGTTGCTGTAGAGCAAAAGATTGCTCAATTTGATCACTTTCTCCAAACTGATGCCTTTTCAAAAATTTTAAGCCAATATGTTGACATAATGATTAAGATGTACTAAACATCATCACAAAAAGGAATGTAAGGTGAAAGTTGTAGTTAGATGGTAGTTAACCTTCCTTCCGAAAGCGGACCCCGTTTGGTGCTTGCTTTTCTGTCAATCAGTGGCCATCGGCACAGGCCCCTCCCACTCTCCCATCCTCCCCCTCCTAGGCCCACCCTCAAGGCTGAGAGACCTGTGTTATCTGTGCACTTCCTCCCCTGCTATGAGAACAAGGTTCTGCTGGTATTTGATATTGGAATGAACTTTTAAATTTTAAAAAACTTGTCAAGGTAAGACAAGAAAGGACAACAATAATTTAATGTGCTTATATGTGGTTTGTTAATACTTGCCAAATTCCTTTTTATCCTTTAATATCTTGTGTAGTGGGTATATGTCTCCTTATATTGATGAGAAAACTGAGGTTCATGGTAGTGAAGTCAGTGACCTAAAATCACACCATCATTAGGATCCAATCCCTGGACTTCAACTCCACGTCACTGGCAAATATAATAAATTGGTTCCCAACCTATGTTGGGATTAACATAAGTTAATAGATCTTAAATTATGAAAGATATTAAAAGAGTCTAAAAGAAACCAGACTAAAGGCAAGTGAATATTTTAGTACTTTTCTATTATTATTTTCATTATTATTAATGACCCCCTGGTGGGATATTTTAGGATATTGATGAGCCTTGACCTTGGATGCCACACCATCATGCAATTATTAAGTGTCAGAAGAATTGATAGCTTTTAGAAAGTAACAGCAAGGCTGAAATTAACTCCCAGCCAGTATGCAGTTGACAGCCGCTGATGGATGAGGGTGAGTTCAAGAAAGATGTGGTTGCAAAGGAAATCACATGTTCCTGCCCCCTGAATCAACCAAATCAACTCAACTTGGCTCAGATTAGCATCTGTGTTTTCCCCACTCTCACTTGAACTCTGGTAATGGAAGGAAGTGAAGGCCTTCCCTGTTTCTTCCATTGACCACTGAGCTGAAGGACATTCATCTGTGGGTTCCCTTGTTCAATGTAAAGAACTGTTAACCATGGAAGAGATTTTACAGCCAGTTGGAGCTCAGAAGGCTCTGTTGTCTTCTGGTTTTGTCAACGTGATCTGAATGTAAGTTAGAAACAAGCAGTCCAAATAAAAACTTGGAAAGGGAAAATAGAGGTCAGGAAAAAGATGCCCTTTAACACATAGGGACTTTTTTTTTTTTTTTAACTCCAGAAGACAAACAATTCCTGGAAGAGTGGAGTTTTTTATATCAAAGTTAGCTTTGACCTTTGGCTTGACTGGCATATTCCTTCTGATGGCTCCTAAATAGAACCTCTCCCACTGTGGGGTGATTCTGAGCCCCGTTCCTTGGATAAAAATCAGAGACTCTAGTCTCCAGCTCTTGGTGTTTGGGTTGGCACTCCATTCCCATCCCTCTTGCCAGTTCTCTGCCGGATCTAACATCTTTTGCAAAAGAGGAGGAAAAAACCCCAGGGAGACTTTGGGAAAGCTTGCAACATCAGTCTTGCAAAGGGCACCATGACACTGTAAGCACTGGCCAGGACACAAGCGGAACCTGAAGACATTTAGCCAGAAAACCTCAACCACATAATCACGAAGATGATTATGACCTTCTCAGAAGGCCACACTTTTCTTCTTCTTTGGGCAGATGTTGGAAAACTGTGGAGGAGGAGAAGTGTACAGATACATGAGGTCTAACTCAGGACTGTGAGGAGGGAGGGAGAGACTGAGAGAGGAAGAGCAGGACCAGTCTGCATACTGGCGACTCTGTAAGAAAACCATCTTGCTTTTCGGTGATGTGGCTTCTTGCTGAAGCATTGGATGTGACTGCCAGTCCTTAAAGGAGAAAGCCGTGCCCCGAGCAAGACACAAAATAAGAAACCAAAGATTGAAAACAATGCCCTTCCAGTGCTGCGGCTCCAAGCCCATGGACCCCTGTTTCCCCGGGGGTATGCCACCCCAACTCTCAATGTCTCCTCTTGGTGACTGCCATCTGAATCATGGAGCGAGATGAGCCTCGAGTCCTAAGTAGGAAAGCGGGCTTCTGGCAAGTGAGCGTTCCGGAGCCCGGGTTGGGGGACTGTGACAGAGAAACCGGGAGCAGTTCCAAAGCTAGGGAGAAAAACTGATCGTGGGAGGGGTGGTAACAGGAACTTTCGAACTTCCTCCACCCTCCACCCCTCACGGGTCCCGGCTCGAAGAGCTTCCCCACATCCTATTCTCAGCTGTCTTGCTTTCTACCACACTTTCAGCAACCTCAGAAGACCCTCTTCTTCCCCCTCCCGTTTCTTACCCATCTCTTCCCTCCCATTTGAGTGGTTGGGGGGTTGCCGCTCATTGTTTTAAGCCACCCCAAGCCCACTTTTCTAAGTAGTAGAAGTAAATAACTAAACACTCACATGAGTAAGTAAACAAGGTCAACCTTAATCTCAACCAGCCTCCAGGCTTTAACTCTCCCCGTGAACAGGATCCCCGAACCTGAGTGTTCAGGCCCAAAGCTTTGTCCCACAGTCAGGTCTGCTGGCTCGGCTCTCTGCTCAACATCTCTACCCGGTGCCCGATGAGCAAATGGCACGCAGAGCCCAGAGCCCTAGAGAGCCCTCCTCCCCGCATCCGTCCCAAACTTGCACTGTCCCTGCACTCCTGACTTAGAGCATGATGATCACTGTCCACCCTTCAGCCACACCAACACTCCAAGCCACCTGTGATTCCTCTCAAATGGGACATCTCGATGGACTAATGACTAATCAGCCATGATCACACATGGGCTAAATATCTGCGTAGTTGTGAAATACCCTCATCCTTGAATCCACCTCCTCTCTCTCTCTCTCTCTCTCTCTGCAAGCCCTTTCACAGTCCCAGAACTCTGTACCCTTCCCTAGGGTATTGCAACAACTTCTTTCCCAGCCTGCCTCTTTCCTACCACTGACCCTGCCTGCATAGGGTGCACATTCAGTTCATCATCCAAACCAGGACTCTTCTGAGTGGAAGGGGCTCTATACGTGATCACCCCGGGACAACAGGCGTAACCCAGGTCTATTCTGGATGTATGGGTACGTTGATCCTATAGCCTTCTGGGCAGCCTGATCTTCCTAAGGCTGAACTCTGATCTTGCACAGCCTGAATGAAAACCTGCGCTAATTCATTGGCACATATCAAATAGATGTCTTAACACAGCGTTCAAGAACATAGCATTCAAAGCTCTGCCCCAGCCCTCCATCCCATGGTTTCTCGCTACCTTTCTTCCTTCCCTGCCACTTCCACCAAGCTCAGGAGTCTATGCCCTCCTATCCCCAGTGTTTGACATTTGCCTTTATCTTTAATATCCTCCCCTCCCCCAACCACCACCCATCTCCCAATATCCAAACCTTATCTAGTTTCCAAGGTCCATGGTAAAGGCCACCTCCTCCAGGAAGCCATGCCTATGGTCAACATGGCAGACTCTGGAATCAAGCTCAAGCTGCCTCAGTTAAGACAGCAGCCCATCCATTTACAAGTAGGCCATTTGACAGCTTACTTCTGTGTTGTTCTCCTCCTCTGTGAAAGCTCACAGAGATGCTCTGGGGATTAACTAAGTATAGGCTGAAAGGTGTTTAGAGCAGTGTCTGACCCACAGAGAGTACCTGACAAACGTGGGCTATCATGGTTACCTCCAGATGTATCTTTCCTACATATGTGCAGAGCCCTGCTTTCTATATAGCTCCCATAGACCCTCACCACATTCTACTCTGTACTTCAGTGTTTCCCAAGATGAAATATTAAGACTCTTAATCACAGTAAACAACACAAAAACAACAGAGACGCTACTTCATGGGTCCACCCCACCTGATATGCAGATCCTCCAGGTAGTCCGTATTATTCCCAAAGGTAGTCAGAATTTTGGAGGAAGGGCTCCCTCATGGATCTTATGGTATTGGGGGATGGGGCCACAGTGAACACAGCCGCCATAAGTGCTGTGCAGGACCAGCACTGTGGCGACTGGAAGCCTGAGAAAGTGACAACAGAGCAGAAGGAAGGTGAAGAGGGTAACAGGCGAATATGGGAGGGGACGAAGGAATTCTCCACAGGGAGGGAAGCTTGTCTAAAGATCCTGTGGCAGAAAGGACCACGTCACGTTCAGGCGGCCAGGGAGTGACAGCACAGAGAGCAAAGGACAGTGTGAAGTGAGGTGGCAGCCAGAACACCCCATGGGCTGTGTTGAAGAGATTTCACCTCATCCTGAGAGCAATGGGGAGTCACTGAAGGGCGCTGAGTGGAGACCGGGCAGGTTATTTGTCTTTTGAAGCAGTCCCTCTAGGGTGGAGAATGCAGGGTCTATGCTAATCCAGAAAGCAAAGGGAAGTTGAGCAAAGGGAATCCACCTTCCTTTCTTATGAGACTTCTCCAAGTCTGTAAGATCGAACATGCATGGGGATCTCTAGGGAGATGGGGCAGTTAAGATGCAGATTTTCACACATTTGACCGTGGAACTCTAATTGTTCCTTTTCAAGCCATCTATGATCATCTCTTAAAACATTGTTCCTTGGAACACCAGTTTGGGAAACACTGGCTAGGCTTAAACTAGAGTCCAGGCTACTCAGGTGTTTATGTGTGTGAACCACACATAAAGTCTCCAGGGCAGACCTATTCACTGAATTTTCCCACAGTTCCTAGCAGGCAGCTTTCCTTGCAATGTGTGTAAATGATGGTCCTATTGACAGTATTATTATTGCCATTATTGCTATTATGACCATTAGTTAGTATTTATTGAGAACTTGCTGTATAGGTGGTTGACACTAAGTGCTTCACATATCTTATCTCATTTTTTCCTCATAAAGTCCCTCTTAACTTAGTGGATCGTTAGCAGATGAAAATAAATTTCCATGCGGTTTTAGCAAAGACATCATGAAGCCATCCAACGATAATCTCAAATTCTTAGCAATTAATTTCACTGATTTTATTTTCCTTTCCTGTTTTACTTTTTTTTCTTTTCGAAGAGGGGAGGGGTGGTGGCATTTTAAACCCATCAGCGAAAGCTCTCTGTAGCATTCTCTGCCCCTGTCAGGTGTGGCTTTTTGGTAATGCTGCAATTATAATTATGACAAACTTGAACAGCTAATTTTAGAAAATGTTTTTCCACAAAGCAGGAGTGAAATGACAGCTTGCTCGCAGATGAGGAGATGATTCAATATGCAAAGGACTTTTATATGAGAACCGGGAGCTAGAAGATTTAATGATCAGGTACTAAAATCCTTTTTGGCCACCCGCCCAGCAGTCTCCTCCCGGAGCTCAGCTCAGCCACCATCAGGCAGCCACCCTCCCGCACTGGCTGCTCCCCCTCTGGCCTGGGAGGAGGGGAGCGCTGCGTGGGAAGTCCCCCGGTCCCCAGGGCTTGCAGTAACACCATCAGCCTTCAGGAGTCACACCAGCTCTATTCACTCGAAAGCGAACCGGAGAAAAGCACCACGGATCACTTAATCCCCAAATGCGGCCTGAATCGCCCCCACAAAGGTGCAAGATGTCTCCTGAGAAACAGAAGGTTGAGTTGGTTCCAGAGAAATGCATGTTTTCGTGTTCGTTTTGACCTTCACAAATACCTGGGCCAGTTTGCGCCCCTGACTGACCAATAACAACGATGATGGTGGGGGGTGGTGAGGGGAGCGCAGAAGGGACGCTTTTTCTCTCTGTGCGGAATTATTCGGAACGTGCAGATAGATAAAGATCAGAGTAGCAGTTTTATTACTGACAGCTGGACGGGAGAATGTGACATTAGGGCTACCTGAGAATCCCCCTCTCCGAAGAATTTACCCCCCCCCCAAAAGCAGTAAGGATCCCCATTGACAGGACAGAATGTACCGAGATAAACTTTCAGTACAGTAAGGAGCAAGTGAAAAGGTGCTCCCAATGCACAGGGAGGTGAGCAGGCTCGGTTTTTCTCCGCAATCTCTAGTCAGAGAAGCCATTCCTCCGCTTGTAGGAAGGAGGGAGAAGAGGCACAGAGAGGAGGTGGAGGTCTTCTTCCTGATCTTTTTTAATTCTGGGGATTGGGGTAAAAATCCCAGTCCTTCTACTAAACCAAGAGGTACGGAACTTTCCCACAGACGTAATCAGCACTGGAACCACAGCCATACAGGCTAACCTTTACCTATCACCAAGGATGCCAGAGCTCACGTCAACCCCAGGAGGGCAGTGCTAATTCCAGTCCCCATTTTACAGGTGGGAAAAGCCGGACTTTGTGAGGTTAATTGACTTATTATCTACAGAGTTAGTAGGTCAGCACTCACATTCAGGGTCAGGGTCTGACCCTGAAGACCATTTTCAACCACTTTTCTTTGCTGCCTTAAAATGGGGCCACTAAGTAAACCCAAAGGTCTGATCACCATAAGAATTAGTGCTAAAAGAAAGACTTTGGGTCTGTGATTATAAACTAGAAGATGAAGTTATCTACAAGTAAGTGCTTCTGACTCCCAGGGGCCAAGAAAGTCTTTCAGGGGCTTCGGCCTATGTGGGGAGACTTTTCAAAGCTGTGTGGCTGGTTTCCCAGCTGCTACCAGTGACAGTGCAAGGCACCAGTGCCTGACAACCTGCTGTGCCCGCTGCCCCCAACCACCAAGGGCGTGGCCTTCAGAGTTGGACGAAGAGCCAAGGGCTGGAGACGTTACTCACAGTAGCTGGATCTAAATCCCATGTTTGCTTCAGGTGGAATGTCTCAGAGGCCAATATAAGGAGGAGCCCACAAAGCAGGAGCTCATCTGGACTCTGTTCCCTCGAGCTCCCCTGAGATGTGATTTGGGGGGAACAGATTGCCCACTTCATAAGCAAGCGGTCCATCCCTAGGTGTAAGTAGGCACCCTCTGAGATGGCCCTGATGTGGGAAACAAAGGCAGAAGGAAATGGCAGATAAAATTAAATTTCCCTATAACCTGAAGCCCATTGACAAATACTTGAAGCAGGCAAACTGGAAGTTTCTCTAGGCACTCCCTACTGTCTTAAGGCTGATGCTTTGCTAGAGGGAAAAAGCTTAGCTTGACAATTGCTAGGCTTCAGTATCCTGTGAGTCTTCTGTAGCATATGAAAATCTCATTGGAAACTTCCCCTGGACTTTACCTCCCTCGACCCCATAGTATATAACCAGTCTCTCCATCCATCGCGGACAGCTCTTTCTGCCCACAGGTCCTGTCCCCATGCTTTAATAAAATGACCTTTTGGCAACAAAGATGTCTTCAAAAATTCCCTCTTGGTCGTCGGCTCTGGACCACCCCACCATCTCCCCAAATACCTCATCAGCCCCCAGTGAACCTAACCCCCTAGCACTCGTCTTGAGTGTGTGTGGCCTGGACCTAGCAACTCACTTCTTGCCACCTCCAAAATTAGATTACAAAAAGACCATGACCTCTGTCTTGAACACTCAGCCCATCCTGGGACACCCGCTCTGAGGGAAGCCAGCTGCTATGTTGTGAGCCGCCCTAGGGAGAGGCCCACTTAGCAAGAAGTGATGTCTGTAGCCAACAGTCAGGAAGGAGTTGAGACTGCCAAGAGACCCTCTTCCACTGGAGCCTCAAGGTGATCACAGCCCTGGCCAACCCTTTGCTTGCAGCCTCTTGAGAGGCCTGAGTCAGAGGCTCCCCGCTAGGCTACCCCTGTGGGGTTTTGACCCACAGAAACTGTGAGATAGTAAACATTTCTTGGTTTGTTTTTGTTTGTTTTTTTTTTTAATTTTTTAATGTTTATTTATTTTTGAGAGAGACAGAGACAGAATGCAAGTGGGTTAGGGGCAGAGACAGAGGGGGAGACACAGAGCTCTGAGCTGTCAGCACAGAGCCCGACGCAGGGCTCGAACTCACGAGCCGTGAGATCATGACCTGAGCCGAAGTCGGATGCTCAACCGACTGAGCCACCCAGGCGCCCCAATATTTGTTTCAAAGTCACTAAGTTGTGGGATAATTTGATCTATAATGAGGAGACAAATCCATGGTTGAACGCGAAATGGTGACCCCTAATGCTTCTAACAGATTCACCTGTTAATACTCTTCTCCCTATTATTATCTGTGGGGGAGCAGAATTTCTTTGGGTCCCTGACATGGTAGCAAATAGGGCTTGGTGAGTTTGCACTTGAAATTTCAAATATAAAAAGCTCTGCTTTCCTGTCCTTATCTGCCCCTGTCTAGCCTAGCACCTGCCTCTTCTAGAAGAGCAAATCATGTCTGTGTCATCAGCTTCCTTTCTGAGGACCTCTCCTAAATTATTAAGTGTCTTTTTTTGTATGTTTCTATTCTTCTTTAAGTCTCTCTATACATAAGCATGTATATGACATATTTTCCTTATATATTGATACAAACTGTCAGCTCAATTATATGAATGAATGAATAGGATTGCATTAAATGTGCTGTACATTTAATAAAGATGTGCCTTTATCCACAGGGAAACTGCAGAGTCATTGTGCTAACTGGTAAGTGCTGTAGCAAAAAAGGAATGGAAAACTGCCTTTGCTTTACTAAGGAGCAATGGAGCAGATTTGCACCACATAGAACAATTTACCTCCTAACCGAATATGAAAACAGAAATCGTTAAGTGTCATTTCATCACCAAATAGTTCATCAGTAAGAGTTCTTTTTCAGCATCTCTCACTTTCCCATTATAGCTGCCTCTCCATGAGTTTTATTTTCCTCATATAAAGAAATAATTTTTGCAAACAAACACTCTCTCCCATTTGTTCAAACTCAACTCTCAAACTCTGAAAAGCTCATGACCCCATTTGGCTCTGGAAAAGAGAGAATGAGGATCCTCTACAAATGAACCCTACTATAGAAAGACAACTAATTGGTCTTCCATGGTGGGTCAGAAGGATGAACACCACTGTGAATACAGAATAAGATATCCTTGCTCTTGTGAGGCATATGCACACACTCTCAATCTCTTCCCCCAAAGTAGCTATACTTTTCCCAATTAAAATCTGAACAGTGATAAGGATTTAAACCTCAGTGCGTAATTGGTTACTATGTGATGCTTAAGATCTCCCGAAATACAAGAGAGTTTCCAAAGCCGGATAGGCTCTGTAATGCCACACATTAACTTTCCCAGAGGAGAAAGCAGGTAAAATATCCTGCCTCATAAGCAAACGAGGCACTGACTTTCATGCTTTAGGGATCACATTTGCACATTCTGGAAGCAAACATTGTGTACAAAACTGTCACCAGATTGACCCTTTCCTCACAATGCTTCCGCCTGATGCAATTTCCGTCTCATTAGAGCCATCTATGCAAATAAGATGGAAAAACAGGCAGCCAGGTTACCATTAACAATGAGGCGATGCAGTGTGGATGTGTGTTGTGCTTGCACGCACACACAGCTGTTAAAGGTGGGGCTGGGACCAGGCGATGTACGGTTTTGTCAGCCCGGCAATTCTCTGCACATAGAAGGCACTCAGTAAATACTCGTTGAGCGAACCACTGAATTTGATTCTCACAACAAGTTATGAATTAGAGCTGGTGTTCTTCCATTTTACAGATGGGAAATCAGAGATTCACAGGAAAAAAGTGTCTAAACTTACATAACAAAGAATTAGAAAATCTGGAAATCAAATCTGATCTTTTCACTTTTGAGTTCATGCCTCTCTCTATCATTAAGTAAAAGCACTCAGTAGACGGAATCTACTGTGTTTACAAAGTGTCTATAACGGTGCAATGCTATGACTGTTTTCATTACTTTGTTATTATTGCTAATATTGCATCTTAAGATCTTTTAGATGAACAAAATGTACATGAGCGTTGCCTTGCAGGAGTATATCATTTGGGAAATAGAATAAGACAAGTACATAAATAAGTATTTGTGGGGCAGGCACCTGGGTGGCTCAGTCGGTTAAGCCTCCGACTTTGGTTGAGGTCATGATCTCGCAGTTCATGGGTTCAAGCCCCGCATTGAGCTCACTGCGGTCAGCCCGTTTGAGATCCTCTGTTCCCCTCTCTCTCCGCCCCTTCCTTGCTCTCTAAATAAATAAATAAATAAATAAATAAATAAATAAATAACTATTTGCTGCAACCTGGACAAGCTTGGCTTGAACCACTTTCCAAGATTCAACAGGGGCCCCAAGCTTTCTGCCGGGTCCAGTGGGAGTGGGCACATCCAAGCTCTTTCTTTGCTGCCTGCGCTGGCTCACTTTGGGACCACGCTGCAGCAGACAGACATGTGCACACGGCCACACACCGAAAAGATTTCTGGTTATGGTAGAATTTACTGAAGGTTTACAATAGCAAGGTTAACATCTAGTGGTGCATTCCACTTCAAATTCAACCGCCGGTTCAGGTTAGACAGTAGGTCTCTCCGTTCTTAAGATGCCTTTTAGCCAACCAAGCATCCAGGAAGTTTGGCCACTTCACCCCTGAGGAAACCCAGCCACAGTGCTTGTCTGGATGTCTTCTTACTACCTGCACACACACACACACCCCTCTTGCTCCTCTGTCCTTATCTCCTTCCATTTATCTTTCCTAAAGCACAAGACCTTCATCTGATTGTCCCCTTTATAGGAGTATAACCATCACCTTTGTTCTCTTGGCTCCTGCTGAACACCAGCACCATCTTGGCTTGCAAGAACCTTATCAGCGTATCAGTGTTTTTTCCTCTTGAAGAGTTAGTCCAGCTGTTCAAATAATCCAGCTGTTAAAATAATCCACTAAATACCTTGTTACAACTGTATTATTCCAAGGTTGATTGAGAAGCTTAAGAAGATAAAACAAAATTTGTAGATAGAAAGAAAAGGAAGACTTCCAGTTATAGATATTGAAATCCAAAGTGAGGAGGTTAGAAGGCAGAAGGGAATCCCAGGCAATGGGGACCCCATAAGCAGAAAAGGGGCGCAGTTCTACCTGGGAAAGATGTTTGTTCCAGGACCCAGGATTACAGAGATAGAAATGGGGGAAAGGATGGGGAAAGCACTCTGAAGTCAGAGTGTGGAGGGGTTTGAAGAGAACTTCATTTCAGTCTATAGGAAGTGGGAAGCTATTTTTGAGCAGGAAATTATTTTACAGTCTCAGAGTAGGGATGAGAAATAGAGAAGATCATTTATCAGCACAGAAATAACTTTCCACAATAGCAAAGAAATGTGCACGAAGGATGAAGGAAGACCAGAGTTCAGGTTCAAGAGTTCTCCAGACCATTTCCTTGGCTCCTTAGGAAGCTCCTTAACTGTGCTGACCACAAGGTAAGCAATCGCTCGTGTCTGCCACTGTTGTCCATCAACAGTTGTGATCATCCACTGATTACGATTTTACCGCTGGTAGTTTTCCTCCAAGTTGGAATAGAACAAGGATCTCACCCTGCCTGTGATACTCCTCCTAACTATGAAGAGACTTTGGCCAGGAGTTGCCAGTTGCAAAGGTGTCTGAAGGCATAATACATAGGAGAGGGTGCAATCTGACTATTGATACACGAACAATTTGTACATAGACTTTAGAGTGGGACAGATTTGAGATTAAACCTAGTTCTGTATTTACCAGCCATGCGACCACAAGCAGGTCAATTAACTTCTTTCTGAGGACCAGATACAATTGTAGCCTAGATTAAATGAGTGAACCTCTGTCAAACAAAGAGACAACGTATGCAAATATGAAATGCTCACTAAATAAAAGCTATCTTCATCATTATCGTCACCTTACTCTTCCTACACCAAGGTGCTAGGGAATTGAGCAGAAATGCCATGTGTAGGTCTCTCCTACTGTACCTTCCTGGGCATCAGGATCCCTACATAAATCACGTTAGGGTGCTGCTCATCCTGGCCTTGCCAGTGATAAAAGATGGCTGACCCCAGGTCTGTTCAACTTTCCTGTCAGCACACCCTTCTGCCCTGTCACCACCTCGTGCCCACCTCCTTCCCCAGCACATCCTGTTCATACTCAACTCCAGGTTTTATTGGAAAGCCCTTCTACTTCTCTGTGCTTAGCCAAATCCCAATGCTACTGCAGACAGGAACTGGGCCAGGCGCTGGGACAAACACCAAGATAAACGAGGCCTAGCCATGCCCTCAAGGAGCCTGCAAATTAGCAGCAACTGTGTCTTATTCATCATTCTGCCTCTGAATCTTGGCACAAAGAACTCTTCGTTGCTGTTGCCACTATTGTTGTTATTGCTTTTGTTAATATTTAAATGCTTGCTATCCTGAAGTAGTAAATTAGTCTTCACTTCCAATGTGGAACTCTTTTCTTGCACTGGAACACTTACTGGTGTATATTTGATCAGGAAGTACCGTGGCTAATGAACCAAATGTTAGAATCAGAACAATCTATAGTAAGCTTCTTGGAGCCAACTCTCAGAGATAATGACAGAAGCAGGGGAGCAAGAAAGGATCAGAGAAATCTATAAAATAAATAATAATAAATACTACTAATAAAAATCTAATACCTAGATCCATAAAATAGAGATACTCTATGACCACATAGTCATTTTGCTTCTCCCAAATCAAAAGCCATTGTTTCTCACTATTTCTTGGGCGCAACAGGTGCTGTGAACTCACACAAGACTACGCCCTGAGATGGTTCTTCAGTTCTGATAAGAATGACCCCTCCTTTGTTGCTCAGACCTCCACAGGATAGAAAATTCTTAAAACATGGCCAAAGACAAAGCTGCCAGAATAAGTGTTGCCGTTAAGTTCTTTGGTGTCACAGATAGTGGTTATAAGGCCTGTGGATGTCTTGGCTTACCTGAAAAAGGTAAAAATGAGGATTCCTGAGATGCTAATTGATGAAGGAAAACTCATAAAATATACATGGTGGTATCATCGTCCTCAACATTTACTATGAGTGGCTTTATAACAAAGGCTTGGCCAGTGACAGGCTTTGGAGAGAGCACTGAACACGGAACCAGAAGTCAGGATTCCCAGGTTTCGATGCCAGCAGCACACTGGAAGCTGAGTCATCCATTTAATATCACTGGGCTTTCTTTCCATGATTGAAAAATGAAGGTGTTTTGACTGGTGACTCTGTACCTTCCTCCGAGGAAGTTCTCTTGAGAAGGCTGTGCCAGGAGGAGAAGCCATTGTCACCATCCATATTTTCGGTGACTTTCTTTTTGTTTTCAGCCAAATGGAAATTTTTGAGACTGATTTTGCTGCCGGCAGAAACCACGGGAAAGGAAGGAAGCACGTAGGAGTTTTGACCAAAGGTATCTAGAAGCTAAGAAATAAAAACATGAGAAAAAAATAGATATAATGAGCCAGGATAACTCAGTCATGGACCTTCTAATGAGACAACTGTGTCTGCAAAACAGTGAAGTAAAACCACATTCAGAACCAAGGAAAACATGTTGGAACAATGAGTGAAGGATGCTTCCATTTCCCTAATCTCTGGACAATGCTAATATCAGGAGAGAATAATTAGAGCCAAAACTTAGCAAAGTTAGCCTTAGTTTATGGATCCATTGAATTAGAATTGCTTAAATAGGGGTACCTGGGTGGCTCAGTCGGTTAAACGTCCGACTTGTCATGATCTCACGGTTTGTGGGTTAGAGCCCCACATCAGGCTCTGTGCTGACAGCTTGCTCAGAGTCTGGAGCCTGCTCCGGATTCTGTCTCCCTTTCTCTCTGCCCCTCCCCCCACTCACACTCTGTCTCTGTCTCTCTCAAAAATAAAGAAACATTTAAAAAAATTAGAATTGCTTGTATATCCTTCAACAACAACAACAACAAAAAAAAACAGGGTTCTGCTGATGAGAAAATGTCACGGACATCAAAGTGGTGCCTTAAACATTTTGAAATCCAGTCATTTGGGAGTAGAACAAGAATTCACTTGAAATAATCCCAGATGGGGCGCCTGGGTGGCGCAGTCGCTTAAGCGTCCGACTTCAGCCAGGTCACGATCTCGCGGTCTGTGAGTTCGAGCCCCGCGTCAGGCTCTGGGCTGATGGCTCGGAGCCTGGAGCCTGTTTCCGATTCTGTGTCTCCCTCTCTCTCTGCCCCTCCCCCGTTCATGCTCTGTCTCTCTCTGTCCCAAAAATAAATAAAAAACGTTGAAAAAAAATTTAAAAAAAAAGAAATAATCCCAGAAATAAATAATATGAAGGATCTGTCCTGATAAATGTCAAGACTCTATTCCTGTGGTCTTCCCAGGACACTTTTAAGTGAGAAATATATATGGCAGTGAACGGCCATTGGAGTACATCTGCTTGTAGTGTGAATAGGTTCGTTCCATATAACAAAGGTGCCATTATTATGCCTTGTGACTTATAAGTTCCAACGTCCTTCTCCTGACAAATGTTACTAGTCCAATGACTGAGAGAAGCAGAAGTCAGATAGATCTGGTTTGAGTTACAGCTCTGCCGTTCATTAGCTAAGAGCTGAGTGACAATTTGGACAATGTACTTTACTTCTCGGAACTTCAACTTCTACATCTATAAAACAAGGATATGATAGTGCCTTCCTCCTGTGGATTTTGAGCATGGGTTTAGAAGACTACCTAAAATATAATACAGGGACAATAGATTGCTTTTATCTTGTTGTTGTTGTTGTTGTTGTTGTTGTTGTTGTTGTTGTTATAACCCGCATGGGCATGGTCCTGGAAGACTTTTTTTTTAAATACCAAAAAGCTATGTGTATATCCATTTGTTTGTGAGTTCCCAGTGACTTAGAAGGGTTGAAATATATGGGCCTTATATGAATTCAGGGTGGAGGTGGTTGGGCGAAGCTGCTATGAATTACTGGGTCCAAGATATTTCTTTCATCTAGTAGTGGCAGTAGTAGCAGAAGTAGCTAACAGTACTAGTAACGAGGCATCATTTCAGCTGAAATACTAGAAAAAATGAAAAGACCTTTCTATGTAAACTGAGACTGTTAGCTATGTTCCTCCCTGGAGACATACGCTAAATCTTGCATGAGTTGAAGACTGGCTTGACAGAGGCAGAGGGACACAGCTAGAAGCTGAGAAAAAAAACAACCCAGTTTTTGATAGTTACATGAGCTGGCATTACAGATGAAATCCAGAAAGCCCTAAATGCATGGCCATTTTTCCCTAAGGCATTTATGCAGTTTCCCACAGTCTCACGATGCTTAGGTGATGAAATTTCACAGAAAGGAGTGCTCTGTGACAAGCATGCCATAGACCTCATCCTTGAGACATCTAACAGAGGTGGACTAAAGTTAACTAAATTCAGTGTTTACATATGTGATACCAAGTCAAAAAACTACAAGACATGTCAACAGTCATGAAAAACAGGCTAGTAATCAAGAGCAAGAAAAAAGCAATACAATTAGGTCCACATATGACCCATACATTGGAGTCAGCAGACAAAAACTTTAAAATAGCTATAATAAATATAATAAATGTGCCCCCCAAATGGTAGAAAGCTGAGAAAAATAAAAAAGAAGGTAACACAGAATCGTATCTATTAAATAAAATAAGAATGGAAGTTCTAGAACTGAATGAATAAAATATCTGAAATTAAGAATTCATGGGTGGGTTTGACAGTAGACTAAAAGTGGAAGACAGAATTAGTAAAATCAAAAATAGGTCAATAAAAAATTTGCAGACTGAAGCCCTGAAGTTTAAAAAAGGGGGGGTGGGAAGAGAATGTTAAAACAATGTTCCAATGTTAAAACAATTTTGTATTCTTAGAATAAGAATATTCTTTGAATATTCTTTGAATTCTTAGAATAAGCCACCCCCACTGCAGTCGAGCAGCGCCTCTCCAACTTATGTCAGTCCAGCTCTTTCCCCTCTTAGAAGGTCAAAACATTACAGCTGACATCCCTTGGCTTGCCCCAAGCTAGAGCCTGAGCTTCCCTCATCCCATTATCACCACCCTTAAAGACCTGAGGACCAGGAGCTGGGCCACAGCCACAGGTATCCTTGGTTAGCATAGAAGTTTCTTGCTACCATATTACTGCTCTAGGATGTAGCCTTCTGAACACTTATGAAGCAGATCTTCATTCTGACACAGCCCTAAGTGTTACAAGTTTTTATTTATTTAGAGCCAAAATCTGCCTCTCTCTAAATTACAACCTAATTCTGGTATGAAGCTATCCAGAATAAGACTATTACCACACAAAAGTTGTTTAAACGCATATACTCCCAGCTGTCTCATATAAGCTAAACATCTCCATTTCTGTTGACTAAACCTTACCTCTCTGTTAATTGCGACTCTTTTAGATATCTGTGATAGAAACCTAGCTAACCTCGGCTTTAAAAGGGAGAATTTATGTCACAGCTGGGAAATGTAAGGGATTAGAACTGGCTTCATGCATCCATATGCTTTATTTTCCTTGAGTTGACGTCACTTTGGAGAAGGTGTTCCCAAATGGTAGCAGGTATGGCCACGAGCAAAGCCCAGTTGATGCCATCTTCACAGCATGTGATTGACGATCAAGCAGTACCTGCTTCTTGGAACCCTAGCAAAAGTCTTGATTGAGCTGGATGGTAATTCTTGTCAACTACCAACCAATGACATTGGTGATAAACTGTTCTGACTGACCAGCCCTGGTTCTGTGTTGAGTGGAAGAGGGAAGGAAAATCAGCCCCATTCCAACCAAAAGAAAAGGGATACAATTACCAGAAGGGGCTGAAGAAAACCACTCTCATCTAGCAATGTCCTGCTACAGATTACAGTGATATCAACAGTCTTGATTACATTTTTTAAAGTCTGCACAATGGTGTTGGAACTTGTGAAATAATAATAAATATATATTTTGGTTTCTGCCCCTGGGTCCTGACACAGAACTCCTAAAACCCTTGTCATCCCCTAAGCAGTAGGGGTTCTTAGAGCATCTTTTGTTCTAACATTTGGTCTTTGACCTGAGTTCCTGACACAAAACTCCTAAATCCCTTGGAATTTCCTGGGTGATAGCAATGTCTTTTGTTCTAATGAGATGACTCTGGGTGGGCTCCAGAATAGCTCTCGGATGGGGCTGGTTATGAGAAAGACCAGTCATAATCAGCAGCCTGGAATGTTCAACCCCGTCCTCTATCCTCTGAGGAGGGGAGAAAGACCAGATATGGAGTAATAATCTAGGCAGTAGTAATGAAGCTTCAATAAAAATCTCTAAAGTAGAAGTTTGGAGAGCTGCCAGGTTGGTGAATACATGTATGTGGCAGGAAAGTGGCATACCCCAAATCCATGGGGACAGAGTCATTCTTGTATTCCTTATCATAGCCTTTATTACATAATAAACCAGTACATGTAAGTATCTCCCTGGGTTCTGTGAGCTGTTCTAGCAAATTATTGAACCCAAGGAGAGGGTTGTGCGACCTCAATTTACAGCCAATTGATCAGCAACACAGGGTACAACCTAGGATTTGTAATTGGCGTCTGAAGCGGGCACAGTCTTGTGGGCTGAGCCCCTGACTCGTGGAATCTGCCGAATTCCAGGCAGATCGTGTCAGACCTGCACTGAGTTGTAGGACACCAACTTGGTGTCAGAGAATTGGTCAGCATGTAAAAAACCCACATATCTGGGTACAGAGTGTTGGTGTGAGTAGGACTAGTGGAAGCAGAGGGAGAAAACAGTACCAGTCCCATCCATAAGGGTCATGACCTAATCGCTTCCCTGAGTCCTCACCTAATACCATCATATTTGAGGGTTAGGTTCCAACATATGGATTTGGGGAGGACATGTGCAGACTATAACGGGACCTAACTTCACCTATATATTTTTCACAGAGCAATGTGGGGAATAAGTTTAGGAGTTCCCTGAGCTTGCACCAATGGGTTAACAAGGCTTCGGACGAAAGCGTATAGAACGGGCAAACAGGTAAACAGGGTGATAGACCACCACAGCAGCGTGAAATTGCCTGGAGATAATTAACAAAAGAAAGGTACCTTGTTAAGCCTGAGGTAGCATGTGCTGTCCATCTTATCCCCTCGAAAAGTTAAGATCAACAGACACGCCACCCGGTGCCTGCCATAGACAGCCATCTGCTCAGCACCAGGATTTTGTTTTGTATTGACCCAAACCCCTAACACCACATATCTTCAAACTCCCCTTTCTCTCATACACATGAGTTAATAATCACTGTTTCTCTGTCTCTTTCTGCATGTCCATCACGTTTGTAAGCCTTCTGATCCTAATAGATATGGAGCAAGGACCCTTGCTCGGGGTGGGGGGGGGGGGTCTTGTCTCCTCCTAGACATTAGCCTCTCTCGTATTCAATTCTGCATCTGCTGTCTGGCTGACAAGAGAGAACTCCAGACTCAAAGTCTGTCACAGGGCAACACGTTTCTGTATTGCTTATATACATCCACAATATACAAATATAAATACATGTATGAGCATGTACACACACATACACGCTCATATTCTTTTTAAAAATCTATAAAGCATGCTGAAATGCTACAGTTAGGAAGTGAGTACATGAGAAACTTATTTTCTTTTTTGTATGATTTAAAAAAAATTTTTTTTAATATTTATCTTGAAGGAGAGAGAGAGCGTGAGCAGGGGAGGGGCAGACAGAGAGGGAGGCGGAGACAGAGAATCTGAAGCAGGCTCCAGGCTCTGAGCTGTCAGCACAGAGCCTGACACGGGGCTCGAACTCATGAGTGGTGAGATCATGACTGAGCTGAAGTTGGACGTTCGGCCAACTGAGCCACCCAGGAGCCCCTGTATGATTTTTAAACACTTCTTTAAAAACTTATTTTTGAGAGAGAGAGCAAGGGAGGGGCAGAGAAAGAGGGGAACAGAGGATCTGAAATGGGCTCTGTGCTGTCAGCAATCAGCCTGATGCAGGGCTCAAGCCCATGAACTGTGAGATCATGACCTGAGCCGAAGTCAGACCTTTAACTCACTGAGCCACCCAGGCACCCCAATTTTGATACATTTTTAGTATCTAAAAATAAAATGTAATAAAGAAAAATTTTAATCTCTTTCATTGTGTATCCTAGTCATACACCATTTTCTTGGATTTCTGTCCTACTTCAATCAGTGAGGGGGGTTGTCTTGTGTAATTTTGATCATCTGTCCATTTCATCAGCCACACCATCTATCAGGGGCATCCACAAATCTGATAAACAGGACTTCTAATCCATCATACAAACATTTATAAAAATGTTGATTGACACAGAAACTTGTGACCCCTCTGTATAGCCTGCTGTCCAACTTACCTTCATGGGTTTTTTCAGGGTACAATTGGTCCCCATTATCCTACCTGAACTCCAATTTAGCCCACATTTGCCCTGAAAGATAGCTGGAAAATCTTTGTTAATTTCCACGTTAAAATTAAAGTATACCTCATACACATACAAAATTCTCCTTACATATGAAAAGCAGAAAATAAGAATATAAAGCATTGGTTTTTCAGACAGTGACATATAGATCCCTGGAATCTTTCCTGAGTTGATTGACCCTGTGAGCTGAGTTTCTAACCATGTACAAAGAGCACTCCTAGGCTAAAACAAATTGGATAGCCACCAAATACAGCTATCTCTGTCTGCTAAAAGAAACAAGAAATGAAACTAAGTAATTCCAAGTGATTATTTAACTTTCTAATGTATTATCAGCCTTGTACACTGATAATTCCCCAACAAATGCACTTGCCATGCTAATCAGTTTCTGATTATAATAATCTCCGGAACAACAACCTGAGAAATATTCCTGCATGCAAAGAAATAAAAAATATTATCAGGTAAGGTGCTTTTAGTCATAAAAGTTTAAAGATGACTTTATTTTTATATAATAACTGTAGGTTGTACAACAAATAGTATATACCTATTACATTTTGAAAAATAGTTCCATCTATATACAACAAGACAGAAATATGACCTATCTCACAAAGTCCCTTTGCTTGAGAAGGACTCATAATTGTCATTTGAGAAAATGGATCCACCTTCTTTCCATTTAGAAATGATTCTAGTTTGGGACACCTGAGTGGCTCAGTCATTAAGCATCTGGCTTCAGCTCAGGTCATGACCTCACCATTCGTGAGTTTGGGTCCCACTCTGGGTGAGCTAGAGCCCCACTTTAGTAAAACACAAGCCCTTCATGAGCCCCACTTCTCTCTCTCTCTCTCTCTCTCTCTCTCTCTCTCTCTCTCTCTCTCTCTGCCCCTCGCTCACTTGCACTCTCTCTGTCAAAACAAACAAACAAACAAACAAAAGAAATGATTCTAGTTTATGTAACAAACCATGTTTTCTCTCTCCACCCCCCACTTCCTTTGCTGTCCTCAGGAACATTTTCAGAAGAGCAGAAGGTTTATGCCTCTCCGTTTCTAGAGCTCCCGCTGCTTCTGCTTATTCACCTCCTGAAGTCTTAATTCTCTGTTTATAACACCACAGTTGGCTACTGTGGAGATAATTTTGACATAATCACACTAGAATTATGACTTGGGGACAGAGAACATAGTGAGGTGGGGGAAGTCTTACAATGGTTCCTAAACCACAACGAAAAACCAAAACCAGGATAATTTTCAGCCAAATTATCTGTTCTAGCTTTACTACATTTACAAATAAAATTCACAGACTCATTTTCCCCCCTATTGGGCTTTTAAGACTCATTTCTAGGGTTATTATTGCAGTCATTAACTTCTTCACAGCCAGAATTCTGACAAGGGAGGCAAACTCAGTCACTTTTAAAATGTCATTACGAAAAATTGGTTGAGTCAAGCTGGATGAAATGTGCTGGGTAAGCCAGCAGCAGCTCAGGACTTCAGCACCAGACAGAAATGAATTTCACACGTAAATCTCATCTCCACTCTTTCCAAAGTAGGCGATTTGCTGCTGGTTTAAGCAACATCAGTAGAAATTCATTCACGGAAGTCTAAGTGTTACTGTAAGCCCCTGTTGAACGTCAAAGCAAAATTCAAAGCAGCCCACACTACAATTAAACGAAAGAAATAGACCCCACGGTGCCTCCGTTGGGTGTAGGCAAACACAGATGGGCTGGTACAGAGCCAGGGCCAGCCTAAGGAATTGTGAAATCGTAGCTGTGCCTACTTCGTGGGTTTCTGTGATGTGTGGTTGCTTGGTTTATTTCCACTTCTCCAACTGGCTTCTATCCCTCAGAAACACTAAAATCATACTTCAGGCCAATCTGATGTCAAAGAGTAAAAGAAAGATATGGCTCAAGAGGTTGGGGATGTCTCTGGCATAGCTACATACCAATTCAAAAACATTTTTTTTAAATACTTTAAAATTTAAATTTTAAATTTTAAAATAATTTTCAAAAGTTAAATTACTATCGAAAAGACTGTAGTTGGCACCGCCTATTGGGCCCCCCTCCCCAAGTCACACTCTTGAGTAATCCCTTCCCTAAGAAAGTGGGTAGGACCTATGATTTGCTTCTAATCTATAGAATATGACAAAGGTGATGGAATGTCACCCCTGTGCTTATGTTACAATAAATCTACAAGACTCTATCTTACCAGACTGGAGGGAAAAACTGCCCCCTGGCCTTGAAGAAGCAGGCTGTAGTATGATCTGCCTATGGAGAGGAGAGTATGGCAGGGAATTATGGGTGGCTTCTAGGACTGGAGATCCTCAGATCTACCATTACAAGGAACTGAATTCTTCTGACAACCACATGAGAATTCCATATCCAGGATTCCTAGATGATGGCAAAATGAAGACAATTTCAGATATGAAACTGTTTGGAATATGTACTGCCTAGAAACCTTTTGTTTTTTTTTTTAATGTGTTTTATTTATTTTTTGAGAGAGAGAGAGAGAAAAAGAGTGCTAGCAGGGGAGGGGCAGAGAGAAAGAGGGACAGAGGATCTGAAGCAGGCTTTGTGCTGACAAAAGAGAGCCCAACATGGGGCTCAAACTCATGAACCATGAGATCATGACCTGAGCCAAAGTCAGATGCTTAAACAACTGAGCCACCCAGGTGCCCCAGCCTAGAAAACTTTCTTAAATAAGTACCTCAAGGAGGTTGAGATATATTTAGAGGCATGGAGACTAATAATTTTAAACCTGGTTTCATTGAGTTGTATAACCCTAAAACCTACAAGAAAACTCAAATAAAAATCCTACCTCTTTCAAACACTAGGGAAAAATTTTTTTTTAGAAATTGGCCAATTCAAAGATATGTATTAGCCAGCAAGTCATATAAACAAGTAAGCAAACCAGGATATAATCTGTCAGCCCAGACATACTTTTTTAAGGACACTATTTACTCAAGCAGAGCATACATAAACAAAAAAGTGCTCCTAGCATGAGCATACCAGAGAATGCATTTCCACAAAGACAATATGCCCAGGTACCAGCACACAGATCAGAAAATTGAACATATAAGCATCCCAGAAGCCACGCTCCTGCCTCCCCCCAAAGATAAAAACCATCATCCTAACTTGTAAGACTATTGATGAACTCTGCCCATTCTTGTTCATGTGAATGGAATCACAGAGTCTGGCTTCTTTCATTGAACATCATGTTTGAGGCTAGAGCAATTGTTCCTTTATTTTCATAGGTGAGTATATCAGTGTATCTGTCAGTTGGTGATGGACATGATATTGAAATTAGCACTGGGGTTTTTCCAGTTTGGGGCTATTATTTGTAGTGTTGTCAGAAGAAATAAGACCACATACACAATGACAAATAGGACGCAACACTAGCCTCAGGAATATTGTAGGAACTGGCAGAGAACGTGATGAAATGGATGCTGTTTGTCCCATCTGAAACATAAAGCCTGTCCTCAGGTCTACTCCTTTTATATAGATATGGAAGTATTGGAATATGGACATCGCGTTGTCAGATTAGTTAATACAATTCACATTTTCTTTTTTTAATTAATTAATTTTTAAATTTACATCCAAGTTAGCATATAATGCAAAAATGATTTCAGGAGTAGATTCCTTAATGCCCCTTACCCATTTAGCCCATCCCCCCTCCCACAACCCCTCCAGAAACCCTGTCTTTGTTCTCTGTATTTGAGTCTCTTACGTTTTGTCCCCCGCCCTGTTTTTATATTATTTTTGTTTCCCTTCCCTTATGTTCATGTTTTGTCTCTTAAAGACCTCATATGAGTGAAGTCATAGGATTTTTGTCTTTCTCTGACTAATTTCACTTAGCATAATACTCTCCAGTTCTATCCACAGAGTTGCAAATGGCAAGACTGCATTCTTTTTGATTGCCAAGTAGTACTCCATTGTATATGTATACCACACCTTCTTTATCCATTCATCCATCGATGGACATTTGGGCTCTTTCCATACTTTGGCTATTATTGATAGTGCTACTATAAACATGGGGGTGCATGTGCCCCTTCAAAACAGCACACCTGTATTCCTTGGATAAATACCTAGTAGTGCAGTTGCTGGGTCATAGTGTAGTTCTATTTTTAATTTTTTGAGGAAACTCCCTACTGTTTTCCAGAGTGGCTGCACCAGTTTGCATCCCCACCAGCAGTGCAAAAGAGATCCTCTTTCTCCGCATCCTCACCAACATCTGTTGTTTCCTGAGTGATTAATTTTAGTCATTCTGACAGGCGTGAGGTATCTCGTTGTGGTTTTGATTTGTATTTCCCTGATGATGAGTGATGTTGAGCATTTTTTCATGTGTCGTTTGGCCATCTGGATGTCTTCTTTGGAGAAGTGTCTATTCATGTCTTTTGCCCATTTCTTCACTGGATTATTTGTTTGTTGGGGTGTTGAGTTTGATAAGTTCTTTATAGATTTTGGATACTAACCCTTTTTCTGATACGTCATTTGCAAATATCTTCTCCCATTCTGTCGGTTGCCTTTCAGTTTTGCTGATTGTTTCCTTCACTGTGTGGAAGCTTTTTATTTTGATGAGCTCCCAACAGTTCATTTTTGCTTTTGTTTCCCTTGCCTCTGGAGACGTGTTGAGTAAGAAGTTGCTGTGGCCAAGGTCAAAGAGGTTTTTGCATGCTTTCTCCTCAAGGATTTTGATGACTCCTGTCTTACGTTTAGGTTTCTCATCCATTTTGAGTTTATTTTTGTGTATGGTGTAAGAAAGTGGTCCAGGTTCATTTTTCTGCAGGTCGCTGTCCAGTTCTCCCAGCACCATTTGCTAAAGAGACTGTCTTTATTCCACTGTATATTCTTTCCTGCTTTGTCAAAGATTAGTTGGCCATACATTTGTATGTCCATTTCTGGGTTCATTCTCTATTCTGTTCCATTGATCTGAGTGTCTGTTTTTGTACCAGTACCATACTGTCTTGATGATTACAGCTTTGTAGTATAACTTGAAGTCCGGGATTGTGATGCCTCCTGCTTTGGTTCTTTTTCAAGATTGCTTTGGTGATTCAGGGTCTTTTCTGGTTCCATACAAGTTTTAGGATTGTTTGTTCTAGCTCTGTGAAGAATGCTGGTGTTATTTTGAAAAGGAATGCAAAAATAAACATTTTCTTTAAAAAGCTTGCAATCCAAATTTTTCTGTAAAATCTCTTAATTTTTAACGTTGGGTTAATTTTTTTTAAGCTAAAGGACCAATCAGAACTCCAGAGCTTTCTGTCTCAGATGCAGATATTGATGAAAGAAAAATAGCTTGTGGACTTTAGACTGCATGGGACACATCCCGGGTGGCTTTCTCCACAACCAAGATTTATCCTGATCCAATAACCTAGACCAGAGACAAAAGCATGCAGAGAGCTCCCCCTCTACAGTATAGGAGAGAATCTTCACGTGTCACACTGAGACCTAAAGGGCCACCTTCATTTTCAAGGCAGTTGCCCCAGGGTCTTGAAGGAAAAGCTGACCTAGGGATTGCCTGGTCAGCCAGGGCTCCCCCTCCCCATCCAAAATTCCTCCCAACTGCCCTTCTCCTTAGAAGTTGCGCTATTTTCTTTCTTGGTAATACCTTTGTGACCTTTCTGTAGACTCTTAATTTTCCTATTTAAGTTACAACCAGAGGTTGGAAGTTTCTGGATGGGGATCAAATATTCCATTATCATGTCCCCCGGGAGAGACAGTTTTATAATCATGCATGCATGAGGAGACTAGGAGATAAAGGACGACCTTCCTTCTACAAACCAAAAGCTGAAACATTCTATTCATTTTTCTTTCTTCCTAAAGTGAAACAATTCATTTCTAGCCTTGGCAGGGACTCAGACTCTTTTTTGTACTGGCTTCATGCTGGTAAAATAGAGAAATGCCCTTGATGCCTCATTTTTGGTACGGTGGTAGGGAGAGTGGTAATGGTTGAAAAGGGAGGAGTTCAAGTCATTTTCCACAGTTCTAAGTGAGTGATGTTCTAATAAGGCCAAAAGGGGAACATTAAAGACTAATGCAAAGTTTATCGCAAAGCCAAGATGGATAAAATTAGACCCGGTTTTCCCTATGGCAACAGTTCTCAAATTTCTAACAAATGTGAAAATCCCCCCAGGAGGACTTGTTAAAACACAGACAGGCAGCCCCACCCCAGCATTTCCAGTGCAGGAGGTGGGGGAAGGTGAAAGTTTGCCTTCCAAAGGAGTTATCAAGAGATGCTCATGCTGCTGACCCAGGCACCCCACTCTGAGAACCACTGACAGCAGAAACCTTCACAAGAAGTACATGTAATGATTCTAAGCAATGAACACATCAGTAAGTTAGGCTTAATTCAAGTTTGTTTGAATTTGTTTTTATAAAGATTCCGCAGATATTCTGTAGCATTGCATACATTCTTGGGTCCTGCTTAAATGGGAATGCTGTACCTGCACATATTTTTCCATTCCCATTTTAATTATTTGAAGATTAACATTCACAGATTTGTTCCCAAGTACGATGATCATTTCTTCTATTATTCGGTGCTTATCAAAACAGCCCACGAATTAAATAGAGCCACACAAAATGTTTTCAGATGCAAGCAAAGTCAAGTTGAAAGGAATGATTCTCACAATTTTAGAGAAAATAAAGAGAAGAGAACCACCTCGCCGAACAATCAGTGATTATTACTGAACACCTGGAGGTAAGGAAAAAGCCACATTTGCATCATTTCTGAATCGGATCATCCATTGTTCAACAAAAACAAATCACCAGACTTTGTCTTAGCCGGTCTTAGTCTTAGATTCTGAACTTTCTTTCCTTTGGGCTTTTTCATAAACAAATAACTAGAAAAGTCTCTAAGGAGGAGAAAGGCCAGTTCCTCATTCAAACTCGCCTCAAGTTCACCTGCACTCGGCCTGGAGAGTCCATAGTTACAGGTGTGGAACCTGTTCTTCCGAGCCTTTGCCTGGCCATTCACTCTGGATCTGCTAACTCCCCTGTCAGGCCACACTGGGACAACGTCACCTTCGGAGGTAGACCATCCCAATGGTGGTAAAGCCAACATTCTGGGGCTGTTTCCCTCTCAGACTTTCCATTTGTTTAGATCCTGTTGCTACCAGTTTCTCTTGGTTCTGGCTGGCTGGTCTCTTCAGGTCTGAGTAGAACCGGTGAATCATTAATCTGTGTGGTTTAAATATGAGGACACGGAGATTCCTTCCCCCACTGTGTGGGTGGTGTTTCCTAGGTTCTTACAATGCTTGGGAGGTCAAAGCCTGGTAAATCTTTTTAATGATCATGTGTTGTGTTTGTCTTTCAGAGAATATAAAGGAGAAGAGTTAGCCTTACTTTTCTGATACCTTTTGACTCCTTACCAGATCCATGGGGGTAATCATTTGAGGAGGGCCTCCCAGGAGCCCATGCATTATATCCACTAATCCCTGCAGCCATCCAGGGAGGGAGGTACTCTGACGCCCTTTCATAAATGTGGCCTGGAGGCTGACAGAGGGGGTCACAGGCTAGCTGGCAGTGAGGTGGGGATAGCCAGCAGGTGGTAGACTCCAGAGGCTGGGCTCTCTGCTCTCCGCAAACTGCCATCCAGAGACCTGCTATATTTAAAGTTTCTCCGGTTCTGCGGTGAATCATGTCAGCCATCGCTACTGCTTTAGTTCCAATAGTTCAGACACCGACCAATAAATAGTATTTAATGATCCTTACATTATATGGGACATAATGACTTCCTACTGGCCACAACAACTGGAAACAAAATCCAAAGCAGGGTCCTAACCCTCAGAGGAGGAGAAAGAAGTCACAAAGACCAAGGGGAAACCCAAGGACTAAGAATTCTGATAAAGCTCTTCTGCAAGTGCCTATGGAAACGTACTGAATCCTTTAGTGGTGTTGCTGCCTAGAACTTGGACGTGGCTATAAAGGAGAAAATAATACAATTTCCTGGGTGTGTATGTATGTAAAAGTACCTGTACCTCAACTTGGCCATTTGTTCCTTGAGAGAATGAGGAACAGGCCGCTCCAATTCAGGAGCTGAAAAGAAACCTAGTATCATCAATGGTGACAATAGACCTCTCATTCTTCTCCATCAAAGCTGGTAGCAGCCTTTCAAGCAGCAGCCAGAAATTATTAATCTTAGAACAAAATCAGTTCAACCCCATTGTAGCTAAAATGTAGGTTTCTGGGGCGCCTGGGTGGCGCATTCGGTTAAGCGTCTGACTTCAGCCAGGTCACAATCTCGCGGTCCGTGAGTTCGAGCCCCGCGTCGGGCTCTGGGCTGATGGCTCAGAGCCTGGAGCCTGTTTCCGATTCTGTGTCTGCCTCTCTCTCTGCCCCTCCCCCATTCATGCTCTGTCTCTCTCTGTCCCAAAAATAAATAAACGTTGAAAAAAAAAATTTTTTTTAAATAAAAAATAAAATAAAAAATAAAAAATAAAATGTAAGTTTCTTCGCTGGTATCACCCTCTTCCATCGTCCCCAAAATAAGGTACGTCACAAGGTACGTCACACATTTTTGTCCTACATGTGAAGTTTTGTAACTCCACTGAAAATATTAAAGCAAATATTTTTTTAAATGTTTATTTATTTTTGAGAGAGAGAGAGAGAGAGAGAAAGTGAAAGACACACAGAGAGAGAGAGAGAGAGAGAGAGAGAGGGCGCAAGTGGAGAAGGGGCAGAGAGAGAGAGGAAGACACAGAATCTGAAACAGGCTCCAGGCTCTGAGCTGTCAGCACAGAGCCCGAGGCAGGGCTTGAACCCACGAACTGTGAGATCATGACCTGAGCCGAAGTCAGATGCTGAATCAACTGAGCTACCCAGGCGCCCCTCAGCAACTCAGTATTAAGAACTGCAGATTTCTTTTGTAGGTAAGAATTGAATTGACTTTAATTTGTATCTAAGAAGTTCCTTGAACAACTCTCCAGTCTAAAATCTAGTATCTGTTAGTTTCATTTGGCCTTAAACCAGATGAGAACCAGACAGTAAACATAAGAGAACATGGAGTCCCCCAAGTCAATGTCACAGTATTGTCATGACAACATCATAACATTGGACTCCTATTCTTTATTGATGTAAGAACCTATGAATCCTCTCTACATAGGGTCATTGGACCTCTATGCCTGAAACAGACTGGAAGAAACAAAGGGGAGAGAGGCTGCTTTAGGCAAGTACCCCAACTGTAATGAGAAATAATGAATAAAAATTTGAGAATATATCGGTGTGAAGCCATTTAGTCATATGCTATAAAAATCTGTAACAATTATTGTATTCTTCATAAAGCTATGGTAAACATAGTAACAACCATTGCATGTCAACTAGTACTATGAGTGATAATCAACATAAAGAGGCTAGGTCATCAAGAAAAGATATACAGCTGTTCAGTGTTCTCTATTATCAAGTTGAGGAGGTAAATAATACACTGTAGAAAAAGATCTACTAAAAAGTGTTGTCAGTGCAATTAAAATCATGGAGTACTAAAGAAAATTATTAGTTATCCTTAAAATTTGGCCATTCAAATGTGTTCATTCCCAATGCATTCCAGATGGCTGAGTTTTGCTTTAGAATTACAGACTTGCTAAAATTGTTACTGGAGATCTCATAATATGTGATCAATTACTGATACGTCATCTATAAACAAGCCATGCACAGTCTGAAACCGCTTCCCACATTGTCCATTGCAAAGGAAGATAGTATCTTATCCACAGCCCCACACCAGGCCTGTAAGTAATTGAGAGGTGACTCTTACACAATCTTTAGCAGGATGAGTAAGGATCAATGCTTTCCCACACAAAGCTACTTTCTTCATACGGTAAACTACAAAATAACAGAGCTGTAGTAAGTCGTTTCCATGTTGTCATGGATCAACTTGTCAAATGGTAGAATCAGTTTACCTTGAGGATGAGAAAAGTATAACTGAGAGATCATTCTGCATTAGTGAGTCCTAGAAAGCACCTCTAATCACAAGAAGTAGGGCATTTGGGTGACATATGGGTTTTTCTTTTCAGATTTGCAAGTTATTTTTCCAAAATACAAGGATAGACAAAAACCTAGAATGCCTTTTGAAAATTCTTTACAGCGATGACTGAAACCATGCTTCATCCTGTAATTTAAATCTTGAGGGAAAGGGTTTTGTTGTCGTTGTTGTTTTTTTCTTAATACATATATATTTTTAAACTTTTATTTATTTATTTTTAAAAGAGAGAGACAGAGAGCATGAGCCGGGGAGGGGCAGAGAGAGAGTGGGAATAGAATATCCAAAGGTGGCTCTCCATGGACAGCAGAGAGCCTGATGCAGGGTTCGAACTCAAGAACTGCGAGATCATGACCTGAGCCAAAAGCAGACACTTAACCAACTGAGCCACCCAGGCTCCCTGTTCTCCTTGTTCTTATAGCCTTATATCCCTGAAATACACCAAAGCATAAGATAGATAGATGATAGATTAGATTAGATAGATAGATAGATAGAGAATGTAAGAAATGTTAATGTATATTTAATTGTCTTAAAATGGAATAATCAAAAGGTGTTGAGCTTTGTGGCTTTGGAAAGTCTCGTAGGTCACTAAGGTTCTTAAAACATTCTTTGTTTCAACCTGGAAGGCATAAGTAAACAGTATACAAATTTCAACATACAAACTATTCAGATGGGAAGGTTGGAATCGTTTATGTTATTTATCCTCAAAACTTAAAGGATGCTAATAACTGGTCTCTACCGATGTCCCGTGACAAATTAGAGGTTTTCACCTGAAATTTCAGATACCTTTTTTTCTCATGTTGCTCTCCCTCATTTGCAAAAGACTGCACACTCTGGTCTTCCTCACTAAAAAATGCAACAACCTGCATGTAAATTTTTCCTCTGGAAAAGGGCAAAGACATACCAGAGGAAGAGTGGCACTTGAATTCAGAAACTGAACAACCCCAGTGTGGTCCCAGGAACAGCAAGTCCAACAATGTCCCTGGAAGCTTCCAGCAATAGGGTCTCTTAGCTGCATAGGAAAGATGGAGCCACCCTGCCCAGAGGTGCAGATAAGAGGCTGTGGGGTGTCTCCTCGGTTCTCTGTGAGGAGTCGGTCAAAGAAGCACTGCGAGAACCAGGACAATCTTCTCCACTCTGACCAGCAAGCCCCAGACCGCATCTCTACGTCTCCCACTTACAGGAGATTAAGGGGCAATGTCTGTGGAGCATCACACTGCTGCCTCAGCAAGAGACCTAGGAAGTGCTCACCTGGAAGGAGCCTGGAAGCCAGCAGGAGCCTGCAGGCTCTCCATGTTACCTCTCCAAGAGTCCGCCTGGAAGCCCAAAGAATTCTTCACATTCTCTATCGCCCTTGAGACTCCAACCAAGATTCCCTCCAGATCCCCAAAGGTCCTCAACACAACTGGCTCATTTGAACCCCTTCTCCTATCTATGGCCATACCACCCTGAACACATCCAATCTTATCTGAACCCCTTCCCCTGCTTCAGCCCATCAGTAGGGGGTCTTTTTCCCAGGCCTCTCTTCCAGAGAGAGGAAGCCACTCACCACCCAGCCCTGCCACAAGGCCTCCTGGTTCTCGGGTAATACGGTGTCGGACCTCCCATGCTCGATCAGAGCACTACAAGGCAAGATGGGTCTCTGGGTTGCCATATTACCCCAAATGCCACGAGGTCCTATGATGGGAGACAGCACAGGAAGTCACACACTTTTCAGGACATGTTGGCTCCAAGTAGTTTGGAGAAGAGGGAGAACAGAGGTCTAGTTCACTTTCTTCTTCTAGAGTAGAAGGTCAGGTTAGCGATGGTCTGCCGGCCATTAGGTATAGTAAAGGCAGCCCTCTTGCGATCCAGGCCATTGAAGACAACCTGGTAGGGCTGGTTTAAAAGCAGAGAAAGAACAAATTGTTCAAATATCTAATCTTCTCCCCCTCCTCACTAAAAAGAAAATATCCAGAACATTTTAGCTAGGAAAGTTCATTGCCTCTCTTTTCCAGATGTCTGCTTTCGAATTTGGGGTAGATTTAAGCAAAACTGAAACATACATTTGAAAAACTTATTTCAGAGAGAATTGCACCCAGCCAGCTGGGCACGTCTTTATTTTCTCTAATGCTGTGAAAACTGTCCACTGCTGACTTTTCTCTCTCTGTGGCTGTTCTGACATAGCAAACCTGATGGCACATTAATCAGGGCACTTTGCTTTACAGCCCCTGAGTTGCTTAACATTTATGGGTGACAGAGTTTTAATTTCAAGAGTCTCCTTGAAGGCAGAGCATTTTGCTGTGGCTTTTTGGGGCAAGGTATGACGGCCACATGCGGTCATGGTTTTCATTTTGAATTGCCAATGACTTGGCCCTGTGGCTTAATTAACATCCACTTAGTAATTGGTTTTGTCAGGCTGAGAAAATATAAAGGCCAGAAATATTCAACAGCTCTTCAAAGAGAAACTCAGAGGACAAGGATAAAAACAGCAAGATGCTCTGTTTGAAGCTAGGACGACCTTTCAAAGGTCTCTTCTGACAGATCGTGTCTGTATTTGAGAAGCAGGTAGGCTGTGTCAGAAACCAGCTCTGGATTTTCAGCATGGTCCCCAGGGATGCGCCGGGGGGCTTGCCATTCTTCCCGGGGATGAAGAGCCTCTGTGACAGCAAGGGAAAGATCCATGCTCAGTTTCACCCACCCCGTTTGCAAGCTGGGCAGGAAAGCCCTTATTTCACTTGGAAAGTCACAGAGAAATTGTCAGGAAGTAGCCATTGTTTTATTACAGGACCTCGATCCTCAAGCAAAATATTACTGTTTTCAGTCGGAGGAATGAGATCCGTTTATGCCATCTTTGTTGATCCTAACCCTCTTAACCCCAGTTGACCTAAACATATCGACTAAGGCTGAGGACATTTACAAAGCCACACGGGAAAATGCAGATTATCGCGTTAGTGTTTCCATTAGCTATTCCTATATGACCAACCACCCCGAACCTCAGGGGCTTAAAACAACAACCAGCTATTTTTTCTTATGTATCTGTGCATCTATCAGGTGTGAGTTGAAGTAGGCTGGTCTCAGCTGGGTAGATCCATTCTGCGTGTTCCTCATCCTTTTCATGGAACCAAAGGGTATATTCTTCTTATGGTGAAAGGAGAGGTTCGGGAAGACACTTGCAGCATGGGCTCGGTGTCTGTCCTAATTCTACTGGCCAAAGCAAGTCACATGACTGAACTCAGTGGGGGTGGGGTAGGAAATTATGTGTCACCTACATGGGAGAACACGGAAGTGTTACTTGGTAAAGGGTGTGGATACAAAAGTTGGTGAAGAATGGAATTATTGATACAAATCTTCTACAAACACAAATGAGAATAAAGCTCTAAAATAATACCTGATTCAGGTGTGTCAGAGGAAGGGAAAGAGAGAGCAGTCTCAGAGGAAGATGATGATGTTAGAGTCGATCATGCAGAGTCTAATAGGGTGTTTGGGATTTTGTTCCTTACCCTAAGAGCAGTCTGAAACCACTGACTGGACGGACATGGCCAGATGGATAAAGGGTAGACATGACATTTAGGTGAGAGAGGACTCCAGCAGAACAATTAGAATGTTCAGATATGAGAAGTTAGTAGGCTAGGCTCTGATGAACACACTGGAATTAAAAAGAAGTATTTCAGTTGAGGAGGTATTAGGAGGTAGAATCATCTAGACTTTGGGAATAGTAGACCATCAGGGTGAGAGGAAGGAAGTTGTCAAGAATGATCTCCAAGCTTCTGGCTTGCATCTCTGGGTGGCAGATAGTTCCACTGACCAATCTAGGTAACCATGTGTGGACGGGTGAGGGAGGAGAAGAATTGGGGAGGGCGGGTTATAGGTCTTGATGTCAAGTTTGGGCATCTGACCTCAGCTCAGGTCATGATGCGGTTCACAAGTTTGAGCCCTATGTTGGGCTCTGTGCTGACAGCTCAGAGCCTGGAGCCTACTTCGGATTTTGTCTCCCTCTCTCTCTGCCCCTCCCCCTCTCGTTCTCTCCGTCTCTCTCTCTCTCTCTCTCCTCTTTCTCAAAAATAAAACATTAAAATAAATTAAAATTTAAAAAAAAAGAATGCTTCCTAGAGCAGGTAAAATCTGTGTGTAGCTCTGATTATAAGATAAGTTAGCAGACATACAGTTTAAGTGATAGGACACAACCAGCCAGTTGCAAAAGATAGCAGGCAGGTAATTTTTACTGACATGCAGAATCTTTGTAAGATGATAACAAAACTAGTTTTGGTAAATTCAAAGGAACAACTTGGCAGGGAACCTGGGTGACTTAGTCAGTTACTTGTCCGATTCTTGATTTTGGCTCAAGTCATGATCTCACGGTGGTGACATTGAGCCCCGCATCAGGCTCCACACTGAGCATGAGCCTACTTAAAGTTCTCTTTCCCTCTGCCCCTCTCCCCTGCTCTGTTTTTTTCTCTCTCAAAAAAGTGTTTTTAATAAAATAAATGAATGAATGACTAAATAATATGTCTATTAAATGATATAAACCATGAGCTAGCAAACTACGGCCTCTGGGCCAAATTCAGTCCTCCATCTGTTTTCGTAAATAATTTCGCTGGAACACAGCCACACCCTCTGATTTGAAAACTTGTCTTGGCCGCTCTTACAAGTCAATGGCAGAGTTGCACTACAGTCATTACACAGACCATAGTGCCCATCAAAGCGTAAAATGTTAACAACCTGGCAGTTTATTAAAAAAGTTTGCTGACCCCTAGGATATTCAATGAAGAAGTGCTTGCCTATATGTGTATCAGTCAGTCACAACATTTTTTGCCTTATAGAATAGACATGAACCCTTTTGTAAAAATACTGATTCTTCTTTTATTATGGGGTTTTAACATGTGGCCTGACAATTGAGCAGGCTCATCTCAGTTCTGAAATCAGCTCAGGGTTATGACCTTGATTCCAGGTTTTCGTGAACTTTTTTTTTCTTGCTGCCATTCCCTCTCTCCCCTCTGAACTCACACTCACTCCAAACCTTCTCCTATCACCAAAATACACCTTCTGGAAAAAAAGTCTTTATAGTTCATTCTTACTAAAGTGTGAAGGACTTTAGGCTTAAGGGATATCTGTGCTCATCTTTCCAAATAGAGCAGTGTATCCTTTCCTTTTGGGGGAGGAATTCCTCCTTAAACCTATGTCTAAGACACTGATGCATTTCTTTTCCATTTGTCCGCTTCCAGAGTCAAGACCTTCCTGAGGGCAAAGACCTCTTATTTACCTTTAATCTTTGTAAGGCGATGCCTAGGTCACGTAGTCGGTTGGCAGGCAGGCTGGCAGGTGACTTGACTTACAGTGTCACTTATCAATCCCTGATTTGTGTTTTGACAGAGGACATGACTTGAGGCCAAATGATGAAGGTGTGTTGGTGGGATTTCAAACATCAGGAAGCAAACAGGGAGATTTTATGGGCAGGGAGATCTTTCTAGCCCCCTTAAAATTTATAACAGAAAGCCGTCTGCCTCACTTAATTTTTCAGTCTTCCCTGAAGCTGAAAACGGAAATGGACAAACCACCTCTAGGAACCATGCTGGGCGTGTCTGACCACAGCAAACCCCTCAGGCATAGGCTCCTCTTAAGAATGTAACAGACCCCACCTACTCTCTCTGAGGTTTCCCTTAGGAATTTGACAAAAGACCTAAGTATGGCCCCAGACCACCCCTCATACAATGGAAATGAGCCAATCAGGAATGGACAACCCAGCACCTAGAGCTCTCGGGGTAGAACCTGAGAAGGAACAAGGGGGAAGGGAGGGGGTGGTGACCGGAACCTTATAAACAAGGACCCTCCCCTATACTCCTGGGGCATCACTTTGGAATGTCCCCTCTCTGTAAAAAGAGCTGTCCTACTATTCTCCTTTTCTAATCTTATATTCTAATAAATTTTTGCCTGCTGCTCATTTCGTGTCCACCTCTTCTTTCTTTGAAGCGGTGAGACAATGAATCCTGAGTATTGTGGTAAAAAGCCCTACAACAGTAACATTGGCACAAAACCCAAATAGCAAGATACTCAAAAATCTCTCGAGGAAGAAACCAGACAAAAACATTGAATGCCAGTAAGACATCCCCCACCCACCCCCCCACCCCCAAGTCAGATCTGAAGTAGCACAACATAGTGTTAGGGAGCTTTTAGAATCAAACTCCCTGAGTTTGAACCCTGTTTCTCTCTGGCAGTGTGGTCTCAGGCATGGTTTAACTCAAAACCTCAAAATCTTCAGCTGTGAAATGGGGATGCAAATAGTACTCATCTAATAGGCTTTGGATGTGGTAAATAGAGCAACACAAATATTAGTGTTTTGTTTTTTTTTAAACCATGTACTCATTCATTCATTAAGCACTTCCTGTATGCAAGTTACGGACCTATTCTTTCTAAGATATTCTGATCTCAGAGTAAAATGGTCTATCACCCGAAGTTCACCTGAGGTGTCTGAACATTAGATTCAATACAATGTCATATCCTCCACAGACTTTTATTTAAAACCTGACATACACGTAGCACTGTCTCTAAAGCTTGGGTGGCACCCAAGAGGGAGAACACCCTGTCCTGGCTCTTGCAGAGCCTAGAAGCTTGTTAGAAATGTATTAACTAGAGACTAATAGATTGTATATTGATCGTTGGGTTGTTTGGGGTTTTTTTAGCTGTTTTGAAAGATTTCACACTCCACAGCATCATATTTTACTGGATTGCACTTTCTCTTTTTCTCTCCATGTTATTGCGATATAATTGACATACAACATAGTGTAAGTTTAAGGTGTATATTACAACGATTTGATATATGTATATATTGCAAACTGATCACCACCATAAGTTTAGTTAACATCCATCACCTCATATAGTTGTAACTTTTTTGCCCTTTGTGGTAAGATAGACGGCATGTTGTTAATTAGTCAGAAGGCAAGACTGGGGTCTCAGGGAGGCTGAGCTGGGCGTGGCTGGAGGGCAAGGCTGCCGGCCAGCTTCCTTTCACAGCAGGAACCGTGTGTTACTCTTCCACTGGCATCGGCTCCTCTAGAATGGACGCTCCATGTACGCAGGGATCATGTCTGTTTTGTTCATTCCTATATCCTTAGTGCCTAGAACACAGCCTGGCGCATAGTGCATGTTTATTTAAGAAAAAAGGGGGCGCCTGGGTGGCGCAGTCGGTTAAGCGTCCGACTTCAGCCAGGTCACGATCTCGCGATCCGTGAGTTCGAGCCCCGCGACGGGCTCTGGGCTGATGGCTCAGAGCCTGGACCCTGCTTCCGATTCTGTGTCTCCCTCTCTCTCTGCCCCTCCCCCGTTCATGCTCTGTCTCTCTCTGTCCCAAAAATAAATAAACGTTGAAAAAAAAAATTTTTTTAAAGAAAAAAGGAAGTTAGTCGGTGAGTTAGTTAAGTTAGGACAAGCCTGGTAGGGGAAATTGTATGATCCTTTTTGTGTTTTGTATATTTTCTCCTCCGGATACTTTTCTCCCTCCAGCATCTTGTAACCTTCCCCATCTTCCCAGTCTGAATTGTGTTTCTCTCTTAAGTGTACCTAGAGTTGCTGGGCATTTGCACAAGTATTGCCTCTTCCCCCTGGGCTGTATTGCGACTTCCATTCCACAAGGATAGTAGCCTGAAAAGCTGGCGAGAGCGGGCAGCTACCCGTACCAGCAGCTGCCCTGGGGCCTGGCCCGCACGTGTGTTTGGTAACTACTGCGGGGTGAGCCCTGGAGGTCACAGCTTTGGGAGTTCTCCACACTGATGAGACTCCACAGGCTGGCTCTGTTCTGTGTTGAAACTGGCTTGTCAGGGATGAGTCTTCTGTATGTTCACTCCACATTCATGAAGGGGCCACTATGTATCAGGCCCTGGACAAGAGCCACAGGCTCACTGTCCTTTCTGAAGTCTCAGTTGGATTCTAGAAAATGGAATCTTTTGGAAATGGAAATTTCCAAAAATGGAAAGTTGAGCTGGAAATTATAGTCAAACAGGAAAAGGAACGTTCCCAATTATCTTCTGAGACTCGTAATGGAAAAATATATCCCAGATTTCACCGACTGGCAATCTGTCATTTCTCTGTTGATTATTTTAAAAGGGGATATTTGGGGCGCCTGGGTGGCTCAGTCAGTTGAGAGTCCAACTCTTGGTTTTGTCTCAAGTCATGATCCCAGGGTCGTGGGATCAAGCCCATGTGAGGCTCCGTGCTGAGTGTGGCACTTGCTTAAGATTCTCCCTCCCTCTGCCCCTCTCCACAGCTCATGTGCTCTCTCTCTCTCTCTTTCTCTCTCTCTCTCTCTCTCTCTCTCTCCCTTTGGCCCTCTCTCCCCTGCCTATTCTCTCTCTTTAAAAATAAAATTAGGGGCAACTGGGTGGCTCAGTCCATTAAGTGTCCAGCTTCGGCTCAGGTCATGATCTCACGGTTTGTGGATTCAAGCCCCACGTCAGGCTTTGTGTTGACAGCTCAGAGCTTGGAGCCTGCTTCGGATTCTGTCTCTCTTTCATTCTGCCCCTCCCCCTCTCATTCTCTCTCTCTCTCTCTCTCTCTCTCTCTCTCTAGAATAAACATTAAAAATAATTAAAAAATTAAAATTAAAAAATAAGAAAAAATAAAAGGAGATAGATATTTTTTAAGATTGTTGCTGATTCTTAATTTGCTCCTCTTGTATAATCAACCCATAGTTCTAAGCAAGCATTCCAAATTGCACTGTCTCTCTTGCATAGAGTAAAACACCATGGTTCTTAAAATAGAATACCTACCTTGTCTAGTCACACAATTACTGGAAAACCACCTGCTGGAAAAGGTGTATTTACCATGAATTTTACTATCAGGCAAGGATATCACATCCGAGGAATGCAGCCTGATGAGCTTGCCTGGTAAGAAAGAAACCACTGGGCAACATTCATAGCAGGAGGAAGAGTTAGATTATGCCTTATCCAAAATATAGTACCTTCAATAAGATTTTTACGTCATTAAGACACACATATCACCATAGGGCAGCAAGTAACCCCCGTAATCTCTAGTATTTTTCATTATTTTCCTTTAAAATTTGCACCCAGGAATTAGAAGCCAACAGTTCTTGGTTTAAGCCCATTGCAAAAAAATGCAAATGATGCACTAGTCATATTTCTAAAGGAGGAGCTTTAATTATTCATCTTCAAACATTTCTGCCAAGATAAAGGTCACTGTATAATTACTGCTCCCACCCACTGGCCACTGGCATGGAAACTGAGAGCAGTGCTCCTAAATCCTTGATTCACCAGAGACAGAAAGGGTCTCACTACAGGTGTTTTCCACATAAGGAAGCTGAGGCCCAGGAAGACCCCATGCCAAGGTCAAACGTAATGAAGGTCAGAGTTGGGAATCAAGTTGGCCAGTGCCCTTGCCACTCACTCGCACTACCCCCTTTATTAGTTTTCTGTGGCCTCTATAATAAATTACCACTAACCAGGAGACTTAAACAAAGAGAAATTTACGCTTTCACAGTTCTGGAAGCCAGAAATCCAAAATCAAGGAACTGGCAGAGCTGGGCTCCTTCCGAAGGTTCTAGGGAAGGACCTTTCCTTGCTTCTTCATCCGGGTGTTCCTTGGCTGGGGCTGCACCACTTTAATCTCTGCCTCTATCTTCAGATAACCTTCTTTCCTCTCTATGTCTATTCTCACCCTGTCTCTTATTAGTACACGTGTAGATGGATTTAGGGCCCACCCAGATAATCCAGAACAATCTCATCTCTAGTTCTTTCATTTAATTACACCTGCAAAGACTTTAGCCAAATAAGATCCCAGGTACGGGTTCCAGAGTTTAAGACATGGACCTATCTTTCGAGGAGCTTCCATTCAACCCACTCCGTTTCTTCTTCTACCCAATGTAACCATCATTATATCAATTAAAAAATAAATAAATAAATGTAGTGCTCTAACATGGTTTGTAGTATCTTTCTCTTCCCCCTATTTACAAGTCCAACTTGCATATTTAAACTTTGAATTCTGGCTCTGTGTTCACTAGCAAGGCAACCTTAAGTAAGTTGTTTATCTTTCCCTATAAGCTTCAGCTTTCTTGGCTCTAGAATGAGAACAGTAAATTCTACTTTGCAGGGTGCTTGGGAAAATCTACATGATAATGATGTTAAAATACTTAAGTGGCCAATAAGTGCCAGCTGATTTTAAATTAGAATAAAATATTTACCAAGACCAATCTGTTCTTTACCATGTGTATGCATTGGAGGTCCACGGTATGGGGGTTGGGGACACATCTCCACCAGCCAGGAACTTTTCTGGCACTAACGTGTAAGAGTAGGCTCATTGTTGACTGTTGATGCATGGGTGTGTGGCCTGCTCAGCAGTGGGAGGAGAATTCTCTGGATTCTCTAAATTGTTGCTGTCCCAGCCCACACCACGGACCTTTGAATCTTCAGTGGAAGATAGAATAAGGAGACGTTCTGGTACCAGAAAGGAGACAAGATTATTCCAGCAACTATGGGACTAGTCCCTTGGGATATGACTCCCCTGGGGCAACGCAACTCAGGATTAGAGTGGTTGTGTTTGGGTTTCTGGATGCTGTGTGGGGTGGAGAGGGAGGGGAGGGGGGATAGGCCGACCAGCCCAAGAGGGCTGCAAAGTCTGGGTCAGGTACCTGGTTACACAACCTCCTGGGTCCAGAATTTCATCCTGAAGCAAATAACCAGAATAGCCAAGCATCGAACGAGCAAACAAAAAAGAAAAATGCGTTTCTCAAGGATGTTTGTTTAGTTGTGCGCTTCCAAACAAATAAAGGCAGCATAAGTTATACTGTATTTACACAGAGACAACAGACTGCCAGCCACACCCCAAACCCCAAACATGTTTGTATTTATTGTTAGTCCATCTCCTAGTCTGACCTCTCTGTGAGGAAATTAGGTTTCAAAACCTTCCTTCCACCCCCTTCCACACAGTATGCCACTACCCTATGCACACACCATTTTGTTTGGGAGAGGGAAATAAAAAATTCTGAATTTGTTCCAGTAATTGTTTCTAGTGAATAATCAGTCCAGAACTAGACACAAGGATCCTGCACGCATGCTATTTTTCCATAGAAAGCAATTCTATTTGTAAGAACAAAACGAAGATAACCAGTTTGGAATCACCAACACCCCTCTTACCATGAGACCTAAATTCAAAGTCATTCTGAATTCTCTGCAACCATTTGCATTAACGTCATTAATCCAATGATCCTAACAGGCCTGGCTGCCACAGACATGGGGTTCTTGAGAGAGTACCCAGAAATCTAATCCACTGTCAGGCATGGGTGATGCAGGGGCAGGTTTTCTATACCAATTCGTGTCTCTTCATGTTACTATATGCAGATGTTCTTTCTTATTGTTTTCCTAGGTCTTCATATAATTACCCTGTGGTTCTTGATATTTTTATTAACCCATGGCTGCTTCTTATGAACATAAAAGGGCCATGTCCACACAGATTCTGTTTTCCCCTTCCAGGGCATGCCCACCTTTCCAGAATGAGCATCATTGGGTTTTGAACACCAAGGCAACAAAGCCGAGGTCAGGGCTCAAGGGCTGTGCCAGCCAGTTGTCTTCCCCCTGCTCCATATGTGCAAACTGAACTCCCAAACCTGGCCTGTGTGCTCCTAAATGGATGCTTTATGTCAGAAGGTATCCTGGATAAGGTAGAAATGGATAGAGTAATTTAACTACCTCTAATGAGGGGGGGGGAGGGGGGAGGAGGATTCATACTGCACTTTGTTGTTGTGAATGCATATGATTATTTATTTATGACTTAGAATGGGAAAGCACATTCATTAGAGGACTGTCTGTGTATCTTTCTATAGATCAACGTGTCTATTCCTTTAAGAAGCTTATTTGAATACCTGCTCTATGTCAAGTGCTATGCGAGGTACTTGGGTTCTGTAATATATAAGACACAGCATAAGCCTTCCTGAAATCATTATAGAGTAAAAAGACAAGGTGAGGGTAGAAGAGGGAGGGAGAGAGAGGGATGGCTCTTCCTGAGAGGATCAGAACAGACTTTTGGAGGAAGAGAGTCAAAGCTGGAATTTAGACATGTATGTGGGTTTGTTTGCCAGGCAAAATGGAGATCGGAAGGCAGATGGGAGCTACCTGAGCCAAGGTGTGGAGACGTGAAGGGCAGGGTACATTTAAAGAACAGCGAGCAGCTTGCTATCACTGGATTACACATTCTGCAAGAGTTCATATCAGGAAACGACAAATGACGATTCTGGGCGTGTGAGAACCCTCACATGAAATGCTTATGTTTCATTTATTCAAGAAATGTTTGTTGAGCTCATACTAAACAGAAGGATTTAGAACAGGAGCTAGGAGCTTAGGGTAAGGGAGGAGATAAGACATAAATCTGCAAACCACCTTATAAAGTAAGACACTTTCCACGAGGGAGGCAACATCAGAGAGGTATTTCATTCGTGTGCCTCAATAACGATGGATTGAATACTAAATGGATACTCACTACATTAAGAAATAAGACATGTTTGGCAAGGAGCTGGCAATCTAGTAGAATAAATAGAACATCATATCACAGTTTATTCAATAAGCAATGTAATAGCATTTATTGACAGCTTACTAAGTAAGTTCCAGACACCGATCTAAGTGCTTTATGTTGATTAACTTCAATCGTCCTCACCCAATAGGTAAATATCATTATTGTCTACGTTTCACAAATGGCAACATCAGGCCCAGAGAGGTTATTAACTCCCTCAATCACAGCTAAGATTAAAATCCAGACAATTTGTCTCTACATTCTTACCCATCACTCCAGAGAACTATGAAAGCAGGGGAGAGAAACACAAGCCAGCCTAGACATGGCTGGGGAAGACTCGTCCTTTTATTCCACGAGTAGTTATAGGATTATAGTTATAGCTTATAGAATCTTAGGAAACTACCAAACTTCTGATACTCACCAGATTATGAAACATCTAGAGTTCAAGTTCAAGGGTAAACCTTTTCCCCAAAATCCAACTAGGTTACATTTCTCACTCACATGATTAAAATTTTTCCATGCCCCATCCAATCCAGGTTCATCTATCCCCTCAAATACCAACTCTAATCATATGCTTCTAGGATCTTTATCAAGAGAAGTATAAATTTAATGGGGAAACTGCTAATATTTCTTTTCAGGGATCCCCTTACAGGCTCCCAGCATTTTATGTTATCTAATGGCTTTGGAATGACACTGTGAAAATTCCTGGCCGGATGTGCAAACTGTTCATTTATTATGTATCAGTCGAATTATCTTACATCCAATGAAATTAGAATATATTTCTCATTCAAATCACTGTAACTTTTCCATCTCCTAATTCAGCCCCCTCTATCCTCATAACCACTATAGGCATTGGGTTGGCAAATAGCAAGAAGGGGAGAATTGTAAGAAGTTAATGATTTTCGAATCATCTCTAATGATCTTATTATGAAACCTCATCATATATAGATGGTAAAAGAGTCACAAGAGGTCCAAATGCCAAAAGATGACCTTGTTCTTAGAGAAGAAAGTCCAGGATGGAGAGATCTGTGTAAGTTAGGATAGCATTTGCCTGCAGGTAACAGAATCCAACTAGAATGACCTAGACAAATAAAGAGTGTTTCTCCTGTAATATGACCAGAGCCCAGGCCAGGTGTCAGCAACCTGCCAGGCTCCTTCTGTTTTTCTGTTCTGCTGTTATCTTTGCAAGACCACTGGTATGCTTTCAGATATCAAGCCATATTCCAGACCACAAGAAGAGCAAAGATCAGGGATGCCTGGGTGGCTTCGTTGGTTGAGTGTCATGACTTGGGTCATGATCTCACAGTTCATGAGTTCGAGCCTCACCTCAAGCCCCATGTCAGGCTCTGTGCTGATAGCTCAGATTCTGTGTCTCCCTCTCTCTGTACCTCCCCTGTTTGCTCTCTGATTCTCTCTTTCAAAAATAAATAAACATACCATATATATAAATATTATATATATTTTTTTTAATATATATTATGGCTATATGTATATATAAAAGACAGAAGCTACCAACTCTGTCCCCTTTGAGAAAGTTTTTCCAGAAGCCGCATCCTGCAACTCCTGCTTAAACCTCATTGCCATATTTGAGTCACATGGCCTCAGAGCAAGTCAGCATGTTAATTCTGCACCTGCCGCCAAGCAAAGCAGGGTTTTTGTAGCAAGAAAAATGGAGAGCACACATGTTGGGTTAGCGCCTAGCAGTACCTGCACCATTATCTTAAAATTTTCCAATGAAGATAATAGAGAGGGAGAAGACCAGAGAAAGATCAAGTCAAAACAGATTTTAAAACTCAAGGGCACACAGCTAATTAAACACCAGCCTAATGTGAAGTATTTTCCCTTTTAAGTTACTTAACAGATAATCCCTGGCCCTAAATCTCACAAGATGACTAGGAGTCGGGCTTGGGGAGGACAGGAAGAGGGCAAACACCGCCAGTGTGGGCCGCTCTGTGTGGAAATTACAATCCATTCCCTGTTTCCAGAAAACAAATTGCAAAGTAAGGAATATCAAGAAGGTAAATGGGCCACATCATGAGAGGCTCATGTGTGTGCTTAAAAACATGTCTTTCTGGTACAAGACAAAGAGCCACTGAAGTGTCTAAAGCCAAGAAGGACTTGGTCACGCATACATTTTAGATAACTTGGATTCCAAGGGGGGTGCTGGTGGCCACATCCATGGATCCTACTCACCTGGGAGGCAGTGTGCATCTTTTGCACATGATTTACTTCTGCCTTTGAGGGCTTTCTCCTGGTATCCTTCTGAGTCAGAACATTTCAGTCAGGTATGTTTGCATTGACATTTCCAGGTGAGCTCTCCCGTTTGCGGGTCAATCAAAATCGTGAATGGTCAATAAGCCTCCCAAAGGTGTTGAGTACATGCGAGTGAGTGAGTGAGTGTGTGTGTGTGTGTAAGAGAGAGAGAGAGAGAGAGAGAGAGATCACAGCCTTCCTGTGCTTGGAATGTGTAGTGGCCTCCAAGTCCTTCTGAGAAAGCGGCCATTAACCAGGCGGCTGGCAGTCATTTCCAGATGCCCAAAGGAGGCCCAAGGGAGGACCCTCTCTGTGTGCCAGCTCTAAGCTCTCCTTTCATCTCTCAAGCACAGGTTCTATGAGCATGGGCAGGGTTTTGCGGTGCTCAACTTCCCTGGACTTGAGGTGTTCCCGTGGGAACATTCTGGTGTCAGATGTAGCTGCAGATTACCTGTGCCACCCCCTTCTGCTACCGAATTCAGGTCCCATTTGCTCCTTCTCCTTTCACTGCAGACATGTCATGGGGACAGCTATTGTGACGAGTAGGGAAGGGGGTCTTCAAAATATTTCATAACTAATAGAACGTGTGCAGCAACCAGTTAGAATGCATGTGTCACCAATCAGGACAGGCATCGGCCATGAATTATTGGAACCAGCTGAGTACCAGTCTTGGTATTAGGCGTTAACTTACAGAGATGTATAAGGTATGGGTCTTCTCTCAAAATCTCCTCTTGTCAAATAATTTACCCCAGGTCTAGGACCTAGAATAGGTTCACCAGTGACAGTCACCATCGGGGAGCAGAATGCTCTCTCTGTGCTGGGGGGCACCTTCGCATCATTGTTGTATTGGTGACCCCACCTCCCTCCTGGCCTTCAGACTGGCACTGATTTTCCATCCAGGGTGGTGGCATGTGGAGGCAGAGGTCTTGGTGACAACAGATTACTGTTAGAGCAGATTAGAGAGGGGCAGGTTTAGGGCTAAATTGTCTGCATCTTCAACTTGGTTGTGAAAGAAAAGAACAATCATGCTGTTCTGGGGACATCCTCCATGAGTCTGAACGTGAACTTTGAAAGCTGAAGGTTATCCTTCCTGGTAGTCTTTAAATGGGTTTTGTTTTTAGCGGTGCCCTCTTTACAAAAGCATTCTTATTTGGAAATCCAATCCAGGTGGAATTGCATTGCTGGAAGCTGTGGAAAGTCCCACAGGCTCACCTTCAAGGCATCCCCAGAAGCCCTGGACCCCTGACAACACCAGGCTCATTCCTCATTCACAAAAGGGGGAAAGCGAGACTCGGAAGTGATCTAGGCCTGGTGTCGGACGGCTTGAGTCAGACAAATGGCACGTAGGCTTTTAACTGCTAACCATACCCTTCCTCCCCCTCCGTCCCCTTTCCCCCCTTCCCCCTCCAGCCAGCTTGCTTCGGCCACTCAGCATGGGCAGCGGCAGGTTCTGTGTGTGGAACCAGGAAGCCACTAGTGAATAAATCATAGCTAATATTTGTTTGCTCCTCACTCTTTAGGGATCCCTTTCACCTCTTCTGTCTTATATGACACAACAATCTGAAAGGGCGGACCTATGCCACCGACCATGCCTCCTCCCCTTGAGTAACCTCCCACTCACCCGTTCAAACTTCCGGATCAAAACACACCCGGTGACCTGCATAACAGGACTCCGACCCTTCCCCAGCCAATTGGCTGAGGCCACAGCCATTACCTCACCAACTGCCCCTAGACCCCAATAAAACCTTTGTGCTTTTGAAACTCGCTCTCTCTCCCTGGTATCTCACCGCTGTGTCGATGCAGGTAGGGGATTGAGCTCGAGCTAGCTCGAATAAATGCTCTTTTGCTTTTGCATCGGACTCGGCTCCCTGGTGGTCTTTGGGGATCACGAATTCTGGGCATAACAAATCCACATGAACATGTACTGTCTCGTAGGACATAATAACCCAAATGAAACAATCAAGTGGGGTTAAGCAATCTACTCAAGGACAGATCCCTAGAAATTAGAACTCATTCTAAACACAGCAGACGCTTAGCACAAGTTAGTACACTTTGAGAGCAAATGCTCTGCATGGATTAACACCCAGAGCAGTGTTTCCCAAAGACTGGTGGCCCCAGAGCAGAGCTTCCATATTAACTTGAGAAACTGTCAGAAATGCAGATTCCGGGGCCCATGCCAGACCTTTTAAATTAGAAACTTCAGGAGTGGAGCCCCAAACACAGCAACCTATTTTTTTTAACAAGACCTCCAGTTGATTCTGATGCCAGCTAAAAAGTTTGGGAACCTCCACACTAAGGAACACAGTCATATTTCGATCTCCCATGCAGCCCTTACTGGGGGGCCCTTTGAAGAGCAAATGGGAGATGTCCCTTCCCCTGGGACCTCAGACCTCAGCGGTAACTGGCCCTGCCTGCATTTATGTCAGGAAGGAGCCCAGGAAAGTCTGCACCATTCATGGTGCTTCTAAATCATACTAATTGTTCTCTCTTGTGTGCCTACCATCATGGGAAATACCACATAGTATAAGATATGCAACATCTTCCACGGTACCCCACCGCATCTCCTTTTCAAGGAGTTTCGAACAGAGTCTCCAAGTCCCAAAATCATGGTACGTGCAGTGCTTCCCAAGCTTTGATGTGCAAATGTGTCATTTAAAGATATTGTTGAAATAGAGATTCTGTTTCAGCAAAACTCAGTACTTGATACAGATAATAAGATTGTGGATTCAATAAAGACTTTCAAGCTTCTCCTGAACACTTGTGTCTCTTCCCCAAGGCCCTAAAATTATCCCCAAAGTTAGAAAAGCAGAGAGAAATTTGCTAAGACCAGAGACCCCAATTATTGCCGTTCAAATTGGACATAATAATTTACCACTGGGCATTCGAGGGCTAAGAGTTGCGAAGCTGATTCGTCCCTACCGAGATTCCACCATCTCCCCTTTAAAAAGATCAATAAGGTGGTCAGAATGAGCGAGATAATCAGCTAGACAGTTGCCTTTCAGGGTTCCAGTAGGAAAAGTCCCTCAAGCGCATCCTTTGTAGTAAATGCTGCTTGGGTAATTGCTTCTATTTGATTGAAGTATTCTGCAGAGTCTCCTGATGAATTTAATAGATAGGAGACAGACCCACAAGACATTCATTTTGTAGACTGAGTCATCAGAGCATTTCGTCTAAACCTAAGAGACAGTTCCCAGCTTTTTCTGAGTAGCATTGCAAGTTGATGCAAATGACATAAAAATCGAGAGGCCAGAATCTAATCCCCACTTCCTGATAATCCCCAAAATGACTTTCTTCTCAATTGAAAGAAACTCCCAAGGATTATTTGGATGGTGGTCAAGGACAATAGGGCTCCTATTTCAGGAGTCCTCCTAACCACACCTGGGGATTATCAGGTCCATGCAATCTCCATGTATCAAGTCTGGCCAGGCTACTGAAGTTGCAGGTGCTGGCCTGGTGTATGGTAGAATGGTAGAAACAGGACTTTCTGACTTCAAGAAATTACTGGACATCTTTAACGCAGTTCATAAGTTTCTCCTCAAGTGATGGGGGAAGAAAGCTAAACAATACTACAAGAGTAAAGAAGCAGGGCAATGTCACCTTAAGGTAGCCAGAGGACATCGACCTTTAAGTTGTGACATTGCTTTATTTGCTCATCTGCATAAATATAAATATTCATTCTGTGATTCTCAAGAGGAGAATCAAAGCAGGATAAATTCTGTTGGGCTTATTTGAAAGGGCAGGTTTAGTAAACCGCTGTAATGATCTGTCACCAGTTACTTGAATTACTAATATATGTTCTTTCATTTCACCTGGCAGAATCCAAAAAGCCAAGATGGTGTTTCTCCCAGAGAGGCACGGAGAGTGTTGCACATAGTCATTTTTGTTTCCATTAAGCCTCTGGTAGCTAAGAAAGTAAGAGATGGCCAAAGAGCCCCCTTCATCCCACTTTATCTTTGCGTGATAGCAGATGGCACGTGGAGTTTAACTGATATCATCGCATCCGTGACAGTGGCCGCAGAAGGTGCCAAATGATGCCATTTTGTGCAGCGAAACATGCTAATTGCCAGTGGCTAATGAGCTCTGCAAAAACAAACAAACAAACAAGGAATCCTAATATTGTGATGCTTCACAACCCCAGATTTACAACTTGATACAGCTTAGGAAACAGCCCGCTCGTTGAAGTAAACTTGCACAAGCGTATGCCCCAGCTTGCAATCAGCGCCATGCACATTGGGAACGCTGAAAAATTAATGAGCTATTACAGAAACACATTCCACACGTACACATCTACTTCTGGGAAAGCCAGCTGGATTAATCCTAATAGGTTTTTAAAATTCATTCTTGATTCCATCAATTATTGAAGAGTTATAAGTCAAGATCAATGATCCCTGGTTCTTTACTACCTCAGACAAGGACTGGCCATAATCCAGCCTTCAGGCCTGCTTCATTGACATATCGACACGCCTACAGCCAGCAGAGCGGTAGGCCTTATGGGTAGTGGCTGTGCCTCGTTCTAATAAAAAATCTACCCACGTGGCCTCCAATCAGTTTGTCATCCGTGGACACACACACACACTGATATTTTTTTTATAAGTCCTATAGTGAAATCAAAAGCCCTCTGAGGTTCCAATCTATGCTGTTCTGACTACTGCTCTGTGACCTTGGCCAAATGAATTACCCTCTCTCAGCTTCAGGTCTTTCCCTGTAAGGAAGGGATGGTAATAGTGCCTGTCTCATAAGGTGGTCATGATGAGTAAATCAGATAATGTTTGTAGGAGCTTACCACAGAGCTGGGCATGTGGTAGACACTCAGTCAGTACTGGCCACATTATTGGCAGTATTTTTTTAATTGGAATTTGTAAAACTACTTGTTCTCCTAACTGAATATATGAATGACTTTCACATAATTTTTTCAAGCATAAGAAATCTATATGAGTGTCTTCGTCAGCTTGGACTGCTATAACAAAATACCACAGACTGGCTGGCCGAAACAGCAAACACTTATTTCTCACATTCTGAAGGCTAGGAAGTCCAAGATCAAGGTGCCAGCATGGTTGAGTTATGGTGAGGGCTCTCTTCCTGGTTTGTAGGTGGCCACCTTCTCCCTGCAGCCTCACATGGCTGAGAGAGAGCACACTGGTATCTCTTCCTCTTTTTATAAGCACCCAGGTCCCATCACAGGGGCCCCAACCTCATGACCTCATCTAAACCTAATTACCTCCCAAAGGCCCCATCTCCAAATGTACCAATGCATTTGGCAGTTAGGGCTTTGACATACAAGTTTGGGAAAGACACATTCAGTTTGTAGGGACACAGTCTAAACATCACAAGCTTCAAATCATAAACTACTGGTTCAGTTCTGACACTGTTTGCACCAGGGTTGTTGCTCATCATTCATTCTCATTTAACCCTTCTTTAGGGACATGATTGGGCTGTTTTCCTGGCAGATCTGAGACTGCCTGCAGTGCAGCCTTTCCTGGGCTCCTTCCTCATAAAAATGGAGGCAGGGCCCATTACTAGTCGGGTGTGAGGTGCCAGGAGAAGGGGAATCTCCCACCAGCTCTTCTCCAGAACAGGGAAGTTCTAAGACCTGCCAGGGAGATAGAACGTGCCATCAGACGAGAGAGACTTACCTAAGGAAGGGATGCTCCTACAAGTCTACTCCTAGAAGATGTCCAATCTATTTTTAAATCTGACAGGTCTAGTTTTCCCCCTAAAGGAGCAACATGTTCCACATGTGCTGGGTGACTGTATGTGCCAAGCACTGGGCTAGATATCTAAGACACCAAGATGCCCTCTCCTAACTCACAATTAAGAAGGTTGGACTGACATGAAAATGAGAAAAAAAAGAACGTGCTAAATGGCTTGCACAATGTTGGAGGTGAGTAGGCAGTGGTGGAGATCCACAAAGAGAATAATTAGGGGAATGACAAAACGTTCAGCAAATGTTCTCAGTAGTGAAGGGAAATTCATTTCTTGAAGCCTCATTTTCAAAAGGATGCAATATTTTCTCCTCTTCAAATTGACTTGTCTACTCGCTCCTTCGTCTTTGGAGCCTTATTTATCAAGTAATTCATATCTCCATAAATGATAATCCACAAGAATATAACAAACGCACTGCTATGTTGTAACGGATTCCCCCAATCTATTACAGATTTTTCCTTTCTTGCCATCCTTCCTTCTCTCCTTCATTTCTTCCCAACGATCAACAGCAATATTAGTGGGGTGCTTGGGTGGCTCAGTCGGTTAAGCATATGACTCTTGGTTTCAGCTCAAGTCATGATCTCATAGTTTGTGAGACCCAGCCCCTCATCGGGCTCCACACTGATGGCGAAGAGCCTTCTTGGGATTCTTTCTCTGCCCCTTCTCTCTCCCTCTCTCTCTCTCTCTCTGTCTCTCTCTCTCTCAAAAATAAATATATAAACTTCAAAAAAACAATATTAGCAATAAAAGCAAACACATATATCATGTTTCCAGCTACCAGGCACTGATTCTGTTATACGTGTTCCTGTTTATATGTCACAGTTTACACATGTTGATTCATTAATTCTCACAACAATCCAACAAGGTAGGTCACATGACTATCCCCTTTTGCAAATGGGTAAGTCAAGGTTTGGAGAGGCTCAATAGCTTGCTTGAGTCACACCACTCTTAAATGGTAGGGTGGGGTCTTGTCCCCTCCCCAGCAGTCCCAGACAATCTGGCTCTGAGTCTGTTTCGGTCCTGATATTGCCCTGCTTCTCCAAACGTGGGGCTTCACGACCAGACCTGAACAGTCTTCATTCGTTTCTCTTATCAGAGCTCTCAAAAACCTTGCCTGTTCCTACCGATTCAATGTCATTTTTGTCAACCACTCCAAAATGTATATATCCACATATGTCCATTTTACTCTAGCTCCAAGATACCAGTGGCTACTGCAAACTTCCATTCTATCCACCTTGTAATTATTAAGTTTGAGACCCCAAAATTAACCTTGGCTTATTCCTTTTCTTTACCCTCTATATCCTTTCAAATATGCTTCAAATGCTTCTCATTGCCTCTCCTAGCCAATACCACCAAAGCAGAAGCAACAAGGTTTCCAACAATGGGTCTGTTACCCTAAAGAGCTAATATGACCTCTCAAATGACTGTCCCCTCCCTCCTCACTGGTATGTCCACCAAGCATTTTGGTCAAGAGGTTGGTCAGACCCATGGAAAGTAACAGTGAGTGCCCCTGAAGATAGAGGGCTGGTGCCCACTTTCCCATAGCTCCAACACTGCTTCTATTGTCTCAGTTTCTTTATTTTCCCACTGCCTGCTGATTTTTTAATTTCCACAACATGCAGTCACTATGGTTTCAGACAGCAACAAAAGGCACATGTCCTAAATCCTGTAGGAGGTCTCCAGCTGGCTGCAAGATTCCTTTGCTACTGTGGAAGCTAATGAGCCTCTAATAGATTTCTTTCTCCAGTGCCATAACCCTACCAGAAAAACCAGCCACAGCCCGTGAGCACATTCTAGAACTATTACAGTTCTCCTTTCACATATATACAGGGAGCCGTCTGCCCACAACAGCAGATAACTCATGCCTTCTCTTGCTCCTTAACGTAAAGTTGAGTAACTTCACCAAACTGCTTAGATCCACCATTATGCACCATACATCATGCACCCTGAGGCAACAGAACAAGTTAAAAAATTATCTGTGATAAACATTCTTTTGAAATGCAGCCAAGTAGACTTCAGAAAGCCCTCCACATTGTTATGAGCGTTTCTTCCCGGTTTCGTTGGTAAAATGAACTGTTTAAGTGGATAATTCATGATGTTGCAACAGACTACTGAATGAGTCAAATAAAAATATAAAAAGATCGCAACATATTAAGTTTAAAAACCAAGGTGCAAAAGGATGGGTAAATATGACACCATTAAATATGAATCATAAATACCATCAGAAAAAGGTTTTCAGGAGTTATCTAGACATAGGGATTATGGGTTACTTTGATTTTGTGTGTCTCTCAAATTTTCTGTCATAACCATGATTATCTTTGTAATCAGATTTTTTAAACTAACATTATTTTTAAAAAATTGTAACAATAGCAACAATGACAACAAAAAATGTGGGTGGTTCCATTCTAAGGAAACTAGAGTTTCTAGAATATTCTGATATTCTTTAGCACAGAATTATCATGTTGGACAGTCCTTTAACACTGGGCTTTATTTAGTCATCTGCTAAATGATGAGTTGAAATAAGACATCAGAGGCACCTTCTGTTAAAGTTCTATGATCCAGTATTTGGAGAAGTTAGGATTGAGAAGGACGTTCTGTCTCCCACAAGGCAAGAGAGAAACTAAAGTTTATCTGTCTGCTGAGTCTGCTATATATGATTGTCCTGAGTCTTGGATTTTTTTCCTTTTTATAAGTAAAACAAGATACTTAGACTAGACATCCTCAGCGGTCAATGTCCTCTGGATCTAAAATTCTGTGGTTCTATGGGTCAGACTATGACTCAGAAATGGCTTTTTTTTAATTTTTTTATGTTTATTTATTTTTTGAGAGAGAGAGAGAGAGAGAGGCAGAGAGAGAGGGAAAGAGAAATCCCAAGAAGGCTCCATGCTGTCAGCACAGAGCCCAATGCAGGACTCAAACTCACTAACTGTGAGATCATGACCTGAGCCCCAGAAATGGCTTTTCAAGTGTTAGTGGCTTACAGACAAAATGTGGAATCTTTTCTCATGCATATTAGAGAATGGAAGATGCTGTGGCTACTAAAGTTGTGTCCTTAAAGAATTTGTGTTTGAAAATCCTATTTCTAATGTTCTTTAAGCAGGGCAAAGACAAATACAGGCACATACCTGACCTGGAGAACTGCCTGTCCTCAGTGAAAATTATAGACTTCAGGGACTGTGAGTTCCACTGCCATAACGTAACTCAACTTGTTTGCTGCAAGGCTGGGTTTTTTTTTTTTTCTTGTAGTCATTATTTTAAGTTGTCAGATTATTCCCTTGTTCATAATACCAGCAGAAAGCAGGAGACAAGCTGAGGCTGAGCAGAACATGGTCTGCTCTCTCTAATGCACACTGAAATCTGGGAGAAGCTATTTTATCTTAACAAAGGTAATGGCTATAACAGCACTTTGTAGACCAGAAATCCCTGTACAAATGTGGAAAGTTATTATTATTCACATCTCTGGGCCTTTTTAAAAAATGTTTATTTAGTTTTTGACACAGAGAGAGAGAGAGAGAGAGAGAGAGAGACAGAGCATGAGTGGGGGAGGGGCAGAGAGAGAGGGAGACACAGGATCTGAAACAGGCTCCAGGCTCTGACTGTCAGCACAGAGCCCAACACGGGGCTTGAACTCACGGACAGCGAGATCATAACCTGAGCCAAAGTCGGACGCTCAACTGACTGAGCCACCCAGGGGCCCCTCTAAGCCTTTTTTGATAAGATAACTTTTTTCTTAAACTCAAGTTGGTTAACATACAATGTAGTCTTGGCTTCAGGGGTAGAATCCAGTGACTCCTCTCTTATGTATGACATGCAGTGCTTATCCTGGAAAGTACCTTCCTTAATGACAGTCACCCATTTAGCTCATTCCCAACCATCCCCCTCCAGCAACCCTGTTTGTTCTCTGTATTTAAGAGTCTTTTATGGTTTGCCTTCTTCTCTGTTTTTACCTTAGTTTTCCTTCCCTTCCCCTAGTTCATCTGTTGAGTTTCTCAAATTCCACATATGAGTGAAATCATATGATATCTTTCTGTCTCTGACTGACTTATTTCATTTACCATAATACCCTCTAGTTTCATCCATGTTGTTGTAAATGGCAAGATTTCCATTTACATATAAATGGAAATATAAATTTTACATAAATATAAAATATTCCATTTTATGTATCTCTTTACCCATTCATCAGTCAATGGACATTTGGGCTCTTTCCACCTTTTGGCTATTGTCGATAGCACTGCTATAAACATTGGGGTGCATGTACCCCTTCAAATCAGCATTTTTGTCTCCTTTGGATAAATACCTAGTAGTAAAATTGCTGGGTCATGGGGTAGTTCATTTTTAATTTTTTGAGGAACCTCCGTACTGTTTTCCAGAGAGGCTGCACCAGTTTACATTCCCACCAACAGTGTAAGAGGGTTCCCCTTCCTCCGCATCCTTTCCAACATCTGTTGCTTCCTGAGTTGTTAATGTTAACCATTCTGACAGGTTTGAAGTGGTGTCTCATTGTGGTTTTGATTTGTATTTCCCTGATGATGGGTGATGTTGAATGTCTTTTCATGTGTCTGTTGGCCATCTGAATGTCTTCTTTGAAAAAGTGTCTAAGGGATGCCTGGGTGGCTCAGTTGGTTGAGCGTCTGACTTCGGCTCAGGTCATGATCTCGCCGTCCATGAGTTCAAGCTCCGCGTTGGGCTCCGTGCAGACAGCTTGGAGACTGGAGCCTGCTTCAGATTCTGTGTCTCCCTCTCTCTCTGCCCCTCCCCTGCTCATGCTCTGTCTCTCTCACTCTCAAAAATGAATAAATGTTAAAAAAAATTTTTTTAATTAAAAAACAAAGAAAAGAAAAAGTGTCTATTCATGTCTTTTGCCCATTTCTTCACTAGACTGCTTGTTTTTTCAGTGTTGATAATACAAATTCTCAAGGTCTCTTTAAACGCTAAAACTCTTATTTCATGATGCTTCAGTAGTTAATTTCAACAAGCATTGCCAGTGGAACCTGGATCAGACTTCCCAATTCTGAGGTTGGGGTTCTTTGAGGGTTTGGGGCAATAAACTGGAGAGGGCTCATTAAATTCTGAAGCATAATTCAAAACAACATCAATTTAGATTTCTTCTCATTATGGATACTATGCTTCCCATGCTTTGCATCAGGAGGAATTGGCACCCCAAAGTCCCTCAGAGAGAGGAAACTTCTTTCTAACTGATATGTAAGTTCTACAGTCTGAGTAGCTTGCAGAACCACTAGCAAGAGGGATGCCCGGGGCCTGCAGTGGGAAACATGGTTTTGGAAATCATCTGTTCCTGCTGCTTTGCAAGTCAACTCACCGAGGTGGAAATGTTTTGTTCTCCCTTTTCTCCCATGTCCTGGATAAAACCTGGAATGAAATCATGGAAACATATCAAAAACTTCCTACCAATTAATTAGACTTGAGAAAGCAGCAAGTGGCCGTGTTGGAAGTCTTCACGGGTGAATGCATTGATTTCTTGGACCATTTTATCAGTTCCTAAGATGGTAATGCGGCTTTCAGTTTCATAGTAGATGGAAAATATTAATTTGATTTTTTGGGGACTCATTTCTCCCTGCCATGCTGAAAAAAGGAAGTTGGGGGTAAGGTCCCTTCTTTCAGGGAATCTGAAGAAAACTGCATTTATGGTGTATTTTTGTTTATCTGCTGCTTGGTGTCTCTTTGTTCCTTTTTTTAAACATGGCCTGTTTGGTTTGTGTGAGATCTTCTGAGTAAACTAGTCCAGCTCCCCATCTGATGTCTGAATCTCTTCTGCCTTCTCACCTCATGTTCACACACTTCTAGAGTGGGGGAGCTCACCGCCATCCTCAAAGTACCTGTCCTACCTTCAGTCAGTTCCCTCTTTTGGAGCTCTTGTTCCCTCTGAACAATGCCAAGCAAATCTTCTTATCAGCCACAGGTCACAGATTTCTGGGGCAACCATTCACACGCGATGCAGTGGGGTCAGATTCCACAGTATATTCGTGGTATCTGTGGGAGAAATGGTGCCCCCGATGTTGTGTGCTGCTGCAGCCATGATCAAGTGCAGTTATGAGCAGAGAATTCCTTGGCAAAGGATTCCTTTCCAGGGCAAAGGATAGGCAGGGAGCAGCTGCCTTCCAAGATGACAGGGGAGGAAGAGCCACATTGCTGCCAAGGTTGCCTCTGCCCATAAGGCTTTGGCACTCAGGCTACTCTCTTACACAGTAAAAAATGCTGTGCTTGGAGACTTGGGTTCAAGTTCTGGATCTGCCTCTGGCTTTGACCTTAAGAAAGTCTAGTCCACCATTTCCTAAATCAGGGGTTGGCAACATTTTCATAAAGGTCCAGACAGTAAATATGTTAGGCTTTGCAGGTCACGTGGTCTTTATTGCAACTACTCAACTTTTTTGTTGCAGTGCTAAAGAAGCTATAGATAATTTGTAGGAAAGAAAGAAAGAAAGAAAGAAAGAAAGAAAGAAAGAAAGAAAGAAAGACTGAGGGAGGAAGGAAGGAAGGAAGGAAGGAAGGAAGGAAGGAAGGAAGGAAAAAGAAAAATAATGTGCATAGCTGTATTACAATAAAACATTATTTGAGTAGCAGGCCTGGTTGATCCCACAGGCTGTCATTTACCAATCCCTCCCCTAAGATATAAAAGAGGGATGACGATACCATCTCTGGCTATCTCATAACATCTAATCATTGCCATGATCAGATTAGTTTTCTTTGACATCTATCAGGTGCTATATAAATGTCAGTTAAAATGTAAATAATATTGATTGGGTAGGTCACAATGTTATGTACTTTACTGGCAAAATTTAAACCACAAAGACACTCAGAAAATTAAGACTTAGAGATGATATCTGTTAGGGTACAGAAAACTAGCTTAAGTAATGTAGGATTTTATTGGCCCATGTGGCTGTAAATGTCACAGGTTGGAGAGAGTTCAAGGTTGGTTTGATCAAGGAATTCAAAACCAAGGAAAAATTTCTTTCCATCTCTTATCTCTGCTTTCCATAACATCAGTCTCATCTTATGACAGGCTTCTGTTATAGTCACAGTTGGCTGCTGTCCTTGAGGCCATAGAGAGAGAGAGAGAGGGACAGAGGAGATCTCTTCTCAGCATTCATAGCCAAAGTCTTCATTTTCATTCTGATTGGACTGGCTTAAATCACATGCCCTCTCCTGAACCAACCACTCTGATGAGGAAGGAAAGTGCTAATTGGCTTAAAACAATGAAGACCCATCTCTAAGAGTAAGGTCATTGTGATACATGGCACATCCGAGGCATAGGGACGAGTAGATCCTGAGGTGAAAACCAGAAGATGTTAGGGAAGGGGAGTTTTGGGTGGTAACCAATAGATGTTCACTATGGAGCACTAACCCCCTGAGCTATGCTACCGCCCTTGCCCTAATAAACAGCCTAAGAATTATTTAATCCCACTGTAAGCTACAGAAGCTTTTCAAACTAGCATTTTCTGGGTTTTTTTTTTAAGGTCAATTTGAGTTTATTTATTTTCAAATGTCCCAGTGTATTTAGAGGATACATATCTTCCTTTACACAATCAATACAAGTTTCCCAAAGTTATTTGTTATAAGTCAAGTGGTAAAATAAATCTACCAGAGGACTCACTATTTTTTTAAGTGGCAAAATTTTGTATAAGGTTAAGAATCTTATAGCAGAAATACTATTTCTTCTAAATTTTCTCAAAGATTCTGTAGCAATGACTTCTGTCTCTTACAATTATGGTTTTTAAATACTTGGATGGGGGCGCCTGGGTGGCGCAGTCGGTTAAGCGTCCGACTTCAGCCAGGTCACGGTCTCGCGGTCCGTGAGTTTGAGCCCCGCGTCAGGCTCTGGGCTGATGGCTCAGAGCCTGGAGCCTGTTTCTGATTCTGTGTCTCCCTCTCTCTCTGCCCCTCCCCCGTTCATGCTCTGTCTCTCTCTGTCCCAAAAATAAATAAACGTTAAAAAAAATAATAATAAAATAAATAAATAAATAAATAAATAAATAAATACTTGGATGTTTCCAGATTTCCAGACAACAATACTCAAGGCATACCTCAGAGATATTGTGGGTTTGGTTCCTGCCCACCATGATAAATGAATATGGCAATAAAGCAAGTCAAATGAATCTTTGGGTTTCCCAGTGCATATGAAAGTTATATTTACACTATATTGTAGTCTATCAAGTATGCAATAGCAGTATGTCTAAAAAACAGTGGTTTACCTTAATTTAAAAATACTTTATTGCTAAAAAATGCTAACCACCATCTGTCTGAGCTTTCAGCATGTCATAACCCTCATGCTGGTAGAGGGTGTCGCTTCAGTGTTGATGGCTGCTGACTGCCTAGGGTGGTGGTTGCTGATGGCTGAGTAGGCTGGGACAATTTCTCAAAGCAACAATGAAGTTTGTCACATCAATTGACTCTTCCTTTCACTTGAACACTTAGAGACCACTGTAAGACTATTAATTGCCTACTTTCAATATTGTTGTGTCTCAAGGAATAGGGAGGCCAGAGGAGAGGGAGAGAGATGGGGGGAATGACTGATTTGGGGGGAACAGTCAGAACACACACAACATTGATCGATTTTAACTTCACCCTTTTATATGGACGTAGTTCGTGGCACCCTAAAACAATCACAATAGTAACATCAAAGATCATGGATCACAGATCACCATACAAAATATAATAATAATGAAAAAGTTTGAAACATGAGATTTATGAAAATGTGACACAAGGATAGAAAGTGAGTAAATGCTATTGGAAAATGGCACCAATAGACTTGATCAACACAGGATTGCCACAGACCATCAATTTGTAAAGAATGATATATCTGTGAAGTGCAAGAAAATGAGGTTTGCCTGTACATGAACTTTGGGAAGCTCTAAGTCAGTGGTTCTCATAGTGGGGGTCCCTACACTGGCAACATCAGAATCACTTGGGAACTTACTAGAAATATATATTCTCAGACCCCATCAGAGACCTACCGAATCAGATACTTGGGGGTTGACACTAATGTCTGATTTAACAAGGCCTCTAGGTGATTCTGATGCAAGTTCTAGAACCATTCACTGCATTAATTAATTTTTTTTTAACCTTTATTTATTTTTGAGACAGAGAGAGACAAAGCATGAATGGGGGAGGGTCAGAGAGAGAGGGAGACACAGAATCTGAAACAGGCTCCGGGCTCTGAGATGTCAGCACAGAGCCCGACACAGGGCTCGAACTCACGGACCGCGAGATCATGACCTGAGCCGAAGCCGGACGCTCCACCGGCTGAGCCACCCAGGCGCCTCCACTGCATTAATTAATATGAAAATGGAAACTGGAGAAGACTGGTGGTCTAAAGTCTAGTTTTTTCACACCTAAGCTCTTTGAAATAATTGGCCCCTTTGAATGTTTCATCATATTTTTACAAAGTAGTCCTGTTTCAATAAATTGATCTCTAGTGTATAGAATGAGGGCAAGTTATCTGGAGAACTATAGTTCCTTCTTGATTTGCTGTTGCTTTCCTATTGTATGAAAGCATCTGATCAAGTAATAATAACATAAAGACTCCCTTAATGTCTCATTAATATTTATGCCTTTCTCCAAATCTAAACATCTTCCCTGTTATCAGATATTAACTCATTAATTGTTTATTTTTAGTTTCCTGAATGTACAGGATATTTGGGTCTTTTGCAGAGGAAGGAACAAATGAAAATTTAGTATGAATGTTGTTTTGGTCTCAAGTTAGTGCCATGGCAGGAAGAGAACCTTTGAGACTTTTCTGGCCCCCAGAAGCAGAGAAGGCCCATTTGAACAGATTATGTTCAGCAGGACTGTTGAGGGGGCTCATGCAAGCAACAGCGACTTCGTACAGAACAGCACCTTTCCCATATGTGTTCTATGGAGCTTAAATGTCATCATTTGTATTTAGTAAAATTCTTAAACCTTGAAAATACTGGTTGCTACCTTGTTTTGTAAAGTTATACTCAAGTTTATGTTCAATGTTCTCCCAAAGGGCAAGTTTCAAAATTGAAAAATATAAAGTAATGTGCATTGCATTTTCTAAAAAGATCTTCATGAATACACTAAAATATCTACAAACTCATGAATATCTTCTGGATGTAGATTTATAGAGACTTTTTGCAAACCTAGAAGAGTTAAGTCAGGTGAGTCAAAGCAGGAAGGTTCCAGTAGCCATGTTTTAAAATTAACCAGAAGGGGGCATCTGGGTGGCTCAGTCAGTTAAGCTTCTGACTTCAGCTCAGGTCATGATCTCGAGGTTCATGAGTTTGAACCCCATGTCGGGCTGTGTGCTGACAGCTCAGGGCCTGGAGCCTGCTTCAGATTCTGTATCTCCCTATCTCTCTCTTCCTCCCCTGCTCATGCTCTGTCTCTGTCTCTCAAAAATAAATAAATGTTAAAAATGTTTAAAAAATTGTTTATTCCTTACCCTTGGAAGTATGTGTACTCTTGTCTTCTTTCTCTCTGACCCTAGACAAGCTTCGATTTTGTAAACAGTGTTTTTGGCATCATCAAGGACTATGCTGAGCCTTCTGAGACCTCACTACTGGTAGATTTCATCTCCATGCTCACAAAGGCAAAATCCTTCTGGGACATCCCAGTTTCATGCAGTAAATTCACCCACCTCCCAGGATAGCTGTTTACATCCCCTTGATGTGTGCATGTGTGTTATTGTGCTTGAGAAAGTTCCATCAGCACCCTCCCACAAAGGAACCATCATCTGATGCTCTGTCAGTTGACATTTTCAAAAATAACTGGCAGATTTCTGTTTGCCATTGTCACCTCTCCTGTGTGGGTTTTATTAACAGAAAATTCTGCATTCATGGAAAAACCATTTCCAAGTCTGTTTTTTTAAATTGCTTCAACTTACAGCAATATTCATGGCAATAGTTAGTGTAGGCTAATTACATGGTTCAGTTCTTCTTCTAACGAGGTTCCTGGCTCTCGGAAAGGAACAAAATAAACCTTCACATTTATCAACACCCTTAATAAGACTTCTGTATGGAAGGAGAAGAAAAGAGGAAAGTCTGTACCTTTGGTATGATAAATGCTATTTACTTCCTGAGTAGATATTTGGACTTTCTCCCCCACTTTTCCACTTTGACCTTTTTAATCCATATCCTCATTCAGCAAAATTTAAATTTTTACAATCCATTTAAAAAAAATGTAGGAAAAAATTTAAAAATAAAGTAAAATAAACATAGATTGAGATTTACTGAGCGCTTACTAAGTGCTTAGGTGTGGAGCTGAGACCCTATACATGGTAATGTGCAAAATTAGATACACTCCCTGGTCCCGGGGAGTTTTCAGTCTAGTAGGGGAGAAATTAATCCAATAATGATGCTAATGATACAATCAAATTGAGATAAATGCTGGGGGGCAGGAAAGGAACATAGATATTATGAAAGAAAGCTTCTAGGTTGGGGCAGATGGTGAAGTAGTTACAGATAGGAGATTCTTTGGAAGGCAGTGATGCTCGAGGTGAGATATGGAGGGAGTACTTACTAAGGTGAAACAAGCATGAAATTAGGTGATAGTAAGGAGATCTTTAGTAAATTTTGAAAACAGATTTGAATAAGAAATGCTTTGAAAAACAAGAGGAAGAATGTAGCATTGGGAATTAGATAAAATCTCAATCCTTCAGAGTCGGAACGTATTTACATGTAGTTTTTAGTAAATAGTCTGGAGAAATAGCAACTTCTCATCAAAACACATAAGTTGTATTCATCTGCTCCAGCTGCTATAACAAAATATCACAAGAGTGGGCAGCTTTGAAACAACAGAAATTTATTGCTCATAGTTCCGGAAGGTGGAAGACTGAGATGAGGGTGCCAGCGTGGTCAGGTGAGGGTCCCTTCTGGTCCCATTGTATCCTCACAGGGCAGAAGGAGGTAGAGATCTCTCTGGAGCATCTTTTATAAAGGCACTAATCCCATTCACAAGGTGTCTACCCTCATGACCTATTCTCCTAAGGGCCCACTTCCTAATACTGTCACATTAGGGGTTAGTATTTAACATATGAGTTTGAGGGGACACCAATATTCAGACCACAGCATGAGAGCACTTTACAGACTACTAAAGCATGGTGCATCAATAGACTGTTTGCCAAAGTCTATAATATAACCCACACGTGAATGCTTCACATAATGTTACAAGTGTGCAAAGATGGATTATAAAAGCTTTTCCTGAATTTAAAAAGTCCTCTATCGGTCAGGTTAAATTCATTTTTGTACCACAATAACAGTCCCCAAATCTCAGTGGCTTGGCTCATATCTCACTTATGCTCTGTTTCCATTTTTTTGTCACTGACCTCGCTCTGGGACCCATGCTGAGGGAGCAGCCACCACCTGGAATGTTACCAGTCTTCATGGCAAAGACATAAGAGATCAGGGCAAAGCACTCACTGACTCTTCAAGTTTCTGCCTGAAGCAACGCACGGCATGTCTGTTGATACTTCAAAGGTCAAAGACAGGCACGTGGCCAAGCTCACCCTCAGTGGAGTGGGTACGTGCAATCCTCCCCAGGAAGGGGAAGCAGACGAAGGGTAATACCACAGTGCCTCACAAGAAGCTCACCAGGGCAAGACTGGGACATTTGTTATTCACACGGGAGCCATTTAGTGCGTCACCATGAAGGAAAATGGGGGTTGCAGAGGTTAGATAATTTGGCCAAGGTCACAGAGCTAATAGGTTGTGGACCTGGATATCTAAGCCTGAGTCTGCGTGGTCTTAATGATAGCCTCTGGGCAATGGCAGTTCTCAAGCATCTCAGTGCCTCCTGAGAAGACCTGCTCTCTATTTCCCCGCCCAGGCATCAAAGCCCGCTACTCAAAAATAAATTCACATCATTGTCTTTCAAATTACTTTTTGTTGAAGCCAAACTGTGACCTTTCTCCCCATAGCATTTTGTCTGCCGAGGTCCTATAACAAAAATATTTTCTGGGTTTTTGTTATCTCTGTCTTTACTGCTGTCACTTCCTTTAGTGGCTTTTTACACTGGGTCCGCTGTCTCTACTCCCTAGAGTGGTAACATTATCAGAAGCACATCTGTCTTCCTTCTCTCGCTCCATCACATTGTCACACTGTTGGAAAACTCTTAATGGGACACATTACTCATTATTTTAATAAATAGGTCTATCAAGGAGCACGTAGGTTTAGCAACATGGTAGGCACTATGGAATCCTGAAGAAGAGTGTCTGAAGCATTGGCAACAAGAAAAGAGTGACTGTCATCCCAAAGACACACTTTGCTAGGCTGGTGGCACTTTGTATGATGTGTTCTGTTTGACCCTTAGATATATGAACATATACATATGAATTGGCCATCTGCCTTATGCTAAAATAAATTTGAGATGGCTTACAAATGTGAAGTCTTTTTTTTAATGTTTATTTTTGAGAGAGAGCACAAGCAGGGGAGGGGCAGAGAGATACGGGGACAGAGGGTCTGAGGCAAGCTCTGTGCGGAGAGCAGAGAGCCTAATGCAGGGCTCGAACTAACGGACCGTGAGATCACGACCTGAGTCTGACGCTTAGCCAACAGAGCCACCCAGACACCCCCCAAATGTGAAGTCTGTAGAGCAGGTTTCAGACATTAAACAAGAACAATGAAGACAAGGGAAGAGAAGTGCTAAGCCCAGTACATTTAATAGATGCCCCCCCCCCAAATTTAATGCTATATTTTTAGAAGCCAGCAGGAAAATTAACTTTATGGATATTTTTGAGGACTATTGGATGAAGTGTAAAATGTTGCTACTTTAATCACTTACTACTAACACCAGCTTAACTAATCAACCAACATGAGCACTGAAATCAAAGGTGATATTTGTATCAGAAACCATGCGGGATATGTAGGCCTCAACAAGCCAACCAGAGGTAAATGGTGAATTAAATTAAGATATCCAAAGGAGGGGTACCTTGGCGGCTTAGTTGGTTAAGCTTCGGACTTCAGTTCAGGTCATGATCTCGTGGCTCATTAGTTCAAGCCCCACCTCAGGCTCACTGCTGTCAGCACAGAGCCCTCTTCAGATCTTCTGTCCCTTCTCTCTCTGCTCCTCCCCTACTCATTCTCTCTCTCTCTCTCTCAAAAATAAACATTAAAAAAAAAAAGATGTCTTAAGTAGAATTTTCTTTAAGCATGTGGGAGATGGGGGGAGTTGGTTTCTTGAGGAGTGAACTGTTTATTATGGGAATACCATTTAGGTTTTTAAAATGTTTATAATGAAGACGACCTGTTTCTATCCATGCAGTCACAGCTCCTGCTTGATAACTGTGACTTTCCAGTTTTCCCTGTTGTGATTAACGGTACAGGTGAAGAGAAAGTCCATGCTTTCCTTGACTATGAGTCTCCTTCTGCTTCTCTTCCTGCGGTGTTTCTGAGGCAGCCTCTGTCAGAGCCACCAGACCTACTGCCTGAATTACTTAGTCACTGTCTTTTATCTTGAGAGCCTGAGGCAAAGAGATGACTTTGGAATTTATTTAAAAGGAAAGTACCATTTTCTTTTATATTTTTCCTAAGACTCTTTGGACATAACAGGTACTGGGAATTATTACACCCCAATTAAATGGGAAAGAAGACGAATGCTCAACAATACATTTTAACTACAAATCTGCTTTCCCCATAAATACATGGTCCACTGCACACTTTGGAATTTTAAATGGTGCACATCTGGAAACATTACATCATCTTTCTTTCCTGAAATTTGGGTAGGGCTTAAAAATGTTTTCTTTGTTCATTGGTTTGTTTGTGGAAGAAATTGGTACAGTGTAAGGAGAAAATAGAACAAAAAACGAGGCTTTGTTTGTGACCAGAAGTTTGGCTATTGTGCGATTTGGTTACAGGAAAATCCTAGTGCGCAAAAGCCTGAAGGACCCTTTACGTTGTAGTCTATGTGAATGGCGGCCCCTTGGACACCTCATGGAGCACAATGGAAATGTTGGCCCTGACCTTGTACAACATGGCAGCAGTGGCTTCCAAAGTGCCAGAACAAGGAATTTCTGCTGGGGAACTTAAACATTTGTTAATAAGCAAATCTTGAAGGAATTTTCCTTGACTTCTCTAGCTCCTTTGACCAACCCCCTTCCCTTTGATATTTCTTTAGTCTGACCTGTACCTTTTCAGTATCATGCCAGAGCCCTTCTGTGTGATCCAGAGAAAATGGTCCAAGCTTTTCCAGAAAACCAGCTCTTCCCTGCAGCTGCAAGTAGCCCCGCCAGAGCATCAGCTCAGAGGCAAAGCAAAGGAGGAAAGGCTGCCATTTTCCCCAAAAACTTCGCTGTGGATCAGTGCACCTTTGCCGTGGCCCAGATGTGCCAGAAAGCCTGGATGTGGAATGACCCAAGAAAAGAAAAATGATCTTTGGGAAGAGACTTGGCTCCATTTTTGTAGCTTCAGCCTTTCAGTATTTAATTTGCTACTCAAACTGAAGCTCATTAGATTTCCAAATATATGAATAACCCTACTGCAAAAGTTTTCCCTGGAAGCTGATGGATTAGACTCTTAGCCAGGGACCCAAACTGGGAAGAATCCAGGTCCATTTCTCTCCCTTCCAAGCTAGGACAGAGATTAATTTAACAAAGCTCAGCCACTGCTTCCAAACGACTGTGGAAAAATCTCATATCAACTGGTTTACATTTACACATGAAATATATATAGCAGCCAAAGATAGTTAGGGAAAAGAAATAGGGGGTGAAATGTTGTAATGGTAACATACCATACCCTTACAATGCATAATACTTTACCAGGCACTTTGTCAAGCATTTCTTTTAATCCTTAGCACAAAACTATGAAGTTGATTACATGTTCCCCATAAGTCCCTGAGGCTAAGAAAGATTATGTGACTTTATAAGGTCACATGGCCAGTAGGTGGCAAAAAAGAACCTGGATAAAAGTCTTCAGGCAAAAAAAAAAAAAAAAAAATCCAATGGTCTTTCCACCAGAACTATTTCCAACTCCTCAGGTAAATTTCCCATTGCTAGGGAGCTGTTAGCCTCATGAAACAAAACTGAGGAGTCAGGTAGAGGCTCTGGAAGAATGGAAGGTGCATCTGCCTTCCTCAGCCCCATGGTACGAAGCAAAAGCATCACCACAGGTAGTTAATCATAATATTACAATACATATAAGATATACAATACATATAAGTATACATATAAGAATTATAATGCTTATAACATGTAATAATTAGAAAATAATAATATTAATAATGTAATAGTAAGTAAAAATAATAAAGGTGACTCATTCTTGAGCCCTTGTTATGGCCAGGCACTGTGCTGCGTACTAGACATCTATGATCTCTTTGTCTATACAGTGCCCCTGTGAGATCTGATATTATCCTCATTTTTCAGGAGGTTAGATAAATTAGGCAACTTGCTGGAAGATACAGTCGTTCAAGGAAGAGGCCGGCAGGATTCCAGTTCAGTCCTGTCTGAAGCTGACATTCGTTCTCCTACTATGCTCTGATGTAAGCATGGCTGGCACACCTGGGTGGCTCATCAGTTAAGGGTCTGACTTCAGTTCAGGTCATGATCTGAATCATGGGTTGTGAGCTCGAGCCCCACATCAGGTAAGGTCGAGCCCCACTTCAGGTAAAACACGAGCCCTGCTTCTCTCTCTCTCTCTCTCTCTCTCTCTCTCTCTTCTCTGCCCCTCACTCACTTGCACCCTCTCTCTCAAACAAACAAACAAACAAACAGACAACAAACAGCGTGGTTGGAGAACTGAAATCTGTGTCATGCTATGGGTTGCCTGGAATTGGGCTCTGAATGCACTGGGATGAATTTACCCCCGTACCACATGGGCCTGGGCTCTATGAGTGTCTGTACGTTGTGTTGGCAAACACTGATGGGAATAGAATGCTCCCTGCTCTTTCCTAAACAGTCAGGACAAGACAGAGAAAGAGACAAAACTTTATACTAGGTCTCTTTGTGCGATTCGACTAAACAATGGCTAAGACCTCTCTCTACCTACCATAGACCGAGTGTTTGAGAAATACCAGACACTGTTCTGGGCACTTTGCGTAGATTAGCTCATCAAAACCCCTCACCAACCTGATGAAATCATCATTCTCATTATCCATTTCACAGATGAGGTTTAGGGAGCTTAAGCATATTTCCCAAGATCCCACAAACACTGGCTGCCCAGCACCATGCTGTGTCCCACCAAGACAGATTTATGAGAAGAATGTTTGATTTGGGGCCCTGAATTCCTTTCACTGATCCCCTAAACACATTGGATACTTAGTATAAAACAAAAGCAGATCCTATTGATCTAGACCTATCCATTGAAAGGCCTTTTATGTCCACTCTTTCTTGATAGAGATGTTCTTTTCTTCCCTAATGCACCTGAAAAATAAAGCCAAAACGGGAGATAAAAGAAAAACTCATAGCTACTTTTAGAATCATCAAATAGCTTTATTCTCTCTTCTGAGGACTTTCAAAACTCTAAAAGCTTCCAATTACCTGCCTGGATCTTTGTCTAAATTATTTACCACTGATACTTCTTGCCTGATATTGTTATGTGGGGGAGATTGCGTGTTGCTACGTTTACCTGCACTAAAAGTGGGTGCTGGCCACCAGAGCTGTCCCCCGAGGCGTGGAAATATGGGGCGATGGCCTGGGTCTGTGTGTTTTGAGGAAATCCATTACTGGAGCTCCCAGCCACCCTGGCTGGAATGCAGCTGCCAGTGAGTCAGCATAGAAATCAGCCACTAAGCCCACAAATGAAGGCCCTCTCCCCCCACTCCTCTTCTCACAGTTGCCACCCCCAGCCTCTCCACACCTGCAGTTCCAGCGTCCTTCCTCATCCTTCCCAACCTTGATGAGAATCGCAGCCATTTTGACCAGATGAGAACTTGGAGGTGGTCTAGAGACTTCTGCAGTTTTCCAAAACAGGAATCTGGGGTGCAGAGAAGGGAAGGGGATCCTCAGAAAACCTTGAAGCCTTGCTCCTAGAGTTCCATTCATCATGCACCCAAGTACTCACTTTCATGACCTGCCATTGGTATATGGGGAAGTGGAAAAGACTGTGTCTGGCAGAATTCCTGTGAGGAATGAGCCCTGAATGTTTTCAGAAGAAATACTTTGATAAAGCTGCTAGCCTGGCCAGATGAGAAGCCTGTCCGTGGTGGACAAGGTCAAACTGTGAAAGACAAGCATAAATTGCTAAGCAAGAGGCTGAGAGAGAAAGGGGGCAAAGTTCAGGGGTAAGGAAGACAAAGAGCTCTCTTTTCAGAGAAGAGAATGGCACCAGAAAAATGGCGGAGGGCTGTGGGCCGTGTATTTGACCCCTCCCCACAACACAAAATCTTCAGTAAAATAAATAACGTAATTCATAAAGTGTTTGGCAGGAGGGGGTTAACAGTGGAAACCAACATAGGAAACCAACCAATGGACCTGGCTTGGCATTTGTCCCATGCTGTTCAAAAAAGAAGTATGTGTGCAAACAGGAGTCCAGGGGCCAGAGAAAGCCATTGGAATCTCCGTGTCTCTCAGTGAGTTTCTAAATATCTACATAAGGGCTTTGGACTTCCCTGGGCCATTGAGTCAGCTGTACCCAGATCTCCAAAATGCAAGGGCTGACATGTGGGCATAAAGATGGATGCAGCTGTCTTTGGGGAAGCCAAGAGAATCTCTATAGTGTGCCTTAGCCCACTTGAGGCTGGTCCTGGAGTGCCTTGGTCACAAGACAAAGGATTTAACCTGGGCCTGGACTGAGCATAAAAGTGGAAAAGGGGTAATAGCCTGCAGCACAAAAAAATGTTTTAAAAAAATTTTAATGTTTATTTATTTGGGAAGAGAGAGCACAAGCATGGGGGGCGAAGAGAGAGAAAAAATATCAAGAATCCCAAGCAGGTTCTGCGCCGTCAGCTCAGAGCCCGATGTGGGGCTCGATCTCACGAACCATAAGATCATGACCTGAGCTGAAATCGAGTCAGATGCTCAACTGTATGAGCCACCCACGTGCCCCAAGAAAAACATTTAGTTAAGGGTAGGACCCTTTTACAGCTCAACTCAGGTGGGAGAAGAGAAGAGGGAGAGAACACACTAACAGTACTAATAGTACTTTTTGATGCACCTGTGTGCATAGCAGCCAAACACTGGGTTCCACTCGTCATGTGTCATCAAAAGCCAGGGCCCCTCCGTTCAGGACCATGTCACATTCCAAAAAACAGTCCAGCAGATGAAAGAAATGGAAGAGTCGTTAGCACCTTCACTTGTGTCTCTCAAATGCCTTTGATGGAAATTCAGTGTATAACCCATAGCAGTACTTACTAAAATCTTCCCGGTGCTTGCACACCTTGCAACTGCCTTTTGGCCCAACCTCTCCCTATTGAAAATTGTCTGTCTTTATCCCTCCTCGTTCCTGTCTCTGCTCTATATCATGTAGATCAACTTAGCCTCTTGACTTCTGTTTTCACTTTCTCTTCATTGCCCTGAATCTCAGTGACAAAGGAGACTTGAAGAACTGCCCCAAGGAACAAAATTCCTTCCTTTCCCTTTTACCCCCATGTGCATCCTCAGTTCTCCTAACTGTGCATCACAGTGAGGATGGGAGCAGAGCTGGTGAAACCAGAAATCTCCACCAAGGGCCAGGGAGAAGGGAGAAACCAATGGGTGAAACTAAACTCTTAAGTGAGAAGGGCAGACAAAGCTGGAACATGTATATTAATATATCTTATCACTGCCATGGGTAGACCATGCATTCTCTGGGAGATTTAACAAATTTCACACTTTTCCAGCACATCAAAATCATGATGAATTTCCAAACTATTTAGGAGGATTGGGTGGTGTCACATGGAGGGCTGAGGACGGCTGCCTTCATCACCATTACTGGGGAGACAAGACATCTGAACAAGGAATCTTTCGTTTCTTTAACTGGAAAGTAACAAGTCAGTAATATTCAATAATACTTCTTTTTTTTAGTTTTGTTAATGTTTATTTATGAGAGAGAGAGAGAGTGAGAGAGACAGAGAGAGAGCAAGCAGGGAAGGGGCAGAGAGAGGGAGACAGAGAATCAGAATCAAGGTCCAGGCTCCAAGCTGTCAGCACAGAGCCCGGCGTAGGGCTCGAACCCACAAACCCTGAGATCATGACCTGAGCTGAAGTCAGACACTTAACTGACTGAGCCACCCAGGCGCCCCTCAATAGTACTTCTTAACCATATTTATCGACCCCATTTCCAACCCTGATTTTGGCACTGGTGGGTAGATACTTGCTAAAGACAGTTTAATATGGAATTTTCAAAACCAAAGTCTAGTCCGCGGCTTATAAACTTTCCTAGCAATCTCACAGGTATGTCATAGAATTACTGAATAAAGTCTCTAAGAGTTTCCCGTGTCCAGGCTTCTCAGTGCCTTAATAGGAGAAGTGATATTCTGAAAGTCTGCTTTTGGCTTCTGCAGTGGTGTGAGCAAAATGAACAGTGAGGACAGCTCCACCTGCCTGAGCTGCTGGTGGCCCCACTGGACAGGTGGGGTGACTCAGCACCTTGTTGCTGAAGAATGTCTGGAAATGGAGTAGAGACTCTATGGAGAAAATCATGATCTACAGCATCAAGGAAAAGATGGAAAGGTCAATCAGTAAGCCCCTGAGATAGGTGACCCAGAGCTCCAGTCTAAGTTTACTCAAAGCGATGGAGGGCCCCGTGGCTGCTGGGAACCATTTGGACTTCCACACTAGAAGGCAATTCCATTGACTTGAGGTCATGGCTCTCGGAAACATGGATTCGAGTGGGAGCGCATTGTAAATCAAACACACAAAACAATGGACTCCAGTCACATCCTGGCAGACCCGATGAGAACTCCCACGCCAAGTTTGTGCAGGACGTGGCTCTGTCTCCAAGACGTTCAGAAGTGAGTTCAGGCAGGAAAGACCTACTTCCCAGATGATTGAAAGCACTTTGTGTTTCACATCCATGCTGAACCCACACACAAAGCAAATGGGGGTAAACACCATGGGGAGCCTTTCCGGAGGCTAAATTATCATTCATCTTTTTTTTTTTTTTTTAGGTCACTGAAATCCAGAGCTCATCTAAAATTATGCCAGCTGCAATCTCGAGAACTGAAATTTGGGAATAGGAACTAAGCAAGTCCTCTGATGCCTTAAGTTTATTTGTGGAGCTTTCTATGACTAAATTCAAATAAAGAAATCTTTGATATATGCCCATAAACCAAGATTTTCTGGGAAGCATCCAAAGGGAGCAACTCAAATTGACGATTATCAGCTGTACAGAAATAATACTTTTTTGCAAGTTTCAAAGTAAAATGGCCATTCAGTTGGGAGTTTCTTCCCTCTTTCTAAATTTTTTGTTCAAATTCTAAAATGACCCTAGGAACTTGAATTGAGCTTATTAAGTGAACAAGACAAAAACTCAAAGCAAGACTTTTTAAAACTTTGCAGATTATTACTCATTTTGATAGGTTTGTGAGATGGGGAACAGCATCTCTTCTGGAGATTTCTCAATAAAAAAAAATAGATCCTTATCATTGAGGGAAGAGACTCCTGTGGTTTCCTATAAGTCTATGAGCTTAAAGATGAATTCTCAAGAATCCCACCCACCATGTGATTCTGTGGGTCTATGACTTGCCCTCCATACTTCCAAAAATTATTTCAAAAGCTCATTAGTAACATGTTATTTTAATGTGGGAAAATTAATATAAACCTTCAGAAGAGAAAATGAGTTCTTGTCAAAAAGCAATAATCATCCTTATGAAGTTAATGTAGGTTTTACGATTAGTACAAAAGATACGTTTGTCCTTGTTTGTCTGATTTTCCCACCTCTAATTAAAGACTATATGGTGTAGGGACGAAGAGAAACCTACAAAGGCTTTATTAATATTATTGAAATAAAAATGCACAATACATTTCCAACTTACTGAATTAAATTAATTAAGCTTCATTTTTCTCTTCAAGAGGCTGATTTCAAAGTAGTGCATTTTTCTAAGACATTTAAACAACAAGCAATATGTTAAATGAACCTAAGATACGGTTTGGCTCCAGGGATAGTCAGTGTTTCTAAATGATTTCTGTGGATCTTGGTTAACTTTTATGCTGCAATGTCACATGCATTTAAAAATATATTGATTGTGTCTTGTTTTTCAGGGATCCTTGAAGGAAAAGTGAAGTGGCTTGACAATTGCCAAAAATGTAGACATCTACGGAAGATTATTGTGTGGCCTCTACTATGGGATAGAAACAAAAAGCTTCATTCCAGAGGTACACAAATGTTCAATTAGGACTTATGTCCCTCCCCAGAAGTTTGGTATGTAGATGGAAATTGTTAAACTAGTCTTACAAAGTCCCCAGCTGTCCACTTGAATAATAAATCTAATTTTATGAACCAGAAGTAAAGCCTTCATCCACATGGCATTGTATGTGGGAGGCTGACATCATCAGACATTCGTGGGGTGGCCCTTCTGAGCAGTTTTCCATTCTTTCCCATTCTCAGGTCCACCTTCCAGCATTTCCTAATGTTGCAAACCTTCTAGGTAAAATGTGCTGCCCCGGTTCCTGGAATATGTTCTCTTTTAATCACTAACAGTATCTCTGTGATTTTCTCTCCTTGTTTTGCCTGAAACATATTTTTAAAGAACACATGGCAGAAAACATCTTGTCACCAACCACCAGACACATTTTCTATGAAGGAAAATTAACTCTTGCAGGCAAATAGCTGCTTCCTTTAAAAATTCAACATCTTTGGGGGCACCTGGGTGGCTCAGTCAGTTAAGCATTCAACTTGGGTCATGATCTCATGGTTTGTGGGTTGGAGCCCCATGTCGGGCTCTGTGCTGACAGCTTGGAGCCTGGAGACTGCTTCAGATTCTGTATCTCTTTCTCTCTCTGCCCCTCTCCCACTTGTGCTCTGTCTCTCTCTCAAAAATAAATAAACATTAAAACAAAATTTTTTTTGATTCAACATCTATGCTATCATGTAACTTGTCCAATCATTACTAATTGAAGTGTGGGAGGAATCGCATTTGCTCTGTATGGCTGAGGCAATGGAAAATGTGGATCAGAGCATCCTAGGGACTCATGCAGACTCTGGCTTGATCAAAGACTTCACAGCATAACTAGCTCCAGGCCCTCCATTTTCTCCCTATGAAATGGGATGACCATAAGGCCGTTGTTAAAATGAAGTAATATACATGAAGAGCTTCGCTCATGGTCTGAAATACAGTAAACACTCGACATCACCTGTTATCATCATCATTTTACTCCCCCAGTGACTGGGGCGGCCACCCTGTCAATTGGGACCCTATTATGTAATACACGCTGTGCTAGGTAGATACCATTGGAGAATATAAAGTAATTGTTCTGTATAATCCTTTCCCTCTGGCTGAGAAGCTCTGCCATAATGAGCAGACCTGCAGCGTAAGTTCAGAAAAGCTAAGAGTCTGTGAAGCTGGCGTACTGGGGTGGTCCATGGGGCTGGAGGTGGGTTTGGGGGTATAGAAAGGATAGAGGTCCCTGGAAGGACAGGAGGGATTACATCCCAGATGAGAAGCATAGCAGGAAGAAAGGCTTGGAGGCAGAAGCCACCCGGCAGGTGGAGACTCTAGCAACATGGTTTGAGGTCCAGAGGGCGAGCCCCCCAGGCTGACTGCCAGGCTCGCTTCCTGGCTCAGCCTGTTGTGCCTGTGTGACCTCGGGCCCCTACAGCAATCCTGCCACACTTCAGTTTCCTCTCTTTGTTGTGTGGATTCAATGAGCTGATGGATAGGCACTCGAAAGAATGGCTGGCACCCAGCCGGTGCTCAGTAAATACTATCATGATCAGAAAGGGCTGCCAGACTGAAATAAGATTTGCATTCACTCATTTATTCATGTCTGCATAGACTCTTGATTAGTCACCTGCTGTGTGTGAAGCCCTGCCGGAAGTGGGGTTGCCTATTTATGGTCATGTGATCCAGGGGGCGGAGCTGGGCGCTAATTCCTTACTGAATACACCTCGTTGTATTCAGGGAGAGCTAGATGGCAGTTCAGGACACAATGCCCACCTGGCAACTGCCGTTTAGGAAAGATAGACATGCCCAGCAATGGACCTCAAGGGGCCGGTTCATGCATTTTCTCCTTCCAGTGAGTTATGCAGAGAAGTTACACTTAATCCCATGTTATAGGTAAGGAATCTGAGGCTTAGGGAGGTTCTAGAATCGTCCTCAAGGCCACCTGGCTGATTAAATGGCAGAGATCAGACCTGCACCAGGCCACCTCAGCATAGCAGGCTTCCAGAATCACAGCAACTACCTTGGAAACCAAGCAGAGGGACCCAGCCAGAAAACTACTGGCAACAAGAAGTCATTGAGCTCTTGGATAGGAGCATGATAGGTTTAAAGGGCTGTTGAAGAAAGAGTTATCAGAAGCAAAGCACAAAACGGCACGGAGCTGCAGGAGGGTACCAGAGCACAGAGACCCGCTGCAAATTCCTCAGTGAAGCAGGGTGGGGAGCCGGGCCTGGGCTTCTCAACTGTTCTTGACCTGCAGGCCACGCCCCTCCCACTTCCTTTCGAAAAGATGACAATTTTAATTTTCTTTGATGTTATCACCACTTTAAAAATAATTTTGCATTGTGACAAAACCAAACCAAAGTAATGAAGCAAAACACAGCTCTGTGCTCAAACATGACTCTCCCTCCAAAATCGGCCTCCACCTGGAATTATCAGAGATTTTTATGGACCCCTGCCTTCTATCTACCAAATTCCCAACACTGTAAGGGGCACTGACCTATCCTAAAATGTTAGAAATGGACACAAATAGAAAAAAATAAATGGGAGAGATGTTTCAAAGGCAAAAGCAGGAGGACCTTTTGATGGACACAGTGGGTGAAGAGGGAACAAGTCGAAGCCGTCCCCGGGTGTCCTAATCTATGTGCTGAAAGGCTGGTTGAGCAACACTGAGACTGGCGGAGAGAGTGGGTCAGAGAGTCAGTTTTGAGGCTCGGGTTTGGGCATCATGAGAAGTCAGGTGGAAGCTGGAGGACATGCCCATGACCATCTCTCGGTGAAGAGCCACGTGAAGATGTGCATTCACATGTCATGTGGGAGCGAGGTGTTTGTCGTGGAAACCTGGATGGGATGCTGGCTCTGCCATCCCCGGGAAATCGCTTTTTCTGTGTGGTCCAAGACGAGTCACCGGCATGTCTCCATTCTAGCCGGGGGGAAGTGGAAAGGGGGACAGGAGATCAGAGCCTTGCTGTTTAAGGACATGGCCCAGAAGCTGCACACTTTTGTTCATATTCATTGGTCAGATTTAGTCGCTTGGTCATATTTAACTACAGGGGAGCTTGGAGATGTAGTATTTATTGGAAGTGGACATGTACCCACTAAAACTCAGAAATGCTGCTACTACAAAGGAGGGGTGAAAAGTTTTTGAGGGACAACCAGCAAGCAGTCTTTGCCACAACCTCATTTGCAAAAAGTAAGTTTCGTAGTGATGAAATAAAATTTGTAAAAAATATTCAAGGACAGGGGTACCTGGGTGGCTCAGTTTGTTAAGCGTGCAACTTCAGCTTGGGTCATGATCTCATGGTTCATGGGTTCGGGCCCCACACCTGGCTCTGTGCTGACAGCGCGAAGCCTAGAGCCTGCTTCAGATTCCGTATCACCCTGTCTCTCTGCCCCTCCCGCATTCGTGCTCCCTGTCTCCCAAAAATGAATAAATGTTAAAAAAAATTTTTTTAATTTCTTTTTAATGTTTATTTTTGAGAGAGAGAGCATGAAGGGGGAGCGGCAGAGAGAGAGGGAGACACAGAATCTGAAGCAGGCTCTGAGCTGTCAGCACAGAGCCCAATGCAGGGCTTGAACCCGCAAACTGCGAGATCATGACCTGAGCTGAAGTCAAACGCTTAACCAACTGAGCCACCCAGGCGCCCCAAATTTTTTTTAAAAAATTCAAGGATAGGGGCACCTGCGTGGCTCAGTTGGTTAAGCATCTGACTCTTGATTTCAGCTTAGGTCATGATCTCATCGTTAGTGAGACTGAGCCCCACGTTGGGCTCTGTGCTGAGTGGGGAGCCTACTTGGGATTCTCTCTCTCCCTCTCTCTCTCTCTGCACTGCCTTCACTCATGCTCTCTGTCTGTCTCAAAATAAATAAACACTTAAAAAATATATTCAAGGACAATTCCAGATTGAATAAAATATCTGATATGCAAATATAGAATCTTTCCTCTAAACTTAAAGGAGAGGAGAAAATAGAATTGAATTCTAAATATTTTATCTACCAACTTAACCTTAAGCCACATAGTTTCCTGGGGTTACAGCACCTGAGAAAGAACTCCTAGACTAATATTAATTAACTTTTTAATTAATTTACTTATTTTTTTATATTTATTTTAAACATATGTTACATCTGCCTCTGAATGGACTGCTTTTTCCTCTGAAATCATTTATATTTAACCATTTATTTTTCTAATTTCTAAGGGATAGAGTAGAATAGGGAGGCGCAATTCCTCATTTTATTATTTTTTTAAGTTTATTTGTTTAGTTTGAGAGAGACAGAGTGGGGGTGGGGCAGAGGGAGAGAGACAGAATCCCAAGCAGACTGCAAGTTGTCAGCGCAGGGCCCAACGCGAGGCTCGAACTCATGAACCGTGAGATCATGACCTGAGCGGAAACCAAGAGTCAGACGCTTAACCGACTGAGCTACCCAGGCGCCCCTCCCCATTCTATTTGATTTCTCTTCTACTACTATCCCTTTCTTAGGGAAAAATATAAAAGGCCATTTGCTTTAAGTAACTATGAAAAGTGATACCAGAAAAGTTTATAAATATAAAGCTACATGAAGAACGTTTAAACATGGATGGACACACTGCAAAACTCGAGGGGCAGGTCGCTTTACCGACTGTCTTAATCAGCTAACGCTGTCATAACAAAATACCACAGACGGGGCCACTGTAAGGACAGCAATTTATTTCTCCCAGTTCTGGAGGCTGGGAGTGCTTGATCAAGTTCCCAGCCAATTCAGTGACTGATGAGGGCTCTCTTCTCAGCTTGCAGATGGCCTCACTCTCAGTGCCCACACGTGGCAGAGAGAATCGGCTGGCTTGTACATCCTCTTGCGACAGCACTAATCCTAATGGACCAGGGCTCCACCCTTAAGCCCTCACTTCATTTTACTTACCCCTCGTAAATCCACATTGGAGGTTAGGGCTACAACATATGAGTTGGGGGAGTGGGCGGGGGACACAATTCAGCTCACAACAATTAAAAAAATGCCTTTTTTTCTGGTCAAGTATACCTTGGCCAATGACCACCCGGATGGGTCGAGAGGCGAAAATATTGCAAATTCCATTAGTGGATAGATGTGTCCTAGGCTTAGCTGAAACCATTGCAGATACCAACTGAGTTACCTTGGATCCACATGAAATACATCACAAATACAATGTCTTTAAAGGCGGAAGCATGGGCTCACATCAAGTCTCTGCTTGAGGGGGAAATCGGTTTAACAGTAATGCAATTTTCTGATCCACATGATTGGAGTTTCCCAAGCTGCGAGCCTCCTGTGCCCTGACACTGCCCTGTCTTGCTTTCTAAGGGATTCTTTGATTCAAAAAACACCACCTTCTGCATACTATTTCCAGCCCCAATTACACCTTTTTCTCCTCAGAAAGCACAAGATTCCTAGGTGTTTATCTGTTTCTCTTTGATGATTTCCTCTTAGTTGTGAAAACTAATTGCAACAAAAAGGTAAAATGCTGCTATTTCTAAATAAGTCTGCTAAATAAGCTTAGAAATATTTCTAAATAAGTTGTGTTAAAAAATATAGAAGATTGTTATACATAAGATTGGATTTCATCCTCTAAAAAATGGAGGCATGATGAAACGGAGGCATCCTCTAAAAAATGGAGGCTTTTTTTAGTCTTGCAGCTCTGAACTGAAAAACAATACCAAAAGCAAATTACATTTCTTAAAGACGTCAAACAATGCACACATTTTTAGAACGACTTCGTCTGTGTACTAGTGAGGTAAGTCCCAGAAGCCTGGACTTTTGGCCTCACCTGCCTAAGCAAATGAAACAAACAAAAACAAACCACTTTCATCCATGGTGGCCTTTGTCCACCACAGCGGCCTTGCTGGGATAGCAATGCGCATCAGTGCCTCCCCAGGTTGTCCGCCACAGCAAAAGCAGCTGCTGTCCTGTGCTGAGGTGATCTCCATCCCTCATTCTGATTTGAAAGCTCACGGGGGTTCTGAGAAATGACGATTTGGGAGCCAGGGGTGGGAGAGAGTCCCGAGCTCTCAGTGCCTACTTGTATATAAGAGCTGCAGAAGCCAATTCATGGCTGGCTGGCGTCACAAAAGAGTGTGTGTGTGTGTGTGTGTGTGTGTGTGTGTGTGTGTGTGTGGCTAATGCCACAAAATCTCTTCTGAGAACAGGGATTTTTCCCATCACTTAAGTGTTGATGGTTACCACGATGGTTGTTGTTACCGCACGTTAAGCAACAGCCTTGGGGTCTACTAAAGGCTTTCTGATCTCCCACTTCCTAGTGTGCTCCAAGTGGTAGCGGGAGGGGGGCCTCCTCAAAGGCTCTCAGACACCTGCCCTTAGAGTGGGGAGGAGGAGCTACGGTCTGTCTTAGGTCCTTGGAGATGTCCAATGTTGTTTCATTCTGCCTCTTTACCAAATGACTAGCTTTGCACAGATATAAGATCGCGAACTAGATAGTTCACATCTTTTAATAACCTAAGCTTCTAGGCAGCATGGTGGTAAGCTGCGCTAAATAATTTAAGGCTCTTTAAGCAATAAAATAGATACCCATTAATCAATCTATGAATAGCTGATCGGTGTTTGGGAAGGGAACGGTGCCACCAAATATGAAGAGTCACAGTTTGGAAGGTCAGATGGCCTCCTATTTTAAGCTACCCAGACCATCCTATCTGAATAAGTCAAGCCCTAAAAAATCTCTATCCCCTTCACAAACCTTGACGCGAACACAGCTTGCTTTCACTTCAAATAGTGGCAGAAATGAGAACAAGTGAACTAATGGCAGCCCGTATTAACCACAAGCTAATATGCTGGTTTCATGCTTCACAACCGGATTCCAAAACAAAGAATGGCATGTTTAAATTCCTCTCTCTATTTTTTCCTCTTTGCTATTTGATGCACAATATATGTCGTGCAAATCACAATCTTTGACATTCTTTTTAAAAAACTCAGCATCTTATATTCAGCGTCTTAAATAATTCAATTATTTACAAATAATAGGCATGGAATCTATTTATCAGTGTTAGATTCCACGGATGGATGGAGTTGGCCAAAATGGGGCTCCCCTTTCTGATTCATCTAGCATAGTACTAGAGAGACTGGAACTGAAAATCTTCCCACTCATGTGATGGAAATTTAAATGTTTCCCAGTCATGGACCTCACCCATTATTTATACAGACAATTAAACTTGGGTACCTGGAACACTGTGTACTTTACGGCTTTAAATCACTATGTATTGATGGAAGGCTTTTGTGTGTCTCGCGTCCATGAAATACAGCCAGACCAACACTAAACCATCCTACACACCTAGAAAACTGATTGGAGAATTAACACAACAATCTGCACAACCTGAACCACAGAATTCAGCAGGTACGCGGCGCGGAGAAGTGAACTTGGGGAGCGAGAAGGTGCAGGAAGGGTGGTACTTTTGCGAGTGGAGAGAGGATGGAAACTGGGTGGGGTAGGGGGGTGGAAAATACGGGAAAGGCACCCCTCCCCAAAAGCAGCTGGAGAGAAAGTAGAAAATTGGAAACAGCCGCAGGGACTAAACTAAAAAGGGAGAAAGAAGGAAGGAGAGGGTTTAAATTCCATTAAGACTGTAAACAAGGGGAGCGCAAAGGCTGCAACTCCACAGCTCCATACCTGGAGGCGCTCTGGTGGGAAGGGCAAATCCCCAGGAACAGAGTGGGGTCCGGGAGGTTCTCGGGCCACACAGGGAACAGCAGTTCCACTGCTGGAAGGACATTTGGTAGAGACTGTTGAAGCCACCTGGTCCCAGCAGACCCCAGAAAACGGCCACATTCGCTGGTGCTGGAACAAGGTCCTTAAGGGTGAAGCCTGGTGCCCGATGTGTGTTGTGATTTTCTATAATCCCTGATGCGCTGCGGCAACACTATCTCTCGAACTTTTTCTGAGGCGGGCTGGCACCTGGCTGTAGTCCTGGGGCACCAGCAGCAGCAGGGTCCAGCTGGCATTCCTGGGTGCAACCGGCATTCGGCCATTGCTCATTCAGCCATTGCTCAGTGAGACCCTCCTGCAGAGAGGTGGAATGGGTCAAAGCCGTAGTCCTTCAGAAGTAAGGAGCCGGAGAAAACAGCCCCATCTGAGACAAAATTCGGGAGAGAGGTACTGCCTGGGGCCTGGTCACAGAGAGTGAAAAAGCGGGGAGTGGATGAAAGCTGAAGACAGAGGACGGGTCCGCGATTGCTGATCCTGGAGAACAGACTGAGTGGCGCCATTTTTCACCGCCCCTGCGCAAGCGCACACGCACCTATGAGCGCCGCAACAATCCACCCCAGTAGGCTAGCAGCGCCATCTAGTGGAAAGTGGCGCCGTTACACTGAGCCCCACCCAACCGGGCCAACTTCGATCTTCAAGGACACAAGTCTCATTGCCGGCTTAGTTTATCAACTATAAAGCACGGACTTTAAACTATAAAACACTGACTATGAAACACTGACTTCTAGGGGAAAACGAAGTAATTTTAGTCCTACTTCAGTCTGTTAATAGGTCCATCTATTCAATTTTCTTTTTTTTCTCTTAAACTTATTTTTCTTGAATACAGAAAGAGAAAAAATTCATTTTTATTTTCAATTTTTACTAAAAATATTTTTATTTAATTTTTATCACAATATTTTTTACTTTTGTGTAAATTTTTTCAAATTCTATTTCACTTCCATTATTTTATTTTAGTCTACTTCAGTGTATTCACCTTTTCAAATTTTCAAGTGATCTCCTTTTTTTCTTTTCTTTTTTCTTTTTCTTTTTTCTTTCCTCATTTCTTTTTTTTTCTTGAATGCAGAAAGAGAAAAACCTCATTTTTACCTTCAATTTCTATTAAAAATATTTTTCTTTACTTTTTTTACTATATTTTTTGCTTTTATGTAAATTCTTTCAAATTCTGTTTTACTTCCATCATTTTATTTTAGTCTACTACAGTGTATTCACTTTTTCAAATTTTCAAACGATTTGCTTTTTTCCTTTTTTTCTTTTTTTTCTTTTTTCTCTTTCTCATTTCTTTTCTTTTTCTTGAATATAGAAAAAGAAAAAATTCATTTTTATTTTTAATTTTTAATAAAAATATTTTTCTTTAATTTTTTTCTACTACATTCTTTACTTCTGTGTATATTTTTTCAAATTCTATTTTACCTCCATCATCTCATTTTAGTCTACTTCAGTGTATTCATTTTTTCAAATTCTCAAACAATTTCCTTTTTGTTTCTCCCCCCCCCCCAATTTTTTTTCTCTGTCAAAGCACTTTCAACACCCAGACCAAAACACACCTAGGATCTAGCATCATTTATTCGATTTGTGTGTGTGTGTGTAATTTTTTTTATTTTAATTTTTCTACCTCATTAATTCCTTTACTCCCTTCAAAATGACAAAACGAAGGAATTCACCCCAAAAGAAAGAGCATGAAGAAATGACAGCCAGGGATTTAACCAACACAGATACAAACAAGATGTCTGAACCAGAATTTAGAATCACAATAATAAGAATACTAGCTGGAGTTGAAAATAGATTAGAATCCCTTCCTACAGAGATAAAAGAAGTAAAAAATAGCCAGAATGAAATTAAAAATCCTATAACTGAGCTGCAATCACGGATGGATGCAGCGGCGGCAAGGATGGATGAGGCAGAACAGAGAATCAGCAATATAGAGGACAAGTTTATAGAGAACAGTGAAGCAGAAAAAAAGAGGGAGATTAAGGCAAAAGAGAATGATTTAAGAATTAGAGACATCAGTGACTCATTAAAAAGGAATAACATCAGAATCCTAGGGGTCCCAGAAGAGGAAGAGGAAAACTTCCAAACTCTTTAAATGAAGCCAGCATTACCTTGATTCCAAAACCAGACAAAGACCCCACTAAAAAGGAGAACTATAGACCAATTTCCCTGATGAACATGGATACAAAAATCCTCAATGAGATATTAGCCAACCGGATCCAACAATACATTAAAAAAATTATTCACCATGACCAAGTGGGATTTATACCTGGGATGCAGGGCTGGTTCCATATCCACCAAACAATGTGATTCATCACATCGATGAAAGAAAGGACAAGAACCATATGATCCTCTCAATAGATGCAGAGAAAGCATTTGACAAAATACAGCATCCTTTCTTGATAAAAACCCCCAAGAAAGTAGGGAGAGAAGGAGCATACCTCGAGATCATAAAAGCCATAGATGAACGACCCAATGCTAATATCATTCTCAATGGGGAAAAACTGAGAGCTTTCCCCCTAAGGTCAGGAACAAGACAGAGATGTCCACTCTTGTCACTGCTATTCAACATAGTGTTGGAAGTCTTAGCCTCTGCAATCAGATAACACAAAGAAATAAAAGGCATCCAAATCGGCCAGGAGGAAGTCATACTTTCTTCTGCGCAGACGGCATGATACTTTATATGGAAAACCCAAAAGATTCCACCAAAAAACTGCTAGAATTGGTTCATGAATTCAGCAAAGTTGTAGGATATAAAATCAATGCACAGAAATCGGTTTCATTCCTCTGCTTCAACAATGAAGCGACAGAAAGAGAAATCAAGGAATCGATCTCATTTACAGTTGCACCAAAAACCATAAAATACCTAGGAATAAGTCTAACCAAAGAGGTGAAAAATCTATACACTGAAAACTATAGAAAGCTTATGAAAGAAATTGAAGAGACACACACAAAAAATGGAAAAAAGATTCCATGCTCCTGGATAGGAAGAACAAATATTGTTACAATATTGATACTACCCAAAGCAATCTGCATATTCAATGCAGTCCCTATCAAAATAACACCAGCATTCTTCAGAGAGCTAGCACAAATAATCCTAAAATTTTTATGGAACCAGAAAAGACCCCGAATAGCCAAAGCGATCTTGAAAAAGAAAACCAAAGCAGGAGGCATCACAATCCCAGACTTCAAGCTATACTACAAAGCTGTAATCATCAAGACAGTATGGTACTGGCACAAGAACAGACACTCAGATCAGTGGAACAGAATAGAGAACCCAGAAACAGACCCACAAACGTGTGGCCAACTAATCTTTGACAAAGCAGGAAAGAATATCCAATGGAATAAAGACAGTCTCTTCAGCAAGTAGTGCTGGGAAAACTGGACAGCGACATGCAGAAGAATGAACCTGGACCACTTTCTTACACCATACACAAAAAAAAAACCCTCAAAATGGATGAAAGACCTAAATGTAAGACAGAAAGCCATCAAAATCCTCGAGGAGAAAGCAGGCAAAAACCTCTTTGATCTTGGCCACAGCAACTTCTTACTCAACACGTCTCCAGAGGCAAGGGAAACAAAAACAAAAATGAACTACTGGGACCTCATCAAGATAAAAATCTTCTGCACAATGAAGGAAACAATCAGCAAAACTAAAAGGCAACCAACAGAATGGGAGAAGATATTTGCAAATGACATATCGGATAAAGGGTTAGTATCCAAAACCTATAAATAACTTATCCAACTCAACACCCAACAAACAAATAATCCAGTGAAGAAATGGGCAAAAGACATGAATAGACACTTCTCCAAAGAAGACATCCAGATGGCCATCATCAGGGAAATACAAATCAAAACCACAATGAGATACCACCTCACACCTGTCAGAATAGCTAACATTAACAACTCGGGCAATGACAGATGTTGGCGAGGATGCAGAGAAAGAGTATCTCTTTTGCATTGTTAGTGGTAATGCAAGCTGGTGTAGCCACTCTGGAAAACAGTATGGAGGTTCCTCAAAAAACTAAAAATAGAACTACCCTACGACCCAGCAATTGCACTACTAGGCATTTATCCATGGGATACAGGTGTGCTGTTTTGAAGGGACACAAGCACCCCCATGTTTATAGCAGCACTATCCACAATAGCCAAAGTATGGAAAGAGCCCAAATGTCCATCAATGGATGAATGGGTAAAGAAAATGTGGTATATATATACAACGGAGTATTACTCGGCAATCAAAAAGAATGAAATCTTGCCATTTGCAACTACATGGATGGAACTGGAGGGTATTATGCTAAGTGAAATTAGTCAGAGAAAGACAAAAATCCTATGACTTCACTCATATGAGGACTTTAAGAGACAAAACAGATGAACATAAGGGAAGGGAAACAAAAATAATATAAAAACAGGGAGGGGACAAAACATAAGAGACTCTTAAATATGGAGAACAGAGGGTTACTGGAGGGGTTGTGGGAAGGGGGATGGGCTAAATGGGTAAGGGGCACTAAGGAATCTACTCCTGAAATCATTGTTGCACTATATGCTAAGTAATTTGGATGTAAATTTTAAAAAGTAAAATAAAATTTAAAAAAAAATACGTGGTATTAAATAAATAAATAAATAAATAAATACACTATGTATTGGAGGGAAGTGCTTTCCAAGATCCAGAAAGAATCGTTAGCTGGAGTTTAAGCAATTGTTTCTAAAAATTGATTTGGTTAAGGACGCACCTTAGGTATGTGCATCAGTGTCGATTTCCTATTTATTGCATTATTTTCTTCTTTGCTTTGGGAAACTTGGAGGTTCAGGCACTGGTTTAATGTGTCCTTCGCTTACTGCTGAGCCGTGAACAGTAATAAAAGAGGGTGGTTCGTGTATGGTACTTGATCAGCCCATTCCACTAGACCGATTGGTGGTCAAAAGTATCGATCCACTCCACGTGTCTGGCATGTGTCTATTTTCATCAGTCAGCTTAGCTGTTTGCCGTCATGGAGTTTTATATTGGCCTTGTTTTGGTAATAAGACGTGAATCCAATTTAAATCTTCGTAAGATACGCCTGGTTCCTATGTGACTAGCACTCACTCTATGAATTAATTCTGAAAAAACTGTTGGACTTGGTTTCCAGTGCTTGGATAACTCAACTCTACCACTCACTAACTGTGGCTTTTTTTTTTTTAATGTTTATTATTTTTGAGAGAGAGAGAGAGAGAGAGAGCAGGAAAGGGGCAGCAAGGGAGACCCAGAATCCGGAAGCAGGCTCCAGGCTCTAAGCTGTCAGCACAGAGCCCAACGTGGGGTTCGAACCCACAAACTGTGAGATCATGAACTGAGCCGAAGTTGGAGGCTTAGCCAGACTGAGCCACCCAGGTGCCCCAACTGTGGGGTTTTTTTAGTCCCATAGCTCTGAACTGAAAAACAATACCAAAAGCAAATTCCATTTCTTAAGGATGTCAAGAAATGCGAGGCATTTGAATCTTCTCAGCCACAGATTTCTCCTGGTGAAACAGGAATATCTACCTCTGTGATCAGGAGAGTGAGATGGAATAACGCCTGTAAAGCACTCAATACACTATTGTCAGTATTTTGATATCACTATTAGTACAATTGGTATTGTTAAAGCACTGGTAAACAATGATATGCCTGCCTTACAAGTCTAAGATGTTATAATAGCTCTGTGGAAAGAAATATGTCAGAAATGAAGATATATATATAGAGAGAGAGAGATGGAGAGAGAGAGAGAGATGCGCACGTGCACATAAAAATGTAGGTGTATATGTCAAAAATACATATCATCTTATTCATTTGCTCAAGCATTCCCTGAGTGTCTCCTGAGAACCAGGCACTCTGTGGGCACCCTGGAGTTAGAAAGACAAATAAGAAACAGCCCTTGTTTTGGGGGGAGTCCTCAGAATAATCAAAGATCAATAGTAAACCCTGATGTGGAAGCCCTGGGACTCAGTTTCCTCAGTGCTGGGGGAATGGCCTGTGTTCAGAAGGAAGCAGAAGGGGATTCTGCCGCATGTACAGGCTCCTAGGAGACCTGCTGAAGCCAGGCTGGTGGGGGTGAGGGGATCACCTTTCTGTCCTAAGGGAGGAGCAGGAAAAAACAGGAGCACTACCCATGGTTCTCAACTCCCAAACCAGCAGCCAAGCCCAGAGCTTTACTGACAAGCGTAGGGTGACCTTAAACACGGCAGAGAAACACTACACAGTGAATGAATGAAAACACACCTGAATAATAATGGCAAACATTGACATCGTTGTGTTATGTAACTAAGTTATATATGTCAATGCTTTGCATGTTAACTCATGAGTGGAAGCAAACTTTCCCCAAGAGCAGATGGGCTCCACGAAGAGGCAACATCTAGAACCCGAGCCTTCTGCCCTCTTGTCTGTTCTTTCCACTTCTGCTGGGATTTGCTGAAACGTGACCTGCGCAGGCTGAAAGGCCTCGTATTTGAATCGACTGTGACCCCTTGGGGTCTGTGTAAGCTGAAGTCTGCCTAAGGCCAGAAGACATTTCTAGAGGAAATGTCCCCTAAAAAGGGGAGCAAAGCCTTTGTCCGTGAGTGTGCTCCCCAGCCCCATCCCTGCCACTGCCCCCGGGGAGCCCCCCTCCCTGGTCAGCCATGGCAGAGGGGGTGTTGATAGGCAGAGACTCAGCACCGGGGCCCAGAAGTACTTTTGTCTGCTTGCTTAGTTTACTTTTTCATGGGGAAAAATGCCATCATCAGAGGCCATCCTAGGGCAGGAAATTTTTGTCACTCCAGCGGCCACAGTCAGAAGGTGGTAAACGGACTTGAGGGCAGGAGGCTGTCAGAACCCCAGGGCAGGAGTGGAAGCGGCTTACTTAGGCTGGGGGCTCAGGTTAGTGTCAGCCCTGCTGCCTCTAGGGACTCGACTTTCTGGGAAATCTCACATCCCTGGATTACCTTGGGAGATGCAGGTTTTTTCTTTTCTATTCCTTTTTTTTTTTTTTTAATAAAAACTATCTTTTTTTAAAGCTGTGTTTCCACCATTTTTTTGTTATTTTCTAATTTGTTACTACCATCTCGTCCTCTATACATTCATGTATTTTTTTCCTCATTCCTCTCATCTATTATTTTGACTGTCCAGATAGTACATGAACCAAAATAGCTGTAGGATGGGAGAGAATAAAGGGCTAAAAAAGAAGAGATGGGGCTTTGGAGTGATTGACAACCTAGTTTCAAATCCCGGCTGTATCATTTGCAAGCTGTGTGACCTGGGGAAAATGAAATCTGCTTCCTTATTCGTAAGTAGGAACTAGATGACTTACTCAGTTGCTGTGTGGTTTAAATGATACAAAAAGGAGGGGGAAAAATATACAGTGCCCAGGAATAAGGATTTAATAAATGGTGTCAGTTGTATTAATTATTGTTAATTGCTATATTAGAATGTCAGGCAAGAAAAAGGGCGATTCTTGACCACATATTTTCTCTCCTCGTTTTATTTTACCAGCCTCGCTGGACCAGTTCCCCTGCTTATAATGTTCCCTGTACCCATGTTACAAATCAAGCAGATGACGGATACCTTGAATAATTGAGAACTACAGTTACAATTTTTGAGGATAACGGATTCCAAAATCCAGCCAAGAACAACCACCTCATCTGAAAAGCCTCACTCCCTACAGAATATTTATAAGGAGAAAAATCAAGGGGTAAAACAAATTCACTCAGATCTTTTTTCCCCAGAAAGTTATTTTAATAGTCCTCCCATCTCAGAGAAGCTGACAGAATGTCATGCCCTTAACAGACTTTGTTGTGGTAGAATTCAGGAATTAGGAACTTTAGACTGCTATGAGTATTACCTGTGATACTAGAATAGTTCTTGCAGTTAAGAAAATGAAAGTCTTGGGGCATCTGGGTGGCTCAGTCAGTGGAGCGTCCGACTTTGGCTCAGGTCATGATCTCGCCGTTCACAAGTTCGAGCCCCACGCCAGGCTCTGTGCTGACAGCTCAGAGCCTGGAGCCTGTTTCAGATTCTGTGTCTCCCTCTCTCTGACCCTCCCCCTCCCTCTGTCTCTCTGTCTCAAAAATAAATAAACGTTAAAAAAATTAAAAAAAATAAAAGAAAGAAAGAAAGAAAGTCTTGCATTTGCTCTGATTTTGAAATGAGGCCCAACCTCTTCCGGTGAGTCTGAGTTAAACCCACACATTTCATCAAATACAAATAATGACAGGGGACATGCATCAGCTTATGATCCTCCAGGAATAAAAAGTCAGTGCTCTCCTCCTTCTCTCTGAAGTACTCCTTGGTATGACCAGAAAGAAGACAAGCCTGGTTTGGTTTTTGTTTGTTCCCACACATAAATTAACTGCATGGACTGCAGAATTTTACTCCCTGTGTTGTATTAATAATTCAAGGAAGACGTTTTTATTTTAAAAGCACCTGCCACATCAAAAAAAAAAAAAAAAAAAACCAAACAATAAAACAAAATAAAAACACGAGAATTACTCTCTCAGTATCTCCTGTCATTTCTCCAAGAGACCAGCTAGGTAATGACAGAACAGACTTTCTTTTACAAGCACAGAAACCACACCAACACTTGTTTTTGTTTGTTTCACATCTCACATAATTTGTAGATGCTGAATTTTGAGTCAATTTTTTGGCCTGTTAATGAAGCACTCAGGAGACTTGGTATTTTTGGTACATCTTACTTTGTCTATAGCCCTTGCTTCGATGGGATTTCACTTTAAATACAACAGTAACATTTTAAACAGGAGTGGTGGATGAAAGAGACAACAGTTACATTGTTTTCCATCTTTTTATTATCTGTATTTTACATACACACTATCCACCTAGCATGCTAAATTTCTTCTAGAAGGTGCCCATTTTCCATCACATAAGCCATAACTGCATTTCATCAAGCTGCAGAAGTTGTTAGCTAAGGAAGAAAGGGTTCTCATATTTAAGTGGGCTCTCTTTGGGCATGGTAGTGAAGTCTTGTTCTCGGAATCAATTCTTTTTGTTTGTTATCTACATAAACTTTCCATATTCATTGAGAATATTCAAAAACTCTAGGTTCTTGTCCTGAGAAACTGGATTTAATATTAAACGATTTCTTTTGCCTATGTAACCTTTTTCTAGCGTTTGGGCTGAGAAATGCTTTCCTTGTACAACATGAAAACAGATATCGACGGTGTGTACAGCAATGTTCTTATTCCAAACCCAAAGAGAAAATATCAAAGTATGTATCTCAGTTGTGCAGGTTTTGATTCTTCAGACCTGACATAAGGAAGAATCTCCCCCCCCCCCCCCCCCGCCCAAGCCTCTTAAGTAATGGGAAATGGGAAAGTTTGTGTATTTCCTTCGCCGGCTTTGGGAAGGGCAGAGGTTAAGAGGGGGAAGGATGTGGACATCTAGTCCCTATCATGCTCAGAAATCTCAAGAACTGACCACCTCTTCACACTCACAGAGCCGACACAGCTCCTTCATTTTCGCCTGGAGCAGAACCTCAAGCAGCCTTGGAGTTGCACAGCTTACGTGAAACAATGGGAAAGAACTGCTTTGGATTGCATGATTGACTTTTAAGGTGTTCCGACTGTGAACGTCCTGGTATGCAAATTATGTGACGTCAGCTCAAATGAGGGGCCACCGCAATAACGAACCACCTTTGAAGATACGCCAGTGTTCAGAAAAGAGGCCAGTGTTGACTCAGCTATGGCACTGAGAAGCAGCCGCCTGACTGGTTTCTCCATCTTAGAAGTTTTCTTTCCCCAGGAAGGTTTTCATCACGGCAACAACGTAGCCAGACAATTAACGCGGTGTTGCTTTAGCCCTAATAACTCAATTTCCAGGGTCACCTCCCTCAGTCGGCTTTGCAAATTATGCCACTTGTTAAGAACTATTTCCATACAAAATGGAAATTCAAGGAATTCAATTTTCAAACTATTTATATTCTCAGTGCTCGTTTTTCTAGTCATCACGGACTATTATGATTCCTTGATTATTCATAACTCTTTTCCCAACTTCCATACCATTCTCATTTAATCCACTTCCATTTTCAGATGATTAGAGGTATTTATGACATATTAAAGAAAACGGGAAACATGCAAGTGTTTCGTTAGAGGTATTTATGACATATTAAAGAAAACGGGAAACATGCAAGTGTTTCGTTAGTCTTCAGTTTTAAAGAGCAAGTCAATAAATACAAAGGAAAATATTAGTCCAAATATGTGAATAATTGTCAACATTCTCTCCCTATATATTATATATATAGTATATATGTATTATATATTATTTTTAACAGAAAACATGGATGACACAAATAACAGCAGCAATATCTTGCTTCACCAAGAACCAGGAAACCAAGAAGATATCTTTATTTACGTCGCCTGCAGAATCCTCTGAAATGTAAGAACCTAAAACAAATGGTGCATTTTTTAGACATTAGGATTAAGGTATTCTTTCATTCAAACTTTTCTAACACTTATTTAATGATGAGCTAGAAAGAAATGTGCATTTTATTTTTATTTTTTTTTTCAACGTTTATTTATTTTTGGGACAGAGAGAGACAGAGCATGAACGGGGGAGGGTCAGAGAGAGAGGGAGACACAGAATCCGAAACAGGCTCCAGGCTCTGAGCCATCAGCCCAGAGCCCGACGCGGGGCTGGAACTCACGGACCCCGCGAGATCGTGACCTGGCTGAAGTCGGACGCTTAACCGACTGCGCCACCCAGGCGCCCCAAAATGTGCATTTTAAAGGAGTTCCAGAATCTGAGGATTTGAGCTAGGAAAATCCTCATTATAGAGGAATAATGACCGCAACAAATTTGAACTCTGAGGAATTTTTTGGCAGGTATATAACTGATACCTTATCATGTTTCAGTAGGGCTCGCAAGAGGTTTGAGTGAAGTATGGTGCTATTAGAATTTGTAAAGGGTGAAAGATCAGATGAATGGAGGGTCAGAAGGAAAGCAATGTCCACTGCTTGTGCTCAGTGTGAATTCTAGCATCTCACTTTTGTGTATGTCAATAATGAAACCATATTTCCTACATGGCTCATAAACCAGTCTTAACTGCTTTACAGTCCTACCTCACATGCAATGATAATTCTTTTTTTTAACTTTTTTAAATGTTTATTTTTGAGACACAGAGAGAGAGAGAAATGAGCAGGGGAGGGGCAGAGAGGGAGACACAGAATCTGAAGCAGGCTCCAGGCTCTGAGCTGTCAGCACACAGCCCAACGCGGGGCTTGAACTTCCGAACCGTGAGATCATGACCTGAGCTAAAGTTGGATGCTCAACCCACTGAGCCATCCAGGCACCCCTAAAGCGCATTGATAATTCTGATACAACTTTGGTTGCTTTTTTAACAGATTAAGCAATCAATAAGGTCTATATTTAACAGTTTTTAAATTCCTATTTGCCAACAGTTTACTTACCTCAGGTATACTTGGTAATACCCTAAATTGAAAGTAGAAAATCCCAGAGATTAAATGCCCTTATTTTAAGGGGGAAAAAAGCAAGTGTCTGTTCCAGTTTCACCAGTTAACACTTTTATATGGAAGATTTTCATTGAAATAGTTAAGGTAGCTTTCTCTGAACCTCACTTTTTGAGGAATGAACGATGAAGTTTGTCATGAAACCACTTTCTGGTTTGAGTGTTGTGTGTGCTGGCATAGAACAGCCAAGTTTATTTGGCAGAGAGCACTTGAAATGTCATTAGAATCTTTATCAAGTAAAAGTAGCTTGAATTATACTGTCATGGTGGAATATACTATTAACTTCATTTAAAAAAACGGGTTCTTATAGTCAGATCATATCAAAAGGAAATCCACAAATTTCAATTTCAGGAATGGTAACTTCTGCAATTTCCAAAACGGACGTATTGCACTTTTCAATTTGGGCTGGAAGATAAGTGATACGTTAACTGATCTCCTTAAGTTGGAGGATGAGACAGAGAGGATGGGGCTTGAGGAAGTCATGACGTGCAGTTAATTCTTTGAGGAAAACACAGATTTCGCCGCACTGCAGCATAAAGGCTCTTGTCCAAGGGCCAAGCACTATTGGAAGGGAGGGGCAGTCTCTATATAATTTCAGATATTTATTAAGAATAAGTTGAATTAAAAGGAGAATCTCGAAAGCAATTAACTACTGTTAATGTCTAAGAATAAATGAGAAAAAAAAAATGGGAGGGCCAAGAATGGGGACTAGACTGCAGATGAGTTCCTAGAGAGGGGACCTGGATGGGATTGAAAGCAATTACATCCAGAAGACAATACAGATATGTGCAAGAGAAGATTTAGGAAGAAATATCTGACCAAAAAATAATATATATATTTTTAGAAAAAAAAAATCATCTTGTAGAAACTTTTAAGTATTTAAAACCAACCTAAGAGGAAGGACACGGACAATAAGTGTCTTCTAAGTCCAGGGGCACCTGGGTGGCTCAATCTGTTAAGTGTCTAACTTCAGCTCAGGTCATGATCTCACAGCTTATGAGTTCGAGCCCCGAGCTGGGCTCTGTGCTGACACCTCAAAGCCTGCAGCCTGCTTCAGATTCTATGTCTCCCCCTCTCTCTGCCCCACCCCTGCTCACACTCTGTCTCTCCTTCAAAAATAAATAAACATTAAAAATTTTTTTAAAAAATCCTGTGAGTCCAATAGGTAATTATATGTATAAAGAACTCATTTACCCTTAAATCTCATTAAAGGGAAAGACTGAGTAAATTAACATCAAGATGGAAAACAGCTGAAGAAGAATACACTCGACGCAAAGAACTATTAGTATTCCCATGTTCATCACAGCACTATTCACAATAGCCAAGAAGTGGAAAAACCCTTAATGTCCACCAACAGATGAACGGGTAAAGAAAATATGGCATATACATACAATGGAATACTATTCAGCCTTTGAGAAGAAGGAAATTCTGCAATTTGCAACAACAGAGATGAACCTCGGACATCACGCTAAAAGAAGTCAATCAGTCACAGAGAGACAAATACTGTATGACTCCACTGACGTGAGGTATCGAAAGTAGTCAGACGCATAGAATCAGAGTAGAATAGAGGTTGCCAAGGGAGGGAGAAATGGGAAGTCACCAGTCAACAGCATAACGTTTCAGTGAGGTGAGATGAGGAAGCTCTACAGGTCTGCTCTACTAGAATTTAAAAGCTGTCAAAGAGGGTAGATCTGTTAAATGTGATCACAATAAAATAAAATTTAAAAAAGAATATGCTACATATTTAAACTGAAATTCTATAGCACTCACAAAAGAACATGTCTAATATATAATCTAGGAAGTTCTTGAGGATATACACATTGAACTCTTCAGAGGGAAGCACATTAGAGTCAAATAAAAAAAAAAAAACACTTCTGGAATTTTGGTTCCCAGGAAAAACACGGTAATAAGCGACTGGTATACTGAGTCCTCAGAAAAGTGTCTTTAAATGGTCACCTGGGTACTAAACTTAGATGAACAATGAAAGAAGGAATGACTTTAATATTGTTTAGTATTTCTTTGTAGTTTTGTTAATTCTTCACAATAATGAATGGAATAAGAAGGGAATGTCTTAAGCAAAATGGCTTTAGAAATTTCTCTTGCAATTATGAACTTCATTACTAATTCCTAAATTGAACATCAAAGCATACCCACGGTCTACATCCATGTGGAAAGTTCTAGCAATCTGTAAATAAGTACAAAATGCTTAATATTTTGTATTCTTTTTCATTTATTTTTATTTGAGAGAGAGAGAGGGTGTGCACGAGCCAGAGAGAGGGGTGGGGGGAGAGAGAGAATCTCAAGCAGGCTTCACACTCGGTGAGGAGTCCAGTGCAGGGCTTGATCCCATGACCCTGGGATCATGACCTGAGCCAAAATCAAGAGTCGGACGCTCAACCAACTGAGCCACCCCGGTGCCCCATGTACTTTTTTTTTTTAATAGAAAAAAATAATTTACAGTCACAGAATACATCTACTAGAAAGAAATGTTTTTTTAATATCATCTTTAACAAATTAAAAAAAAACAAAATCAACAATTCAATAAGGATCCTTCCATTTTTCTTTATACAGATTTAAATGCTGTTGTGTAATTTATCAGTTACATTTATAATCGATAACCTTCCACTCACTGAGTTTAGAAATTACAGTATTTACTGAGCTAAACTCTCTCACAAAATAAGGCACAACTACATGATCACAAGTAGTAAACAATACAAACAATGAATCCAAAACCTAAATGAGAAAATATTCATGCAAAAGTTTCTATAGAAACTATGAATATATGATCCAGTTCAAGGAAGTACAGAATGTCATATACATAACTGCATCATGTTACAATAAATTCATTACTTCTACACAGAAAGAACTTAGCTATTTCCAATTCTATTTTATACAATTTTACATAAATTTAGTAAGTTTATGCACAATATTCACATCTGCAACAATAACAAATTGATCATTAAAATTCAGGCAAAGGGCAATTAAGACACGATAATGTGTGGCACATTATAATTACAGAATGCCATTCATCAAGCTCATGTCTAGGAATACTAAATTGATGGCACATTTAACTCTTATGGATCAAATCATCCATGGTTTTATAGCCAAAGTGCATTAAAAAAAATTGCTATAGTCAAATAGGTCATGAATATCAAAATATATGATCATAATTTGCTCTCCACTTAGAAGCTAAACATTTTTATGCAAATGCCAAGTTAAAAAAAAGTGGCTTCAAAGTTCTTAAAACTATAAAATAATCCAAAGCCTTTCTAAGAGAGATGGGAAACTAACAAATTTGGCAGTTACTATTTAACATTACTGTGAGGAAACTATCAAACTAGCTAATTCCACATTAAGAGGTAGTTGAACAAAATGTTATTTGTACACTGCATTGAGGTCTTTGTGTTTCCCTCTTTTTTCTTCAAAATGAACTAATCCTATACCAGCAGCTTTGTCTTCTTCCTATTAAAAAAAAAAATCTGTAGGTATACTTTATTGTACTCTAACCCAGCAAAACTTGATTTTAATTCACATTTCTATGCTGGGGTTTGGAATTTACTAACATGTGATGCCAACAGGCTTCGCATTAGAGCCAAGAGCTGGGACGTGCCACCCCTAACTCACTGACAAATAGTACCAGCAAACATCTAAAATGTAGAGCCAGTAAGAACTCAGAAGATGACTTTTTAGTTAAAAGAAAAAGAAAACCCTTTTTGTTTTCTTTAAAAACACGTTAAATTAGTGAGAGTTAATAAGCACACACACAAAAAAGGTTCATTTCTGATAGCATTAGTGTAGTAGCCTATGGTAAATTATTCAGGACCTATAAAATGAGATTTAGCTAGATGAAAACTAGTGATTACTCAAACACATACCTCCCGACATTTTTTTTTGTGAATATGTGGGTGGGTGGATAAGATGGGAAAAGGAAAAGATGGGAAAAGAATGAACAAACATTCTAACCTAGAATCCTCATGAAGTTTTACTATCTTAAAAAAAAAAAAAAAGGTACTGTGAATATCTATTTTTGCAACATAGAAAATTTCTAAGTTTCATATTAACTTCCTTATATTTAAAGTGTAGAATTAAGACTCTTTGAAAGGATTTATAAGCATATGAAAATGCATAAATAATTTTAGCTCAATTTATATCATCCAGCTGTTGTTTTTAATAAAGAGTCATTGTATTTCTTCTTTATGTATGCTCAAGGATGTATGTCTATCCTAGTCTAGGGACACCATCAGGGTCCTTAATAGCTACTGACAGCAGGATTTACTTAACTGAGTTTTGTAAAATAATTAAATGAATATGACAATCTCTTCATTTATCGATGTTACAGGTAAAGCATAAACACGATAACTTTATTTTGGCATGATATTTGAAAGCAAGTGTATATTATAGACTATTGCAAACGAAATATTAACTCCCATTCTTCCTTATTATTACCAGATGATTACACTGCACAAATGTATAACTTTATATTTTTTCTCTAGAAAGAATAAACCAATATTAATGACCTCTCTACAGATGTTTCCCAAATTAAGAAGACTATGATAAATTAAAGTTCAATTCCATTGTTCAGCATACCAATAAGCTAACTTTTAATTACCCTTAATTAGCCATTCTGTTTCAGTTCTGATTATAACTTTGGGATTCCGAAATATATTTGTTTTTGGTGATATTCTATTCTCCAGCTGTTACTTTAAAGCAATTTCATAGCAGTATTTTTGCAAAGTGAAAAGATTTACCAGTTAATATGGAACCCCAAATTCATAACCATTTTAAATTTAAGTCAACTTCACAACTTTGAAAAATGTTTCCCTATTAGGTAAGAAGATGTAAAGTCGAATATTTAATGTCTCCTTCCCACGTGTATTTGTTTTCACAGATAAGACTACAGCAATATCAGTTACTGGCTTTAAGATGCAAAATTATAAAACTATTACAGTGAAGCTGAGCTATGGTTCGAAAGGTTAAACCAAATAAAGGGAAAAATAGATCCATTAAAAAAAACAAACTCAGATTCCCAAAATGCTGGAGAGACAATCCGAGGTTATAACATAAAGGCTAATCTCCAAAACCTTCCTACTTACAAGAAACTGACAATAGAACCATTATACAATTTTTACGATTCATCCTCCAGCTGGGGGGTGAGGGTGGGTAGTTTTATAGAATTCTTAACAGTATGTGAGAGTTTAAACATGAGATAGAAAAAGACAAAGAAAAATTAACCCTAATCTTTAAAATACAACCCCAGGATAACCATAAAGTAAGCAAACTGATTTTACAGAGGTTTTCATAAAATCTACCCAAGAGAATTTAATCAATATCGTTAAAACAAAAACCATGTTCAAATTCATGGTTAGTACATATTTCAACATAAACTGTACTTAGAACACATGAGTAGTAAATTTATAACATAACAATGCAACTGAGCTATGGACCTATATATAAGAAAAAAAGAAAGTTTTATAGTTCTGTGCATGACTTCACCAAGAGAGTATCTAATATAATAATAATATAATGTGCTATTGTGCAACATATATGATGTGATAACATCACCCATGTACATTTTTGTATACTAAATTTGGGAGAAAAAAGTAAGCTATGGAAGCGTATATTCATGTCATTTGTGAACAATGAAATCATATTTAAAAAAATACATTGCTATTTTCTGTCCAAAGTTTATTTACATTTCATTGGCTAATCCTAAACTTGGCATGAAAGCTGTTCCAGGGGTTAAATGGAAAAAAGTAATGAAAGATGAGCCCAAGTCTCACAAAAATAGAAGAGTTTTACTTGATATTGATAACATTCCAAAATATCTGAATTCTAATTTGGTCTAATATTGCAACCACTGTCCAAATCAAATAGTAGTCCAAGACCTCTATTAAGTGCATTTATTAAAAATCTAATGTTAGTGTAATACTATTCTGAAGTTGTGATAACCCATTATCCTTGCAAGTCATTGAAACATGCATCACAGACACGAACAGGCTTCTTAGAAGATGGAGTTAAGGCATTTTTGGCCGAACACTCAGCACAGAAGATATTTCCACATTGTCTGCAGTGATGCTGTAAATGACAAAAATTAAACAATTTCAAGCATAAAAACTACACCAAAAGCATGATGAGATATAAGAATACTGCAAACTGCACTGTGAAGGTATATTAACTTTCAAGGGATTAGTGTATTATTTAGTAATATTTCAACATGTCAATTTAATCTCTTAATTTGAATGCTTTCTATTTCTCAGATACTGTGCCAAACATCTGATATAAAATTCATCAAGAATTCTCAAAAGAACCTTCAGAGGCATTTAAAAAGTGGTAATAAAGCACCTCGACCAGCTGAAAACCATTTCTATTTGCCAAGTGTTTCAGGCATAATTTCTTCAATAGGAATATAAACTTCACATGGTATTATTCAGAATAAATATTTTTTTCATCTCTGCTTTTTCTTTAAAATAACCCAATGATGACTAAAACATATGAGTTAAACACATAATGACTAAACATATGGCCCAGTGGTTCAGAAAATGACTATTCCAGAGAGTAACTGAGTAGGAAGGCAAGAACTATACTTAAAACTAAAATTGAAATACATATGCTGACCAGAAACTAGACTGCATAAAATTTAATTATTCTATGTAGTTGTAAAGTTAACCAATAAACAGAAAAAAATTTAAATCTGTCAAATACAAGATTTTGATGGTTAAAACATTAATTGATACTGAGAAATAAAATCCAGAACCACAGCAATATGAACAAAATCATTTACCCGTCTCACTGTTACTGAAAAGCCTTTCCCACAGGCCATGCAGTTTTGTACTTCATTGTCTTCCGCCCACTTCCTATTTAATGCTTGCGTGTGTTTGATCTATCAAAAAAAAAAAAAGGGGGGGCGTCCATACATTATAATACTCAACATTTTAAAGAATGATGGATAATTTCTAATTGGTGCCCAAGTTTCTCAAAATTTAGACTTATAGGCACCATGGGATAAAATTTTAAAAATCAGAAATACTTTGGTTGGCTTCCATTGTCAAAAGCTGCTACACTCTTAAGTCTGAATGACAAATTAAGTCAAATTTTTACCCTCAAAGGCACCGGCAATTTCTAATCTTTGGTGATTTCCCATCCCTTCTAACTCTAATGATCAATCCTTCCTAAGTACCCTGAGCACATATTCAGATCACTTCTTTAACACATAGCAGCTCGTCTATTCCTTGATGTTCCTCAATTTTCCCAGAGCTGCCAATTCGTGAACGACAAGGCTTTCTAACTGATCCCTGGGGTCTCTCAGATTAATTCTTTATCACTTTTATTCAACTATCCATAACACCTACAATACTGCTATACAGATAGTAACCATTCAAAAGTTATTTATTAAATACAGGAGATTTTTTTTAAAGATTGAAAATACGCTGGGGTGCCTGGGTGGCTCAGGTGGTTAAACATCTGACACTTGGTTTTGGCTCAGGTCATGTTCTTGCCATCTGTGAGATCAACCCCATGTCGGGCTCTGTGCTGATGGCGTGGAGTCTGCTTGGGATCCTGTCTCCCCCCTCTCTCTCTGCCCCTCCCTTACTCAGGTTCTCTCTCTCTCAAAACAAAAAATATAAAACAAAAAAGATTGCAAATATGCTTTTTACTAAGAGTTAACTCTAGACTGAAAAACAGCCTCACATTACCAGATGACTTACTTGAAGGGATTGATTTTCTCTGCCCAGCTCCTGCACCGCTGCGGTCGTATTATCCAGCTTTCTTTGCAATTCTAGTACTTTGGTTTGAAGCTTTTCTATTTCACCTTCTCCTTTAAGACATCTAGAACAGATTGCAAAGCAATCATTAATTTTTTTAAAAAATTATCAAAGATCCTTCTAGAACAGAGATAAGAAACTACTTCGTAACCTCAAATATAATACTTTAATTTCAACTATCTGATTGTTTTAAGAGTTAGTTTTTAAATGGCTGCTTAAATACCTGCGGGACCAATGTACTCTTCTCAAGACTCTTCTATTTAAAAAAATGTGAAAAAAGACAATCTTCTTGTCACTTAGAATGGAAACACACTAATTTTACTAGACATCAATCACCTTTCTAGTAGTGCTCTCCTTTCATCCTGATTATTCTGAACTGTGGCTTCTAATACTGCAATTTCACCCCGTAAGTCGTCCGTCTGTTTCTCGAGCTCGCTGACTCTACGTTGACTAGACTGCCACTCCTTCTTTACGGTGCCCAAGTTTTCATTTAATGCTGTAATCTGCATGGTAAGTTTAGCTTCATTTTCTTCATGCTTCTTCATTCCTATTTCTTTTTCTTTTATTTCGGAATGCTGAGAAAAGGAAGAACAGTGAGGAAAAAACCTATTCCTAAAGTAATGCAAAATAAATTTAAGTTAGCTATTGAACTTAAAATACTGGCAACATAAGTAATACTACTTCTTCAGGAAAGAAGGCAGGAGAATGTATTCATCTCATACTAATCAAATTGATTCCACAAACATCTGTGTAATCTGAACTGGCTCAAAGGCCATAATGCTGAAATGAGAGTCAGCAAGCCTCTAAGAAGAACCACTAACATACAGCAATTTGAGGTTTTCGTTTTCCTCACTAGAACAGGGGAATAACACAGGGATAGCAAGGTGCCCTGGACACAAAGCTGGCATTTTCAGTCTCAAAATCCACATGTACCTTTTCTTTTATCAACCTGCCAAAAAACCAATTCCAAGCCATTCAACTCACTGTGTGAACTTGAAATCACAAATCTTCAACTAAAACATTCAGCCCTCAAGTTATGTGGGGATATTTGGACTTAATTCAACAGAGGAAAGCCAGATGCTTCCCATTTTGGCATGCACAATTTAGGGAAGGAAAAGTAGACTTTGGTCATCAAAATTCCACACTGAAGTTTCCGTTCTCCCTTATCAACACTCACTTCGACCAAACAAATGAGTTTAACATCATCAGCATTCACGCCATTTACCTCAATCTACATAGCTGTGGATTTGTTTTTCTGGCACTAAAAGTGTGTTTATTTTATGAATTATGTTTCATTGAATTTTCACTTCTCTAAACCAAAATATAATTACAGACTAAAATATTTCCAATCACATATCAGCTATTTAAACAAATCAGATCTCCTTTCTCAATCAAAAAGTAAAATGCTAGGTAAGAGCACTTAACTCCTAACTTCCAAGTAGAAAAATCCTCTCTTACTGGATTGACTTACAAAATCAATTACAAAACACACTCCCCACCATTAACTTACTGACCAGTTTAGCCTCCTTCTCAGTAAACTCTTTCTTTAGTTCATCTTCTTCCTTTTTCACCTGCTCTTTTAGCATTTGCTGGTTTCTCTTCTCCTGGTCAAGGGTTGCCTTCAGGGAATCTACTTTCCCTTGAAGCTCGAGTTTCTGCTGAATCAAAAGCTGTTTGGCATCCTTGAGATTTGTTACCTCCTATTGAAAAAGGCCGGAACGAAATCATCCTTTACAGTGAATATTTCAAAATGTAGCTGAAATTTATACAACTTATCCTAACAATATAAAAGAGTTTTAGCCTCTTCTCTTATGAGATTCTTAAAGTTCAGTATTTCAAACAACTGGTTAAAAAGACGCAAGATTATTTACTTCCTGCTCAACAATCATTTAAACTCAAGTGACACTTTACATGCACGTTTTGATGAAGTTATGTGAAGAACCTCTACCCCTTATTTTCCCTTTTCTCACTTAGCAACATTTATTTATTGGTCACCACTGAGGCATCACACACTGTTAGGTTTTAAGGATGCAGATAAAGATTATATACATTACCTGCTTTAAGGAAGTCACAGTGTGTAAGAATATAATAACATAAAGAGGTAATAAATTATAAAGCAAAATGGGAAGTATACTGATAGACATAAAAGGTGTTATTGAGAGCATTCAAGAGAGAATCTAACCGTTGAGAAAATGAATAACATTTTTACAAAGCAAATGATAGACAATTAGTTTCTTCAGCTGGCACCCTAGGTACACTTATGACAGGAAAAATGTTCCAAACAGAGTATTAAAAGATTTTAGGAAGAAAAACAAGTGAAACAACAGAATCCCCTAAAAATCTTAATTCTAAACATAGGCATAATTTTCTTTAATTTTTTTTAACATTTATTTTTGGAGAGACAGAGACAGACAGAGCACGAGTGGGGTAGGGGCAGAGAGAGGCAGGGACACAGAATCCAAAGTAGGCTCCAGGCTCTGAGCTGTCAGCACAGAGCCCAAGGCGGGGCTCAAACCCATGAACCCTGAGATCAAGACCTGAGCCGAAGTCGGACACTTAACCGACTGAGCCACCCAGGCGCCCCAACATAGGCACAATTTTCTAAATCAACAGCTCTGTTGATTATCATCTCAACAAATCTAAACTTTTAGACTTACTTTGCTTTATTCACTAATCTGCAAACCAAAGGAACACAGTTTCAACACATGTATATGGATAACACACAACACAGGGATGAGAGCAAGAGTATTTGTCAAAACAACAAAACTGCGTCTAGCACATAGTAGATTCTCAGTAAGATATATATACATATTTTTTATTTAAATGACAATAATACAGGATAGAAGGAGGGACAATGATTATCTTAACATACCTTTATGCTTTCTTGCTTGTGGGACTTGAGTTCTTCACTCAATTTAGCAATTTCTTTTTCCTGTCTACACTTAATTTCCTCTATCTCTGCCAATTTAGACTTTTCATTTACTAGTTCTTTTTCTTTCAGTGACTGTAGAAAAATAATTTAAAAATAATTTTAAGTAAATACTTAGCTTAAAACTAATGTCATGAGAATAACTGCTACTAGGCATGATATGGTCTCTGCCCCTTTCTGCCTAAGTTAACGTGAGCAAACTACTTACCTTCACTTGCCTCTGTGTCCTTATTTACACAATGTGAACAACTAATAAGATCTTCATAAGCATTAGTTACTGTTAATACTGTGAAATAAATAGTGTCTAAGCAAGGAAAGAACACTATAAAATTTAGCCTATCGTTCTTATTCTTAATGCTGTTATCATTATTACTATTATTACTATCAATGCCTTTATTTAAGGCGCCTAGCTAGTAGTGTGACATATTACCTAATTTAATATCAATACTAAATATAAATAGCTCTTTTTAATCCTCATGTGATAAGGAACAAAGGTTTAGAGAATAAAGGTTTGGAGAGGTGAAATAATCTATTAGAGATATAGTCAAAATTACAACAGTTCTGACTGAGCTAAAGCCCTTGTAACAAAGGCCTATGAAACTATAGTTCTCTCAGAATTTTCTAAACCCAAGACACAAATCATGAATATCATACCAGCTTCAATACCTCTACCTCCCCACAAAAACATCCCTTAATTTTTTTAACTAAAAAGACTTTCAGGAATTGCACAATTAAGATACACCACAAACTTCTGGAATTGTATACTTCAGAATAATATCTTATCAGCTAGTGGAAATATATTTCAACCATGAAACCAAAAATAAAGTGCTTCCTAGAATCTGAATTTCTCTTTCATATAGCATCTTAACTTTTAAACATAGTGGTCTTATAATACAAGGTTTTAACTTTATTTTTTTTAAGTTTACTTTTATTTATTTTGAGAGAGAAAGAGAGAGAGAGAGAGAGAGAACGAGAATGGGGAAAGGGCAGAGAGAGAGGGGAGAGACAGAATCCCAGGCAGGCTCTGCACTGTTAGCATCATGGGGCTCAAGCTCACAAACAGGGAGATCATGTCCTGAGCCAAAATCAAGAGTCAGACGCTTAACCAACTGAGTGACCCAGGTCCCAAGGCTTTCAACCGTATAACTCAGCATCATTTATGTAAAATACACTCCCATTTCCCTAAGAAAAAGCTGGCTCTAAATTTTAAGAATTGTAAGAATAAGAGGAGCCTGGCTGGTTCAGTTGGAACAGCATGAGACTTTCGATCTGGGGGTTGTGAGTTTAAGCCCCATGTTGGGTGTAGAAATTGCTGACAAAAAAAAAAAAAAAAAAAAAGAAAGTAATAATAATAATTTAAAAAAAAGAATTATAAGCATAAGAAGTATTTCTAGATCTTTTAATCTCATTCACACATCTGAAGAATGTTATATAATAGTGGTGGAGCTACAATACCTGTTTTTAAATAACCAGGGGTCTACAATGTGAAAAAGATTTGTTTATAAAACTAAAAAGAGCAGTAAGAAAAATGAGTAGAAATGACAAGGGGGCTGTTAAGAAGTACTTCCCGGCATTAACATTCCAATTACCACGGTGTTGTATCAGAAACTAGAAGTCCATCTAAGGAGAGCTATTGAAGTAAAGTGATGCCCATATCGGAGAAGAGTTTTGACTAGATGATTTCTAAAGATACGGCAACTCTCAGATTCTAGATTCAGTCAGAAAATGAAATACCTTTTCTTTTTTAATATCTTGTAGCGTTTTACACTGCTCCTTCAACTGTTGCTCTTTCTTTGCTAAATCCTGCTCCAACGTAGCCGTGGAACTCTTCAGTTCTTGAATTAATTTATTTTGGTTTCCAATTTGATTTCTGTTTGAAATCAAGTCCTCCTGTGCTAGAGAAAGCTTCTCTTCTACAGACTTACAAAAAACAAACAAACAAACAAAAAACCAATTTCCCCAAATTATTGTATGTCTTTTTTTGTTGTTTTTAGCAAATTTCAACAGAAACATAACAGCGTAAGTATAGTAGAAAGCAATATACTATAAAAGGATAGCTTGTTATGCCCTTTAGTAATATCATGTAAAAGAGAAAGGACACTAGACCATTAACTCTCTTGCCTACGAAAAACATTTTAGTGTAAAATATTTAATAAAACTGAAGCAATTCCAAAACCTCTAGAATAGTAAGTATTACTAGCTAAGTGATATTAAGGAATATCAAATAAAAAGGGATCATATCAAACACACTTGTAATATATGAAAATATATACATATATGTCCTTTGACATGCTGAAATCCCCAATAAATAGTTTTTGTCTTGGGAAAAAAAAAACAAAAAACAAAAACCAACAACTGTATTTCACATCTGCAAACCTGATCAAGTGAACCAACAGAAGCAAGTCAACCAGATACATGGGGTTCTGTTTCTGAGAAGGCCATCACCCCATCCTCTTTACTTCCCATCGATGTGGCAGAAACAGTGTTGTCAGTTAACAATGCCCACAGTTACTGACTGTTCTAAAGCCCAGATATTTTGAGAAGCCAAAGCTTATGAAAAGGGCAAGCTTTGTGGCCCCTTAGATTTCAGACTGGGGTAGATATGGTAACAGGTGAGTAGTGGAAACTGGCAGGGACCTTGCCACTCTCAGCTGCAACTGCAAAGAATCAGAAGGGAAGGCAATGAACTCCACGATGCTCTTCTACCATTTGGAAGAAGTTAATCTTTCTTATTCTGGAGATACAGTTCCTTTGAAAAGGAGGGAGAAGATCTAATTTGGGAAGGATCCCTGCTGGCTAGGCTTGACTATAGTAAGCATCCATTGGAAAATAAATAAATAAATACTTTTTAAATGAAGACTGTATTTAAAGGGTTTCTCAAGGTTCCCTAAAGAGACAGTTTATTCCTTACAAATAAACCCAGTTCTGAAGTCTTTCTGATATCAATGAAGTTTGATTTCCAGTGGCTTCTAGAGAACACTAAAAATCCCAAGGCTTCTTTTTAAAGAATCCTAAAGTCATCTAGTCCTTTACTAATCAAGCTGTTAGCCATTAACTGAGTATACTGGTAAGGTAAAAGACAGTCCTTAACTTAAAGAAGCTGGCTATGTAGCCCGAAAAACAGAACCACTACATAAAATGGAAGCTGTACGTAGCAGAAGAGCACTTGCTATAATGCCAAACGCACAGAAAAAGTGAGTGCGAGAACTTTCCCTGAAATGTGTTTATGTAAGGCTCCATGGTACATGTGGGAACTGACATAAGCATCACAAAGGGTGAGAATGATTTCAAATAAAGATAATAAAATTTGACAAAGCCTAGCCCATACGGTCTATAGCAATTATTATCAGGTAACAGAGGTCGTGATCTAATACTAAAGAATACCAAGGCTTGCTAGAGCCTGAAATTAACAGCTCCCCCAATCTCTGACCACAAGAATTCCAAACTGCCCACGGTTTAAATAATACTCAATAAAATTTTAAACTCCCAAGACCCAATGACTAAATCTTTAAAGTCAAGCTCAAAATCTGGGCTATGTTGACATACTGCTCTTGTCTCTGAATATTGGTCAATGCGATTCAGTGATACACTGCCATGTATTTTAAATATTCCTTTTATCTTTCTTGTTACAGGCCATTTTATTTTCACCTACTCAGCATATCTTCCTTTGGGGAACTCCCGTCTCCCATTCAACAGTTTTGTGGGCCTATCTTTAACCCACTGACTCCCACTGGAACAAGCAAATCCCTGAGTAGATCAACTACCAATCTTGACCCTGAATACCACAATCAAATTACAGCAGTGTAGCTAAAAAAGAAATTTCTGCAGTGTTTTCTGGTAGCTATTGTTTTTTGTCTGCTCCACAATTTTACTCTTCTTTCAAAATAAACTTTTAAAATGTTTATTATTTTCTTGATGTCTGATTAAATGATATAAGGAATAGTATAAAGATTTATATTTAATTCTAAACTTGTTATCCTAGAATTTTCACTTTACTCAGGGTGCAAAATGTACAGTTACATTCCACTTCTACCTTTCTTCGACAGCAAAGAATATAGCACACAGCACAGCCATTTTGAAATATACAGTCAACATAAGTATTTCATAAATAATCCAGCAGATGGGGCTAAAAGCATGGATCAGGCCAGCCTGTTTTCCATTCTACTGGTATCTAGATGTACAATGTCAGCCCACAGATGGCAGCCTTGACTTAGGTAGGTGTCATGCTACAAAGTTCTCAACCTCTCCCCTTCTCTCTCACATGCAACAAGATCATTCATCACTGAAGCAAAAGAAAAATAATGGCTGATAACCATCTCTTATTCTGGTCCATAAATATCATTTCAAGTTCTCAAGGAGTTTACTTCTTCTTCTTCTTCTTTTTTTTTTTTTTTTAGCTTCCTAAGTAGTTCAGATACTTCTCATTTTGGAAACATTAATAATAGAATTTAGCAATATTCTATTTCATATTTAAAAATCCTAGTGATGATAAAAGAGTAAAGGGCTGTGAATCACAAGAACTGAGGTCTAATCATGGTTCTGTTATTGTGCAATTCTGGGTCTGTCACAAACCATGCCAGGCCTCATTCAGTCTTGTCTGCAAAAGGAGGCTTTGGAATAGAGGACCTAGCCATGCCTCTTAACAACTGGAAAACTCCTCAGCAGGCTTGACTCTCTGCCCTTCTCTTTTTTCTCCATGCCTTTGATTTGTTTTCATGTATAAAATTATTAGTACACAACATAGCTTTCGAGCATAATAAAAACCACTGTTGGCTTAATGAAAGAATACTGATCAAAGATCTAAGTCCTGTCACCATGTAATGCCCTTGGGTAAATAATATATCTGTACGAAAAAAAAGTGTGATTTCTATAGGACTTGTACAATCCATCATTAAGTTTCATCTCCTTGATCAGCTAAACACCCTTCTAATCCATCCATATTCCCCATCCTTACTGTTACTGCCCACACCGCCATCGTGTGCACCTGGACCAAGTGTAGGACCAAGTGTAGGACCAAGTCTCTACACTCAGCCCTATTGCTCCATGATCCACTCCTTACTCTCAGCCAGTCACTGGCCCAACCTACAGATCTGAGCAAATCTTTTCTGTGGTTCCCTACTGCTTTTACAATAAAGCCCAAACTCTTCCACAGACCTTCCATGACTTTTAATAGTGTTCTAAAGGAAAAAAAAAAAAAAAGAAAGAAAGAAAGAAAAAAAGAAAAAGAATTTAAAGCTACTAAGGGAGCATAGCAAATAAGACATTTTCTAAATGTCAGGTGGTATTTTTTTTCTTATAACAACTGGGCACCATGAAAATTTTTTGACCCAAGTTTCCTATTTCTTTGTCAAATCATTAGTCACTCCTAGTTCCCTCAGTGCCCTTGCAACCTGTCTGCATCCAGCCCTCCTGTTTCATCCTGTCTCTCTCATTAATCTCTTCTGCTCCATCCTCTTGAACTTTAAGCCCAGTTCTAGTCAATTCACACCTTGATTAATGGAATTTGTGGAGGAAGGGAGACAGCCTCTTCACTAATCTTCCTACGTCTTGTTTCCCCGGGTCCAATCCAAGCTATCTATAAACCTCTTCCTGGTTAAGTTGTCCAAAGTACTGTCTTCTTCATTTTATTCCTCTGCTTAGACTCTTCACTCCCTCTCCACCCCCAAATATAAACTCTAATCATCTTTGCTCCGCATCTAAGAAACCTCACAATTTGTTCCCAATCTTTCCAAATTTATCCTCCAAACACAAACCAGCATGCTAGCAACTGGTAACTGTCTCCTGCCTTTGTTCATTCCCTGCAGTACCTTTTCTCAAATGTGCCCCTGAGTGAAATGACCTTCCTCAGGACTCTCTATATATTCAAATTCTATATATCCTTGAGCACCTGTTCAAGTCCCACCTCCTTCAGAAAGCCTTCCTTATAACAGCCTATGATAAAATATAGACACAGTATATTTATGTTGTCTAAAAATATCCTGTGATTTTCAACAAAATTCTTCAATAATGTACTTTAACAAATTAAAAGAAACCAGAAAGGAAAGAAACAAAAAGCATAACATTTCATGATGACAAAAAAATAAAAAAAAGAAAGAAAGAAAAGAAAAAAAAAAAAAAGAACTAGCTGAATCTTGTGGGACAGAACACAAACGTTCCATTTATCTTAGGGAACTCATACTTTAATAACACTGCATAAAAATTATTTATCTTTTTTCCATATTCTTCATTTTAATAAACATGATACATTAATCAAATAGATTTGTCAAGAACAAACAATATATGTTTAGATAATTATTATTTTTTTTAATATATGAAATTTATTGTCAAATTGGTTTCCATACAACACCCAGTGCTCATCCCAAAAGTGTTTAGATAATTAGATTAAGGTTAAGTTTACTTTGAGCTATAATCTCCTAATTTTAATCATTAAACATTCTGGTAGTCTTGGGAAGCTGACCAACATAAAAACTAAAGTCAAAGTTATCTTTTTACATTTATAAGAAGACAGCTTTAGATAAGCTAATAATGTAGCAATTAGTATATTTCCAAATAATTTTACTGTTATGGATGTTATTTTTAAATGCCCATATTTAACATATATCATATTTTGTTATAATATAAAACAATTTCATTATTAAAAAGCATATTACTCCAAAAATAATAATTTAATAGAAAACAAGCATGATATTACACAAATACTAACATTACCTTGTCTATCTGGTCTCAAATCAACCATTTAATGAATGCCTATAAACAACTTCCTAATATTTTTATGATATATTTTACTATACCTTAAGATCTTGCCTTGTGGCAAGAAGTTCAGATTCCTTCCCATAGAAATCAGATTGAAGCTGTTTTAGATTTTCCTGACTTTTTTCATAGGTAATTTGTAACACTGACATTTTCTCTTTCTCTGCTGCAAGTTCCTGGGCTGCTTGTGTTGACTGCTGCTGTAATTTATTCTCAAGCTCTGTCTGGAACACACAATAGTTATTTAGAACAGTATGCATATCACAAACCAGTCACAAATACAAAATGAAATCCACACAAGAAGATCCCTGAGAACAAATTAAACTGTATTTATGCCCTAAAAAACTTAAGAGATTTACAAAATACAAAATCCAACAAGTCCCAATTTAAAAACCAAAAAATGAAAAAGCATTACATACAGAAAAAAGCATTTCACTGGATAGTCCCAAGTATCAATGTCTCAGGAGACTGAGAGTAACAACCACATTCTGATGGAAGATACAGTGCTAGATGCTTTAAAGATGATATAATTTAAGGTTGAACTAAGGGAAATTTCTATAGGAAAGAAAAAAGTCATTACTGCGTTCATCATTTCTACTCCCTGAAATTCTAGAATAACTTAGGACATTTCTACAAGATTGTGTTTATTAACAACAAGGCAGAAAAAAAGAAATCTTGCAAAGATCTAACTCCTCTAAACGCTAAACCTGTCTTTAGTCTTTACGAAGACTCAGAAGATATACACAAATTATGACATAATTAAAATATATGTGTGCAGAGTATGAAAATAAGCACTGGCTTTTAAAATAAATACACTACCCCAATGCAACTTCTATTTAAATGACCAGTGACCCCCTTGTTCCAAAACCCACTATTCATGTCCTTGTCCACAGCTGACTTCACCTCCCAGCAGTACTTGAAACAGTTGATGATGTTCCCTCCTAGAAACATTCTTCAACCTGGTTTCCAGGGCACTTACCTCATTGGTCATTCCGTCTTAAATTTTTTTACCAGCTCCTCTTCTTCTGTTTAACCTCTCAATATTGTAGGATGCCAGGGTTCTGACCTTCTTTTATTCCATATACAGTCTCTCTCTCTCTAGAAGATCTCAACTATACTCAACTATGGCTTTAAATATCATTTATTGACAACTGACTCCAGAATTTGTGTCTCTAGCCCTGATCTCTCTGCCTGAACTCTGGGCTCATTATAACTGAGTACTTCCCTGACCTCTCCATCTCAGTAACTGACAGAGATCTATCTCAAGCAGAACTCTTGATTCCTGACAGCAAGGCTGCTCATCAAAAAGCTTCTTTCCTCCAATAAATATGGTCATCTATCCACTTGCACAAGCCACAAATGTAGAGTTTTTTTTTTTTTTAAGGTTGATTTATTTTTGAGAGAGAGAAAAGAGAGACAGAGTGTGAGTGGGGGAGGGGCAGAGAGCGAGGGAAACACAGAATCCGAAGCAGGCTCCAGGCTCTGAGCTGTCAGCACAGAGCCCGATTCGGGCTCGAACCTACAGGCTGCGAGATCATGACCTGGGACAAAGTCGGCCGCCCAACCGACTGAGCCACCCAGATGCCCCTGTAGAGTTATTCTTGATTCCTCTTTCCATCACCTCTCATCATCTAATCTATCAGCAAGTCCTGATGACCCAAACTTCCAAAATAGATTTTCAAATCATCCACTTCTAACACTTTAATTCATTCTATCATCATGTACTGTCTGGACTATTGCAACCATTTTTCAATGTCTTCTCTGCTTTCTCCTTTATCTCTCTGTAGTTAGACTGCACCATTTTCTGCTCAAAATTCTCCAATCGATTCTAATTATCCTTAGAACAAAGTATATTATTCTCTGTTACCTTCTAATCTATAAATTTTCATGCATATGCTTTGGCCCTTATTTACTTCTCTGAGCTCATTTCATATTACTCTTCCTCTCTTCCACCACACTTAACCTACATTGGTCTTCTGTTTTTAGAAAATACCCAGTTTGTCATAGCTTGAGGTCTTTGCACTAGTTGTCCCCTTGGACCTTTGTATGGACAGCTCTTGTCTTTCAAGCTCAAATCTCTTCAGGGAAGCTTCTTTGGTCACCCAACATTTAGCAGGACTCAGTCCCATCACTGTCTTTCCCATCACCCTGTTTAGTTTCTTTCCCAGGAAAGTGTAAGCTCCACGAGAACAGGTTCCTTATCTGTTCATGACTAGATCTCCAGAACCCGAAACTGTGCCATGGCATAATCCAGGTACCTAGTAATATTTCTTAAGGGAATGAATGGCAAATAGATTGGAGGTGGAAAAGCATGGAATGACTCTTAAGAGGCTGTTATAATAGCCTGGTTAAGAGAACAAAATGGCCTGGACTAAGACTGTGACCGTGGGAAATGAGAAAAGGGAATGGATTCAAGAGAGTTAGGAGGTAGGTTGACAGGAGGTGTGCTAACTGCCAATGGAGGAAAGGGGGTTTGATCTCCCTGTATGTTATCTCAGAACACCCCATGTCACCTCCTTTTCATTCCCTCCAATTTAGATTCTTCATGATGAAGAATTCCTGTACGTCTTTCTTCATCTTGAAGACTATACTGCACTTATATATTTTCTTTTATAGAATACTATTTTTTTTCTTTTTTTTTCCTCCCCACAAATCTAGTTTTCTTTCCCTTTAGTCACCTTCATGGCTCTCAACCAAGCCCTGTGCAAAGTCTCAGTAATGACCCTAAAAGCCCTTTGGGTTCATACTTGGGCCTTCATTATCTTTACTCTGACAGGCTGATTCATTCATTTAAAAAAATTATCAATGGCTTGTCAAAACACACAGTTCTCTGACTTTGAGAAACTCAAATCTATTAGTGGAGAAGTCAATTTAAAACAAAAACAAAAACAAAACCAGACCAATGCAGCAGTTTGATAATTGGTTTAACAGATATACACCCAAACTTCCAAAGAAGGATACAGGAGGGTCAGTCATTTACAATTCATCCTTCACAAACCGACCAGTTTTTGCTGTAAAACAGGTCTGATCACACTCCTCCCTTCTTAAAAATCTTTAATATTCCAATATTAAAATTGTAAAATGGAAACAACTATACAACATCTACTGTGATCTGACTTCACCTGATTCTTATTCTCCCTTATTCGCCCTATTCTCCCCTTGCTTCTTCACTTATCATGTACTCCAACAGCTAACCTTCTATAATAACATTTTCTAAGCCTTGCAAACTTTGCTAATATTGTTTTATCTCCTTGAAATATCTAAATTCCTCTTGTTTAACCTTTCACAATTATAATCATCTTCAAAGGCCCAGTGCAAATGCTAGTTCCTTAGAAAGCCAGTCAAAATTTCCATTAAGTTATAATTTTTCTATTTCTGTTTAAGTTCTGGTTTCATTCTCCTTTATACATTAGGGTTTTTTTTTTTTTTTCTCTTTACATATCTACTTCCTCATTAAATTACAAACTGATTGAGAGTTGGGGGCCATATCTTATTCATTCTGAATTCCCATAACAGATTCCAAATAAAGTTGGTGCAGGGGCCAATGACTTATAACCTACTTGCAGAATTCTTGATCTTTGGCTCTCAAACAATCATTTCCAAAGTGTGTGTGTGTAGCCACGCATTATGTAAGTGTACACACACACATATTTATACCCATTTAAACATTATCTTTGTTTTTCCTATTTCACTGTGGGCCAGTGATTAACTGTCACAGACCATCGCTGCATAGTCGACCATGCACACTGACACACTTAGATCATAGTTTGCTATATTTCCACTTAATAGCCAAGAACCACTTTGCTTCCGTACTGCACTGGGCACAGTAGTAGGCATTTTAAATACATTTTCTCAATCTTTACAACAACTCTATGATACTATTTCATTTATCTCGGAAAGATAACCACTTCCCTGTGACCATAACCCTAAGGTGTGTCACATGAAACTTAAACTCAGATCTGACTAGCTACAACATGTCCTTCTTTCCATACTACACTGCTTCTCAATAAAACCAAACCATACTTGCCTTTCAGTGATTCTCCAGTTAGTCTAAATTTATTTTTTTAAGTTTTATTTATTTTGAGAGAGAGAAAGAACAAGCAGTGGAGGGGTAGAGAGAAAGGAAAGAGAATCCCAAGCACTGCACTGAAAGTGCAGAGCCCAACATGGGGCTCGATCTCATGAATCGTGAGATCATGACGAGCTGAAATCAAGAGTCAGATGTTCAACTGACTAAGCCACCCAGGGGCACCTAGTTACTCTAAATTTAAAGTCTTAATTTATAGCGACTGGCTAGCCATTCAAAATTCCCCCCAATTTAAAAAGTGTGCTCCTTATTTTAGCATCCATACACTAACATAAATTAACTATATCCATGGCTGAATGCTTGTGTCTCTCCAAAAGTTCATGTTGAAACCTAGATCCACAATGTGATAATATTTGGAAATAGGACCTTTTTTTAAAAAAATATTTTAAAGTTTACTTATTTCTTTTGAGAGACAGAGAGAGAGCATGCACATGCGAGTGCACACACATGCAGATGGGGGAGGGACAGACAAAGGGAGAGAGAATCCCAAGCAAGCTCCACACCATCAGTGCAGAGCCAGAAGTGGTGCTCAGACTTATGAACCATGAGATCATGGTTTCCTGAGCTGAAATCAAGAGGCAGATGCTTAAGTGACTGAGCCCCCAGGTGCTCCTGGAGGTAGGACCTTTAGGTCATTTAGCCCTCATACATGGGATTAGTATCCTTAAAAGAAGAAACACAAGAGAAATAATCTCTCTTTCAGCCTTATGAGGCTACAGCAAAAAGCATCTACCTACAAGCCAGGAAATGGGTCTTCATATCACTGGATATGCCAGTGTCTTTATATTGGACTGCCCAGCCTACAGAACTGTGAGAAATAAACATTTACTGTTTAAGCCACCTAGTCTATGGTATTTTTGTTATAGCAACCCAAACTAAGACAACTATCAATAAAAACATTTCCTTTAAATCTCATAATTCTTATGGTGTCAACTAGTAAAGTCATACAAAGTATGGGCACATACATTAATCATAAACCTAAAAGAAATCATATTGTAATGAATAATTCAAGAGAAAATGTGTTCAAATAGTTGGGCTTTTTTTTTTTTTTAATTCATGAAGTTATGATGCTATAAAAATGAAGATTTGGGGAATACCTGAACATGAGGCTAATAGATTTGGGAGAAAAGAATGACCTCAAGACATCAAATCATACAACAAAATATGTACTGTGATAATTACATCCTGACTTAGAATTATATGTAACACCAAAAATGCACAGGCAAATTTGTCTACTCTTGTTTATTAGAAAATTACTCTTTTGTAAAGTGGCATTAATAATGGTTATAAAAACAGTGGTCAACATAAATTACCTATTTGCAAGGTTAATTTTATTTTCTCTAGTAATATGATAGCCAACTCTTAATGATATGACATACTTTGTTCTACATAATAGAGATTTCACTTTTCTCTTTTCCATGGACCAACTGATATGCACATACCAACAGTAGGGAAAAGCTTTTTGTTCAAATATTAAGTATAATACAACTCTGTCAACTCTTGGTGTGGACAAGTATTAAAACATACTTAAGAATAAAAAAATAGACACTTAATAAAAAATTAGAATAGTTTAGAAATGGAAACCATTAAAGATGTAACTTAAAATATCAAATAGTTATAACTCTATGAAACCTACATTCCTTAATTTTTTAAATGCATACCATTTTGTGGTTTTTGTTCTTATCTTCCCTTGGTAAGGATAATTTATTTTTAAATTCCTTTAAAATTTTCTAATACACTAGAGAGGTTATATAAATTACTCCCATCTCATTAAATGTTGTTATTTATGTCTATCAAATCATTAGTACTAGAATTTTAAATAAACATTATCTAAAAACATGGTTATAGTGAATGGAAATCCAGATTTATATTATTTAATTACATATTTAAGTGCTTTTATACATTAGAAAATACTTTAAAAAATTGTGAGCACATGTAAATTTTTCCCTGTTGCAACTCATCTGTGTTATATTATCTTAACTGCAAAGACTGTCTTCCCATAGAAAGTAAACACATATCATATTACTACCTTCTGTGAAACAGCAATTTTAATTTCTCCTTGGAGTGCTTCAATTTGCTTTTTCTTCTGTTCAGTCAATTGCTTTAGCTCATTTATGTTCCCCTGAAGTTGCTGTTCTTCTTTTTCCTTTTGTTTTAAAGTATTCTGGGCCTGTGCCACTTGTCCCTGCATTGAACTGAGTTCCAAATTCAACTGATGAGAGGTCTAAAGAAAATAAAATCTGTTTAGCATTCATTCCATGAAGACACATTTAGTACCTACTACACACCAAGCACTACTCAGGTAGAAACCACCACTCCCCTGATGGCCATAGGAGATCAACAGTAACCAAAAAAAAAAAAAAAAAAAAAAAACCCTGCCCTCATGGAGCTTTCATAACTGACACTATTTGCTATTAGATGACATGCTGGATTAATCGTCAATATTTGTTTAATCTTACCTTCCTTTCTAACTTGTAAATATATATTTGGATAGAGCTTATAAATGAACGAAACTGCTATTACCTTGTATCATAGGAAATAGGAATATCAACATCAATCTTTAGACTGCTGGAATGTCTACTGACTTTCAAGAATATTCTCAAAATGCTAACTTAGTCTGATGGCCATGGTTAACCAAAAAGAACAGCTCCATATGAACTATGATAAAACTAAAATCATTTTTCGCAAGTATGTTTAGTATCTGTCTGATGACACTAAACTATACCATTCAATAGTTTCCTTATTTAGAGATCTGGGACATATTGTGCTATTACTTTGTTTTTACAGTCTACTAGGATCTATTTCTGTTCAAAATTAGGTATCATAAAAAGTCACACTGAGGTTCCTCTATGGTCAGCGTGAACCACTATGATCTCCCATCCTTCCAGCCAAAGTCATGTTTTCATGTTTTATACATATTATGAACCTAATTTGAGCATTTGACTATATTCAAAGTTAATTTTGAAAAGTTTCACTGCTACATATGGTTGCTTCAGCTCACCTCCAACACAAAGGGAAGTATTTTTGTGCAAAACAGAAGACGGGTAGTGTAACAATAATGATGATTATAATATGATAACCAATGAGAAACTGACAGCTAACATTTGAGCTTTTATTTGCTTATTTTGTTAAGTGTTCTACGGACTTGGAAATATATTAACCCATTTATCTCTTATAATAATCCTCTGGCACAGATTCTCTTATTCGCCCCATTTTACTGCTGAGGAAACAGGAACACAGAGAAATTAATGTGCCTAAAGCAAGGCAAGTCAGCATAACGAGCAAATGGCACAGGCAGGATATAAATCTGGACAATCTGAACTCAGAGCTCGGGTAGTAAGTCACCATAATTTTTCCACTTAAAGGCTGGCATTTAAAAACAGGTGTCAGGGGCGCCTGGGTGGCGCAGTCGGTTAAGCGTCCGACTTCAGCCAGGTCACGATCTCGCGGTCCGTGAGTTCGAGCCCCGCGTCAGGCTCTGGGCTGATGGCTCAGAGCCTGGAGCCTGTTTCCGATTCTGTGTCTCCCTCTCTCTCTGCCCCTCCCCCGTTCATGCTCTGTCTCTCTCTGTCCCAAAAATAAATAAACGTTGAAAAAAAAAATAAAAAATAATAAAAAATAAAATAAAACACAGGTGTCTTCTCTCCATCAACAACCAGACTACAATCACATTAAAGATTTCTCAGGACTAGGTTTTGCTGCTTTTATCAAATCATAGCTCTAGAAAAACTATATACCTGGGTTCTAACCGCAAGAGGTAGGTCTTCAGAGAATAACAGCTGTATATTATACCCATTTATTTACTCATTTGCTGGTTTGTTTTTTATGGACAGCAATAAAAGCATTAACCATAAAAGAATCTGTTGTTATACAACCATTAACATACCATTAAATATAAGTGTCCATGAAATAAAGAGCCCTTAAAATGTTATTTCTATTAAAAGCCTATCTAGATATTTTTTCAATCATAATAATGTACCCAAATCTAAGTTATCTAATTATAACTCTATAGTAAGTTGATTCAATTAACTTTATTAATTATAATCCTTTATTTTGGGTCTTTTATTATGAACTAGCTTAAATCTTTTTAGTAGTAGGTAGAACGCAAATGACAATTTTATACTATCTTTTTGTGATCCATTATGTTTCAGAGAAATAAACCTCCTTTGATTTAAGTATCAGTGTGAAAATATTTTGTAAATATAGAACTTATTATTCTTTACATATTTTATGTTACAGAAAAAGAAAATCTTACTTGCTTCTCTTTTTCAAGTGACTTTTTCAGTTCATTCTGTTCCTTAAGTGCATTTTCTGTCTGTACTTGAAGCTGATGCTTTAATTCTTTGCAAATTTTTTCCTAAAACAAACAAACAAACAAACAAAAAACTACATTATGCAGAAGATACTTGTAGTAGGTTTAAGAACTCTGATTTATACACTTAGTAAGATCCACACATAGAAATAAACCAGAATCACTGATGGTTTAGAATGGGATAGAATCATCCATTTCAGTTACAAAACTGGCAAATATTACAGCAATAAAGGTAGAGGGACGGGAAAAGGTTAAGAACTTCTATCATCAACCAACAGAAGAATACTCTGGAATTCTCTGGAATCCACATTTTATATCACATAATTAATTATAATTAACTTGTCATGCTATTTTAAAAGCATAACAATCCTTAAGAAAATGGAAAAAAGGAAATTTTTGTGAAAGAAAGCATTAAAAGAATAAATAAGGAATAATCACATATAACTTAAGAGGGACGATGTACATGTAGGAGATGATTTCTCCAAACAGAAAGAAACATAAAAGTAACATACTAATACCATATATCTTTTGTGCTACTAAACACTTTCACTGATCTTCACATTGAGAACAAAAGAATTTTACCTTTGCTGCTACTCTGTTATTCTGGGTTAAAGTATTTCTGAGAATACATTCCCCATTAAGAATTTCCTGCGACTGTGTGACTTTTTTTCCATATAGTTTAAATGTGTTTTATGGTATCTCCAAGGCATGGTATTATCTAGAGTTTTAGAATATTCAGTCGAGAAGTAGAAAGTTTATAGTGCCAGAATTAAAAGTCACGATCTTTCTGATCCTTTTCTGGTTTTTAGGCAAGTGAATAATGTCTGAACCAGCAGCTATATTCTCTGTGAAAATCTCTCTGAGGACAAACAGGAGGCAGTCTCCCAAATCTAGCATCATACCAGCAATAAAGAAAAACTGTTTATTCAACTGAAAGTTTCCTGGGCCTCTGGAAAATTATACTTACAAACACCAATATCTTTTTCTCAGGTTAAGCAATCCCAGTTCATTTCCTCGCAAGAATGAAAATCATTTAAATGTAGGATAAAAAGTCATCAGTGAATTAAGCAGAAACAAAAGTACGTTTTAAATAAAAATCATTTCTACCTAACCAAGTAAACATAAACAACTAACCAAATCTAATATAGCAGCTTTTCCTTTCTGGTTTTCCTTTTCAAATTCACTTTTGGAGTTCTTCAAAGAATCAGAAACTTTTGATAAATTCTCTTTGGCTGCAGAAAGCTCTGTCATTAGAGTTTCTTTCTCCATCTTCGATTTTTGCAGTTCTGCTGCTGCTGTTTGAATTTTGTTATTCAATTCCTTGTGCTGCATCTTTGCATCTTGACTTAAATTTTCAATTTCTTGTTCAAGGATTTTTTTTTCTTCCTCTTGCTTGGTAAGCATTTGCTTAATATTTTCAAGAGCTTCAGATTTTTTCTGTAGTTCCAACTTTGTACTGGATACTCTAGATATTTAAGAAACAACTTTTTAAATGATGCATAATTTACCACGAAAAATTAATAATTATTGAGTTTTGAAACTTCCTTGTGTAGCTCAGAATAAAAATAAATTAATGTCATAAAACCACACAACTGAAAAAACCTTAAATGTGATCTGATCATTTAACAGAGATGATTTTCTTTGAGTCAAATAAGTTAGTGGTAAAGCTAAGACTACCTAACAATTCTCCTGACTTAATCCAGTCTTATCTATTGCAATAGATGCCCCCCCCCCAAACTGTACATATAGCAGACCTTCTAACATATAGCACACTCTCTAATCTACAATAGCCAGAAAAGTTTTTCGTGTACCTTAAAGAACCTACTCACTGTTAGCCCCCAAGCATATAGAGAATTTTGCCTCATTCCTTGAAAACATACAACACATTATGCTTTTAGGTATTAAACTTCAAACATGATTAACCCAGAAAAAAATAAGGCAAATTTCATCTCAAGCACAGAGAAAAAAGGTTTACTTTAATCCTAGAGCCTAACAGATTATTCAAGAAACTTGTTATCATTTGTCCCTTAACATAAATTTGCTACACCTGAATGAAAAAGCTGTAAGAATAAGGAAATGAAAATATAGCTTCAAGAAAGTTAAAAACTTCTATTGTTTTGACAAAATTATGAACAAAATTATGAACCAAATTCAGTGAAATTATGCACTAAAAGAAAAACACATTAAAGATAAACAATTCTAAAAGTGAAAATGAAACTGGATGCAAAGTAATATTTCTTGAATACATACTATTTCTGATGCTTTATAATCAGCATAAATTCAATAATATGCTAAAGAGAGGTTGTTAAAAGATGTACTAAACACATATTTGTGGAGTTGGGTATTCATACAATACCAGAATATTTACACTTTGAAAATTTTCAACTTTTAGTCCCAGAAACTTACTTTTACTTTCTAAGTGGCTAGAAAAGATGGGAGTTGGGTGCATTCATAGGATACTGCACCTCACCGATTTTCAAAGGTATAAACAGAAGTCATTACACTGGGGCACCTGGGTGGCTCAGTCGATTAAGTGACAGACTGTTGATTTCAGCTCAGGTCATGATCTCATGGTTGGTCATGAGATCGTGCCCACATCAGGCTCCGTGCTGGGCATGGAGCCTCCTTAAGATTCTTTTTCTCCCTCTCCCTTTATCCCACTCCTGTTCACACTCTCTAAATAAATAAAATAAATTAATTACACAAATTAATTAATTAATTAATTAATTAATTAAAAAACAATCAGAAAAGTCATTACATTAATATTATTTTACCTTTTTAATACAGTTATAATTCCTATCAAGCAACCGTAAATTAGGACTTGATATATATTACTATGCTACTTAACTTCCCCATAAATAATTATTATAAAATCATAAGATTATGTAAACCAAAGAAGGCAAAACAGAAATAAAGGCTTTCATGGTCACTATAAAACTTTATTTTTAAAAAGGGTACTAAAGTAATAAATCCACAATCATAGTTGGAAACTTTAACACCCCTTCTCAGAAACTGACAGAACAACCAGAGGGAAAAAAATGGCAAAGATACAGAAGGTTAAACAACTTTACTTGGAATGAATAAGTCAAGGGAACAAAATGTACAGTATAGGGAACACAGCCAATGGTACTATAATAATGTTGTCTGGTGACAGATGGTAGCTACCATTTTGGTGAACACAGCATAACATACAGAGATGTTAAATCACTATGCTGTGTACCCTAATGTAACATTGTCTGTCAACTATACTCAAACAAAAAGAATTTTTTTAAACATTATCAACCACCTTGATTTAATTGATAGTTATAAAACACTTTATCTAACACAGAATACACATATGTGCACATGGAAAATTAACCAAGATAAGCCATACACTGGGTCATAAATAAGATAGTTTGAAAAGCTGAATTTTATAGAGTATGTTCTCTGTTCGCAATGGAATTAAATTAGAAGTCAATAAGTGTAAGCTATCTAGAAAATCTCCAAGTATTTGGAAAGTAAGCAATATACTTTTAACTAACCCAATATACTTCTAAATAACCCCATGCATCAAAAAAAAAATCTCAAAGGAGATTAGAAAAAATATTAACTGTACAGTAATGAAAATACATCATAAGATGAGAGATGGAAAGAGAATTAGATACATAGGTGTAGGTGGGCCTTGGGAAAGGGAAAACTTTACCCTGTTCTTTGGGTTGAGCCCTGGGATCAGAGATAAGGTTCAGTCAAATCCCAGATGTGTTTCCTGGGCCCTTTTTTTCCTATGTAGTACAGTAGAAATGCAAGACTCCACATAAAGAACATTTCCATAAAGTATATAGGCAAAAAAAAAAAAACCCTTTAATATTAAAAGGTTTCCCTACCTCAAAATGATATAGAAGTCTCTGAGTGAGTTCTGAACCATACATTATTAGAACATAGACTAGAAATGGGCACATTTACACTGAACCCATTAGAAATAGAAAGAAACACTGGGCCCATAGGGACCTCGGGAAGGAGAATAAGAACTAACTCAGAGGTGATCTTCATGAACTGATGACTGGGTTCCAGAGAAGACAAACTACTCAATGGGTGATATGAAGGATCAGATGTGCTCCCCAAATACCTGTGCACTGGTGTGAGAAGGAATGCCATTTAAGGTATCTAATGTACCTCTACATCCTCAAATTCAAAGCATCAGGATCCACTCCACTAGATGTGAAAACAAGAAATCTTTCATCATCACTTCCAAAGACAAAACCATGAAGGTGTCAAACAACTTAATTATCATCAGTCTGATGGGTTTTATTTCATTTTCCTGAAGGGTACCTTTCCCAGGCTCTCAGCTTCCATCTGTAGGACTGAGAGTCAAAACTCTTCATACCCTTGTTACAGATCAAGTCTGTCAACTCACAGTGGCCTACTTAACATTTAAAGGCAAAGTCGACTGTAATGTGACTGGTCACAAGCCCTCCCATAAGACATCCAGATGAATGGGGTGGAACTGGTTTTTACCCATCATAATTCTAGTGAGTTTTGTGTCCATTGTAGATCTTGTAGCAAGACCCAATCCAAGCATCAACATCAAGAACAAGCTAAGAGATTAATTCTATCTTCGTAGTGAACAAAAGATAGCTCATCTTTGCAGCTTTAATCACTATTTAGGTTATGTCTGGAAGCACATACCCTCTCGGCCACCAAGGACATCTGAAATTTCATGCATAAATTAATATTTTAGATTCTAATATCTTCTAAACTAATTCATCCTTATACTCAGAGGTTTCATAAGCCCATTAAGCACTTAGTGCAAAATAGAAAAAAGACAATCTTCCTCAAGGTAATTTACTCCATCTGTTAAAAAACTGTCTACTATACTGATTTCACTAGACTAAGACATGTAACTACCATCTGCAGAAGCCTGACATCTGGCATTGACAAAATACAAAGAGGGTGAGGAACTGAAAAAATGAAACAGATACTACAAAAGGTAAACATTCACAGGGAAGGTTTCACATTAAAAAACTATAAAGAGAAGAGCAAACTAAACCCAAAATCTAAGGAAGAAACTACTAAAGAGAAGATGAGATATAAATTAAACACAAAAGTGACAAAATCAAATTATAAGATTCTTTTAGAAAATTGACAAACCCCAAATTAGACTGATCAAGAAAAAGAGAACACCAATTACTGCTATTAAGAATAAGACATCACTATAGACCTTACAGACCTTAAAAAGTATAATGATACTATGAACATTATACCAATAAATTTGAAGTTTAGATGAAATGGATGTATTCCTTCAAAAACACAAATTACCAAAACTGACTCAACTAAAATGTTAGAAAACAATAATAGCCCTGTATCTATTAAATAAATTGAACTCCAAATTAAGAAGCAACCCAGAGAGAACTTCAGGCCAGTTGGTTCATTGGTGAATTCAATAAAACATTTAACAAATAAATAATACTCATCACATACAAACTCTTTAAGAAAGGAGGGGAAGAGGGAATACTATCAATTTATTTTTAAGACCAACATAACCATGATTCCAAAGAACACTGCAAACCAATAGTCCTCATGAATGCAAAGAAAATTTTAAACAAAGTATTATCAAGTCAAATAGAGTAATATATAAAAAGAATAATACAGGATGATCAAGTGGGATTTATCCCAGGAAAGCAAAGTTATTTAATATTTAAAAAGCAATAAAATTCACCATATTAACAGAATACAGGAGAAAAAAACATATGATCATGACAATAGATGCAGAAAGAAGTTAATAAAAAAATTTAAGAAAACTAGCATATACAGAAATGTGCTCAATCTGATAAAGGAATCCACAAAAAATCTACAGCTAATTTCAAAATTAACAATGAAGTATTTCATGTTTCCTGCTCAAGGCTGGAAAGGAATCTACTTTCCTATCAAGGATATCTACTATCTTTTTACATTCAAATGTTCACTGGAGGTGTTGGCTAGCAGTTAAGTCAAGAAAAAAGAAAAAACATCAGAGACCTACATACTGAAGAAAAAAAAAAAGGATAACTGTTGCTAATTCACATATATCAAGACTGTCCACTTGGAAAATTCTAAAAACTCTAGAAAACAAAAATGCAAACTTAACAAGGCTAGTCAACAGATAAGACTCAATTGTATGTTTATGCTAGCCACAAGTGATCACAAATTTATATTTAAAAAACAATTCCACTTGCAATAAAATTGAAAAACAAAGTTTCTAGAATTAAATTTAGCAACAGATATTCAAGATCCCTATTTTAAAAACAACAAAATGTTGACCAGAGATATTAAAGAAGACATAATTATTAGAAATATACTATGTTCACAGATTAGAAGACTCAGCATTGTTAAAACATTAATTCTCTCCCAAAGTGAACTAGAGATTCACTGAAATTCCAATCAAAACCCAATAATTTTATTTGTAGAAATGGACAAGTTAATACTAAAATTTATATGTAAAAAGCAATGAACTTAACCAAGACAACCTTGAAAAAGAATTAAGTTGCAGGGCCGATACAGCCTGATATCAATACCTATACCAAGAAGATACAAAAATCAAAATAGGACGGTATTGATGTCAGGATATCATATAGACACATAGACCAATAAAACAGAATAAAGCCCACAAATAAACTCACACATATTAGGTAAACTGCTTTTGACAAAGGCACCAAAGGCCACTCACTGGAAGAAAAAAGTTTTATCCACAAATGGTACTAAAACAACTTAATGATGTACAGGAAAAAAAGGTGATCCTGGACTCCATCTCAGACCTCTCACAAAAATAAGTTCAACATAGATCCTAGACCTAAGTGTAAAAACTAAAAGTGTAAAACTTCCAGAAGAAAACATAAGAGAATTCTTCATAAACCCTGGGGATAGGCAGAGGTTTTTTCGAAATGACACAAAACATTAAACATAAAATAAAAATAAATGGCAAATTGAATTCAAGCAAAATTTAAAACTTTTCACTTAAAGATATCACCAAAAAACAAAAAAAAAAACAAAACAAAAAAAAGCTGTTAGGAAAAGTCTTGATAATCTATTTGGTTAACTCACTGGCTATCTGGCAAAGAATCAGAACTTTGCATATATAAAGAACTCCTACAAATCAGTAATAAAAAGACCCAATGGGGAAAAATTTTGTAATAGGTGAAATAATTTAACAGACACTCCACAGTGAAGAAACGCAAATTAAACCCATAATAAGACCCCATTTCATATTCAATAAATAGCTAAAATTAAAGGACCAACAACACCAAATACTAGCAAGGATATGAAGCAATGAAACATTCCCAGTAGAAGTATAAAATGGTACAGCCATTTTGGGAAAAGGTTTCGTAATTTCTCATACAGTTAAACATACATCTACTCCACCACGGCCCTGTACTTTCACAAAAATACTTGTATAAGAACGGATAGCATCTTTATTCATAACACCTAAAAACTGCAAACCTAAAAATACTCACCAACAGAAAACAGATAAACAAACTGTAATGCATTCAGTGGAATAATATTCAACTATACAGACAAAACTAAAAATAGTGCATTGAGAAAAAAAAAAGCCAGTCATAAAAAAAAGAACATACTTGTATGATTTCATTTCAAAAACACACAACATTAATCTATGAAGGCTGAAAACAGAACTGTGGTTTTCTACAAGGTATTGACTAGAAGGGCACCCGAGGAAACTCCATGGGTATGAAAATGTTGTGGGTGGGAGGGCATATTATTACACAGAGTATACACTTACTAAAACTCAAAATTTTATATGTAAGATCTGTGCATTTAACAGTATGTAAATTTTACTTCAATAATTGTTAAAAGGTACACTGATTCTGGTGTTTCCCTTGTGTTCATAAATACGATCTGTCAAGATGTACCACAAAGCTAAAATAAGTCATTTCTTGTAAGAAAGTATACATTCCCTACTTGGTATAGTCCCTCAACGCAGAAGCCTGATTGCTCTTGGGTGATATATATAAATACTCCTCTATTTGTTAATTTCAGAGTAATTTATTCAAATCAGTGAACAACTCAAAACAATTGCTTTAACCCAGATAAATGAATACCCTATTACTGTTGAAAAGAGACTAGATGACCCAAATTTTCAGTCCTTTCTAGTGAAGGTAAATTTAACCATACTATGATGGTTTTATTTTTCATTCAATATTAACATCAGATTATAGAACCAATAGGAAAAAACATTTAATAAATCTTTAAGCACTGTGATAGCAAAACTGAAATCCCAAGAGTTTTTTAAAATGATTGAGAGGGAAAGAGAAAATGGGAACGCACGCGCGCACACACACATACACATACACACACACACACACACACACACACACACACACACACAAAAACAACATGGGGGTGGTGGGCAGAGAGAGAATCCCAAGCAGGTTCTGTCAACGCAGAGCCTCACACAGGGCTTGATCCCACAAACCATGACATCATGACCTGAGCTGAAATCAAGAGTGGCACGCTTAACTGACTGAGCCTCCCAGGCACACCCGAAATCAGAAGATTTTAACACTTAGTTTATAATCCTCTCCCTTAAGTAGTTTAGCTTACATTTCTTTCTCCATTTCAAGTTGTTTACTCAATTCTGTGGCTCTAAGCTCTAAATCTGTATTCAGCTGTCTTTGCAGTTGTAGATCCTGCAAAGCTTGCTCCTTGTTTCCTTTAATTTCAAGAGTATCAGCTTCTAGTTTCTATGAAAGAAACAGAATACAGTAACCATTTTAATGTCAATAATTATCCATTTATTATTAAATATAACATTTTTGTTTATACTCAAATTGGCATACTCTGTTGACATAACAGAGTAATAACCATAAAATGTTTATGTTATAACAAAAAACACATTTTCCATTCTGAAGCCACTGCTAAGTAAAGGAACTATTTATTTTGGAATCTTTCAGAGGACCTACCAGCAGGCTTTGTACATGACAGGCAGTCACCAAGTTTCTGTTTTTTAAAATTAACTCTAAATAACAGAATAAACTTAAAATAATTGTGTCTATTGCTAGGGTAAAAGTTATTAAGTCAAGTACGAAAAAACTAGGTAACAGGTTCATACATAGGCTCATTAACATATATTATCCTTTATATCCAGTAAACGACACTGATGTAATTGTAAATATTCAAAACTAAAATGGAGTTGTCATATCATCCTTCTCCTTAGTACCTATTGCCGCTAAATATAAAGACAGCTGAATTCCTGATATTGCACCTTTAAATTCTCAGTTTAGAGACTGTTGTTCCTCACAGTGTAGTTTCTGTCTCATACATATACATATAACTGTGTGCATTTTTGCAAATTTGCAAAATCAAACTGTTAAATATAAAGTTTGAATATATAGGAGTAATGCATTTTCTTGCATAGTTGTAATAATTTTGCACCCTAAATATCTTATAAACCAACCTAGGTATCTATAGCTCTTATGCAACTCTTACAATAGATTTTGATGCAACTGTAAAATTTTGTAACAAATAATTACAAAAAACATATGGAATACTCCCTAAAATAATTACCAAATGTTAAAGATCTGATTATCACAAGAGACACTCTCGGTTCTAAACAATTATTTGTAAAAGATACCCAAAAAGAATTCTCATTGGATACTTTTCAGTAAAATCGTTTTTCTGTTCTTTTCAAATTATTACAAAAAGTAATGTGTCATTACTATCATCACTGGCCATAAAGAAAAAGAAACTCATAAATAGAATTAAAAATGTAATTCTTTTTCCATGTTATATTGGTGTGGATATACACATATACATGTCTACAGAAGTGTTCTGTTTGTGAAGGTATAATTTACATATATATAGTAATTTGAGAAATCTTTGTTTAATCAATAGTAGATCCCATTTCAAGGACAAAGGACTCAGGTCAAACCCTTGTCTGATAGGTCTACTCATTTAATCTCTTTAGTACATCAACAATTTCACTTGGAATTGAAGTTAAGAAGCAGTTTACCACAGCATAAACTTATTATTAAACTAAAGACAAAATCCAAAAGATATAAATGTAAAATTTAAAAAGTGAAGAGGTCTGTCATATGTGAAATGTATTCTGAAATAAGGAGGGAAGGAGATAGGAATGATGGAACAGAAGAGGCTTCATAACAACAACAACGACGACAACAAAATGGTAAGTTCCTTGTAATTACAGAGTAAATCCCTGGTTGGTTGTTTTTTGTGAAACATTACAAAGGAACCAGTATAACTGTCATTTGTAAAAGCCACTCATTAATAAAGAAATTAAAATTAAGAATGGAATTCAAAATTAAGACCAGAAAAATTCCAGGTAATTTAAAATTCTATAACACAACTTCACCTTTGTTTGCAAATTTAAAACCTTTGATTCCTTCTAGGTCATCAGTTTCCATTACTACAGTAGCAGAAAATATAAGTAATACACTCAATATCTTTTATACAAACCTTAATTTGACCTTCTAATTCTTCAGTTTTTTGTTCTAAAGAAAGGTGTTTCTCTTTATATTCTTTAAGATGACTTTCCAACTGACTGCAATGTTCTTGCTTATCCTGTAACTTTGCAGTGACTTGATCCATCTGAGTAGTGATCTTATTTAACTCCTATAGAAAAGTACAATTGAAAACTTTGGTAAGGTTTTCTTTCTTGTATTCCCAAATGTTTGATCAAAGTACTACTGAAAACTCTAATTCTATTTAAGAAACTATTTGAAGGTTAAGAAACTATCAGAGGTTATTTCACTAGTACAAAGGACCTGAACTGAAATTGTACATAGCATGAGATATTAAGTTTATATGCATCACCACTTAACTTTTTCTAGGAAGAGTTATTTTAGGACTCAAAAGATACAATAGAACCTTAAATATACTAATAATAAAATAACACTTTTATATTATAATTAAATGTTTTCAATGTTCAAGATGCTATTTTTATGTTGGGATGAGCACTGGGTGTTGTATGGAAATCAATTTGACAATAAATTTCATATTTAAAAAAAGATGCTATTTTTAAAAATAACATTTAAAAACTATTACGGTGACTACATCTATGAAACTTGTTCATTTGTAATATCTAGAGGCACTGAAAGAATTAAAATCACTAGTAAACCCACCACACACAGATAATCACTATTAATGTTTTGATAACTTTCCTTTCAGTCTTTTCTGTATGTTTCCATTTTTTAATTTACACTTTTGTTTTTACTTGATTTACTATTGGTATTATTTCTTTTTTTTTAATATGAACTTTATTGCCAAATTGGTTTCCATACACCCAGTGCTCATCCCAACAGGTGCCCTCCTCAATGCCCATCACCCCTTTCCCCTCCCTCCCACCATCAACCCTCAGTTTATTCTCAGTATTTAAGAGTCTCTTATGGTTTGCCTCCTTCCTTCTCTGTAACTTTCCCCACCCCTTCTCCTCCCCCCACCCCCACGCGCCCCGGTCTTCTATTGAGTTTTTCAGGATCCACATATGAGTGAAAACATATGGTATGTGTCTTTCTCTGCCTGACTTATTTCACTTAGCATAAACTCTCCAGTTCCATCTACGTTGCTACAAAAGACCAGATTTCATTCTTTCTCATTGCCAAGCTGCTAGGAATTTAGCCAAGGGATATGGGAGTGCTGATGCATAGGGGCACTGGTATCCCAATGTTTATAGCAGCACTTTCAACAATAGCCAAATTATGGAAAGAGCCTACATGTCCATCAACTGACAAATGGATAAAGAAGTTGTGGTTTATATTTACACTTTTAAAATAGAAGTAGAACCTCACTTTATATACTACAGGTTTGTAAGCCATACAAAGGTTTTATTATAACCTTTGTTTTTACATAACAATGCATCATGAAATTGTGTCGTTATTTTCTAAAATATTGTATTTGACTGCATAAATTCCCATTTTATTGATTCAGACCTTTTATTAGCCAAATGTCCTATTTTAGATTCTTAGATTGCTACTAAACTTTCCGTATTTTATTAACAGAAATGTAAATAGCATCCTAAAAGCTATGATTATTCCCTTAGCATAAACAACTAAAAGTGAGCTAAGGAATATGAAAAACCCTAAAGTTCTTGAAATACATTGGCAAACAGCTCTCCCTATCACCATTAAAAGGTTGAACTTACCTACCACCAGCAGCGTATGAAAGTGACTTACTCTTCCTCTTCTACACCATCTCCAATCCTTCCAGTATTAAACAAACACATTTCACCTCAACAAGGGCATACTGTCTTAATTTACAATTGATTGTCTTAATTTACAATTGATTCTTAATCTGAACATTCACTAATATATTTTTGATCATTTACTCTTCTGTAGCTTCATGCAATTCCTATCTGTTTTAAATATCGAAGATATTAATCCTTCATTGGACATATTTCAGAAAGTGTATTATTCTTTTGCTATGTGCTTTCTAATTTTGTTAGTAATATTTTTGCCAAAAAATTTTTAAACTTTTATGTGATTATTCTTATCAATAATCTTTTCATTACAGTTTCTAGCACTGATCTTGTGATTAGATCATATTTTCCAGATGTATGCAGCAATGAGTCAAAAGTTGCAAAACAAGCATACACAGTAATTCTACGTGCATGAAAGAAAATATTAGTGTGTGTGTGTTATATATGAACATACACACACATATTTGCCCAATGCTTATAGATCTCTGTACAGGTACATACCAAATTTAAGAGCAAACATTCCCTCTAAGAAGGAAAACAGGACTGAAGTTTAGGGTAAATATAGAAAACAAAGCTTTTATTTTGTTAACTTGATATATTACTAAATTGATTAAAAAAAAATTGGGCCAACAACCAGTGTTACCACTCAGATAAAAAGTAAATTTAAAAAATGTCATTTGCTAAAAGGGAAGAAAAATCTATCAGCATTTTGACTTAGCCCTTAAGTAGGAAGCCTTTATTCTATTAGAAGTATTGAGAAAAGTAACTTATGTATTCCCTGCAGCCTTACTTATTCTTATCCCCAAAATAAAAGAGGAACTCTTACTGCATTGGAATACATGGTGCTCTTTTCCTGCTTCCAAGAGGTAAGTAAATCTAGGTCATGGCCCAGATTACCTACTAAGAACAGGTGTGAGAGTCTGTCTCCCTTTACCAATCATTGGCACTTGATGCAATGAAGCAACAATTCAACAATTAGGAACAGATATTTCAGCTGCACACCTCAGTCAACACTAAGGACTAATACAAAATTAAGAAGCCCAACCATGCTTACAAACCAGTTGCGCTTTATCAAAAACAAAAATGATATTTTTATCTTCATCTGTCTGACTCCTGCATCTAGAACTGGTTCTGAACTCAGGCAGAAATTAAGGGGAATAAACAAGTAGATCACAATATTAATAAAATTGAGTATCACTTTCATACATGTTTGCAATTAATTTATCTACCAAAACATTAGGTTATGGGATGAGACTGTATCACGTTCACCTACCTGCTGTTTATCTTGTAATGCATTTTGGGCTGTGTCCAAATGATTCTGAAGATCTGCTCTTTGAGCAGTTTTTGCTGCTTCTGCTGATAGCAATAATTCAGTTTTGGCTTTAATCTGTAACAAAATTTGCCAGTCATTTAATGTGTATTTATTTCTTGATTTTCTCTTGCTTCAACATGCATTGCTTTTGTCAAATTATTTTAAAAATTAAGCCCTTTGTCAAAAAAAAACATAAGGATTTAGACACTGAAAAATAAGTATGTAATAATCCCAAAACAGGAATGAATATCCTAACAATGTTTGGACAAATGATGAGATTTATTATGATATATATGATGATATATAGGTCCCTATATGACACCAAAACACTTCTCCCTCTTTCAAACTGGACTTCCAAATACTGGGTTATCATGTAACCCACCTAACAAATATTTATATTTTAATTAGAAAGAAATGTGTATCCTCTTCCTCCAAGTTAATATGCATGCCTGTTATTTTATATTTCTTACTTTCAATAGAATTGTCTTCCTAAAATAAAGAAAATCAAGGCTTAGATATGTTTCTATAACTTTCTCTACTATAGTATAGAATAGGAAACCAATGATGACAATGGAAAAACACGTTTTAATTCCCACCCCGTCACTGATGCATTGAACGTGAATTCTGTACTGGCCTCTGAAAGAAGGTTATTAAAAATATATAATGGTAGCATATAAAAGTATTTTTTAAATCTAACCTTTAAAGTAAAATTTAAAAATCAAAGTCAAAAAGTATTTAACATAGAAATCTAATGGTGTAATATCAAATGACTGAATTTCAAAAACAATAATAAGGACTTCATGGAAAAAAAAAAGAAAAGCAAAAGGCTCTGGTGGTTTCAGAAGGTGTAGTTTGCCAGAAGAGATAAAGAGGGAAAAAGGCAAACAGGAAAGCTAAACAAACTGTCTAGATAGCACCTTTATTTAATTCTTGTTCCCAAGGTTTTTCCACTACTAAGTAAAGCAGAGAGCGAGAGAGAGGTCGGAGATTAGGGGGAGAGAGACAAAGAGACAGGGAGACAGAAAGAGAGACGGAAAGAGAGACACAGGGAGAAACAGAATTTAAAACATTTGATGGCCTCAGGGAAATACAAATCAAAACCACAATGAGATACCACCTCACACCTGTCAGAATGCCTAACACTAACAACTCAGGCAACAACAGATGTTGGTGAGGATGCGGAGAAAGAGGAACCCTTTTGCACTGCTGGCGGGAATGCAAACTGGTGCAGCCACTCTGGAAAACAATATGGAAGTCCCTCAAAAAATGAAAAACAGAACTACCCAATGAGCCAGCAATTACACTACTAGGTACTTATACAAAGGATATAGGAGTGCTGATGCAAAGAGGCAAATGCACCCCAATGCTTACAGTAGCACTATCGACAAGAGCCAAAGTATGGAAAGAGCCCAGATGTCCATCGATGGATGAATGGATAAAGAAGATGTGGGATATATATATAAATATCTATCTATATATATGTAGATATCTATAATGGAATATTACTCGGCAATCTAACAAAATGAAATCTTGCCATTTGCAACAATGTGGATGGAACTAGAGTATACTATGTTAAGCGAAATTAAGTCAGAGAAAGACAAATATATGATTTCACTTATACGTGGAATTTAAGAAACAAAACAGGAACACAGGAGAAGGGAAGGAAACATAAGATAAAAACAGAGGGAGATAGGGGCGCCTGGGTGGCTCAGTCAGTTAAGCATCCAACTTTGGCTCAGGTCATGATCTCAACTCAATATTCCGGAGTTCGAGTCCCACATCAGGCTCTGTGCTGACAGCTCAGAGCCTGGAGCCTGTTTCAGATTCTGTGTCTCCCTCTCTGTCTCTGCTCCTCCCCTGCTTGTGCTCTCTTTGTCTCAAAAATAAATAAGTATTAAAATTAAAAAAAATAAAAAAAATTAAAAAAAGGAGACAAACTTTATATAAGAGAATCTTAAATACAGAGAACTGAGGGTTGATGACGGGGTGTTGGGTGGAGGGATGGGCTAAATGGGTGATGGGCATTAAGGAGGGCACTTATTGGTATGAACACTGGGTGTTATATGTAAGTGATGAATCATTAAATTCTATTCCTGAAATCATTATTACACTATATGTTAACTAACTTGGATTTGAATTAAAAAAAAATCTACAGTCTTAAATTTTTGATGGCCTACAATTGGTGTTTTATTCAGAAAAACTCACATTAAATTGAATAATTCAAAATTACCTGTATGTCAAGCTGGGAGACCTTCTCCTTGCTCTCATTTAATTGACTATTTAATTCATTGACACTAGTTTCTAAGGAAAGGACACGGTCTTGTGCAGCTCTAAGATGTGCCTTCTGCTCTTGCACTTGGTCATGCAAATTCTCCTGGGCTTGTTTATGGCTTTCTGACTGATTCTTCAGCTTCTCTGTTAGTTGAGTTACCTATTGTACAAGGAAGACTAATTATGAAGGTCACACATGATATAAGAAGAATTAAAAAAAAAAAAACAAATTTAAGGACCATGAGAGTATTAAAGTGCTCTATAAGTTATCTCATATTTTTAAGAAAATTTATTCATCTTTCCACAAATAAGTAAATAATCTTTCAAAATCATAAGAAAACAACATCAATTCAGAGATTCCTGTTATTTTTAAAACCATCTCTACTGAGCTAGAATTTACATGAAATAAAATTCACCTAGTTTAATTGCACAGCTTGAGGAGATTTGACAAATATATACACTCACTTAACCATTGCCACAATCAGATAGAGAACATTTCGATTACCCCAAAAGGTTTACTCATGCCCCTTTGCAGTCAGTACTCTCCACTCATCTCTAGCCCCAGACAATCATGGATATAATTAATAAGAGTTCCTTATATATTCTGAGTATTTCTGAATTGTCAGATATGTGTATTTCAAGTATTTTCTCCCACTCTGTCTTGACTTTTATTTTTGTAACAGTATCTTATGAAGGGTAAACAATTCTAATTTAGATGAAATCCAATTCATCTAATGTCTCTTTGGTGCACCTTGCTTGGAATTCAATGAGTTTCTTGAATCTGTGCGTTCATATTTTTAATCACATTTAAATTTTTTTCAGCCATTATTTCAATAAATATTTTTCCCCTCCCCACTTTTCTGTCACACCAATTATATGTATGTTAGATTACATGATCTTGTCCCACAGGTCACTAAAGCATAGTTTTTTTTTTGGTTTTTAGCCCAGTCTTTTTTCTCTCTGTGCTTCCTTTTGGACAGTTTCAATTGCCTTGTCTTAATGTTCACTTTTGTTTTCTATTTGGTTGATTAAGCACATCCAATGAAATTTTAATTCCATATATAGAGAGAAAAGTTTTTTTTTTAATCATTCCCACTTCTATTTCCATTATAGTTTTTCCTTTACAACCATAAGCATATTTTAAGAGCCATACATGTTTTCTTCTTTGAATGTCTAGAAAGTTTTGATATTTATGGAAACAAATCTTGACTTTGTTGCCTTCTTTCAAAAATGCTTAATTTTGTCCCAGCAGGCAGTTAACCCACATATGGCTCAGCTGGATCCTCTGAGGCTTGTTTTCATGCTTTGTTAAGTCAGGTGTACACCAGCTTTTACCCTAGGGGCTGGTTTATCTTTATCCCAAGGTGTGACATTTCCGGGGTTTCTACTAAATGGCCCCAAAGTGCTCAATCACGTCTTTGTGCTCTTGCATAAACATCTCCAAGCTCTGATAATTTTTCAGTTTGCAACTCCTAACAATTGTTCATTGCCTGGCCACATGAAATCCCACATAAGAATGCAAAGTTTAGCAGTCAGCTGAAGGCTTAAGTTGATCCCAATGCAGATTTTTAGAGCTTCTTCTCTCCACTGTTCCCTCCTCTCTGATATTCTGCCCCACAATTTGAGGTTCCTCAACCTTCCTAAACTTTAATCTCTTAGTACTCTGTTCAATGAGACCACCGTGCTTTCCTTGGATTCCCCCAACCTATACCAGTCTGGAAAATGCCTCTGGGTTACCAGAAGTTGGAATGGTCAAAAGGTTCACTTCCCTTGCTTCTCTTCTCTCAGGAATCAAACCCCTGCATTGCTTGTTGTACAGTATCTGAAAATAGTGATTTGATACTTTTTTTTTCTTTTCTAGTTGTTTATGGTGAGAGGACAAAATAGGTGTCAGTTACTTCAACATGGCCAGAAGCACAAATAACATAGATTTATTTTTATTTATTATTTTTAAAAGAATTAGAGGAGTGCCTGGGTGGCTCAGTTGGTTAAGTGTCCAACTCTTGGTTTCACTCAGGTCATGATCTCATGGTTTCTGGGTTCAAGCCTCTCATGAGGCTCTGCACTGACAGTGTGGAGCCTGCTTGAGATTCTCATTCTCTCCCTCTCTCTGCCTCTCCCCAGCTTGTGCTCTCTCTCAAAATAAATAAACTTTAAAAATAAAATAAATAAATAAATAAAATTTAAAAAGTGGTTGTTACTTACTGATATTTTGTTTTACTATTTTCTCATTTAGATAATTATAACTCTCTTACTGGGCAATTCTTCCAAAAAAGCAACTATAAATTCTTTCAGTTTGAAAATGGATTAAGCCAAATTTTGTTAAGTTTCTCTTAAACTACATATAAGCAACTTATCAAAATTATTATTAGCTATGTGTTCCAAAGACATAACTACCAAAATATAAGTAACTAGTAAGCCTACATATTAACCAATACATAATAATAACTAGCAGTTGATTAGTGCTTTTAGTTTATAAATATAATTTATTATTCTTTTTCTTTTCAAAACATCACAAAATGCCATGAGGCAAGTATGTATTATTAGCACCATCTCTATTTTTCTAATGAGCCAACAAGATGAAATTACTTGCTTGTGGTCACACAGGTAGTAGGTTATATACTGGGACATGAACTGAGGTCTTTGTCAAATCATGCTAACTTACGTTTACTACAATAGCAACCCATCTCTAAGGTAAATTGGATGGTATTTGTAAAAAAAAAACATAATATTTAAAAAGTACTAATAATAACCAGAATGAAGAGGCATTTAAATAAAGTACTCAGCAATATTTAGAAAGATAAAAGTGAGTTTTAGAAACAGAACACATTTGGGGCACCTGGGTGGCTCAGTTGGTTAAGTGTCCAAGTCTTGATTTCAGCTCAGGTCATGATTTACTGGTTCATGAGTTTGAGCCCCACATCAGACTCTATGCTGATGGCGCAGAGCCTGCTTGAGATTCTCTCTCTCCCTCTCTCTCTGCACCTCCTGTGCTCATGCACACTCTCTCTCTCAAAATAAATAAATTTAAAAAGAAAAACAAACAAAAATAGAAATAGAACACATTCGACAGGCTTACTTGTTCCTGTAAGGTATGGTTTTTTTCTTGTAACTGGTTGAGAACAGCAGTCTCTCCTTCACCAGCCTGAATTTTTGCATAAAGATCTTCTCTTTCTTTTTCTAGTAAGGAAATATTTTCTTTACTCTTCTGTAACAAGGCCTCAAGGTTCTGGATCTTCTGGTCCTTATCGCCAATTTGACGTAGTACTTGTTCTAAATCATTCTGTAAAGAAGTAAAAACTACTACCTTAACGATAGAGAACTTACAAAGTTATTCCTCAAACAGAAAATGACTGATAATACATTGTACAACTCAAATTCTGAGTCTTACGTCTTTTTCTACTCGTTACATTTTAACACAGCAAACTTAAGTAATTAGAACTATGTGTTTAATAATATAAATCTACATTATCAATAGTAAACTAGAATTTAACCCCCCCAAACCTTCAATTAACCACATTCTTACTCTAACACTCTGACCTCATTGCCCAGTACCCTCTTGTTTAATCCATTTCAGACACATCGGACTCTCCTTATTCCTTCATCACACCAGGAACACTCCCACCTCAGGGCCTCTGAACTCACTGTTTCTTCTGTCTAGAATACCTCTCCCACAAGGTCACATGGCTTATTCCCTCTCCTTCAAATGTTTGTTCAAGAGATGCCTGGGTGGCTCAGTTGGTTAAGCATCCAGTTCTTGATCTTGGCTCAGGTCATGATCTCATGATCCATTGGATCAAGTCCCATTGACAGCGCAGAGCCTGCTTGGGATCCTCTCTCTCGCTCTCTCTCTCAGCCCCTCCCTGACTAGTGCACATTCTCTATCAAAAAATAAATAAATAAATAAACTTACAAATAAAAAAATGTTTGTTCAAATGTCACCTACTCAATCAGGCCTATCCTGACCACTACATTTAAAATTGCAGCCTTTCCCAATATTCCTTCTCCTGAATATTTTATTTCTTTCCATTGCACTTATCTTTTGACACAATAAATAATTTATTTACTTTTCATGTTTATCTGCTTCCCTCCACCTCACTAGAATATATGCTCCACAAAGATTAGGATTTTTGTCTGTTTTATTCGTTGATGTATCCAAGACACAAATGTTCTACGATATCTGTTGAATGAACAGAAAAATAAAGGGTTGCACTCTAACACACACATACTCATGAAGGCTCACTTCAATACCCCAAGAGGAATCTTCTATCGATACATCAAGGGATCCCTCTTCTTTTACTTTACCGAGGGTCTTAGTGTTTACTTTTTACTAAGTGTTTACTTAGTCTTTACTTCTTTTACTTTACCGAGGGTCTTAGTGTTACACGGAGCACGGTGTATTAGCCCACATCCAGAACAATGTCCATTAATATTCTGGAGCTATCCGACCCACATTCTTTGGCTCTGCCTCACTTCTCCCCAGAACCAGGTCCTAACAAGCCCTTCCACAAACCTTATACCCCATACCACCTTGCTCGGACAGAGTCAGCAACCACCTGGTACTGGTACTCTCCAAAATTTGCACCAATATTACACTATTTGAGATCACTTTCAAACATGTTTCTCATCTAAGTTTCAATCACAAAATGATGAAAGGCAACCTACCTCTCTGCTCTCATTCTCTACTCCTGCCACTAATGACCCTCTTCTCCACATCCCACTCATCTTCTGGAACCACAGTTCCAGGCCTAAGTTTTGTTTCCAGAACAGTCAGAACTGAAATTTTTAGTTCACCCTTTATAGATGCTGATTCCCCTTCAACACTCTCAGATACGTAAGGACCATTCTGCTGGGCAAGCAGGGGAGGTTGACTTCTTCCTGGTTTTTCACCACCATAACTCTCCCCCTCATGTAAAAGCTTCATGCTGCTTTGGGAAGTATGTCGTTCATTTATTCTAGCTTCTATTCTGTGTTGCTATTATCTATAAATCCCTACCTCATTCACTGAAGACTTGAGACCTGATTTAGTCTTTCTCTCAATCCCAATTTCTGCCAATTTCCTGGGAAATACAAAATACACAAAGAATTAAGAGCACAGCCTCAACAGTCATATCATCTTAATTCCTGGACCTCATTCTATTCACTCACTCACATGTACAATCTTGTAATCACTTGAAATTGTTCCAGATGAAAAATTTCAACTGTCCTACTCTGTGACCACAACTTCCTGACCATCTTCCAATTTCATGACCTCATTTCTGTTCTTCAATGCAATGCCAAAGAGACACTGACCTCAATTTTCTTCTGACTTATATAGCACATGCCTCATTTCTCTTCCTGAACCTCATACATGGATATGAACTAACTTAACTATCCTCTCAACTATTCAACATTCTCCATTTCCTTTCACCTACAAATTCCCCACACAGCCACCCTAAAAAAGCCCAATCCTAGATCAGTGTTGCAATCTTCTTACTCCACAACTTCATTTCTAAGAACTGTTAGAGCAAAATCATAAACCTTCAGAGATTGGTGCCACTACAAAGTTCTAGATCGCAACCTCCATTATATACTTAAAATCATCTTGTCAATCCTTTCACTTGAGTAAGATTCTTACCCCCAAACATTCCCCTCAATAACTATTTAAAAGCTTCAAGGGGCACCTGGGTGGCTCAGTCAGTTAAGCATTCGACTTCAGCTCATGTCATGATCTTGCAGATCGTGAGTTTGAGCCCTGCACTAGACTCTGCACTGGTGGTGTTGAGCCTGCTTGGGATTATCTCTCTCTTTCTCTCTCGTCCCCTTCACCACTTTCACTCTCCTTTTCAAAATAAATAAATAAAATAAAAAATAAAATAAAATAAAATAAAATCTTCAATATTCTCTCTAGATTTTTAAATCTCTGCCTGCCTTCCATTCAACTATCTCCAACTTTATCCATTAAAAAAAAAGGGAGGGAGAGGGTATCTTCAGGGATGATGCACCTTGATTTTTCACTCTCTTATCTACAAAGATAGACAACAGACAGATAAATCCATATTTAGTTCCTTTCCTCAAGCTTCAAAGAATATCCTCCAGAGAATAAGTTCAAATTTACCACCACCCACTGTATCAATGACCTCACAGCTTATCAATACCCTATTCCTTCAGTCACCTCTCCTTCAATATCCTCAAATGACTCCTTCTCTCCCAGACTATCCCAGACTATAAACATGTTCAGGTATCTCTTGTTTTCAAAACACTTCGCAGACCAAGCCCCACCCACTACTGTGCAGTCTTTATACAATTCATATTTAAATTTCAAAAGGAATTCAAATTTACTTTTGCAAATCTCTCATTTACTCATCAAAAATCAGCCTTTCATCTCTATCACTTTATTGCAATTATGTTTAGCAAGAATATGTAAGAATATTATATAAGAATCCTTCATGTATATAAGAATATACATTTATAATAAATAATTATAGCTTAATATCATGGACATTTTTCACTTATCATACTTGGCATCCCTATTACACATGCACATTTGAAGTTGCTGATTAATCTGAAATTTTGACTCTCCCCATTCCTTTGGCTTCCACTTGGCAGGTTCTCCTTAATTACGCTGATCATGCTCTTCCTTTGGGGTGCGCTTCCTCCAATCCTCCATCCTGTTAGGTGCTAATGTTTCCCAGAAGTCTTGTGTTACCAGTTGTCTATTCTCCTCATTACACTCCCTCCCTGGCTGATCACATCTATTCTAATAATTCCATTTACCCCATATATACTGTGATGTTTCTCACAGCTTTAAATGAATATATACTATAGGTACCTCAACAACGTCTAATATTGAACTCACAACACTGCCCAATGAAATGGCCATTTGTCTCAGATGCACTAACAAAGTTGATGACACCTCCATTTACCATGTACTCAGTGTTATCACTCTGGAAGTCATTTACTTTCTTTCTCATTCCCTGCAACTATTAAGTCCTACTTTTTTTTTTTTTTCACTGCCCAGGTATTATTCATATTTGCCCTATAACATCTTTAACAATTGTTTGAACTAAGGCCATTATTATTTTTCATCCAAACTACTGCATATATTAGTCTTTTAACTGATCTCCTGCTTCAGAATATTCACTCTGAAATCCACCTTTCACACAACCACAGGAATAACTTATTTAAAAATCAAATCTGGGGGGGTGCCTGAGTGGCTCAGTCAGTTAAGTGTCTGACTCTTGTTTTCGGCTCAGGTCATGATCTCACGGTTTGTAAATTTGATCCCCACATAGGGTTCAGTGCTGATGGTGCGGAGCCTGCTTGGGATTCTCTCCCTCTCTTTCTGCCCCTTCCCTACACTCTGTCTCTCTCTTTCTAAATACTTAAAAAACAATAATCAAATCTGGCTATGGCACTTCTCTCATGACATTCAATACTTTTCTATCTTCAAGGACAAATGTCACACAAGACCTTCTATAAACTCACCCATGTCTAATGCTCTGGTCTCTTCTCCAATCTCAGTTTAGTTCATATCAGCTTCACTATCCTTGCCCTTTTAACTCCTTGATTCGGAGTATAATCTTTACTATCACCATCTTCACAACCCAGGAACATCTGCACATGCTCTGCAACTCAAATTGTCACTTTTAAGAAGTTTCCAATGACTGCTCTTTTCCATACTGAGTTAGAGAACTGTCCTCTGTGCTACCATAATAATTTTACACACATATATACACCTAGAACGACACTGATTCTACCTCTTTAATTAGTTTTTAGGACTTCTGAAATTTCCATAATGAGACACTTTGCCTGGTCTCTTTGTCATCCTTTTCTTATTCTTCTTCCCCAGGGAATGGGGAATTCAATTTAACCAACTGAAAGTCTGGAATAAGAAACTAAGCATGTTTTGCAGAAGAATGAACCTGGACCACTTTCTTACCCATACACAGAAATAAACGCAAAGTGGATGAAAGACCTAAACGTAAGACAGGAAGCCATCAAAATCCTTGAGGAGAAAGCAGGCAAAAACCTCTTTGATCTTGGCCACAGCAACTTCTTACCCAACACATCTCCGGAGGCAAGGGAAACAAAAGGAACAATGAACTACTGGGACCTCATCAAAATAAAAAAGCTTCTGCACAGCAAAGGAAACAATCAGCAAAACTAAAAGGCAAGCGATGGAATGGGAGAAGAAATTTGCAAATGACATATCAGATAAAGGTTAGTATCCAAAATCTATGAAGAACTTATCAAACTCAACACCCAACAAATAATCCAGTGAAGAAATGGGCAAAAGACACAAATAGACGCTTCTCCAAAGAAGACATCCAGATGGCCAAGCGACACATGAAAAAATGCTCAACATTACTCACCATCAGGGATATACAAATCAAAACTACAAGGAGATACCACCTTACACCTGTCAGAATGGCTAACATTAACAACTCGGGCAACAACAGATGTTGGCGAGGATATGGAGAAAGAGGATCTCTTTTGCATTGTTGGTGGGAATGTAAGCTGGTGCAGCCACTCTGGAAAACAGTATGGAGGTTCCTCAAAAAACTAAAAATACAACTACCCTACGACTCAGCAATTGCACTACTAGGCATTTATCCACGGGACACAGTTGTGCTGTTTCGAAGGGACACATCCACCCGCATGTTTATAGCAGCATTATCCACAATAGCCAAAGTATGGAAAGAGCCCAAATGTCCATCGATGGATGAATGGATAAAGAAGAGGTGGTAAATATATATACAATGGAGTACGACTTGGCAATCAAAAAGAATGCAATCTTGCCATTTGCAACTACATGGATGGAACTGGAGGGTATTATGCTAAGTGAAATTAGTCAGAGAAAGACAAAAATCCTATGACTTCAGTCATATGAGGACTTTAAGGGACAAAACATGAACATAAGGAAAGGGAAAGAAAAATAATATAAAAACAGGGAGGGGGACAAAACAGAAGAGACTCATAAATATGGAGAACAAACTGAGGGTTACTGGAGGGGTTGTGGGAGGGGGGGCGGGCTAAATGGGTAAGGGGCACTAAGGAATCTACTCCTGAAATCATTGTTGCACTATATGCTAATTTGGATGTAAATTTTTAAAAATAAAAAATTAAATAAATAAATAAATGGAAAGAAAGAAAGAAAGAAAGAAAGAAAGAAAGAAGCTAAGCATGTTTAATTCAGCCCCTTCCTCTCCCCTCAGTCTAAGAGACAACCTGCCTATAAGAAGTTGAAAGCCTGTCATTTCCAGCTTTGTCTGTCATTGGATGAATAAATTTAATTCTGGGGCACACTATAAAAAAGCACACTTGGGGGGCGCCTGGGTGTCCCGGTCGGTTAAGCTTCCGACTTCGGCTCAGGTCACGATCTCACGGTCCGTGAGTTCGAGCCCCGCGTCGGGCTCTGTGCTGACCGCTCAGAGCCTGGCGCCTGTTTCAGATTCTGTGTCTCCCTCTCTCTCTGCCCCTCCCCTGTTCATGCTCTGTCTCTCTCTGTCTCAAAAATAAATAAACATTAAAAAAAAATTTTTTTTTTTAAATTTTTTTTTTTTTTAACGTTTTTATTTATTTTTGGGACAGAGAGAGACAGAGCATGAACGGAGGAGGGGCAGAGAGAGAGGGAGACACAGAATCGGAAACAGGCTCCAGGCTCCGAGCCGTCAGCCCAGAGCCCGACGCGGGGCTCGAACTCACGGACCGCGAGATCGAGACCTGGCTGAAGTCGGACGCTTAACCGACTGCGCCACCCAGGCGCCCCAAAATTTTTTTTTAAAAAAGCACACTTGGGGCTCCTGGGTGGCTCAGTCAGTTAAGCGTCCGATTTCAGCTCATGATAATCACAGTTCGTGAGTTCGAGCTCCACAACAGGCTCCATGTTGACAGTGCAAAGTCTGCTTGAGATTCTCTCTTTTTCCCTCTCTCTCTGCCCCACCCCCACTTGTGTGCACCTCTCTCTCTACCCCTCAAAATAAATGAATAAACTTAAAAAAAAAAGCCCACGGCTGCAGACCTATGCCAAATTCTCTACCTCAGTCTTACTACTCTATTTCTTTGCTACTCTTTATAGTAAAACTCCTACAGTTATCTACATTCATTGTATCAAACTTCTCTTGCCCCATTTTCTCTTGAACCCCTTACATCAGGCTTCCATTCCTACTTCTCTATCCAAGTTGCTCTTATCAATGTAATCAATGACCTCCATCTTGCCAAATCCAATAGATTCTCAGTCTTCATCTTGCTTGACCTCCATCCTCCTCATTAACCAGGCCAAACTTCTTGAAATCATCCTTGACTTCTCTCTATATATATCCCACATCAATCTATTAGTAAATGTGTCAGCTTCACTTTTAAAATATATGTAGAATCTGACCATTTCCCATTACTTGCACTATTTCTACTCTGATCCAAGCCATATGATCTCTATCTGGATTGCTGTAGTTGTTTCATAGCTAATTTCTTTGCTTATAATCACATGTCCCTACAGTCTACTCTCAATACAGCAGCCAGAGTAATCCCGTGAAATTATAAGTCAGATCATGTTACTCCTTTGCTCAGAACCCTGCAATGATTTCTCATGTCACTCACAGTAAAATCCTCAGAATTATCTATGAGGCTTGACATGTTACTCCTCTGTGATCTCCAGGACTCTGTGACCCTCTAACCCTCTCATGTCTCACACCACTCCAGTCACCAGCTTCCCAATAGTCCTTAGACATGTTCCTGCCTCAAGGCTTTTTAATGTATGGATGTTGTTCTCTCTGATATCCACATGCCTCACACTTTCTATTCCTTTGGCTCTTTTATCTTCTCAGAGAGGTCTTCCCTGGCAATCCTATCTCACACTGCAGTCCCACCTACAGCTCCCCAGATAATTTCTAATCTCCGTTCCTTTGTCATCTCCATAGCACTGACTGCCATCTAACACACCACACATTTTGCCTATTTACCTTGGCTATTGTTGGTCCCCCTCACTAAACTCCATGAGAACAGACAGCTTTGTCTATTTCATTTGCTGTCACGTCCATAAAATCACTTCCTTGGCTAAGAGTAGATATTAATACATATTTGTTTACTGAATAAATGAAAGAACAAGTACATGAATACAATAGTTTTATCTCTATCCATCTGACTCCCATCCCACTCTCCAAACTCAGAAGGGAAAGAGACATCTTACTTATAGCCTCCTTTAAATAACTCCAACATTGTTTCTGTTTACACATCATTAGACTACCATTTTCTAGAAGGCAAGCACTTTGTCTTACCCATCTCTATTTTCAGTGCTTACCACAGTGCCTGACATGTAGTACTCAACAACATTCAATGAATTAATGAAAGACTGAAGGAATAAACAAATGTCAAAAGAGGGCACCCTCTTCCCCTCGCTGTAACAAAACGAAAATTTAACTTCTTTCAATCTTCTAAGCTATGCTATAGATTCTGTATAAATTTAACCTAATCACTTATATTTTCTATGCCTACAATTCCAATGTTCCTATGATGGTTCTAAAGCAGGAAAGACATGATCAACAAATACTAAGTTCTACTGTAGAATATACAAAATGTTCTTTTTTACTGGGCTAACTAAATCAGGAAATTTGTACTTGTTTTAATTTTTCAAATAAGGTACTTTTAAAAATAATAAATAATAAGCAGTAATATATTTCATCTACATAATAAAGAAATTTAATAAAATTTAAATATTTTATATAAATAAGTACCCTTACAATAGCAAATCTAGTTATAATAATTTTAAAATAGAAAATTTCAACATAGCAACCAAAAGAAAAAGATTTTCTGCTCATCTAGATACTGAAAATTATCAAAACCCTTCAGAGTCAAGTTTTTTGCATTATCCAGTTTTAGTACAACAAAAGAATAATGACCTGGTTAATTCCTGTTTAAAAGGCTAATAATTCAAATAATATTCACCTGAGCTTCTCGAAGTTTTGCTGTAGTGCTTTGCTGAAGGGCTTGTTGTTCTTGATGTTGTTGCTTCGTTTTATCTAATTGATGCTGCAATTCTGTGGAATTTGTTACTTTTTCCTTCAACTTAAAAAAAATGTAGATTGTTAGTTAACAACTTAAAAGCATAATGCTATCATTAGTAAATATCTGGCATTACTTCAATTCTCAAAATTCTCGAGTCTGAGTAAAAACCTAAATTCAAGGGGGCGCTTGGGTGGCTCAGTCAGTTAAACATCCGACTTCGGCTCACACGGTTCATGGGTTCGAGCGCTGCATTGGGCTATGCTGACAGCTCGGAGTCTGGAGCCTACTTCAGATTCTGTGTCTCCCTCTCTCTCTGCTCCTCCCCACTCACACTCTCTCTCTCTCAAAAAATAAACATTAGAAAAAAACCCCTAAATTCAGACAATGTATAAAATCAACTTTAAAAGCAATATCTCATTACTTATAGAATCCTAATCTCATGATTATGAAACAACAATCTAAATCACAGTACCAATATTTGTTTTATTTTTTTCCAAAACAATCATAATTATCGCTTATTGGGAAAAAACAGAATCATCTACCATGTCCAAGATTCTGGGTCTAGAAGAAGATCCTTGCTTGATGAAGCTAGATGTAGTTTGATGCAGCTACAGATTTTAACTCTCATTGTTTGTTCAATTTTAGTATAAAAGACATAATTTAATGATAACTTTAACCAAATAATACTTACCATTTTTAGCAACCACACCTTTAATTAGAATAGCATTCAATCTTATGCTTTAATTGAAAGTGAAAATCCATAAGTGCAAACTCAAGGTTTATATGCACCAAATATGTGTCATTAATGATCCTCACCAACTGTGTTCATTTTTCACTGTTCTATTGGGATGCAGTCCTTCCTGGGTAGGGAGACTCTTCCCTCCCAGCAGCCTATGAAAGGTTCACTCCCAGAATCTTTCTTGCCTAAAGCTAAAAGAATAGTCTTCTTAAACACATTTTAGTTGAGAACTTTAGAGGATATAGTCACAACAAAATGACCCATATATAGTGAATAGGAAGTAGGATGTTTCTAGTGGGGAGAAATAAATGTCACAATTTAAAGTTAAAAAAAATGTCCAATTAAAGCTCCCGACAATAAAAAAACTGAACCATCATGAATATTTAACATGCCTCAAATCTATCAATAAACTTACTAACATAAACTCACTTGAAATGTTAGCTTACCTGTTCTTCTAAACGAGAAAGTTTGAGTTGTAGATCAGCAACCTGTTGTTCTTTATCCATCAACTTTTCACTTGAAAGCTGTCTCTGTTCCTTCAGCCTACCATGAGCTTCACCTAGTTGGCGCTCTGTCTCCAGAAGTTTGCTATGTAACTTTAAAAAAGAAAAAAAAAAAAAAGGTTGTATACTACCTATGTACAAACACACACTCATCACTACTGTCTAAACAATGTGTTTTTTTTAAATCTTAATTTTCATATACTTTGGGGGAACCTAAGATCCAGCTGAATTTTAATCGCATAAATTATGATGGATCACATAAAACTGTGATTAAGCATCACAGTTTTGGGGGTTTTTGTTCTCTTAAAAATGTAGTGAACCAAAGGCTCTTTTTTGGACTTAAGTATTACAATCACCTGAGGAACTTAAAATAATAAAATGAAATGTAAAAATCAAGACACTCAGGGGCGCCTGGGGTGACACAGGCGGTTAAGCGTCCAACTTCGGCTCAGGTCATGATCTTGTGGTTTGTGAGTTCAAGCTCTACGTTGGGCTCTGTCATCTCAGAGCCTGGATGGAGACTGCTTCAGATTCTGTGTCTCCCTCTCTGCCCTCCCCAGCTCATGCTCTGTCTGCCATTCAAAAATAAACATTAAAAAATTTTTTTTTTTTTTTAAATCAAGACAGTCAAGGCACATACAATACTATTCCACAGTATTTTTTTTTTTTAAATTTCATACTGGTTCTTATTTTATCACAGTTATGAACCACCACAATTAACTTCTTACATTTGGGTATTGAATAGAGCACAAAGCGCTCCCAAATCCTCAAATTGGCACATAATTTCTTTTTTTGTTTTAATTTTTATTTTTGAGAGAAAGAGAGAGGGCATGAGTGAAGGAGGGGCAGAAAGAGAAGGGGACAGAGGATCCAAAGCAGGCTCTGCCCTGACAGCAGAGATTGGCAAATAATTTTCTAAATAAAAGAGAATAAAGAATATATATTTTTTTAATATTAGGTGGCCCTCATTCATTAGCTTTAAAATTACCACCCAGTTAAAACTAATTGAAAGATCTGCCCAGGAGCTAAGAACCATCACTTTCTCAAATTCTTTATTTTCTCTAATACTACCAGAAATAGCAGTCGGTTTCTCTTAGGAGAGGGGGAGTTCTATCAAAAAAAGAAAAAAAGTTTGTATTAATTTCAGAAGAATTACTGCATAAGTGCTGGAAATATAAAACAAAAATGAGCTGTATGATATTTGAAAAAGTTGCAAGACATTTGGCAAGGCTTATACACTATGAGTGCTCCTCCACACCAGCCTCGTAACACATGCATGTGCCTCACTAAAATTAGAAATTAATAAAAAGCATTCTGTACAACTGTTCTCAATCAAAGCTATTCAGGTTAATGGTGAGAATATTAAGAATCCCTAGCCTTTGTGTCATATTTCTATATATATGCTCTATACTCGCATATTTCTCCATAAAAATTCATAGTTGGCCAGGAAAAAACAGAAAAGTTTTATCAGAAAAGTGGACACCCACTATTTTCTTATGCTGTGAAACACCCTGAGGCTATTAGAATATATTCTATCCTTAATAAGGAAAACCAAAGTCAATTTTTAAAGTAAAACATGTTTCCATCTAACTAAAACAAGAATCAGTACTAGTTAAAGAGAATGCATTTATTTTATCTTTGTCCTTAGCCAGCACCCTGACGTCTCTCTTTTGATTCTTCTTGTTAAAATGCAGTGGATTAGCTCTATAAGGTAAGTACCCAAACTTCCTTCTTATTACAAGAATTAGGCAAAATCCTGATATGTAAAAGGGAGGCCTTCAAAGTAAACTCACATTTCAAGCATCTAATGTGTGTGATCTCTTACAAACAGGCATCACCCATATCTAGTTCTTAAAACTTGTTGAATAGGAATCTCCTGCTGATTAAGAGGTATAAACTTCAGTTATAAAATAAGTCACAGAGATGAAAAGTACAGCACAGCAAATATAGTTAATATTAATATTATAATAACATGGTAGGGTGACAGATGGTGACCACACTCCCCATGGTGAGCATTCAGTAATGTATAAAACTGTCAAATCGCTATGCTATACATGCACCAAAAAAATAATATAAAAGGGTCTCCTGATATCATTGTTAATACACAGATAATCAGACTCTTCCCATATAAATTTAGATTTAGTACATTTGAGCTAAAGCCCAGAAATCCATGTTTTCATCACAAGAATCAGATTATACTGAGTTTCAGGAAACTCTTTAGAAAGGACTTACCAAAAAGTAACACTTCAAAAAGCAGCAGTGTTCAATCTCAACTGCATAGTACAATTACAGGGGAAATGTTTAAATATGACAATGCCTAGGACTATGCCAGCGATCAGAAATTAATAGGACCAGGGGTAAGGCCTTGATAATGGTAATTTTTTAAATCTCCCCAGGTGATTCTAATGTGCAGACAGAATTGAGAACCAACCGAATTAAAGAGAACTATTGCTCTAAAGATTTACTAAAGGGGTGAGATAATACTATAAATAACTTTTTCATTCATTATGGCACAATTCCTGGTAAGTCCCTGATCTTGTATTTAAAAAGAATCTCAAATCAAGGCTGTCCAATGGTGGGAGTAGGCCAAAATCACTTAAACAATGATGTCTATACTATTTGTATAAACATATTAAAAAAGAAGAGGCTAAATCAAGAGTAAAAATCATATACACTGGAATTATTAATAGAATGGTCTGTTCTAAAGTACATTTTAAGATATATATACAATCTATAATAAATTCACTTTGTAAACCTATAGATAATATATAATTCTTTATTCATTTTACTCCTAACATTTACTATGTGCCAACATTTACTATTCTAAATGTAAATATTAACTAATTTAATCCTTATATATATACAGCCTTATGAAGAAGATTCCACTATTACTTATTAGAGATGAGGAAACTGGGCACAAATTAAATAATATGCCTGGATCACATGGCTTACAAGCCTTAGAAATGGAACCCAGGCAGCTGGTTTCTAAATCCACTATGCTATTCAAGATGTATGTTAGATAATTTTTTTAAATTAAAATGACATCTAAGCTTTCAATTATATAACATCATTATTTGCACATTTGTGGCTACTTAAGAAGTGGTCATAAACCCAAATATGAAGAATACAGGCTGCTGTGTTTTCAGGTCCTTTCATGACAATCACCAGCTATCTATCTTTGTCACTACTGAAATGGGTGCTGAGGATACAATGGAGAGCAAGACAAACCCGATTCATGCCTACACTCTTTAAGGATATGAAAAAAGGTTTAAGGTAAGATTCATGTCCATTCTTCCAATAAATATTTGCTGAAAGCCCTAAGTATAGAGGCCGACAGTATAAAATAAAACAAATTCCTCACATTAAGGAATGTGGGAATTGCATGCAATGGGAATGCCAGACAATATGCAAGTAAAACTAATTATATAATGTAAAGTGTTCTAAAGAAGAATATAGGGGTGCCTGGGTGGCTTAGTCAGTTGAGCGTCCAACTCTTGATTTTGGCTCAGGTCATGATCTCATGGGTTCACAAGATAAAGCCCCATGGCGGGCTTTGCACTGACAGCCCATAGCCTGCTTGGGCTTCTCACTCTCCTCCTGTCTCTGCCCTTCTCCCGCTCACACTCTCTTTCTCAAAATAAATACATAAACTTAAAAAAAAGGGGGGACGGAGAAGGAGGAGGAGGAAGAACAGGAGGAGAATAGATTATGGAGATCACTAGAAGGGAAACTTTAAGAAGGCTAATACAGTGGCCTAGGTGAGTAATGATGGTGGCTTAAATTAAGAGCGGTAGCAGTACAGGGGTACCTGAGTGGCTCAGTCGGTTAAGTGTCTGACTTTAGCTCAGGTCATGATCTCGTGGTTCGTGGGTTTGGACCCTGAGCTGGGCTCTGCACTGACAGTGCAGAGCCTGCTTGGGATGGATTCTGTCTTCCCCTCTCTGCCCCTCCCTCGCTTATGCCCACTCTCTCCCTCTCTCTCATTCTCTCTCTCAAAATAAATAAATAAACATAAAAAAAAAAAAAAGAGTGGTAGCAGTATAGATGAAGAGAAGAGACAGATTTGAGACATATTTTGAAGGTAGAATGCAAACGGCAGGCTAAAAGAAGATAAATGGTGTCACCTCAAGGTCTTCAGTATGACCTCTTTATTTATTACAGAATTGTGACTAAGCCAACTAATCACATGCTCAAGTCTTTGTATAAAAATATGTTTGAGTAGGTTCTCAAATTCCTGATACCCCTCCTCCCACTGACAACCAAATAAAGCCCAAATTCCTCAGCTTGCTATTCAACACCCTACACAATAAGGTTCCAAATGCTCTTTCTAATCACAATAGTCCATTCCTATTACACACACCCTATCTTAAGAGGAAATCAGTGTCCCTTCCTGGTTCTTATAATACTTTGCTGACACTAGTTTCTTCTCACTAATCCTTCTGCCTGGAAGATTCTCCTACCTTCAAACTGCCACTTGTCAATACCTACCCAAAATCATAATTTCATGCACCACCTCTATCTCTCACACAAAGCTTTTCCTGATCACATACTGGATAAAATAATTACACAAATGAAGTGCTATAGGAGAAGAAAACAGAAGAGGAACTCTGCAAAATTTAATCATATATAGGATCATTTTATTATAATCCTCACATTCTTTGGTACAGGATAGTACTTGCCTTGTCCTCAATAAGATTTACATAATGATTTAAGGTAACTACTGTTTCTTTTTTCAGTTCTCTATCTCCCAACAACTAAAACATAATGTATTTTAGAAACCATAAGTACCCAATTTCTTTATCTGAAATGAACATCAAATATCTAAGTTATCCACTAAAATATTTGCTCATTAACATGCAATGTGCCAGGTAGTGAAGGTAAAAAATGAGTAAGACGTGGTCTGTGCATCCAAAGAGTACAGAGTCCAGTGAAGAAAGACACATAAACTACGATAATATACTGTACTGTGGTAAGTAATGCTTAAGCCATCTCTGGGGGATCAGGGTGGGAGAAGCGGCAATGTACAGGAAAGGATTTCTATAGAAGAGCGACAACTGAAGTAAGCCATGTGGTCATCAAGGAGAAGAGGAACAGGAAAAATATCTCAGGCCAAGAAAGAAGGACTGATGCCATGAAAACAAGTATCACTGCAATATTTAAGTGAAAATAGGTGAATATTATCAAAAAAGTGGCTGAGGACTTTAATGTCTCCCAAATATCCATTCTTCAACTGATTTTTAATGTTATCTATAAGCAATAATAAGAATACAGAACTTAATTTAAGTTAATGGCAAAGTCAAACTTTCATTAATCAAATTACTGATTAATCTGATAGACAATTATTTACTTCTAAAAAGTTATTAGGGCTAATTTGTTTTTTCTTTTAATATATCTAATTTTGAGGCACCTGGGTGGCTCACTTGGTTAAGTGTCCTGCTCTTGGTTTTGGCTCAAGTCATGATCTCACAGTTCGTGGGATCAAGCCCTGAGTCAGGCTCTGTGCTGTTAACACAGCGCCTGCTTGGGATTCTCCTCTCTCTACCACTCCCCCTTCACGTGTGCACACACGTGATAAATAAATATTTATCTCTCAAATAAACTTTAAAATAACTAAAATATCTAATGTTTAAATTATTGATTTAACCATAATTATATTTTAAAAATTTAGTAACAAAACATAAGAATTTTTAAATTAAAGAATAGTCAATGATGTGAATTAATTATAGTAACTAATACATGCGGAGTACCCTGTGCCAGGTACCATCTTAAGCAATTTATAGGTATTAATTCATAAACACTTCACAGCAATACTATATGATGGGTGCTAACATTTTTTTCTCATTAAGGAAAACTCAAATGAAAGGAAATGAGATCTGATTCAGTACTACCGGTTATGAAAATTAAGAGTTAATTTTTCAAATGACTGTTTTTTTTAATGAACAATATTATGATCAAATAACTACCAAGCACACAAGAAACCACAGGAGGAATTCCAATAAATAAAAGTAACATCTCTTACTTGATTAATTTCACTTTGGAGTTGTAACCCGTGCTGCTCTTTCTCTTCTCTCTGTTGTTGTAGCTGTTTAAATTCAGCCTTAAGATGCTGGTACTTGGCCTCTACTTCTGATAATTCTTCCTTGAGCTTCTGCGTAGCTTCCCCCTTCTCACCTAGTTCTGCCTGTATTCTCTGCAGGGAGGTTTCAGATGCAGATAATCTTGACTGAAGCTGCTGACAATCTAGGTCTTTTTGATGAAGGCTTGCTTGTATATTCTTTTTACTCACACATTCTTCGTTATGTTTCTCCTCTAACTGAGTACACTCCAGTTCTTTCTTTCGAAGCTTTTCAGTCAAGTTCTGAAATATCGATGAAACAATTTCCTTTCTTAATATTTCTAATTATTCTAATTATTCAAACTCTCTTTACAACAATACCACTAAAATTAGCCACACTGCAATATAAAAACATTTGGCTGAATATATTCTGGCCAAAATAGGACTAAATTATTACATACTAACTTATTTTATTATTGGCCCACTTGACTAAGCTCTACTAATACAAGGATTACCAACTGAATTTTGACATAAAATGAAACACTAAAATCTACTAGATTCTTTAGGGTATACAACATATTTACACTCTCCCATTTGAGTTAAATAATAAAACTACCTTCTATCACTGAGGTGCCTGGGTAGCTCACTCAGTTAAGTGTCTAACTCTTGACTTTGGCTCAGGTCATGATCTCACAGTTCGTGGGCTTGAGCCCTACAGCAGGCTCTGCACCATCAGCTCAGAGCCTGCTTAGGATTCTCTTTCCCTTTCTTTCTCTGACCCTCCCCTGTTCATGCGTTTATTCTCTCTCTCTCTCTCTCTCTCTCTCTCTCTGTCCCTCAAAATAAATAAACATTAAAAAAAACCTACCTTCTATCATCAAAAATTACTCTGAATAACAATATACAGCAATTGATTTGAGGTGTTGTAATTTCTTTTTTTTAATTTTTTTTTTTAACGTTTATTTATTTTTGAGACAGAGAGAGACAGAGCATGAACGGGGGAGGGGCAGAGAGAGAGAGGGAGACACAGAATCCGAAGCAGGCTCCAGGCTCTGAGCCATCAGCCCAGAGCCTGATGCGGGGCTCAAACTCACGGACCACGAGATCGTGACCTGAGCTGAAGTCGGACGCTTAACGGACTGAGCCACCCAGGCGCCCTGAGGTGTTGTAATTTCATAGCTGATAAGAGCTTTAGCATAACAATACCACTTGCTGCTTTAGTATGTAGATCCTACTGATTCTTTATTTTTACTCTTCTTGATAAAGACCATTTATAAGAGTCACAAGTTTAAGATTAACTCAAATTTCTTTCTAGGTGTATAAAAATAGTGATCTAAACATAATTTACTTGCCTTATGTTTTATTATTTTAATCAGTACTATCAAGTACAAAATACAAAAAAATGACACCTCCAATTAAAGATCTGGATCAACTAGCCTATTCAAATGTTGACATCTAGTCTCAGTGGAGTTGTTACAATTAATATAGAACATTTTAAGTCAACACACTTACATATAAGACCTGAATCAGAACTCTGACTCAATGCTAAAAGAACGATAGCTAGGATAAAAAGCTACTATAAGCATCTGAGAAGTCAAGCTGTGGATGTTGATTATACTCACTTTTTATATGCAGTGTGCTAGAAGGGAATAAATATAGAAATAGTAAAGGACAATCAAAGCCTCTGGTCTCTAAATAATCTAAATGAAATAGACACATTAAAGAAAAAAAAACTTTTCCAAGAAAGTTAAAACATAACTCTCTCAAACAAAAATGAATTAATACAGGGGCACCTAGGTGGCTCAGTCGGTTAAGCATCAGACTCTTGGTTTTGGCTCAGGTCATGATTTCATGGTTCATGAGTCTGAGCCCTACATGGGGCTCTGTGCTGACAGTGTGGGGCCTGCTTGGGATTCTCTCTCTCTCTCTCTCTCTCTCTCTCTCTCTCTCTCTCTCTCCCTCTTGCCCTGCCCCTCCCACGCTCCTTTTCTCTCTCTGAAAAAATAAATAAATAAGCTTTTTAAAAAAATGAATACAAAACGTGTGTCAGAAGTGAATAATTTTTCTTTTTTGATAAAATAAGCAAAGTCAGATGGGGCTAACTAGTAATTATAATCACTTGAAAATAAAGTTTGAGCTTAGTAAAGTGGTGATAGGAGTTAAATAATACGTATGCATGACTCACACCATGTCATTGAAACAGACACAAAAATTTACATAAAAAGACACAAGGGAACAAGAGACAAGCAACATACATGTGGGGAAAGAGCAAACACTGTTACCTCAAGGGGAGTAATAAATCTAGGTACCAATGTAGCAAAGTTAGCAGTAAAGATTCTTGAACACCATCTGAGAAAAGGTACATTAATGTAGATAGATTACCAGGCAGGAATATACTACAGAAAAAGCAGTGTCCAGAAGATGCTATAGGTATATGTAAAAAAGACAAGATGTGAGACAAACTTAAAGGTAAGAAGAGCACCCAGAAGAGATGTGTGCCTTGGCCAACCAACAGAAACAAAGAAAGAGTAAGAGTCGAAAGACTAGAGGGAAAAAAACAACTTTTGAGTTAAACTATCTGTTAAGAAAATGTTTTTATAAACATTTCTTTGTTACTGGCTAGTAACTCCAGATCTTTCTGGATGTAATTTTACATTTTTTTCTTTTAAGAAAATTACATTTATTTTGGACTTTGTATGTTAAACTAAGGCTATTCATTGATGTATAACTGTATTGCATCTTTTTACATTTTCCCCCCACCTTGACCCTGACATCCCCCCTCCCCCACTCAAAGCTGTGCTGCATCTTTTTAAAGAAAATTCTAAGTCACTGAAATTCATGAAGGCCGCCATGCTCACATATACTAAGAATGTGGGCAGGATATAATTTTAAAACATGCTGCAAAACTTGAAGGCTAGTAATGAGCTAGCAAGGCTTCTCCACAGGCTTATTTCTGGTGTGACCAAATATTCCCACCAATTTATACACAGATGACCCCTCAGACAGCTTCAACCTTTAAGAAGTAAAGGCACATAACAACCGTAGACTTTAAAATTCACTTGTCCTAAAAAATTAACTGGAAGCTACCGGGCTTTATAGCACAGATGAGAGATAATTAAATTTTCCTTAAAAGAACCTCAACCACTTTCTTTTAAAAGACCTAATCCAGGGGCACCTGAGTGGCTCAGTCAGTTAAGTGACCAATTCTTGATCTTAGCTCATGATCTCACAGTTCATGGGATCGAGCCCTGAGTTGGACTCTGTGCTGACAGCACAGAGCCTGCTTGAGATTCTCAATCTCTCTCTCTCTTTGCCCCTCCCCCACTAATGCATGCACACGCACACACACACTCTCTCTCAAAATGAATAAATTAAAAAATATATTCTAAAAAAAAAGACTTAATCCACTCACACTGCATAATTTTTACATGCAGAAGGCTAACTATATTTAGTACTACAAATTTTCATTCTTACTACAGTCTTCCCATGAAATCTGAAGCAAAATATTATAGCAAATACATGGTTTTTGAAAACTGATTTAAGTATAGTGAGAGTCATTAAAGAACATAGTAATTGTACTTTCACATGTCCATATTAATTCTTAAAACAAAACATGAGATACATTATTATCTCCATTTTCTGAATGAAGAAGTGAAAACTGAAAGAACCTCTATGACCTGGCCAAGTGGCAGAGTCATATATTATGATTCCAAGTCCAGTAAATTGTCACAACACAATTTAGACACGCAGTGAGTCAATTCATGCTTCCCCCAAAACACTCCATTCAAGTTTAAATTCCAAAATGATTGTTAAGCCTAACTCATAACATAATTATCGTTTGGGTAAGCAAAACTCCTTCCTTCCAAATGTTGTCCCGTCCTCTTGATTTCCTCACCAACTGCTCTCAACAGATTTTCTTACAGAGATAATTTCCTTATATTAGACTCCAGTTTTCACTTATTACTTGCCCAAGTAATGAGAATGAATGCAAAAAGATGGCATTTTTTTAGCTTACAAAGTAGTTTCAGGCATCTCATTTGTTCTTCAAAACAGCTTGGTGAGAAAAAACAAATTGAACTACTATAGCTCTCCAACATCTCATATTCTCTTGTGCTCTTACATGTTCCCATGCCTTCTGCATATCTAACTCTCAAAATAAATGCCATCAACCCCTCTGCCATGTGAAACGTTCCTTAACATCCTTGAAGACTAAGCTAAAAAGTTGTCTTCTACAAAAGCATTTGCTGATTTACTAGGCAGTAAGTTAGGAAAACTTCCACCTTGGTCTTGACCCAACACTGCACCAACACTTACCAAATAAAAACAAAAACAACAAACATTGACTGGGATGTTTACTAAAAGCCAGACACTGGTCTAAGCACTTAAACATCTATTAATTTATTTAAGACCCATGCCACTCCTAAGAGGCAAATGGGTAGGAAAGGAAACAAACTTGGAGAGGCTGTCACAGTCAGTCAGTGGCAAAGCTGGGATTTAAACATGCCTTCCACCACTGTACTACATACACCATTCCTCAGTGCACCACTCTGCAATAAATATAGTGGTAATACACAACAACAGAACTACTTGTCACATCTGGCTCTTGCTTTGGACTATGAGCACCTTAATACTAGGACTACCGGAAAGGGAAAGCAATGAAAGGATGGAAAAAGGATGAGAGGTAAAACCCAAAAAATAACTCAGTCTCTTACAATGACCTATCTAGTAGCTTTAACTAAGCATATTATTTTGTTCAGAATTTACATAAAAATAATTGAGTTGCAGAACTGTGTTCAAATGTTAGTGTACAAATGAATGAATGAATGAATATCAGACTATGATTCTTATTTTAAACTAAGAAGAAAGTTTTTTCAACATTCCCTTTTATTTTTAAGTTTTCAAAAGCAGTAATTACAAAACACTGGTCTAATACTGAGGATACCTTGATATTAGTGCAAAAGCAATTATTGTTTCCATTCATTATGTATTAAAATATTGTCTATCCACCTTGATGCTGCTATATAACCTATAATAAATGCCCAAGGCATTTCATGTAATGGTCTTCCTAAGACCAAATACAAAGATTTCCAAATTCAAAACACGTGGATATCACCACTGTCAGCAATCATAGTTTGCCAAGGACATGGGATGAGGAGAGGTGGGAGAGGCAGATAGCAAGGATAATAAGAAAAGGATGCATTTCTGCACTTAACTTTAACTGGTGAGCAAATCCTAAACAGGAAAACATTTTAGAAAAAAAATTGTTAAGTCTTACACTGATGTAAGGATTATTAAGATGAGTAGAAGATGCTATTATTCCCTAATCAATCATATTCCAGTCTTACCACACTAAATCATCTTGATTCTATATACTATTTATCAAATTCTCATAGTACTTCTTTTAATAATACGTGTGTGTGTATACATACAATATGTGCTTCATTATCTGACCATACATTTCAGTCTATCAATGTCAAATCATGTCCTTTATTAATAGTTTAATGCTTCAAAATTATATAATAAATGACACTGATCATAAACATCCACTTTATGTACACATCTTGGTCAATTTCCAAAAAGTAGAACGTCAATTTTTAAGAAATTAAAAATCAAACTGAGGGAGAAAGATAAAACTAAATTGTATATAGAAGTTTTCCATATATAGCTTGACAGGAGACAAAAGGGGGAGGGGGATGGACAGGTTTTCCTAAAGCCACAGAAAAAGATCAAGTCAGCATCAAGAGTTGACAGAGAAATGGGCAACGGTAAACTGATATAATTACTTCAGAAAATTGAGGTCATGTACTAAACTTGAACGTGTGTAGCCTGCACCCCAGCCATTTCACTTGGGAGACATAACAAAGAAATTTTTGCACAAATGCATGAGATTTATATGTGAATGTTCACAGCTGCAATATTTGTAATAGCAAGGAAAAATAAAATCTATGTGAAAAAGTAGAAGTATGCATAGATCACTTCTGCTGCATACCAAACAATAGAAGAATTGTCACATGGAAAAGCATTTATGGTCTTAAATTACAAGCTGAGCTAGTTGCTGTTTTTCATAAAACACCATTTTTACTGGCAAGAATAACAAACTATGATTATTCATACTTGGTAGGAAAAGAACCTATCACGTAAGAAAACAGAATTGATACTATTTGTTTCCAATAATAAAATTCAAGCTTTCAAAGAAGGGCAGAATTTTGGAAAACTAGTATCCATCACCATGAGCTTGACACTTCCTCATACTTGAAGCCTATTCAGAGACTGATGGAGATATTGACAAATGATACTGTTTTTATATTGCACAAGGTAATGTGTTAATATTTGGAAGATCTGCATAACCAATATTTTACACCAATATTTTACATGATGTTATAAAACCCACTCAAAAGGCAAAAAAAAAAAACCTAATAAATTTAATGTTACAAATATATAAACAGCATTGATATGGTTTCAGATTCTAGACTGTATCTAGCTAATGAGAAACTATGCCTTATCTAGTTTTGGTATAGTATCAAATAAAAATAGCTATAATTATCCAAAAAAAAAAAGCTATTCAGAGATTCCTCTTCTTCCCAACTACATACCTATGTGAGATTGAATTTTCTTCATACCCTTCAACCATATCACAACAGATGAAATGTAAAAGCAGATGTGAGAATCCATCTGTCCTAATATTAAGCTAGACATTAAAGAGGTTTGCAAAAATATAAAACACCACCACTATTTTTTGTTTTAGAAAATAGTCATCTTTCATAAGAAATAGTATTGTTAATATTTATTAATTAATGTTTTAAAAACACATATTTTTTAAATTTATGTTTTAATTTCTAATATACTAAATATCCATAGATATAACCCCAAAAATAAAAGCTCTTTGGAGTCTATAACAATTTTGAAAATATACAGCTTTCCTGAGATCAAGAGGTTTGAGGTTGGCCAAGGGCACAAGCAACAAATTACCCTAAAACTTAGCAGGTTAAAATTGTGTCTATTATCTCACACAGTTTCTGAGGGTCAGGAATCCAGAAGCAGCTCAGCTGACGGTTACAACTCAGGGTCTCTCATGAGACTGTTGTAGTAAGCTGTGGGCCAGAGCAGAGCTACAGTCTCTGATGATTTGAAAAGAACTGGAGGATGAGGATCTGCTTCTAAGCCCATTCGCCTGGCTGTTGGCAGGAGGCCTGATATTTCCAACCAATTATACTTACTTCTTTTTCCCCTCTACCATGTTCTTTTCTTTGGTTCTTCCCTTGCTATATTTCATCAAAATATCAGGTTCAACTTATTAAAAAGCAAGCCAACAAATTCACCATACCATTGAATATAAGGGTTTAGTGACTCTACTCCCCCACGACCAAAAAAGTAAAGACACAGAAAAAAAGTACTAACCAATACTTGCCCTGCCCCCAAACTTAATATTATCTGTTGCTCATCTATAAAGAAACAAGGTGGGAAATAACAGCATTCCAAAATAAAGAACAAGGCTGAAGGTCTCACATTCCCTGATTTAAAACTTACTGAAGGCTATAGTAGTCAAAGACACGGGGGTGGCTCAGGAGGTTAAGCGTCTGACTTGGGCTCAACTCATGATCTCGCGGACTGTGGGTTCAAACCCCGTGTAGGGCTCTGTGCTGGCAGCTCAGAGCCGGCAGCCTGCTTTGGATTCTGTGTATGTCTCTCTCTCTCTCTCTGTGTCCCTCCCCACTCATGCTCTGCCTCTCTCTTTCTTTCTTAAAAATAAGTAAACATTAAAAACAAAATTTTTTTTTCAAAGTTACAGTAGTCAAAACAGTAGAGTACTAGCATGAAGACAGACATATCGACTAATGGTATAAAAATAGAAAGCCCATAAGTAAACATTCACATACATGGTCAAATGATTTTTAACAAGGGTGCCAAGACCACAGGAAAGGACAGTCTTTTCAACAAATGGTGCAGGAGAAACTGTTTATCTATATGCAAAAGAATGAAACTAAACCCTTAAGCTTTCACTATTAAAAAAAATTAACTCAAAAATGAATCAAAGACCTAAACATAAGACCTAAAAGTATAAAACCATTAAAAGAAAACAGGGGAAAAGCTGCCTGACATTGGATTTGGCAATGATCTCTTAAATATGCCACCAAAAGCACTGGCAACAAAAGTAAAAACAGACACTAGATTACATCAAATCAAAAACTCTGTGCATCAAAGGTGTGATAGTAACGTATAAAAAGAAATATACATTTGGTGTTCATCTCCATTTCTGGAACAGAACTCCAAAAACCCTTGCAATTTCCTAAGTGAAAAGAGTAGCAAAGATGTCTTTTGTTAGTCATAACAACTCCCTTTCAACCACCAATGAGTTTATGTTAATGAAGTGGTTTTTTTTTTAGAAAGCTCCTAAGGATGGGGGCTGGTTGCCATGGTAACCAACCAAAATGAAAGGGTTGGAATTTTCAACCCCACCCCCTACCTCAGAAAGGGGACAGGAGCTGGAGGTCAAATTAATCAGCAATGGCCAATAAATTAATCAATCATGCCTCTGTAAGGAGGCCTCAATAAAAACCCACAAGGACGGGGTTTAGGGAGATTCTAGGTTGGCGAACACATAGAAAGCACCCAGAGAGAGCATGGGAGCTCCATGACCTCTCCCATACATCTTACTCTACCGATCTCTTTCATCTAGCTATTCTTGAGTTCTAATCTTTTATTTTTAATGTTTATCTATTTATTTATTTTGAGAGAGAGAGAGAGCACGAGTGGGGTAGGGACAGAGAGAGAGGAAGAGAGAGAATCCCAAGCGGGCTCCACTGTCAGCACAGAGTCTGACATGGAGCTCCATCTTATGATCTGTGAAATCACAAGCCAAATCAAAATCAAGAGTCGGAAGCTTAAGCAACCCAGGCACCCCCTGAATTATAATCTTTTAAAATAAATCATTAATCTAGTAAGTAAAATGTTTTTCTGAGTTCTGTGAGTCATTCTAGCAAATTAATCCAATCTAAGGCAAGGGTTGTGGGAACCTCCCATTTACAGCCACAGCCATTTGGTGAGAAGTACAGGTAACAAGTTGGACTTTGAACTGGTATTTGTGGGGGGAGGGGGCAGCTAAACCCCTGTGGGATCTGACACTATTTCCCACTATCTCCAAGTAAATGGTGGTAGAACTGAGTTACACGGTAGGTCATCCACTGGTGTCACAGAACTGCTGATATGTGGAACACTCATATGTCTGGTGTCAGAAGTAAAGGTGTAGTAAAGTACTGAGAGTAGAGGAGACACACAGGAGCGTTTTTCCTCTACAAAAGGTGGTGGTGAATGGGGTGTTGTTCAGAGTACAGAATTTTAGTTCTGGAAGATGGAAAGAGTTCTGAAGATCGGTTCTGTAACAATGTGAATGTACTTAACACTTAAAAAAAAAAACAGAGTAATAAGTCACACTGTACTCATGCCAATATATAAATAACATACACAAGATTAAAATTTAAGATACATAAAACCAATTCACCACTCTATGTAGTTTTTAAATACTCACCTGATTTTTTTGTGTTAATTCATTAAGTGAACTTTTAAGTTTTTGTAGTTCCTGCACATATACAGCAACTTCCTGGGGGCCTTTGGCAAGTTCACTCCTTAGCTGGCTTATTGTGGCCTTAAGAAAAAAAAAAAAAAAAAAAGAAAAAAAAAATTAGAGGGAACTAAAATGGAAAAGAGAATGGAAGTATCCAAAGGTTTTAAAGTTACACAGATTTTTGTCACTGTTGTTGTTAAATTGATATAATACTTCGAAGTTTCGATTTAGTTCTTTTTCCTACCAACCTACTGCCACCCCACATCATTTTTGACTGAAAATTAATTTTTAAAATTTATCCAAAATGTTTAACCTCATTTATTTAATAATGAATGAAATGAATAGTTGGCATCCTACTTTATGTATCTGAGTCAGCATCAAACTACCAACCTGAATTTACTGGCTTTGAAACTCTGTACTTTAATCCTTCTGAATTTAAAGAACATATGCAAGTTACTGCCTACCTTTTATCCCAACTTCTACAGGATAGCCTTTCGTTTTACTTTAAAAACATGTTAAATAAACACAAACACACAATACAGAATCACCTTGGAAAGGTAGCGAATCATCTTTTTGACTGTAATGGAAAGTATCTGTCCAAAGAAGTTATACAGAGTTTTATTAGATATAATTTTATTAAGCTGGGTCATTCCATGACTAGGTATAATAGCTGGACACAAATTTGCTTTAATGCATCTTAACGAAATTAAGACAAAGGTTTGATCATTTAAAAGTAAGAGAAAATTAAGCAAAGTCTCAGAAATAGAAACTTCCTATACATGAAAGCTTCAGTGACCAGAGAGAGAGACTAAGTACTGCTTTTTAAGTATGGTTTCTTGCAAGTGACATTAACAAAAGAACTTTCTATTTCTAATATTTAGCTTATTGACTTCACTTTTTACATTCTTAAAGCTACATTTTCATTGTCTATATTCTTTATTAGTAAATAAATTTTATTATGGAAAACATTTTAAAAAAATTTTTAATAAACACAAGAGTAGTTATCTACATCAAATATTACAAATACATCTTCAAGGGAGAAACCTTAGAAGGCTACTGATTTATTTTGACAGTAACGCCAAGAGATCTGCTACTCTTCTCTTAAAAACCCTTCCAGTATGTGTGGCACTTTTTTTTTTTTTTTTTTTTAAAGGATTCTCTTTGGTGGTATATCTTCATCTATTACAGTGCTTTGGTTTTAAGTTTTGGAAAACCATCTAGTAAAGAAGGTAAGTGATTGAACTGAACGATTAAACACTTGGGCTTCTATTATTTTAATAACCATAAGTTGATGAAACTAGTTTTTTGAGTGTTTTCCAAACTGGTTTAAAGTCAACTAAAAGAGGTTTCAAAAAAGTTTTTACAAATAGCAGCATGTCTAAGATATCTTCCTGGCCTAACCTTTTAAGGAAAACATTCATGTAAATAAACCAATTCTGATATACTGACAGGCAATCTGTCATATTGCTTTACAGTTACAGCTTCTACACAGGGTGTTTCAACATATAACAACATATATATATGTACACACACACACACACACACACACACATATATATATAATATATGCCATATATATCCTATGCTTCAAAGAAGGAAATGTTTAAATATTCATTATTTTTAACTATATTCAAGTTAAAGGCATATCCTAATAATTTCTTTCTTAAACTGATCATGTAATCTTTTCATTGATACTGGGAGTTTATTTCAAACTGCTATCCCTAATAACTTTGAATCTCAGGATCATTTTCTGTTAGTAACATTATGGATGTTCAGAGAAATATTAGGAACAGTTTGGCTATTTTAAGTTACCCTATTTTAATCATTAGCATAGATGCCAACTTATCACAAAAGAAGATATATTATTGTATTTAAATCTTGACTTGTAAATATCTTATCAAAGGATTTAGCAGAGTGACACATAATAAACAGAAATAATAGTGCATATTAAGATGCAAATTAGGAGTATATTTCATTAAAAAACCATGATTCCACATTAAAGTTTATAAGATATAGTAAGCCAAGAGTAACATCTGTCTTGCTGATTAACTCCAACATGTAGAAAAAACTAAACAAGCAAAATGTAAAGCAAATATATTCAACAATATCTTGTTATATTTTACAGTTTTAAAATATGTTCTTATAAATAACTATATTATAATACCTAAAGAATTAAACATTAGGTATATCATTTATCCTTTGTACAAATATGTATATTTTTAACTATAATTTTTTTAAAAGCAACCATTTGAAATTTTTTAGTTTACTCAAGGGTGGAAAAAAGAAAGATGTGGGAAGAGTTTACACCAAAAGGTATACTTTAGTCATGGAGAGGGGAAGGAGGGGAATGAACTACAGATAAGGTTCATTTTCTCTGTTGTACATCATGAATCATTTCAATGTTTTACAATGATCATGCATTATGTTTGTATTGGGGGAATATACAAATTGAAAAGTCAAAATGTGCAAGAAAATATATTCCCTGTTCAAATATGACTATGGGTCAAATTCAAACAAAAATGGCTCTCCACTCCAGCCACAAAGACATTCCTCACTGTTTAACAGGCCAAACTCATCTGCGCTTTGAGACTTTACAGTTGGACTCCCTCTTCCTGAGAATGCTTACTCCCAATTCTTCACCCTCTTGCTTACTTCTCACACATTCCTCCTTGAGAAGACCTTCCCTGATCATTCTATCTAAAACTGTCATACATTATTGCCAGCTCCACTACTGCCCATACATACCCTGCTTTATTTTTCTTTATAGCATTTATTATTACCTGATTTTCCATCATGATTTGATTTATTCATGTATTATCTGGTTTCCACAAAAGACTATAAGCTTTATGAGAGCAGGCACTCTGTCTTATTCACTGTTGTATTCCCCACACCTAAAACAGCTACTGACCCTAGGCATTCAAAAACTACTCTCTAAAGGAATGAGTGATTCGTCTCCAAGGAGTTAATAGATATTTGTTCCCAGTATCTGAGACCCGATAAAATAGCCTCCATTTCCTTGAAGCCATGTCACTGAATTCAAGTTAGACTTTTACGAAAAAATTTTAAATTAAAAAATAATTAGAGATATTTTGAGCAAATATCCTGCTAGTGTTTTAGAATTATAATTATTGTCCTAATAATATTCTACTACAATTTGTATGTAATTATTTAAAGACGATTGAAAATTCACTTGATTAACAAAAATAAGCATATCTTTGAAGTTCTGAGATTGCCTTACAACACAAAATTTCCATTTGACAATAGAAGGAGCTATATTAAAGGTATTACTAACATTAAAAAGCCTTCCCAAAACACATTACCTCAAGTTTAAGCATCTCCATTAGAAAGCAGAAAAAAAAAATAATAAAATGATGGATGAAAGGTGGAAGACTGACAAAAGTACACACTGAACACATAATAAAAATGTCCAAACATACTGCTAAAACTGATCTCTAATATTAGTACACTTTTAAAAGATATTTAAGTACTCTTTAATAACTATGCAGGAGTATAACCATTTTTATTCCATATCTTTGTAAATATTTTAGCTTTTAAAATGAGTTTATTTGGAATTCAAATAAAATTCTTAAAAAACCATTTACATTAAAGACCACACCAAATGTAAGTTGATTATAGCTTTGATATTTTCGGTAATGTAAATTTTTAAAAATAATACTTATTTTAACCCTTAAATCCTCAATTTCTGATGATAACTATAAAGTACTTTCAAATGCTTTAGAATGAATTATTTTTCTATATGCCTTCTAAAATATCTAAACCAAAAACACAACAAAACAAAACAAAACCTGTCAATGAATTCATAGGCATATCTAAATGAATGTAATGGAACATAAGGACACACTTAACAATGTATATTACATCATATGTCTTTAGCTTCAATTAGAAATACCAAACAAATCATTACATTTTTAGCTCCTTTAACTCCTGTTCGTGTATTTTGTTTCAGATACCAGTATTTAGGTTCAGTAAAGTAGTAATAAATACATAAAGTAAGTTTTTCATTAAGTGCTATAATTCACCAACAAATTTAAGAACAGGATTTAATTTTAATAAATTAATAAAATACATGCCACATATTTAAAAAGTAAGCACAAGCTAAAAACAAATGGTTTATAACATTGTTATAAACAAATGAGATGGAATATCTAGACATTAATTGTTTTAATATAAAAATGGTGTGAAACAACTCAAAAGTATTTTAAGTTGTACTCAATATAAATATTACATCATATAATATGGCAAAATATAAAAAGTAATAACAGTAAGTATTAGGTCAAAATTAATAGCACAAATTTACTTATAAGGCAATTATCAGACCACCCTAAATGAGAGAGAACATGATTCAGAAAAGACTTGAGGCTTTGGAGGAGACCTGGGATCCAATCCTAGCTTCCTTTATATGAGGTACATGAACTTACACAAGTTATTTCACTTCACCGAGCTTCAGATTCCTTACACATAAAACAAACTTAATACTTAATTTACAGAGTTAAAAGAAACAAGAGACCATATATTTAAAGTACCTGGCATATTATCCAAAACTTGGTGGTGCTCAAAACCTAAGAGCTTGTTTCCAATAATAATATTACTCTGACTCATGCTACCACTTCCTAAACTTGTTCAACATAATCTGAAGTCTCAATCATTACACACCTATTAGTTAACTACTAGAAAGTAAATATTACCCTTGTTTTACTAAAATGATGATGAAATGTTAAGTGCTATTCAGCAAATCTCTTTATTTTAACATTTATTTCAAAACATTTAAAAAGATAAACCTTTATGAAAATGTAAAAGTTAAGATGTGAAGAATGAATTTCTATGCCATTTTTCTTCTTTTCCAGAAACATCTTTTTGAGAGAGAAAAAAAAATTGTTTCCCACAATTACTCTTGTTGATAGGAGGACAGTACCTGGAAGTCACTAAATCCTTTTCCCCCAAATCTTATAACTCTATTTATACTTTTTCATCTTAAATGACTTCTTCCCATAACATAGAAGATAATCCAATCTACATGAATAAAAATACAAATTTACAAAAATCCTCCATATTAAAGTAATTCTTAAATATTACTCAGAAATATTTTCCCACATATATTTTTCCCAAAATGCAAGCAAATATATAAATTTCTTCTCCCTGTTCAAATTCTATTTGTATAACAAGTATATGTATAACTCCACAATTCTCAGCAGGAAACAGTCAGAAAGGATTATACTTTAAAAGAGATATATTCTAAAAGTGCCATTGCTGTAATTCAATTTTAGTCAACCTGTTACATTTGATTTGAAACCTCATATAATATTAAAGGAATTTTTAACCAAAAGAGAGTATAATTTTTTAAAAATTTGAGAAATACCAGTGGGCAGGCAGATTTAATCAAAAGTAATTCTTATTAAAACACAGAAATAAATGACTTGATTCACTCAGATTCAAGCATTTCTACTTTCACATTATCTGAATGGGACTTTTCCTCATGAGCCTTCTTTGATTCAGCATCTCCTTGACTGCACATTAAAAGCTTTTAACTACCTTCAATAAATTTATGAACTCTCTAAAATTGTTTGAAAAATTGTGGGGTCAAGTGTCAGTGGGCTAAAAAGATCACTTTTGGGAAGTCTGCACCTGAAGTTCATAAACTTTAAAGTCTAAAGTGTTAAGTAAGCATCATAAAGCTTCACATGCCTATGCATGTTGTACCTACAAAGGTTCACCATTCCCCCTTTACAAAGATACAGGAAGAAGTAAAATAAAGGGTGACATGGTTATCTATAATATTTATACTCCATAGCTCATTATGTTACTAATTATGAATAGAATGGCTTTTAAGATCACCAGCTTAAAAACTCTAAGAAAAGCAAACTGCAACGTTACTATAACAACCTCTTAAACTGAAAATATGAAAAATAGAGGTCCATGTCACATAAGGCAGCTTAAGAACTACAAATATCTATTAATATTTTGTTAACTGTTAACAAAATATCCTCTATAATACTTTAGTAAAAAAGACAAAGGCTACATTTTTAAGCAAATATATTTACTAAAAATCCTAGAGCTTGCCATATACTAACATAATTATATCAAGGATTTACAGGTCAAAATCAAGTCATGTGACAAATGGTGGAAGGAACTGAAAATGTTTATCCTGAAAAAGAAAGAACTCAGAGTAAATATGAACAGTCTCCAAATATCTCATGTGGAAAAAAGGAACAATTTATTCTGTGTAATTCCTAAGGAGAACTGGAATCAGTGCATGGAAATTCTAGGGAAACAAATGTCAATTCAATGGAACGGCTGACTTATGAAGAAATAAGCATCCCTACACCACCTAGCAAGAGTTGGGGATCACTTATCAGAGAGACTACAAAGGAGGGTCCTGGGTGAAGTGTTAGTCTAACAGTTTTTTAAGATTTCTTTCAACAACATAATTCAATAATCGATAAGTGAAAAACAAGCCTACTAGAAAATAAGTTTTCCTAAATATTTTTCCTAAACAACACTGATAATACAATTGTAAAAAAATGAAATCATGCTTCCTTTACTCCTACACCAAACTGAGATAAACTCAATTACCACTTATTGACTAGCCTGGATCAAATTTAACTTTAAATAATCATTTCTCCACAATATGTACATTTATTAAATGGACAATACTCTTTTATACATTCTTCTCTAAATGTCTAGCTTTATAAAGCAAAATTAAATATTGTCTCTCAGACTATACTGACTATACACAAATATCACTCAGGGCAAATGAAAGTCAAGTATTGTTTTGATAGATCGCTTGGAAAAATTTCAACTGCTGGCTTCACTCAACAGTATACACTAAACAAGTTAACAACAATCACATTTAGGCACACTGAACTTATTTACCTCTGAGTTAGCATATTCTGCTTGTAACTTTTTACACTCATCTTTGAGTTTTTCAGATTCTTTTTCACGCTCCAACGTCATGTTGTCCATTAGTGTTTGAACTTGGACCAGTTCTTTCTTTAGCACAGCAACATCTTCTATACCAGGCCTCTGAAGCTGTGAAGCATGTTCATTAAAAATTATAGTGAAAAACGAAAATATGGTTTTACTACAAAGAAATCAAAATGAAAATAATCTTTAGTATCAATTGTTAGACTGCAAATGTTGACCACTGATACCTTTTTCCCAAAAAGCCTTTCCTCTTCCCAATCTTTGTCATATTTAATAGTATCACCACAATGTGAAAGAGAGCAAATTCACAATTATCCTTAGTGCTTTATTTGCTTTCTTTTCCTTCACAAACTGCACTCCATGGTTATAACAATCAGTTAATAAATGCCACATTTTGAAGCATAAATGCCCCATTTTCTATCCTAGGAAACTGATAATAAAAATAAAGGAGCAGATGTAAGCATAATTAGGGTCTGTTGCTAATGGATATGGATATGCATATGGTTGATTTTATTCATATATTTATTGAGTGCTAAATAAAGGGCAGAGAGGCACCTGGGTGGCTCAGTCGGTTGAGTGTCCGACTCTTGGTTTCAGGTCAGGTCATGATCTCATGGTTCATCGGATCGTGCCCTATTTCGGGCTCCTCGCTGACAGCACAGAGCCTGCCTAGGATTCTCTCTCTCCATTTCTCTCTCTGCCCCTCCCCTGCTCACGCTCTCTCACTCTCTCTCAAAATAAATAAACATACATACATACATACATACAGGACAGAAAGGAGACAAGGACAGATCCAAAGTTGTACACCTTGGGAGAGCACTGAAGACATAAAGTACCAATGACAGAAATAGTTGGGGAGGAAATACGATGACCTGATGCTACACTTGTTGAATCCGAAATGAAGCTAGAAATGCAATCAGAAGTTTTCTAAAAGTAGGTGGATTTATAAAACTAAAGGGCAGGGAAAGGTCAGGATCAGAGACGCAGATAAGGAAACTAGTAAAAAGACACATGATATTAAGATAGAAACAACAAAAATGTTAAGGTAATAAATTTTGTATCACACATTCCATTTTTATTTAAAAAATCACATTGGTATATGTGTAAAGGATAGAACTAGAGGGAATTTTCCCTTCCTTCATTTTACTCAAGCAATACTTTTAACATTTTTTCAGAGTATATATTTTTCATTTAGAAAATTATAAAAGTACATTTCAATAAGGTTTCTGAATTACCAGTTCAGTCTTCAGATCTTGAATTATAATTGTTTCTTTGTTTAATTCCTCTGTCAGATATGTCGCTTTTTGTTCAGCAGCTTCTCGAAGACTCCTTTCTTCATCATATTTTGACTTTATATCTAATTAAAGATAGTTATATAAATATTAGTTTTATGACATAAACTCTAGGAAAGGGTAGTTTTATAAATTCTTATCTATTACATTGCATATCTACATATTATTAATATGTATTAATTACATGTTATGTATGCATAACTACATATTACTAATATGTACATATTATTAATATTAATTCAAATTCACATTCCTTAGATAACCCTAAATATACAATAAACTTTTACTTCTGATTAAATGATGAACTTAAAATAATCAGATGTTTTTGTCTAAATTCCATACAGCACTGTCACTAATTATCATCTTAATGTATACTTAATCACATATAATAGTTTAACCTAAAAGCATGTAGTTAAAGAAAAAGTAATTGATTGCATAACCAAATGTTAAATCTAACTGTATTGGGGCGCCTGGGTGGCACAGTCGGTTAAGCGTCCGACTTCAGCCAGGTCACGATCTCGCGGTCCGTGAGTTCGAGCCCCGCGTCGGGCTCTGGGCTGATGGCTCAGAGCCTGGAGCCTGTTTCCGATTCTGTGTCTGCCCCTCTCTCTGCCCCTCCCCCGTTCATGCTCTGTCTCTCTCTGTCCCAAAAATAAATAAACGTTGAAAAAAAAAAAATTTTAAATCTAACTGTATTATTTAATTTCTTCAAAATGTTACTTGTTAATCTTTAAGCATGCCCCAAAGAAAATTCACCTTTTCTAAATTAGAAGAAAAATTCTACAGAGAAAATCGATCCTTTGAAAGGAAGAGGTGAGAGGACAAACAAAATAATTTATACAGCAACTCTATTATTAAATTCCAATAATCACTACCATAGTCTGTAACAAATGTTTTACCACACCAAAATACAATACACTAAAATACAATGCCTTATTTCCAGGATATACAATGGCAAAAAGGTAACGAGACTCATCATTGGCTAAAAAGATCTGATTCAATTTACCTGCAATTTCAGTGGCAAGTTGGGCTGCTTTCTGTTCAAATAAGTCTTTCATTTGCTTAATATTAAAATTTTCTGTTTGGGCTTCTTCTAATTGTTGTTCCAAAGACTGTAGTTCTACAAAAATGTATCATAGCTATTTAAATACATAATTAATGCTAATTACATTTCCTAAACTGTTATTACTTATATCCTAATCATTGTTGTAGTTAAAGACAATCAACATGAAAAGAAAAAACAAAAAAAGAGAATCAACATGAGTCTATCATCCAGTTATAAATGGAGAATCTTCATATTTCAAGAATTAAGCATATCTGATTCATTTAAACACAAGTCATAATTTATAAATATATAAAACAAATTAAAGGAATATTTAGCATCATACTCAAATAATCTATAAATATTTGTTTCAAAAGTATTTTGCTTTTACATTTCAGTTATTTTCCTATAACCATCAACTGTCCAAAAAGGAACATATTCTGGCTTTCTAAATAAAATTGATTATATTGAGAAACAAAATTAGAAATGGTTTAAGAACAGGGAGCCTGGGTTAAGCATCAGTTAAGCATCCGACTTTGGCCCAGGTCATGATCTCACAGTTTGTGAGTTCGAGCCCAGAGTAGGCTCTGTGCTGACAGTTCAGAGCCTGGAGCCTGTTTCAGATTCTGTGCCTCCCTCTCCCCCTCCCCCACTCTCTTCCCCTCTCCTCCCCTCCCCCACTCACACTGTATCTCCCTGTCAAAAATAAACATTAAAAAAAGAAAGAAATGGTTTAAGAACAATCCAAGTCTTAAATAAAATAATTAAAATATGCAGTCAACTCCTAATACTCCATTCTCCTAAAGAGATTTCAAAAAAAAAGGGCGAGACAGATTTCAGAGGGAAAGTAAATACAACAGCTAACCTCAAAATACAAATCTGATTATTCATTGAGCATTCCTCCAAAGTCAATTACAAAGATGCTAGCTTCATCATTTTATTTCAAGAGAAAAAGAGGACATCATTCTTCAAACTAGATTTAACTTTTCACTAAAATGTACTAATGTGATATTTCAGAAGTTTATAACTTCAGAATATACAGAACAAAGAAAACACTAAGATTTTTATCAACTGATTAAACTATAAAGTTCACAAATAATATTCTAAACCTAAAGTATGACTATTAGCTTCACTGTTTTAAAGCCAGAAAGTACAATCACAATACAAATTCATGTAGCAGGGATCAGAGAAAAAGAAAGTAAAAAGTAAAAAAGAAGAATGAGAGGGGTGCCTGGGTGGCTCAGACAGTTAAGCTTCTAACTCTTGATTTGGGCTCAGGTCATGATCTCACGGGTTCCTGAGTTTGAGCCTCTAGCTCTGCTCTGCACTGACCATGTGAAGCCTGCTTGGGATTCTCTGTCTCCCTCTCTCTCTGCCCCTCCCCTGCTTGAGCTCTCTCTCTCAAAAATAAGTAAATAAACACTTAAAGAAGAAAAAAAAGAAAAATGAAGAAATATCTGCTTTAAGCAAAGTTCAAAGTTACCTGCTGATGAATCAGCCACCAATCCATCAGGTTTAGACTCCTCAATGGAAACAAGACATAAACAAACGCATTAAAAGAAAAAGATAATACTATTATAATTGCCAATGTGAAAAAAGTCTCTACAAGCCACATTCTATCAGGTAAGTAGCAAGATTCTGATTAAATTTTGGTCTGTTCACAATGTTCCAGATTTCTAAAGTACCATTAGGCAGACTGGCATAATGATCTAGCTGCAGTCACTGGTTCTAAGAATTTTTTTTATGTTAACATATATTTAAATTATTGTGAATCTTATAGTAGGTACCATCTTAAGTTCTATAAATTCAGTAAAGATTTTAAAATAATATAAATTATAATTATAAATATAGATTCTAAAGCCAACACTGAAGTCAGCAAATAAGATTCAATACCCTAATATATAAAAATCTGCAGAAGTGAAAACATGCCACGAACTATCACTACTATAAAGTTTGGCATTAAAAGCACAAATTTTTAATTCATGATTATAAATCATCTTTTAAAAAAGCAGAAATAAAGAATATATTCCATAAGGTTTAATTTATTATGTGCATTAGGAATAAAATACTATACTGCCAAGTCATTATTTCCACATTCTAAAGAATTACACATATCTTCAAGAGTTTAATAAAGCAACTCCTGGTGTATCTGACTTATTTTCCTATACATTAGATTTAGACATATTGGTTGCTAAGAACCATCAATATTTTAAATACATTTTCCCCAAGGTAAATTTCCTACCAAGGCAATTTCTCCTTGCACTGTGGAGAATTTAATTTATTAAATGTGAAATAGTCATCTCAAATGTGGTAAACAATTTCCTCTGTTTTCAAGTACAAAAAAATAATACAGCACATGTTTGATTATTTGTTAATGGCATTTATGTAAAACAGAGTAAATGAACTTTAAGTACTTTAGATTACTAAAAACCTCTTTCACAGCCTCAAATAGAGAAGCTGAGTAGTAATAAGACTAATAATATCTTGTTATCCATTTATTAGGGATTTTTTTTTTCTAGTCCAAATGACAATTTTTGGTGAAAAAACAAAAAGGCAAAAAGATAGACTGAGAGTCACAATGTACTAAGATAACAGGCCACAGGATCACTAATTACTTTATAAAAATATTAGAACTATTATTGAAGGTTATCCACTTTATTCTTACAAATGAAAACTACATTTAGTAAAATTTATTACTCTATGATCCTTCATGTAATTGTAGTGCAAAAGCCAATATAATTTTAATATAAAAATCATAGTTGGTTAAGACATTTAGAAAATACATTAAATTATGTATCAACAGAATCTTACTCCAAAGTAACCACTTTTGTTACCCATGATTTTCGTTTTTTCTATATATTATTTTTATATAAAGCTGTGTGTGTTTGTGTGTATACATACACATATACATAAATACCTTTATTCTGTTTTTTAAAACCCAATACTGTTTAAAAAAATAACTAAAATTGTTAATACAACCATTTCCCCATATTTTCAAACAATCTTCAGTAATATTAACAGGGGTGCCTGGGTGGCTCAATCGGTTGAGCAACTGACTCTTGATTTCGGCTCAAGTCGTGATCTCACTATTGGCGAGATCAAGCTCATGTCGGGCTCCATGCTGAGAGTGCAGAGCCTGCTTGGGATTCTCTCTCTCTCTTTTTATCTCTCTCCCCCTCCTTCCCTCCCTCAAAAATAAGTAAACTTTAAAAAATTTTTTTAAAAAGAATATAAACAGTAAACAGTTAATAATAGTTCTTTCCCTACTAGTAGACAATTTAGTGATCTCCCATTTGTCACAACACAGATGCTCTGAAGAATCTCACTATTGTCTGAACCTGTATTTTTTAACCATTTAGGGATATTTCAGAAAATAAGAATAATGCAGCCTGGTATTAAGAAAAAAAAAAAAAAACCCACAGGTAACTGATTCTTAATGGAGCACCTTTAAGAAATAACACCTGAGCTTCCAAAATATTTGTCTGCATTCATTAGAATTACAAAGGCTATACACTGTAGGCTATTAAATACAGATAAATTCATTAGGAAGTTATTTATATCAGGCCACCTGCTTACAAAATGCTTATTTTTAACAATGAAAATAAACATCTAATAAACACACTTCAAGTATTTAAAAGCATTTACTTGCTGTTGCAGCCCTTGAAATTTTTCTAATTCTTTCTTTAATTCTTCTGAGTACCATTTTTCTTCCTAAGGAAAAAGAAAAAGATTTTTAATTAAATTTCAAAAGATTTATTATCTGAAACACTGAAAATACACAAATGTAATCATTTCTACTCTTACCTTAAGTGAAGCCTGAAGGTCTTGGACCTCTTGTCTAAGTAGTGTCAAATCATCTCTAAACATATATTGGAGAAAAAAGGAATTAATAATTAATGTTCTCTAACAACCTGGTCTCTTAATAAATCATGGCTAGTGACTGCACATTAATTTCTAGTTTTCGCAATTCTTAAAAAAAAAGCTGCTTAGAATTTTATGTATACTGGCATATATATATAACCCTTAGAAAAATAATTTTATTCTGAAAGCTCCTCATTCATAAATGGAAAAGCACTTTATCACAGAAATGATATAATCATTAACTGCCTTAGGCCAGAAACAAAATATCTCCCATTAAATTACTAACCATAAGGATCAATACCTTCCTATTGTAGTTAGCATAAAATCTAAACTCATTAACAAGGACTATACAATCTATACAATCTAGTCCCTGTGTTAACACTCTCCTGCTCATTCACTCAGCTCAAGCAACACTGGCTTCTTTCTGTTCCTTGAGTCTTGTCAAACTTCTTACATTCTGTTCTCCTCACCTAAGAGTCAGTCTGACAAGGAATGGTGAGCACACTCTCAAGGCCCTAACACAGGAAAGAGGTAAGATCACGTGCATTCACAATAGCATTACACTTCAAAGCAATTGTACTGTACCGCTTCAGAGCAAGAGCCTCTCCTCCATGACTTGAATCATTACCAGCATCATGAACTACCTCATAGTGTTTGAAAAGTTCATCAGCAGACCCAAGTGATTTCATACACTGGGGACATATGAAACCCTATAGAAAGAGGGAGAAAAAGGTTACAAAACTGTGTTGAATATTGTAAAATAGCAATTTGTATGTTATGAAATACGGTCTAATGTCTTACACCAATGGTGCCATTAGTAAATTGTAACTTACGATGTTAAGCCCAAATTCAGGTATTGTGCAAAAGTACATCACCATCTATTCTGATTGAAGTTTACAAAATATAAAAAAAAACAAAAACAAAAAACCCTTACAACTATCTTTTAGGTTGAGTAAATTGATGGCTAGAGTACAGAATTCTAATTTGAGAAGTTCTAACCTAGGAGACTAGTTGAGAAGTCTGCCATCATATTCCCACTCCTCTCTCTAGATATCCCCTTAGTAAAATAACAGCTGTTCCAATCTACTTCCTAGTAATGATAACCAAAAAATTAAGAATATAAAGCATTCTGATCACTGAGGGAAAAGGTACTGTATTAAATAACTCATAATTACCACAGAGTATCCACAATGCTTGAGAAGTATTCTAATCAGTAAATTCTTTGCTAACCTAAGATGAACACTATAAAAGCCTAAAATTAATAGACCCATAAAATATTAAACACTTATAAATATTCTCAGAATTATATGGTTATGGCATACAAGGTCCTACATGAATATTTCCTCAATGAGCTAATAATCACTCTGATGCTGGGGCACCTCTCACTCTCCACAACTATACTGACACTTTCAACTATTCAGATTTACCTACGTTCTCCAAACCCACCACGGTATCCCACATTTCCGGGCCTTTGCATATACTGATTTTCCCTCCAGCACTACCCTTAGTAGCTTGTCAAGTTTCTACATTCCCTATAATACACAACACACTGGAGCTTTTCATCCATGTTTCCCTAATGGCTACCGTAGTATTTTTGAACACACTCTATATTTTCTATGTTATATATTTATTTTTAAAATATGAATAAAATAAATTAACGACTGGCTGGCTCAGTTGTTAGAGCATGAGACTCTTGATCTCAGGGTCGTGAGTTAAAACCTCACATTGGGCATGGAGCCTACTTAAAAAATAGATAAAAATAAAAAAACAAAAATATGAATGAACCTGGCAGGGCAGAATTTGGCAAAAAGACAGAAGAGCTTTAACATCTTGCAGGTTATAAAACTTTCCAAGGAATAGAGTGAAGTAATAAGTACTCCGAACAAGTAAAAACTTAAAAATAAAGAAACTTCTCCTTAATTGGGTGCTATACAAATAGCATATATTCATTTATTTATGTACATTATGTAGCAGAATGAAGGCTCACTGAGTACTAGGGAATACTGATATGTAGACAAACATTACCAGACAGTGGTATAACATAAGTAAATATAAGGAACTATAGGAACACAGGAAAAAAAGAATCCAACTCTGTCTGTTGCAGGAGTTAGTGTTTTACAAAAACTACACAGAAACTCATTTATGTTATATGTATGTGTATATACACTGGACACTGGAATTGGGTACTGAAGAACGAGTGGGAGTCACTTGTCAGAAATAAAAGAGAGGCATTCTAACAAAGGTGTGGAAAGAGGTTTGAAACACAGACGTGCTGCATTTGGAAAACAGAGGTATGTTCTGATCATAGAAGTAGAGCGAAGGGCAGGGGCACAACAGGTGAGTGAACGCAATGATCACCTATGAAACTCTGCAATAAGCAAAGGTAGTAGTACTAAGTACTCAGGATGTACCTTTGCACATCTGAATGACACCATTAGGCTCCAGAGATATTTGATGCGCAGCACTGTCTTTTGAATGAATGAATGTCCCCAGCCTATGTGTTAATCTAGCTCATGTTATGCTCTTTCTTCAAAATCATCTATTATCTACCATTATGTTTTAGGACGGCTCCACTTTATACCTAATTTGCCATTCTTATAACTTCTACTCAGTAACTGTTGCACCACAATAGTTAACATGCTTTTAGTGCAATAGCTATACTATTTAGCCGGTCATTTCTCTTTTGCATGTCAGCTTCTACTAGTATCTAGAAGGCAAATTTCAGAATGTTCGCCAGAGAAGCCACAGACCAATTACACTATTTAATCTTTACAACTTTGGCTTTTTGACTATTGTCTCTACTTCCAGATTTTGGGTCTAGATATCTAAAGATACCAAGAAAGCTCACGATCACATTAAGGTATGCCATACCTTCTTAAAGCTTCTAAATATTACCAGGTTAATACTCCAGAAAGAACTGATTCATCCCTAAAGAGAAATTTTAGAAATTCAGTAATATATATTTAATCATAGAAATATTTCACCTAAGTGAATTTTCCATATGATTCACCTAAATGAATTTTCCATGTTTAAATAACACTTTAATTTTGGAACATTTCTAATAAAAATAAATCTTTCTAAAATACATATACTTTCTCACCTTCTTAAATAGAAGATACTAAACTGTTGTTTGGTGTTTCAGATGCATAAATATTTATCACTGAACGGGTGACTTTTACTCTATTAATTCTGGCCTCTTTAATGTCTGGACCCACAGTTTATAGTTTTTTCTTACACCCTGTTTTGTCTTTCCACAATCATTTCTTAAAATTATTCACATAGTGGGGCGCCTGGGTGACTCAGTCGGTTAAGCACACAACTCTTGGTCTCGGCTCAGGTCATGATCTCGCGGTTGGTGAGTTTGAGCCCTGTGTTGGGCTCCACACTGATGGTGCAGAGCCTGCTTGGAATTCTCTCTCTCTCCCTCTCTCTGTCCCTCCCCCACTTGCAGACTCTGTCTCTCAGAATAAATAAACGCAGACAAAAATGTTTTAAAAATATTATTCAAGTGCTATTTCTAGTAATGCTAGCCTGACATAGATGGGAAGGATAAAGAAAAAAGCCTATCAAGACCACATCACTCATTTATAATAAAAGTAACATAAGCTCAGAGTGAATATCTGAGGGATGCCCCCTGAATACAGTGCATGATCTTTCATTCATGGGCTTTGTAATACTAATAGTGGATATTAAGAAACTGCTTCTCTATTTCTTCACAACCACCTTCAAGGGTAGATCGATAACTTCCACAAAAATGCTGTTAGTAAACAGTAAAACGCTAAAAACAGCCAGCTACATTTTTCCCTTAATAATTCCAAATTTCTCACCAACTTCCAAACATGCACACACCCAGACATACACACACACTCTACTTAAGATTAAGCGATCTCTAATCCTTTCTCAGATACACTAAAGAACTTACCTTAACTTGATATTTATGGTATCCTTCTTATACCAAGTGCTCTTTCAGTTAAAAATAAAGTTCTTATTTAAATGACAAGTAGGTGATATTGTCACTTTTGATTTTGGCTAACCCATAAAGAAGAAAAGTTGGCAAAGACAAGTGGTAAAATGCTAAGGAGAGCTCCAAGAATCTTTTAGGTCTCTCTTTTTGCTTGCACCAGTTAGCTAGTTTAACCAGTTGTGTCTTCCTATATTGCACCCATTTCCCGTATCACCCTAGAAAATGTCTGGTTTAACTGTTCCCCAGTAAAGCTTTTCTGGGGTTCTCCTCAGGTTGAATCACCACTGCACTCTTTTTACAAATAATATTTATCACAGAAATTGCCTGGGATAGAGATCATATCTTTTTTTATATTCTTTACTTACCAAAATATATGATGCATAAGAAGTACACTACAAATATGCCAAATAAGTGAATGTTTGGTGAAATCCTTTCTTATATATATAATTGCCAGACAGAAAAACACATGTCTTTTTTTTTTCTTTTGTCTTTCTGGGTACAAGGAGTTTCATTCTTTTGTGAGACTTGCAAAAGAATCAGAAAAGCTATGTTTCTCTTTGTTTTTAGATTATTGCAGTGATTTTCAAAAGAAAGAGATCAAGATCATCTAAGAAACTTTTTCCAGCCTGCAAAAGGGCAATACTGGCCCTCACTGGCTTCCACCCTCAGCCTTAGATATGGGCCGTCCCACACACTACAGAGAGACATTTGGATGATACACTGTTAATGATGAGTATGTGCCATTTGTCACCTTCCTCAAGTCTAGGGAGTCAACAAAGACTGAAACAATGGTACATCCAGGCTCTAATGCTGGATACTTTCTCAAATAAAAACAGCAACAATTAATATGCAAAGTTCTCTTTCTATATACGAGTATAAAGCATTTTAACCCAAAGCATTTTTAAATATGCTTTAATAAAACATTAACTAAATGATAAAGATACAACTTACAAATGGTGAAATCAGGCATCATTCACTTTATATTTTGAATTTCATGGCAAAATTTATGCAAAAATATTAACTTAAACTTTTATATTTGTTTACAGATTCACAAAAAAGACAGCTGCAAACAGTAAGAGCAATGAACCCAACTTCCCAAAAGCCTGCTTTCCTTATTGAACCTTCTTTTAAGCATGCATGATTAAAGCAATCCATATTCCCTTTGTAGCAGAAAAAGTTAAGCAACACCAAGGCAAGGAAAAACAAAGCTATTCTGCAACCCATAACCAAGCTGCTAAAGCAAAATATACAGGACCCACAGTAACACTGGAGTCATTAAGAAGTTCCTGTCCTCTTGTTTCATTTTCAGCGTGCACTTGCTGGTAATGCTCCGACAAATCACTAGCAGTTATACATCTTTTCATACATAATGGACAGATGAAACCCTGTGAAATAACAACTTTTAGGAGGATATACATAAAAAGTTATTTATAAAACAAAATACAGACAATGAAAACAGACATAACAGGAAAATAATTAGTATATCTCTTTTTAGTATACATAAGGGAAATTTTCAAGTAGTAACTATATACAAAAACTGAAAGATCTATCCAAAGTAGGACGTCTAAAAGTAGCTCCCATCCTTATGCTGGAAATTCCCATTGGTTCAATTTTTTTACAATTACCAGTTGCTTTAGTTGGAATATTATTATTCTTTTTGTTTATGACAGTCTGTCCTTACTTATCTAAGAGCCATTATTGGCAAGTTAGCTTTTATTTTCGATCGAGAAATGACAGGCAGTTATAACAAATAGCTTTATGCGACATCATGTTCTCAACAAAAAAAGTCCTTACAATGAAAGCAATTTTTAGTCTTTACCATAATCCACTAGCCTAAGACCCCATATTTGCCCATAGCCGTAATTCCCAGTAGGGGACTCTTCCTTCTAAATTTATGAACCAAATAAAACCATTTTATGTCAATCTCCCCAATTCCCTATTCCTAACAGTATCTGTATTTTCAAATGTGGGCCATTACACTGATCTATAGTTTAATGTTTTGTCAGACAGGAAAGTAGAGGGATAAGAGAACAGAGGAACTGAGAGTATCGGAAAGTGAATAAAATGGAGAGTGTAGTGAAGGACAATAGGTTATAAACGCCATGGGTTTTTGTGTAAAAAATAATGTGGATTTGAGACTCAACCAATGCTAACTATATGACTTAAGGAAGTTACTTTACTTTGCTAAACGTCAACTTCCTCATCTATAAAATGGGGTTAATGTTAGTACCTATTCCTCTAGAGTTATCATGAAGTACATAAAATGCTTAGTCTAGTCATAAGGCATTGTTCAATAAATATTCTGTCATTAGATGTATGGTTAGAGAGGAAAGGAAATGAAGCCAGGAAAGGTTGAAAGACCAGAAGATAGGAATTAAAAACCTGAAATATTCAGCAAGGCCAAAGAAGTAGTAAGAACATGAGAAAGTTTTTGAGAAGACAGGTAGTTGGAAAGATACAGTTTTGACATCTCAGGTGAACTATTCTACTGCATAAGATGGAAGGTACTGCCATGAACTTGAGTAGCCAGAAAAAATTAATAAAGATCACTGGCATTGAAAACATAAAAACTGGGAGACTTAGATGTTCCTTGAGTCACTAATGTCACTAAGGATATAACAAAGGAGAGGATGACTGTAAATAAGGACCCAAAGTGGGAGGGCAGGCAGGGCAGTAGTTAAGAGCTAGGCTTCGAATCCTGGATTCACACCACTCTTAGTAGATTATATGACCTTCAATTTCCTCATCGGTGAAATGGGGTAACAGTAACACCTACTTCATGGGGGGGGGGGGGTCTCATGAAAATTAAATGAGATAGTACATGCAAAGTGCTTATCATAGCATCTGATACAAAGAAAACATTCAATAAATGTTAGCAATGATTAATATCATTAATTCCTTTTGTTAACAACCCTTAATAAAGGAGATTAGCCAGAGGATGAAAGTGAGGAACGTGAATTCTTTCTTTGTGGTTTTCTCTTTTTACTGATGAAAGAGTTGTCTTCTAGGCAACCACAGTCCAAAGTGCTGGAACCACAGAATAGTAATTCCTTAAAGGAATGCATCATTTGCATATTTTTTTTGCCATGATAGCTTTGTTCTGCCTTTGACTTTACTAGTTTCTTCACTGTAAGTTTCCACATACAATATTCAATCATTCACTCAAAATGTGTGTACCGAGTGTGATTACTGTGTTCCAGCCATTATTCTACAGTGCTGAGAACAAAATGATAAAATAAGGCACAAAGTCCCATCCTCAGGAAGCTTACAGGCTTCTTGAAAAAGTTATGAAAGAAAGTAATTACATTTTAGAGCATACTAATCAGAAAATGCCAGTAGAGGGGTGCCTGGGTGGTTCAGTCGGTTAAGCATCCGACTTCGGCTCAGGTCATGATCTCGTGGTCCGCGAGTTCAAGCCCCGCGTCGGGCTCTGTGCTGACAGCTCAGAGCCTGGAGCCTGTTTCAGATTCTGTGTCTCCCTCTCTCTCTGACCCTCCCCTGTTCATGCTGTCTCTCCCTGTCTCAAAAATAAAATAAACATTAAAAAAATTAAAAAAAAAAAAAAAAAAGAAAAAAGAAAATCCCAGTAGAACCACCTTCAAACTATATTTAGACCCTCAGGACCTCCACTGTTAACTACTCTGTCGCAGTCAGTCTCACACCGCACAGGGATCACTGCAACAGCCTTTCAACGGCCTCTCTGCTTCTATCCTTACTCCACGAACAGTTTATTTTCCACACAGCAGTGAGAATGTATCCTATAAAGATGTAAACAAGTTTTGTCACTTCCGTTGTCAGAACTCTCCAATGGCTTCCCATCTCATCAGCAGTAAAAACCAAAGTCTGGGGGCGCCTGGGTGGCGCAGTCGGTTAAGCGTCCGACTTCAGCCAGGTCACGATCTTGCGGTCCGTGAGTTCGAGCCCCGCGTGGGGCTCTGGGCTGATGGCTCAGAGCCTGGAGCCTGTTTCCGATTCTGTGTCTCCCTCTCTCTCTGCCCCTCCCCCGTTCATGCTCTGTCTCTCTCTGTCCCAAAAATAAATAAAAAAAACAAAACAAAACAAAAAAAACCAAAGTCTGTACAAAGGTCTGAAAGGCCCTGCATAAGGTGGACCTGATTAGCTCACAGACCCAAACTCTCTTCACTCACTGTGCTGGAGCCACACTAGCCTCCCTGCTGGTTTTTCAACATGCCAAGCATGCTCCTACCTCAGAGACTTTCCACTTGTTCCACGTGAATGAAACATGGTTGTTCCAGAAACCCACATGACTCATTTCCTCACTTCTTTCAGTTCTTCCTGAGCTATGCCCTTCTCAGAGAAGTCTTCCCTGACAATCCTATTTGAAATTGCAACCACCCAAAACACTTCTTATGCCTCCTTCCCTGCTTTATTTTTCTCAATAACACCAGTTGTTTCTCTCTGTCCGTTTTCGTATGTTTTGGGGGTTTTTGCCTATTTCCACCTACAAGAATATAAGCTTTACCAGGATAAAGATTTTTTTTTAATGTTTATTTATTTTTGAGAGAGGAAGAGAGAGAGAAACAGAGCACAACCAGGGGAGGGGCAGAGAGAGGGAGACACAGAATCCAAAGCAGGCTCCAGGCTCTGAGTTGTCAGCACAGAGCCAGATGCAGGGCCCAACTCACGTACGGCAAGATCATGACCTGAGTGGAAGTCGGACGCTTAACCGACTGAGCCACCCAGGTGCCCCTACCAGGATAAAGATTGTTGACTATTTTACTCACTGTCATATCTCCAGCATCCAGAACAGTGTCTGACAACAATAGATATTTGATAAATAAGTGTATCTCAGAATAATCATTATCAAAAGGATAGGAAATACAATTCCCCAGAAGCACATGGAATAAGCATCTATCCTACATGTGAGTCAAGTGAAGTTTACTGAAAAAGTAATTATCTGTAATGAGACCTTAAGGATAATAAGGTATTGACCAGGCAGAAAAGTAAAAGAACAGGTAAGACATGGGGATCAGCATACAGATGTCCAGAGATAAGAAAAAACTTGGCACACCTTAAAAGCGGGAAATCTGTATGCCTGGATCAAAGAGCATAAAGAAACAGAACCATACATATAAGGTCAATTGATTTCCCACAAAAGCAAAAATTTAATTCAATAGGAAAAGGTAACATTTCAACAAATAGTACTGAAACAACTATATAAAAAGCTGTGGTTTCCATATCCATATGGAAAAAATGAACCTCAACCACTCTCCCATACCATACACAATATTTTAAAAGAAACCACAGACTTAAATATACACATTAAAATGAATTTTTTTAAGTACCATTGGTACACATAGGAGAAAGCCTCTATGACACTGAGCTAGGCAAAAAAAATTCATAGAACGACCCAAAAAGCACTATCCATAAGAGAAAAGGCTGACAAACTGGACTTCACCAAAATTAAAAACTTCTCTTTGAAAGACACCATGAACAAAATGAAAAGCAAACCACAGACTAAGAAAAAAACATAACATCACATATATCTGATTGTGGTGTAAAGTCGAAAATTGAGACCCAGTATTATGCACTCCTTTGTCAACAGGTGAGGGGAGAGCTTCACGTGGCCTAACTACAAGTTCCCTCCCCACTCTGCTCCCACAGATAGGGGCCTGCAGTCAAACACCCCTCCTCTTCACAGAGCCTGCGTATGCCTAAACAGCAGGTTTCAGTTCCCTGTCAGCCCACAGAATTATTCTAACAAGCCAATCATATGCTCCAGGAACCAAGGGGCACCTCATCCTCTTGATACTATAAACCTTGCCTCTCTCAGCCCGCGGTTGTTCATTTCGTTCCCGAGTCCAATCCTCATATGGCCCTTCATGGCATACAGTGTCCTCCTGGGCCATGAGTCTTTTGAATAATAAACTGCTGTTGACTTCATCTGTCCAGTGTCAGGTTAGTTTATGTTCAGCCATCCCTGTGAGCCCAGAACAGGAATCCTTCCCTAGCCAACAGGGCAAATAGGAGGCAATCAAACTATCGACAAGACTTGCACCCAGAGTAGATAAATAACTCTTACAATTCAATAATAAAAAGAGAAATAATCCAACTTTTAAAGTGGTCAGATTTCTAGTTGCAGACAGAAAGGAATAGATACACTTTTCCCTATTCTTCCTGTTGAGCACACCTAACATCCCTAGACATTATATATAAAACAAACATAAGAAAACTCTGAAAGGTGAAGAGAAGGAAGACCAGCTAAGGATCTTGGGATCCAAGCACTGATACAATGATGAATACTCTGGGTTTTCTTTTGCATCATATATTCCAGACTGGGTGCTGGAGAAGCTGGCAACCTGGAAACTTCAGTGAGCGCTTACAAAAAAACCTGCCCTCTCTAGCCAAAGGAGCAGGAAAATGTGGGTCATCAATGAGTAGTTCAGTGGGTACTAAGGATGGAAGCCAGACTAGAAAGGCATAAAGAGTGAACAAAGACATCTCCTTCTGGCGATTCATTATACTAAATACTCTGAACAACCATCCTGGTGATAACTAAAGGATATAAAAAATCACTTATTACATTACATATTATACACATTACATGTCTGATATAAACTGAATGTGTATCCTCATATTGGAATTATGTTGAAGTTATATTGAAATCCTAACTCCCAATGTGATGGTATTAGGAGATGGGGTTTTAGGGAGGTGATTAGGTCAGAAGGGTGGAACCCTCAGGAATGTGATTAGTGCCCTTGTAAAAGATCTCAGACAGCTCTCTTGCCGCTTCAGCAATATGAGGATGGCCACCTATAAACCAGGAAGCAGGCCCTCACCAGACACAGAATCTGCCTTGATCTTGAACTTCCCAACCTCCAGAACTCTTGAGAAGTAAATGTTTGTTGTTTAAGCCACTGAGTCTATAGCACTTTTGTTATAACAGCCCATACGAAGACAATATTACACATTATCTTAAATAATAAAATATGACATAAATATCATATGAATAAAGCAAGGCATTGCTTTATTTATATTTCTTTTTTAAGTTTTTTATTTTGAGGAGGGGAGGGGCAGAGAGAAAGGGAGAAACAATCCCAAGCAGCTTCTTCACTGTCAGTACCAAGCCTGACATGGGTCCAGTCTCACAAACTGTGAGATCATGACCTGGACCAAAATCAAGAGTAGGACGCTTAATGGACTGAGCTACCCAGGTGCCCTTCTGACTATTTCTTTAAAGTCCCAGAGACATTTCAAATTCCATATAGATGGCTGCTAAGGGCACAGAGTTAAAACCTAGGGTTTGTACAAAGTGGGATGCCAAGGTAAAAGGGAAACAAACTGAAAAAGAGACTGATAGAAAGAGACAGAGAGAGAGAGACAGAGAGAGAGATAGAGATCACCCAAGACCTTGACAAATATGTACCCAAGCACTGGGCATATGAACCTCTAGAGCAGTATTATATGCCAACAGGAATAATTCATGACATGGGTAAAAACTAGTGGCAGGAGGGACAGAAAATAAAATGAGAATGTGAGAGAATGGAATCCAGAGCACAAGAGAACGGATTGAAATTTGATAAGAAAAGGAACTGTTTTCTGTGTACTAAAAAAAGAGAGAACAGAGGTGCCAAGTATAGCTTTGGACATTCAGCCAATACTTCCTATGATATAGAAGGTGACTGAGGGAAGATGGGAGAGGGTAGCACACATGAGAGATGTGAGGATATAGAAGGCAGTAAAACTATCTCAAAGAGTAGGAAAATGACCCTAAGAAAATACAGCAGGATCACCAGGCACTGCTCACTACGCACTAGAGACTTTTTTTTTTTTTTTTGATCCAACTGAGGTCAACAATTAAACTTGCTCTTAATAAAGTTCAACTGATACTTTTATTCTCACTTTCATGGTCTTTTAGATCTTCTCAAGGTTAATACCCATATACATGAAATCAGATGGCCAGAAAGAGGCAAAACAGGGAGATGAATGCATAGAGACAAAACCAGAAATACACAAGACAGAAAACAGACTCACCAGCAAACAGGTGTGGAAAGGGGAGCACAGAAAAGGGGAACTAGGTAGGCAGTACAACTGGGCCCAGAAAGGGGCAAGTGACAAAAACTGTCAGAGCAGAATGTGAGTGCATCCATATCTTAAGGACATTATTGGTGGTTTTTATGTTCTTCTCTTCCCTTTTCTCATTTTTCTATAATGAGCAAACAATGTTTGTTAAAAATAATTAATCATAATAAAGCAAATACTAAGGCTAACTTCTCAAAAATATTGAGTTCTTTCTTACTTTCCCCATTACTTTTTAATAAACTATGAAAGATAAAAGTTCTTGCAAAGTTGTAAAGACAGCAAATAATGTATAAACTTTATAGATAAGTTAATCTAATTTTTCATTAACTCAGTAGTTCATGCCAGTACAAACACTAATTAATTGGTAATTTTTATAAACAGATGTCAAAATCTTCCTTAAGTTCAGATGACATTAGCAATGAAGACAAATTAACAATATTAATTTTCAATTTTAATATACACTTTCTTAGTCTTAGAACTAAACACCGTATTTTTCGAGAAGTGTGACTCAAAAGTCATATTTCAGTTTGTAAGAAGGATGAGACCTTTCCTACGAAAGTTTAAATTACTGACCACTACTTCAAGCCTCTGCTCGTTTTCCTTTAATAATACCAAATTTTATTGCCAAATTATTATTTCCATACCTCTGAAGAGCTTTCATTATTGACATCCACTGTGTTTATAGGAGCAGCTGATGAATCTAAATCAGAACCTTGAGAGCCAACTCTCCCAGGAGTCTGAAACAGAGAAGAGAGAAAAAAAATTCAAAGTAGGTATTAATAATATATTCATAAACTACTTAATAATCTAAACAGTAAACAGGGCTAGCCTTACACATAAAAGGAGAAGACAAATACCACTAGCAGCTATCCTTCATTGCAGAGTGTGCCCAATACTGTATCAAGGTCTCTGTATGCATTCTCTCATTTTTAGTCTTTTTAAATTAATAAAAAGCTTACATTTGTATATAGTGCCTTAAGTCTTCAACTCACTTTAGTCATAATGACATCTCTGAGAGAGGAAGGGTAAATGTTATCTCTAGAGATGAGAAAACAGATTCAAAGTGGCTAAAAGACTTCTCAAGATTGTACTGTTAACAAAAATCAGAAAGAAGACCTTAGAGAAAAACTGAGAGCTTTCCCCCTAAGATCAGGAACACAACAGGGATGTCCATTCTCACCACTTTTGTTCAACATGGTGTTAGAAGTCCTAGCCTCAGCAGGCAGACAACACAAAGAAATAAAAGGCATCCAAGTTGGCAAAGAAATCAAACTTCCACTCTTTGCAAATGACATGATACTCTACATGGAAAACCTGACAGACTCCACCAAAAAACTGCTAGAGCTGATACATGAATTCAGCAAAGTTGCAGGATATAAAAAATCAATGTACAGAAACCAGTTGCATTTCTATACACCAATAATGAAGCAAAATAGAAAGAGGTATCAAGGAATCGATCCTATTTACAATAGCACCAAAAACCATAAAATACCTAAGAATACACCTAACCAAAGAGGTAAAAGATCTGTACACTAAAAACTAGAAAGCTTATGGAAGAAACTGAAGAAGACACAAAGAAATGGAAAAATATTCCATGCTCATGGATTGGAAGGACAAATATTGTTAAAATGTCAGTATTACCCAAAGCAATCTACTTATTCAATGCAATCCCCATCAAAATTCTTCACAGAGCTAGAACAAACAATCCTAAAGTTTGTATGGAACCAGAAAAGATGCCGAATAGCCAAGGTAATGTTGAAAAAGAAAACCAAAGCTAGAGGCATCACAATCCCAGACTTTAACCTATATTACAAAGCTGTAATCATGAAGATGGTTTGGTACTGGCACAAAAACAGACACGGAGACCAACGGAACAGAACAGAGAACCCAGAAATGGACCCACAAATGTATGGTCAACTAATCTTCAGCAAAGCAGAAAAGAGCATCCAATGGAAAAAAGACAGTCTCTTTAGCAAATGGTGCTGGGAGAACTGGACAGCAACAACATGCACAAGAATGAAACTGGACCACTTTCTTATACCACACACAAAAATAAATTCTAAATGGATGAAAGACCTAAATGTGAGACAGGAAACCATCAAAATCCTATAGAAGAAAACAGGAAGCAACATCTTTGACCTCAGCCACATCAACTTCTTACTTGACACATCTCCAGAGGCAATGGAAACAAAAGCAAAAATGAACTATTGGGACCTCATCAAGATAAAAAGCTTCTCGGGGCGCCTGGGTGGCGCAGTCGGTTAAGCGTCCGACCTCAGCCAGGTCACGATCTCACGGTCCGTGAGTTCGAGCCCCGCGTCGGGCTCTGGGCTGATGGCTCAGAGCCTGGAGCCTGTTTCCGATTCTGTGTCTCCCTCTCTCTCTGCCCCTCCCCCATTCATGCTCTGTCTCTCTCTGTCCCAAAAATAAATAAACGTTGAAAAAAAAAAAAAATTAAAAAAAAAAAAAAAGATAAAAAGCTTCTCTGCACAGCGAAGGAAACAATTAGCAGAACTAAAAGGCAGACTATGCAATGGGAGAAGATATTTGCAAATGATATATATCAGATAAAGGGTTAGTATCCAAAATCTATAAAAAAACTTACAAAACTCAACACACACACCAAAAATAAATAATCCAGAGAAGAAATGGGCAGAAAACATGAATAGACACTTTTCCAAAGAAGACATCCGGATGGCAAACAGACACATGAAAAGATGCTCAACATCACTCATCATCAGGGAAATACAAATCAAAACCACAATGAGATAATACCTCACACCTGTCAGAATGGCTAAAATTAACACCTCAGGCAACAACAGATGTTGGCAAGAATGTGGAGAAAGGAGAACCCTTTTGCACTGTTGATGGGAATGCAAATTGGTGCAGCCACTCTGGAAAACAGTATGCAGGTTCCTCAAAAAATTAAAAACAGAACTACCCTATGACCCAGGAATTGCACTACTAGATATTTATCCGAAGGATACAGGAGCACTGCATCGAAGGGGCACATACACCCAAGTGTTTATAGCAGTGCTACTGACAATAGCCAAAATGTGGAAAGGGCCCAAATGTCCATCAATGGATGAAAGGATAAAGAAGATGTGGTGTATATATATACAATTGAATATTACTCAGCAATCAAAATGAATGAAATCTTGCTATTTGCAACAACGTGGATGGAACTAGAGTGTATTATGCTAAGCAAAATAAGTCAGTCAGAGAAAGACAAATACTGTATGATTGCACTCATCAATGGAATATAAAAAACAAACAGATGAACTAGGGGAAAGGAAGGAAAACTAAGATAAAAACAGAGAGAGGCAAACTATAAGAGACTCTTAAATACAGAGAACAAGCTGAGAGTTGCTGGAAGGGGGTGGGGGGATTTTAAATGGGTGACGGGCATTAAGGAGCACACTTTTCAGATGAGCACCAGGTATCATATGTAAGAGATGAATCACTGGGTTCGACTCCTGAAGCCAAGACTACACTGTATGTTAACTAACTTGAATATAAATTAAAAAAAAAAAAATCTAAAATGCTAATCTTCTGATTCCTCTTGCATTGCTCTCTCTACTACACCAACTAAACTACAATCATTTGAGGGTTGCTAAAAAGATCAACACAGCCCATCCATCTGCCATCCATGCCAACCATTACCAATCTGTCTCTAATACTTGATATTCCATCCCAATGATGGAATCTGGAGGATTCCATACAATCTGGAGGATTAAAGGTCTTCTTTTTCTCCTATAACATCATCATTCATTACTATCTAGATGTTACCTTAAAGGAACTGAAAATCTAGTAAAACAATGGGCAAGATTCAGAGCACAACAACTAACTTAATAATCCTCAGCAAAAAAACATTAATGGTACATACTATCATTATTTCCATTTCACACGAGAGAAATGAGGTGTGGAAATAAGTAATTTGCCCAAAGTCACATGGCTAATTAATGCAAGAAAGGATTTTAACTTGAGCAAACCAGCTCATCATCACTAAACCATACTGCTTCTCTGCTGGACATCTCCACTGAGATGCACCGTAAGCACCCAAGACTGAGAGCAATTCACTACACATTTGTCTCAACAAGCAAACATCCTATTCATAACTATTAAATACTTAACATAAAATGCCAAGTAAGGAAAAAGTGATACTACTTTCAAATTCATCCATTAAAATGATTATAAAAGCTGCACAGAAAAAAAAGAAAACATACACACTGTAATTATAATTGTGTACAAAAACTATTTATATGAGAGATTCAAAGGATATATATCCCAAAATATAAATAATGATTTCTGTAGCAAAACAGTTATGGATATTTTGGTTTTTAGTTTTTCTGGTTTTGGTGTTGCTCATTTTTTTTTTTTTTCGGAATTTTAGATCCATAGTCAAATTACTTTTACAGTGAAACTTTTCTTGATATTAAAAAGAAAAAAAGAAAAAAGAAGCAAACCTCAATAGATGATCCACATTCCTGTCACATTTTCCCAAAATGTAACCTTCTAAAACGTTCTAAACTTATCCAGAGTCTGTCTTTATTGTGTTCATTTAAAATCCATAAGATTCTCATGTGTTAACGATTCTACCATCTATTATCTACCCTACTCTAAAAAACATAGTAAGATTCTTTCCCAAAATGGTATGCTTGAGACATGAATTTATAAATAAAAGTCAGGTATCTGGATCTGATGACAACTCCTGCATCTGAGAAAAAAAGAAAGGAGCTGAATGGTGAAAAAGTTAAAGAGCCTTTAAATTACATACTTAGTATAAAGAACTGTATAAAACTAGCAATTCATTTTTGACCCATCAACATTTCAACAGTTTCATCCCACAAGAGGTTTTAAAACTAGTGACCCCATCCTCAAAAGCACTGGAAACAAAAGCTGTACCTCCCAAGAACTACATTTTCCCCATTTCTGTATCCTTTATTTTTCCAGAGTAGAGGTGGCTTTTCTTCTGGGATTTACCTTCCCAGAAAAGTAAGCAAGTCAAAGATATAACTACATAATCCTACTACCACCAGCAAAAAAATCTTTTATCAAGTTTGCCAAAAATAGTCCTAGTAAACAGACCTAAGTAAGCCCAAGAAGCCTAGGGAGTAAAAGGAAAGAACAGGGGACTAGCCATATTTTGCTAATCCATAGAATATAATGCAGTTATTAAAAACAAACAAATAATAAAAGAAGTAGTTCTGAAAGTGCTGGTACTTAAAGATCTCCAAACTATATTAAGTGAAAAAAATTCAAAGCCAATATGAAGACTATGATCATATCTGTATAATATTAATGGATATATGCGTCAGAAAATTGTGGGAAAATACAAAGACACTATTACCACTGTTCCCTAGGGAGGGGACCTTCTACTTTTCATTTCACACCTCCTGTATTCCTAATTCTAACTCCGGGCTGTCAGCCTCAAACTTCACATAAAACTTGTCTCTTAAGTCCTTCTTACTTGCTCTAAGTCTTCAACCTTGAAAATGGTCACTAATACTCTTTATTCTCATCTCCATTATAATTCTAACACCTTTAAACTTGTTTCATAATTCATTTTTGCTAATTACTTTTTTTTTTGTCCTGAAACTTCCTTCTTATTTCTCTGCCTTCTTAAAACAGAATATATCCTGAAGGAAGAAAGCTTACTCAGACTTTTGCAATAATATGACCTAGAAAACTTATGGTACCAATGACTTCACGGAAGCTTCTCTATCCATCATACAACCACATAAAATAATAGTAAGCTTCTCAGGACATCTGGCTGGCTCAATCGGTAGAGCGTGTGACTCTTGATCTCGGGGTCATGAGTTCCAGCCCCATGCTGGGTGGAGAGGTTACTTAAGATAAATTAATAAATAATTTTTAAAAATGGCAAGCTTCTTTGCCAACATACCACATTTAACTAACTCATTTTCATCAGCTTTCAACTGAGAACAATTCCTATTTTCTGAAATGTGAGCAATTCCACCTAACCTGGAACCATCCTACAACTTTAATGAGTAAGCAAATACAATCACTCATGTTGTTAAATTATTAATGCTAAATTGAGTGCAATTCCTATTCAATTTGTCTTTCAAAGGGGCTTCTAAGAGGCTATCCCCCGGTTGTATCTAATTTCAATCCTCTCCAAAATTTCCTAAGTACTAACACACAATATACTTCTGAATCCTAAGTCTTTCCTGGCTAACATACTGACACGCAATACTACCCTATGCCAGAGACGGGTGTCAGAAGCATATATTTACCTAATGCAACTGGCTCCTATTTTCAGCAGCGCCTATTAAGTGTTCCAAAAGCAAAAGTCCACCTAAATCTAGGAATAGTGATTCAGAATACAGAAGCCGGAGTCTCACAGATCTGCATTCATTCCAGTTACCCACTAAGAAGCTTTGTAGACTTATTTAACTTCTCTAAGCCCCAAATTCCCATTTGTAAAGTGGAACTAATAATGTCAGCCTCACAGAACTGTTGTAAGAATTACATGAAATAATACACTTAAAATGTTTAAAACACTGCCTAGCATTTGGTAGATATACTGTACATAGTAGTCATTCATATCATTAAGACAAGAAACAAAGTTTAAAAGTTGGAAAACATCTCAGAAATTATATTCCAATTGTATCACTTCATAGATGATGAAACTAGCCCTAGAAACTAAGCTTACTTGATTGACATCACTCTGGTAATGGTAAAGTTGCAATTAAAACAGGTTTCCCAGGTCCCAATTCAATATTCTCTCTACTAACCAAAATATTTCTTGGTCATCTGTCTGATCCCCATCAAGACAATTTCTCTAATCTCAACTTCTTCAAGGAAGAATTACAGGGACAGGACAAGATCACGGGTCCTTCCAGCTCTAAAATTCTCATTCCATGATTCATTTGAGTCCTAAACTGGCTAACTTAAAAGCACGTCCAGGGGCGCCTGGGTGTTCGGTCAGTTAAGCTTCCAGCTCCTTTTTGGCTCAGGTCATGATCTCACGGCCCATGAGATCAATTCCCATGTGGGGCTCTGTGCTGATAGCAAGGAGCCTGCTTGGGATTCTCTCTCTTTTTCTCTCTGCTCCTCCCCTGTGCTCCCTCACTCTCTCTCAAAATAAACAGGAAGAAAAACACAGAAACAATCAACCATATTTCCAATCTCTATGTACACTTTACTTTCTTATGGACATTTTCAAAACTCTAAAACTTTTACCAGTTATTAATGGTTATGTGAAACTAACATCTCTCAAAAGCAGCCAATCAAAAAGAAAAAGAAAAAGGCAGTCAAATCAGTAAGAGACTGAGACTATTAAAACTAATTACAGATAAGTTATTAGTAACTAAATTGGGCTTACAGACATCATACAATTAAGTCAATATTAAGTAAAGGAGTAAAGGTATTTAATATCCAACATTTTTTAAATATCTAACATATAATCACAATTGAGCTATATATTTGAAACAAATTTAGAGTATCAGGTGTTTTGATTCAAAAAATACAGATAGGCAGACACAAAAATATACCAAAATAGGGTTCAAAATCTAGTTTTAAGAAGAGGTCACTTTTCAAGGCACCTGGGTGGTTCAATTGGATAGCGTCCAACTTCAGCTCAGGTCATGATCTCACAGTTCGTGAGCTCAGGCCCCACATCAGGCTCTATCCTGACAGCTCGGAGCCTGAAGCGTGCTTCAGATTCTGTGTCTCCCTCTCTCTCTGCCCTTACCCCACTCACACTGGTCTCTTTCTCTCAAAAATAAATAAACATTACAAAAATAAAAAGAAGAAGCCACTTTTCATTCTTTAAGTCTTAAAATCTGTTGAGGGAACTGGGAATGGTGCTGATAATAAAACCTCCCGAACAGAGCATCAGTGTGCTACACTCAAAATCCCAGCAAATGGTCTTGCATGGTACTTTAGAATCTAACAAATTCTAATCTACTGACTACAGATTCCTTTTCTAAGAGATCTATAGAGGATCAGTTTAAAGAAGTAGAACACAAAGATAATAAAATTAAAATCCATCCTGAATATAATCATGTTTTATGACACAAAAATCTCTAAGACACACTATCCAAATAGCAGATGATTCATAATCTGGGCTCCCAAGGAAACAGACTCTGAGGCCCTGAAAACTACAAGCAGTTTTACTGGACAGTGCTCCCAAGAACACCTGTACGGGCACAGGGGCAATATGACAGGGCAGAGAAAGCAGACGAAAGTACTAATCAGTAGCACAATTGTAACAGTGGCCTTAGTTAATCCCACCAAGAGTCCTAAAGCTGGATGGCCCTTCACAGAAGTCCCTAACCAAGGCAAGAGGAGGATTCTTTGTATTCTCCACATCAACCAGTAATGAAGTACAGGCTATTTCCAGGAAAGGGACATAATCTCGGATCAGGCAGCTTCTTTCTGTTAGGGCAACTCCCAGAGAAGGATGCAGCCAAGAGCCATCGGCAGCCATGACTCCAGGCAGCTAGGGGAATGTGACTCCATCTTAAAGGAAGATCTAGGTGCTGCATCAAAGCATCTACTGCAATGAATGTCCCTTACTTGCATCTGAGATACTTATAAAGGGCTACACGCTGGGGGCAAGGAAGATCTCAGTAGAGAAGGGGACCTACTATCTTCTGGAAACTACTACATGGCAGTGCTGTGACAGTAACCTTACACGAGTTATCAAAATTTATCACTGAATTCTTGCTCTAAAGACAGGTTTTTTTTTTTTTTCCTTAGCAAAGATGCTAGAAAATAGGTTAAAAGTTATTTTGATTTGTTATATAACACTTAAAATGCTACCTCAGGGCTGCAAATGATCTGCAGACTCAAAATCTTGGTACTCTTTTGGTTTTCAAGTAACAGGCTTACCCTGAAAAGCACTTTAGAAATTGCCTAGGTGATGATGCCCTCAGTGGACAGATAAGGAAAGTGAAGTCAAGAGAAACTCCATGATTTGCCTAAGATCACACTGACTGCAGAGATAGAGAACATGAACTCAAGTCTTCTGATTCAAATTCAGGGATTTCTCTACTTGCCCAGGTGCTTTTATACTCAAAAATTTAACAAAATCAAAATAACCCATGAATCTTATTGTAAAGCTCAGAGTATCCACTTCTTCTAGATTATTTGCATTTTTAAAATGATACAAGTAAGAAACTTGAATTTTATACTAAAAAAATGTCAATCGGTCGTCTGCTAAATGAAATATTCTATCTTTCTGTTAACAACAGCTAACATATAACCTCTATGACAGGCATAATGCCAAGCACTTTGTCTACACTATATCATTTAATGCTTTTAGCAATCCTTGAATAAAGTCAAAGGGATTGTTCCCATTTAGCCAAGGGGGGAAATACAGTTAAAAAAAGTTAAATAGGGGCGCCTGGGTGGCGCAGTCGGTTAAGTGTCCGACTTCAGCCAGGATCTCGCGGTCCGGGAGTTCGAGCCCCGCGTCAGGCTCTGGGCTGATGGCTCAGAGCCTGGAGCCTGTTTCAGATTCTGTGTCTCCCTCTCTCTCTGCCCCTCCCCCGTTCATGCTCTGTCTCTCTCTGTCCCAAAAATAAATAAATGTTGAAAAAAAAAAAAAAAAAAGTTAAAAAAAAAAAAAAGTTAAATAAATTGTCAGCTAAGCTTACAAATATAATAACACACTGGGGCGCTGGGTGGCTCAGTCAGTTAAGTGTCCAACTTCGGCACAGGTCATGATCTCACAGTTCGCAAGTATGAGTCCCACATTGGGCTCTGTGTTGACACCTCAGAACCCGGAGCCTGCTTCGGATTCTCTGTCTCCCTCTCTCTCTGCCCCCTGCCTGTTTACACTGTCTCTCTCTCTCTCTCTCCCTCAAAAATACACATTAAAAAATGTATTTTTTAATGTAATAATGCATAAAGCTGGGATTCCATCTGACTTCAAAGCTTGTGCTCTTAATGTTAAACCATCCACAATGCTATAGCCCTGTTGCTTCTCACTTTTCCTTTTCTGATATATTCAAACTTCTATGATATACATGGTTTATTTTCATAACCAGAAACATATTTTATTATTTTTAAATATTTTTATTTCAAAACTAGATCATTGCTTCAAATATTTAAAAGGTACAAGCAGGGGCGCCTGGGTGGCGCAGTCGGTTAAGCGTCCGACTTCAGCCAGGTCACGATCTCACGGTCCGTGAGTTCGAGCCCCGCGTCAGGCTCTGGGCTGATGGCTGAGAGGCTGGAGCCTGTTTCCGATTCTATGTCTCCCTCTCTCTCTGCCCCTCCCCCGTTCATGCTCTGTCTCTCTCTGTCCCAAAGATAAATAAACGTTGAAAAAAAAAAATTAAAAAAAAAAAAAAAAGGTACAAGCAGATATGAGGTTAAATTAAAAAAAATGTCTCACAGGACAAAATAAATGCGTACTTCCTTATCAGAGATCTGACTCAGTATGATTTACCATTTAATCCATCTCACAAGACAATGTATTCTGACATAGCACTGTATAAAGACAGAAATTCTTAATACATTTTCCAAATATTATTTAGCCAATAAAGTCCAAATAAAGTATCAATGAAACTCTAAAAACTTTTATATTAGCATATTTATGTAAAACTTAGCCATAGTCTGATATTAGAAACTGAAATGATGGGGGAAAGGGTGGTTTTAAATTTCAACTACTGCTACAGTCCATGCAACACTTAAACAGATGTCAGTGCAACTAAATTATTCATGTTATTGTATTAAATATGTCAATCAATCATAGTACAGGCAATGGCTACGGTTCCATCCTAAAGTAAACTATCCTACCATAGTCCAGGTTGAGAATACAGTCCAAGACAGCCAGGTTATATGACCCCATGTCTACTGCCATGACAAAAGATGTGATCACCTGGACCAAACAGCAAATATTCACAAGCTAGCTAGCAGCCAATAACATGGCCGCGTGGCAAAAAAAAAAAAAGAAAAAGAAAAAGAAAAAAAGAAAAAAAAAAAAGCACCCCAATACCAAGAATGAACTACTGCTGAGTTCCATGCTTATTAGGCCTTTGAACTGCAAACCATGAAGAAAAGTGATCAATTAGCCACATAAACTGGCACTAAGTAGATAAACAGTGTAGTCAGGAGATAAAGTAAAAGTACATGAAAGACTTCAGCAAATCAAAGCTATAAACCAGCTAAGGTTTCAAAAGACCATAGACTCTGAGTATGTAGAAGCCATGAAGAAAAAAAAAAACAAAACACTAGAATAGAGGGTAAGAAAATTAGCTGAGAGCAAAATCAAAAGTAGATAGATATAGGGGACACAAATATATGAAGAGTTACTGAGTCCTTTAATAGCTCAACTCTAGAGTGATAATCTATAAAGCCCTGTCATGAAGTTCCAAATAGCACTGCCTTAGAGCCTTCAAAGCCTTCCAGTAAAAATGTCTGAGAGGCTCAGCACCATATTAAATGTTTGGTTTTGAAATTCTACGAAATTCCATCTTATTGCCAAGTGCATCCTTATAACCACTACTATGCTATTTTTGAGCTAAGCTGATGGATCCTTTATTCCTAGAACCAAATGAACTTAATCATAACTATTATCACTATTTCAGAGCCATGGTAAAGCTTATTTCTAGAAGAATGATATGTAAAATGTGTGTTTCATGATACCACTCTTAGAAGGAACAGTCCTAAGTATCATATGACCAACTCCACTTCCAGCCTCAGTTGACTAAACCATCAATGAACACCTTTGGCCAGCCAGAGACCTATGCACAACCCAACAAGAAAAGATGCTGAGGACATTTTAGTCTTCTCTTGGATTTTGGGAATTGAGACACTGAGTCAGTTGGCTACACAAAACTAAGGTGAAAAGTAAGTAGAACTGTGTGGTCAGATGACCATTTGGGGTCTTGAGCATACTGAGTAGGCAGCAATGAGGAGGATGCACACAGAGACACAATGATGCCAGTGGTCCATGAAAAAGTGAGGCAAAGAGAAAAACTCCCTCTGTCCCTGACACCATTCTCTTCAGACCCAACTGTATAGCAATTCTTATTCATGGATCACTTTGAAATTTTACAATAAATCCCCCTTTCAACTTAAACTGATTTGAGGATGTTTATAATTCTTGAAAATAAAAATCATTAGGGGTACCTGGGTGGGTCAGTTGGTTAAGCAACTGAATTTGGCTTGGGTCATGATCTCACAGTTCATGGATTCAAGCCACACATCGGGCTCCACGCTGGCAGTGTGTGTGGAGCCTGCTTCGGATTCTCTTGCTCTTCCTCTCTCTCTGCCCCTTCCCCCACTTGTGCTTTCTCTTTCTCTCTCTCGCTCTCAAAAAAAACAGGGGTCCCTGGGTGGCTCAGTCTGTTAAGCATCCAACTTCGGCTCAGGTCACAATCTCACGGTCTGTGAGTTCAGGCCTGCGTCGGGCTCTGTGCTGACAGCTCAGAGCCCGGATCCTGCTTCAGATTCTGTGTCTCCCTCTCTCTCTGCCCCTCCCCTGTTCATGCTCTGTCTCTCTCTGTCTCAAAAATAAACATTAAAAAAAATTTTTTTAAACCTTTAAAATAAGATAAAATCATTTATTAGAATGTGGTCTAAGGATGACAAATTTCATTCATGCGTTTAATATTAAGTTAGTTTCTGCTTCCTCTACTCTATATTCCTCAGGAAGTAATCTGTGCTCCCTGCTTCTACTTCCTTACTTCCCAATTTATCCCTATGACTCTCCTGAAACTGAACTAGGTATGACTCAACTGTTCCATTCAGTGGACACTTCTCTGTACTTATTTGACTTCTCTACAACATCTGTACGTATCTAATACTTGCCTCCACTTGTCTCCTGTGTGTTGGACCTATATTTCCACCTGCCTCGTGAACATCTCCACTGGGATGGCCACACCTCTAGTTCACATTCATCTTCCTCCCCAAACCTGCTCTTCTTCCTCCTCTACTCTTTACCTTAGTCCATTCCATCATCCTCTCAGTTACCCAAACTACTCACAAGTCCAAAAAACCCTATCAATTTTACACCTTAATTTTCTTGAAAATCATTATATTCTTTCTCTATCCCCAAAGCCATTGTCTAAATTCAAGCTTTAACCATCTCCTGAACTGAAAACTAGAGATCCAGAAATTCTGTTTCAATGGAAGAATTTGGATAAGAATTCCAAATGATTCTAATGTGCAGCAATTTTAGGAATAAAAAGGTATTATTCTCTAGCCAGTCTCTCCCCTAATGTAGCCATCCTCTCTACACAGCCACCAAGTAGTCAGAGTATGTTAGTGAAAAACCACCAAGCATCAAACACTAACTTAGAGCCTACCCACTAAAAAAGAAAACAAAATCCCCACCATAAGAGAGCTCAAGTCTAGTAGACAAATAGTCAAGTAAACAAATTACAAAAACAACATAAAAATTTTTCTAGAGACCTGAAGTATAATAGCTCTTAAATACTAAATGTGTACCGAATGCTAGATACTGTGGTGAGTGCTTCATGAACATTATTTCATTTAATCCTTCCACAACACTTGAGGTATATAAAATCCTCCATTTACAGATAAAGCAACTGGGTCTCAGAGAGCCTGAAATTTTGTGCAAGATCTCACCCTCATGAGTGGAGGAGCCCAGACCTTAAATGATAGTCTAATACCAAAAGCCTGTTCTCCTAATTGGTATGGGATGTTTTGGGAGAAGAGGAGGGAAAAAAAAAAAGCAGGCAAGTAAGTCCCAGTGTCATCTGAACTGAGCAATGCCTACAAGTGATGGTAGGACACTGTGAGCAGAACGAAGCACTTCTACAGAGGTATGAAGGGATGAGAGAACAGGGTAAACACAACTGGTGGAAAACACAACTGGTGAGAAAGGCAGGGGCAGAGCATGTGCAGTAGATGGAGATGAGCCTGGAATCCTATAAAGGGATCAGAGCATTATGGGCCTTGTGTGCCAAAGTAAAAAGTTTGGACATCTCCTGTGGGCAGTGATTAGTCACCAACAGATTTTAGACAAAAGAGTGGTTTACCCAATTTACTTTTTATAAAGATTACCTGGAAAAAATATTTTTGGAGGGTTTTCCTTATTACAGATTTCATCATTTAAAAAATTCCAAGGCTCTTCCCCTAATGCTGTGCTCGGCTATTTCATGATCTTGCATTTGCTTGGCCCCCGTCTCTAAAGATGGCTTCTCTCCCTTGCTCCTCTTGGCCTGTCACTGCCAGTATCAGTAAGGCCTTCAACAGTCTCCACCCACCCCTCCCCTCACAGAATTCCTCTTTCTTTTGTGCTCACAAACTCTTCCTCTGTGTATCTATTAACACTTAGCACATTACATTGTGGGTTTTTTTAGTTTTTATTTATTTATTTTGAAAGAGGGAGAGCACACATGAGCAGGGAAGGTCAGGGACAGAGAGAGAGAGAGAGAGGAAGAGAGAGACAGAGAGACAGAGAGAGACAGAGAGAGAGAGAGAATCCCAAGGAGGCTCTGCACTGTCAGCCCAGAGCCCGATGTGGAGCTCAAACTCACAAACTGTGAGATCATGACCTGAGCCTAAACTGAGAGTTGGAGGCTTAACCAACTGAGCCACCCAGGTGCCCCAACATCTTCCAAATTACTTTGTAATTATTTAAGTATCTGTCTCCCTCATTAAAACTCCGCAAGAATTTTTATCCCCAAGCCCAGCAATTTGCACAGAATAAATGCCCAATAGTATGATGAATGACTGTACACACATGTATACACACACATACACAAGGAGATTGATAAGAAAAGTGTTCCTTGAAGGAACCTGGAGTATATAGTAACAAAATACCAACATCAGCAATAGCTAACATTTATAGAGAGGTAGTTACTCTGTGCCAGATACTGTCAGAGACGTTTACGTGTATTAATTCAGTCCCCCCTCACAACAACCCTATGAGACAGGTACTATTATTATTAAGGAAACAGAGAAATCAAGTAACTTGCCCAAAGCTACTCAGCTAGTAACTAGGAAACAATATCACCCTAGACAGTCTGGCTCGAGAGTTCAGACTGTTAACCACTAATTATACTGTCTCTTTAGCTCAAGCAAAAGACCACCAGGATAAGAAGAGAAAACTTAGTTCAAGCCCTGGTTCTTTTGTATCTCAATCGCTATTCTTAACACACTAAAAATAAATCTCCACAGAGAGAAAATAATACCACTTTTTAAAATGTGTTTCATAAATTAGTAGTAACTGCATCAGACTTAAATGTGTAACCAATCTAGGAAGCCTTCCCTAACATCTTAGTTTAGATCAGGTCCCTCTTGCTGTATGCTCTTAGGGCTCCCTGTGCTTTTCCTTCCTAAGACTCACCCACATGACCATATAGCTATGGGATTTTTGAACAGTTTCTCTTACACCAAGCTCCACGGGGGTTTATGTCTTTTACTCACCAGTGTGTCCACAACACACAGTGGGCCCACACCACACAGTGGGCCCACACCAGACATGTGAGGAAGAGATATGTTCAAAAGGTCTTCCCTATACATTACCTTTTTCTGCACACACTGTCGTCATTCTAATGTAAATTATAATTTCTGAGCGCCTAAAATATCAAAATCTCTCCTATCTCATCTCTACCTATACTCTCCTATGGTTTTAATCCATCACATGCAACACTGACAAATTGCTCTTCCTTAAAACATTCCTCTCATACTCATTCCACAAACTTTTTAACTCCCAACTCTGTGCCTGAAGAAAGCCAGAATGTCATTCCAAAATATGCCAGGTTAGCATATTGATTATCTTTAATTAAAGGCACTAAAACAGCAGGTATAAGAACACTCTGACCCTCTTTTTTCTTTTTGAAAGCAAGAGATAAAACTCTCATGTGAAAGGCACCCTCGCTGTACCGGGAGGAAAAAAGATTTTCTCATCAGTAGACACAGAGAATTTGGAACTGAGAAATCTGCATAAACAAACCTCTTCAACTAAGCTTTATCTTCTTGGCTACTTCTTCACCATTTACTACCCTTAACCCAAACCCACTGTCTTGTCAATTCTTCACAAACGTATTGTTTCTTTGTCTACAAGGTATAAACACCTGGTCTGGTCACTTCTTTGGGTCCTCATACTCTTGTGAAGCTTCTCATATACATGCAAAAATTTAATAAAACTTGCATGCTTTTCTCCTGTTAGTCTGCCTTATGTCAGTTAAATTCTTAGGCCCAGCCAGACACACCCGAAGAAGGTAGAGGAAAATTTTGCCTGTCTTGCATACCAGATATATTTCACTGCTTAATAAAACCTTTTTTTTTTTTTTTTAGATTTTATTTTTGTAATCTCTACACCCAACATGGGCTCGAACTCACAACCCCAAGACCAAGTATTGCATGCTCTTACAACTGAGCCAGCCAGGCACCCCTGCTTAATAAAATCTTACTGATTTCATAATGCCTACAGAATAAAGTTCAAAATGTCAGATTTGTCTGCTGAAATAAACAAGAAGAAAAGTTACCCCAGATCTGGATCCCCACTAAAAGACACAGGGCTCCTCAGAGAATTGGCTATTTTCAGGGCTAGGAAAGAGTAATGGATGAGCTTAGAATACACTGTTATACCAAAAAGTAGCAAAGAGGTTAAAAAAAAATTATTGGAGAATGTCAAAAGGACACAGGGCCACCCTAATGGGCTCCCACTGTTCAAATCTGACACAATTAGAGCACCAAAATAATTAAGAACAGTGATGAGTTATAAACCATTTTTAAAAACTGAAATTAGTAAAGAAAAAAGGAAGCTGACAGAAAGGAAATGGAGAGGGAGGGAGCGAGGGAAGGAGGAATGGGAAACCCAATGACCAATTGGTGAAGGAGAAGGGAATGCTGGAGTGGGAAAATCGTCATTTTGCAGTCATTATGGTGAAGACTAGATAGGCAATGAACAACAAAGAATGAACAATGGATGCTAAATTTAAGGGAAATTTTTGATAAGGAGCAAGATATTTGCAGGGTCTTATAAGTAGATGCCTACTAATGGCAAAAGAAAGAATAGTATTATACAGTCAAAAATGGGCTACACCTTGACCTTTGACAAGGTAATCAAATCTAACAGCACCTACGGAGGACAGAAAGACACCCTGGGTCTCCAGATGTGAGGCAACATCTTCTAGGCAACATCCTGGCCAAGAATGCATAATCTCAATCTAATCACAAGAAAATATCACATAAACATAACATGAAGAACAGCGTAGGGGGAAAAAAAGCAGGAGGGGATCTGTACTCTTCATAAATACAAACAAATGCTGTGGAAATGTTCCAGATAAAAAGAGACTATAGCAATATGACAACTAAATATACTACCTAATCCTAACTGGACCCTAAACTGGTGAGGGCAAAATGTTACAAAGGACATACCAGATCAACTGACAAAACTGGAATTATAGATAGTAACTGAACCAAAGTATATTTATGAAGTTGGCAACTATACAGTGGCTATGTAAATAAATATCCCTATTCTTCCTTGAAGTATTCAGAGGTAAAAGACCATAACTGATCCTCAAATGAGTCAGAGAAGAAAAAAAAAAAAAAAAGAAAAAGAAGAGAGAAGAAAGTGAGAAAAATGTTCCTTGTAGTGGCACCTAGGTGCTCAGTAGGTTAAGCATCTGACTCTTAATCTCAGCCCAGGTCATGATCTCACAGTTTGTGAGTTCAAGCCCCACATCTGAAAGCCTGCTTGGGATTCACTCTCCCTCTCTCTCTGCCCCTCCTCTGTCCTTTCTCTCTCTCTGTCTCAAAATAAATAAATAAACTTGAAAAAAAAATTTAAAAAGCTGTTCCTTGTTCCTATTATTTTATTCTTGCAACTTTTTGTAAGTTTGAAACTAGTTCCAAATAAAAAGTTTAAAGTTAAATATGTATTCAACTAAAACGGCACCACCCAATACATAGGGTTATAGAATAATTGAAATATGATTAGTACAAATTGAGCTTTGCTGTTAGTACAAAATACACACCAGATTTCAGATACCTAGTTAAAAAAGAGAGAGAGGGAGAATGTAAGATATATCATAATTTTTATATTGAATATTTTAGATACATGGTCAAAATAAATGTTTTAAAATTAATTTCACCTCTTTTTACTTTATCTTTTTTCACCTCTTCTTACTTTAAATGTGGCTACTAGAAACTTCAAATTACATATGAAATTCACATTTGCATTGAACAGGGATGAGCTAGAAAAGCAAGCATCTCCACAATGGGGTGTCACACTATCTTTGTAAATTTCTCTCTCAATTTCTCCGTGCTGTAAACAGATCTCTTCTCTCTAAAAGTCACTTGGTGTAAGCTACTTGAGTGTAAGGACTGTATCTTATTCATTGCTGTATCCCCAGTTTCTAGCACATAGCCAAGTGTTACAAATATCTGCTTACTGAAAAGTAATATGTAAAGGAAGGAGGAAGAATGAACTCATTCCCATCTCTGCATCTTTACTTATACTGTAACTCCTTCCTAAAAAGAAACCTTCCTAAGACCTCTCCTACACACACACATTCTCCAAAACCCCACCTCATGCTCATTTTCTCCAAGGAGACTACCCACTCACACAGGATCATTCGGATCTTTCCTCTTCTGTACCACTACAGCCTTCATTGTCTGTACCAATTTCTCTGGCACTTAATCATATCCTTGAGGAAGAAGTTAAGTCTCATATTTTCCCAATATCTTCCACTGTGATTAGCAGAGTGCTAACCATATCAATTGAGGAGTAGTGGAAAGGGCAACAAGGTACCAGAAAAAGAGAAATGGATTGAGTTGGGAAAATCTGGCTCTTGGCTCAGTTTTGACATCTACTAACCGTGTTGCCCTTAGATAAATCACTTAATCTGTTTATACTTCCTCATTTTTAAAATCAAATAAAAAAAAATAAATAAAAATAAAATCAAATAGACCTGCTGACCATAAAAGAAGCCTTTTATTTCTACAATTCTAGAATACTTAAGTCCATTTTTTTCTTTAGCAATGTTATTGGCATATACCAGCAAAAGGAAATCTAATACTCTAAACCACTGTAAATTCCTTAAGAAAGAAATAGCAACGAAGTTTACATACTGCCTAAAGTACTAAATGCTGATCATCTATCTGTCTGGTCATCAAGCACTTTATTATTTTTTTTTAAGATTTTATTTTTAAGGAATCTCTATACCCAACGTGGAGCTCAAACCTACAACCCCAAGATCAAGAATTGCATATTCCACCAATTAAACCAGCCAGACACCCCATGGTCATCAAGCACTTTAAATTCGTAATTCTCTTCAAAGGACCATTAAGCGAAATAGTCAATACATACATGTTGAAGCAACCATAAAAAGATTTTTTTTTCTAAATCAGACCCTTTCAAGCCTCAGAAAGACAACTTATAGTAAGCTAATGGAAACAAAAAAAGAAAAAGGAAGAAGAAAACAGAAACATTTTCTGTAAAGTACCCTGGGACCTTATTGGTGATGTTCAGTGACTCAGAGTTACAACTGACTGCAAGCACATTGTCTGTTTCTTCTTTAAAAATGCTTTTTAAAGGACACTATTCAGAAGAAAATAACAGCAGTTAAAATGAAAAGGTCATCTAAAAAGAGAACGCTAAAGCATGGAGACCATTTCAAACAAATCCCTAAATTAGCAACTTTCATCTTAATATCTTATCACCTCCGATGAGAAATAAGATTATCAGGGTGGGGTAAAATAAAATGGTTGCCATGTTACATAATTTAAAGATTCTAGTTATACTTGTTAGTGAATACCACCTGTGGAGTCAATAAAGTATATACTGTAGGAATATGCCCTCCGACCAGAAGTTTTCCTGATGGTCCCAACACCCTGACCCAGAGTGGCACCCAGGGCACTCTGTAATTACTTTTGAATGGTCAACATCCTCTATCTGGCTGTGAGTTTTAAAGGGAGGACCCATTTATCAAGTGTATCCCAGCCCCTTGCATATGTCTGACATTTACTGACACTCAATAAATACACAGGGAACAAAAAGTAACTGAGAAACAATTCAAATTTTATACGTATAAAAGAGTATACATATTTAACACAGTGGCTCTCAATCAAGGGCAATTTTGTCCGTAGGGGAATATGGTAAAGTACGGAGATATTTTTGGTTGCCACGAGGGGAAAGGGAATGGGGGAAGGGTGCTACTGGTCTGAAGTGAGGAGAAGCCAGGGATCCTCCTAAACATCTTAGAATTCAAAGGACAGCCCCGCACAACAAAGAATTATCCAGTCACAAATGTCAATAATGCCTTGGTTAAGAAAGTCAGTCTTCAACTGACTTAGTCATATGTGATGATTCTATACCACATCTCAGTAATAACCAGAACAAATTCCAATTTTGCAGTTTTAATTAAAACTTCGGTCACAGTTGATGTGTATGTATCAACACGTGGTCTTTATATAAAAATAGTCCTAATATGATGGTAATGCTTAACAACATTAAACCAAGAGTACTGGAAAGTATTCCATATTTCTGAAAACGAATCTATAAATGCCAGAATACTTTTTTTTTATTAATCTTTTGTTTTTTTTTAAGTAATCTTTACACCCAACATGGGGCTCGAACTCACAACTTGAACCCAAGCTCAAGAGTCGCATGCTCCCCAGACTGAGCCAGCCAGGCAACCCTACCAGAAGCTGCTGGTAAGTCAGTAAACACTTTGTTTTATTTATAAACTTTAAAGCAGACCATAGGCAAACTAATTTTCAGATGTGGAACTACGACAGAAACACAATCTGAAGCATGAGCTAATCCGTTCCTCCAGGTCCCATAAAAGAAAAATCTCCAAGTACTACAAGCAAATCACGCACAGATGTCCTTACTATTGAACACAGGAACTGAGGGCAAGGGTAAAGGGCATGCCCTTGCTACTGCCAAAATCATCAGCTTATCAAGATTTTAAAAGACTCTGACAAAACCACTGCAGAAAATCATCAAATGTCAATACAGGGTGGTAGATTCAAAAGTTAACTATTTCTCCCCCAGACGGATGACCAAGTTTCACATGACTTGAACATTTCACAAAGCTATGCAGGAGCCAAGAACACTCCCTTTCCATATAGTGGATGACTCAACTGTCTTTGGCACATTCCTTGGCTGAATACTACAAACGCACTAATTTCTTTTGTCCTTTGAACTAGTGAGGCTACTTCCCCAGCAACCATCTAATGAGTTTGGCCCCAACTTTTCAATCATTTACATTTTGTTGCACCGCTCCCCCATCACTTTCAAAAAAAAAAAAAAAAAAGCTATCCAAAACAAAAACTTGAGTACAGTAACTCTTGTAGGAAAATATGCCCTATTATTATTCCAGGAACTGATTTCTAAACAACACACCTACAGCTTTCCAATGTTCGTATTTTTTATATCTTAAGGGGTTTTTGTTGTTGTTCCCCCCCCCCCCCCCCCAGATTTCCAATAGGGATAGTAGCACTGGCAGAAAGTGAAGGAGTATGCGTATATCATTGGATAAGGCTTACTGCGAATTTATTCTTGGAGAGCTCAAAAAGGGTCCTGGGCTGAGAGGGGGAAACGCATTTTTAATTGGGGGTTGGGGGGCGGGGGTTCCAAGAGTGAGTAATATCTTCTTCCTCAGCTGACTTTGCCAGTAAGTGTCGGTACCACGATTGGGCCCGAGCTAGGCCGGGTTTAACCACATTACCCTGCAATACTGTCCAGCCGAGAGTGGCAGGTGCGTGCAAAGTTGGGGGGCGCGGTGGGCGCGAAGGATGCAGAGGCTGAGCAAGCCTCCCGCGATCTCCCACGGGGCGCTCTCCACCCGTCTGGACGCACTAACTCCCTTTGCGTTGCCATTCCCGGAGCTGGAAGGAACGCGCCGGCACCACACCCTCCCGCCCCGCCGCCCGTCGCACTGACAGCCCCGCGCGGGAGCGCGGCGCCGGGCCTGGGCGCGCGGGGCCGCCGGGGACTCGGCGCCGGCCCGGGCTCCGGCCTGCCGCCCCGCCGCCGCCGCCCCACCCGCCCTCCCTGCCCTCGCGGCCCGCCCCCGGAGAGGACGGCCGAGGCCTAACCGCCTCCCGGGGCTGCGGGGCCTACAGAAGGAAGGAGCCCGCGCTGAGGAGGGGCGTCCACGCCGCCGCCTGGGCTCCTCAGCTCGGCGGCGGCGCCCGCAGCCCCGGACTCGGGCTCTCCCGCTCACGTGCTGCCGGAAAGACGGTTTCACTCTCTTACCCTCTGCAAAATCCTCCTAAACATGGTTTAAACACCACCCGGGCCGCCGCGGTGACTCTCCGGACCTTACGCGGGACCACTCACTACTCGGGGGTGCGCGGGCGGGAGAGACTGAGCCGGGAAGGGACCGGGGAGGAGGTCGGGGCGAGGCGGTGGCGGCAGCCGCTCGGGCGGCCCCGACTTCCCCACAGGCGGCGAGAGGGAGCGCGCGCGAGCGAGAGACGAGGTAGCCAGCGAGCGCCCGCCCGCCGGCCGGGCCGCCCCCGTAACTGACAGCTGGGCGGACCCGCCCGTCGCGCCACGCCCTCCCGGCCTGTCCATCCGCGGGGGGCGGGGCCCTAAGGGGCCCGGCCCGGCCTGCGACCAATCCGAAGCGACGGCGGCGTGGGCGGCTGCGTGACGGACAGGCGGCAGGACGCTGGCGCCGCCGCTCCTTCCGGCGGGCAAGGGGACGCCGCGGCCGCCGAGCGCACGCCCGCGCTCCGTCAGAGGCCGTGCCCGCGCGCCGACCGCGTGCCCGCCGGGGAGGTGGATGGGGAGACCTGGGCCGCGGCCTGGGGTGGTCCCAGACCTCGGCGGGTGAAGAGGTTACGGGGTGCGCACCTGCGACCAAAACTCAGGCTGCTTCGTCAAATTTGTCAACGTGACCCTGGTCTCGACCGAGCCTGGACTGCATCTTCATTTCTGCTGGAAGAGCTTAGCCCCTGGGTGAAAGCAGAGAATCGCAGACAGGATTAACCTGTCTGTTGGGCTTTCCTCCTCCTCTTCAACCCCTGCTTTCCTTTCTCTACTCCCTTTTTGCTTCCAATTTCAGCCAAAGAGAAAGTATAGAATCAGAAGAAAGGATAGGAAGAAACTGGAATTTGAGTTGGCAAGAGAAGTTTAGGGTTCTCCTTTCTGGACCATAACAACATTTAATGGACTGATGTCGCTAACATGATACACTTTGTCTTTCTAAAGCACATGTGTGGCCCATTCTCCTGAGGAATTTTAAGTCCTATTCGAATAATAGGTATATGAGTTGAGTCAACATTAATGCGTATGTTTCATAAAGAAAAAATAAGAAGGTCACAGATAAACAGTGTGCCAAAACAAGGACGTGGACTTCAAATTGACTTCCAGGCACCATGTCATCATTTAAACTCAACAATCACAGCTCCAGAGTCCTACCATTCTGCTAATATTCACAAGCTAAGAGGTTCAGAAGTTTTACCCTGAGAAGAAGAGAAAACTTTAATATTATTTAAATAGGAAAAGAAGGAGTAATGCAATTGACCTTGTCTACCCAAGCAATGAATGGAGTGGTTTTTGGAAAGTACTTCCAGATTGTTTGAAAAGATGCAGCAAATACTATTTTCAAATGAGTTAATGTAAAAGTGTTTTTTTCTAAAGTGTAAAGCATATGATATAATATGTTTCTATTCCAAACATGTTCTGTGTTTTAGTGTGTGTGTCTATAGTGCAACAAAATAGTCACACCTAAAACTAATACATTATTAATCACTATTGATTATTGCACTTAAATATTTCCAGACAAACATAGCAAAGCACACACTTTTCCATCTTTCCAGACACAGGGTGCTTTATTTTCAGACAACATGGGAAATACTTTGACCAACATAGGGTGATAAAACTATGTGGCATAATAAATACATACTTGGTCTCTGTACCAAGATCCTGACACAGACTTTGTAAGACCCTTGTAATTTCCTGACTGACAGGATGCTAGAAGCATCTTTTGTTCTAATATTTAATCTTTGACCCTAATTCCTGACACCAAAGCTTCTAAGACCCTTGAAAGAGAGCAAGAGCCAGCAGGGAAGAGGTGCAGAGGGAGAGAGAGAGAATGAATGAATGAATCAGCATGGAACACTGAGTCTGCTCACCTCAGAGCCCAACACAGGGCCCAATCCCAGGACCATGGAATCATGACCTGAGCTGAATTAAGAATTGAATGCTCAAGGGTCTGAGCCACCCAGGTGCCCCTTGAGTGTCTTTTTGTGTGCTAATGGGATGACTGGTGGTTGGGGTCCCTAGATAGCTTTCTCATAGGAGCTAATCTCCAGAAAGGTCAAGGCATGATTAGAAGGTTGCAATTTTTGAGGCCCCCCATCCCCCCCACCTCCTGTAGGAAAGAGGGACTGAAAGAGTTAATCACTAATGGTCATTGATTTAATCAACCATAGCTATGTAATAGAACCTCTATAAAGATCCTAAACCCAGGAGAGCTTCCAGGTTAGCCAACACACGAAGGTACTAGAAGAATGATATGCCCAAAGAGGGAACCCCTCCCCCTTCCCCCATAGCTTGCCCTACGAATCCCTTCCATTTGGCTGTTCCTGAGTTGCATCTTTTATAATAAATCAGTAATGGTAAGTAAAGAGTTTCCCTGAGATCTGTGAGCTGTTATAGCAAATTATCAAACCTGAGGAGGGTGTTGTGGGAACCTCCAATTTATAGCCAACTGGTCCAAAGTAAAGGTGACAACCTGAGCCTTGTGAATGGTGTCTGAAGTGGGGGCAATCTTGTGGACTGAGCCCTGAACCTGGAGGGTCTGCACGGGCTCCAGGTAGTTTGTATCAGAATCGAATTAAATTGTAGGACATGTTACAGAACCAAGCCGGAACGCTGGTGGAAAAACCAAGCGGCACTTGGAGATCTTGGTGGATCGGAGATTTATTTAGCACCAACGGGCTCAGAGGAGACCGTTTCTCCAAGATCTGAGCCCCGAATGAAGGGGGGAAGGGTAATTTATAGTTGTCAGCTTCCATATCTGTGATGGGTTTTCACTTGCGCGGCAAACGGCAAAAAGAACCCGGAAGAGGGGTCTCTAAACTAGAGACCAGAGCTTGTTTTAGTCCCATCAGCCATCTTGTGGTGTAAAATTTTATTCATTTTCCCAACAGACACCCAGCTGCTATCCAGAAAACTGGCAAATTACCTGGTGTGGAATAAAACCCCGCACATTGGGTGTTGGAAGTGTTAGAAGTAGGGGTTCCTGACTGATACATTCAGTAGAGTGTGTGACTCTTGATCTCAGGGTTGTGGGTTCAAGCCCCATGCTGGGTGTTGAGATTACTTAAAAATAAAAATAAAAAAATCTTAAAAAAATAAAAGGGTTGTAAGTAGAGAAAGGAAACAAGTGTTTTTTGTAGTTGTGAAATCAACATATATATTTTTTTGTTTTTTCTTATTTAACCCTTTTTCTTTTTTTTTTTAATTTTCTTTTTTCTTTTTTAAAATTTACATGCAAATTACTTAGCATACAATGCAACAATGATTTCAGGAGTAGATTCCTTAGTGCCCCTTACCCATCCCCCTCCCACAACCCCTTCAGTTACCCTCAGTTTGTTCTCCATATTTATGAGTCTCTTCTGTTTTGTCCCCCTCCCTGTTTTTATATTATTTTTGTTTCCCTTCCCTTATGTTGATCTGTTTTTTCTCTTAAAGTCCTCATATGAGTGGAGTCATAGGATTTTTGTCTTTCTCTGACTGACTAATTTCACTTAGCATAATACCCTCCAGTTCCATCCACATAGTTGCAAATGGCAACTTTGCAATCATTCTTTTTGATTGCCGAGTAAGAGGCCATTGTGTGTGTGTGTGTGTGTGTGTGTGTGTGTGTGTGTGTACACATACACCACATCTTCTTTATCCATTCATCCATCGATGGACATTTGGGCTCTTTCCATACTTTAGCTATTGTTCGTAGTGCTGCTATAAACATGGGGGTGTATGTGTCCCTTCAAAACAGCACACCTGTATCCCATGGATAAATGCCAAGTAGTGCAATTGTTGGGTCATAGGGTAGTTGTATTTTTAGTTTTTTGAGGAACCTCCATACTGTTTTCCAGAGTGGCTGCACCAGCTTGCATTCCCAACAAGTTTCTTTTTTTTAAGTGACATTTGTTTCTCTTTTTTGTTTATTTTCCAAAAGTTTATTTAGTTTAAAGCTGTTTGTTAATGTCACATGCTAAGGCCTTCTACACTGGAATTCTGCAGAATCTTTTTTTTTTTTTTTTTTTTTAGTAATCTCTATACCTAACGTGGCGCTTGAACTCACAGCTCAGAGATCAAGAGTCTTACACTATTCTGACTGAACCAGACAGGTGCCCCTCCTGTGGAATATAATAATATTATAATATGTAGTTAATATAATAATAACATATAATTAATATAATAATAATATAATTATTATGTAATTAATATAACAATAATATAAGAGACTCATCTGCTCAGCTAGGTGGATTTTTCAAAAGTTTGTGTGCTCCCCTGCAGCTTATGATCTGACTGGAATAATACACTAGAGAATGTAATTGCTCAAAAGTAAATAAACACTGGGTGAGACATAATAATGTAAGAATAATCTTCACTAATTTAGCATCTTCCCACACATAACTGCTTACTCTCTCTGGCCACTAATCCCTATCTATTCACCTCTCTTACATTAATATTCCATTAATTCTTTGACTCCGTCAAGATCTTCACTCCATTGGCTCCTCTCACTTTCTAACTATCAATCATTTCCCTAGCATCCTCACTTCCACCAAAACCTAACTTAAAGCCACGATCCAGCTTCATAGCCACCCCCACCCCCTTATGAATATACTTAACACCTTCACCTCCCTCTACTTCCTCCACTGTTTTCATCTAGCAGAACCCAAACCCAACTACCCATCTACTATGTGCTGCACAGGAGGAGCTGAATGTTGTTAGAGGTGCACACAAATGTACCACAGGGGCTATTGTGCTCATTTTACATTAATAGCCACAGAGCTCGTGGGCACCTGGGTGGCTCAGTCAGTTGAGCATCCAACTGTCGATTTGGGCTCAGGTCATGATCTCACAGTTCCTGAGTCCAGCCCCAAGTCCTGCTCTGGGCTCTGTGCTTACAGCTGGGAGCCTGCTTGGGATTCTCTCTCTCTCTGCCCCTCTCTGTGCTCCCCCTCTCTCAAAATAAATAAATGAACTGAAAATACCACAGAGCTCAGAGAGTCACTGAACATGATCTGGCAGCAGTCTTGCTACCCTTTCCCCACCTTCCTTCTCTTCTCTGGTCTTTGTCCACAATGGCTATCACACCGATAGTGGTTTCACTGTCTTACCTTGTATTTTCTTCCTAACTCACTCCAATCAAGCCTCCTTCTCACCTACTCCAATGAGACTACTCATGTTAATGCTAATGACCTACCTGTTGCCAAATCCACAGACAAGTTTATTGCTTTGACTTTGTTACTGACACTGAGAACAATTGACTACTCTCTCCTCAAATCATTTTATTCTCTTGGCTTCCTTGACAATCCACTTTCTGGCTTTTCTCCTTGAGGGCCGTTCCTTCCAGACTCCTTTGACTTCTCTACTGCATAACTTAATGTTACAGTGTCCCTGCTCTGTTCTAGGGTCCCTCCTTTTACCTGTCCCACAGAGCCTAGAAGTGATCTCAACCAGTCTCCTGGCTTTAAATTTCATCTGTCTGCCCAAAGATCCCCGAATCTATATCTCCTGCGCTGACCTCTCCCCAGATTTCCAGACCTCCACAACAAACCATCTGCATAGTTCTCCTTGGATGTCTAATGAGCATCTCAAACTTAACATGGCCCAAACAAAACGGCTTCATTTTTATTATCAAAATGTTTCTCTGCCAGTTTTCTTGTCTCTCTATATACTTCCACTAGGAACTTGGGTGGATCAAACCCAAAATCTTGGAGTTTGAGTTCTCTCTTTATCTTATCACTTCCCCTTCCGCCAGTCAATCCATCTGAAGGAAAATCCCAACAGGTCTACCTCCAAAGCTAATTCTAAATCTGCCACTTCTTTCCATTATCACCCTAGTCTGTAGCACCTTCATCTCCTGTCCAGACCACTGTAAGAGTTTCCTGGTCAGTCTCCCTGTTTTCACTTTGACTTCCCTATCATCCATAAACTACAGAGCAACTAGGAACAACTTTTTAAAATGCAAATCAAATAATGTCACTGTCTTCCTTCATTGAAGCTTCCAATTACAATCACAATAAAATCCAAAGACTTTATCCTGGCTCACGCACCCTGTCCATCTGGCCCTGCCCGCTTCTCTGTCTTCCATTTATAACAGTCTCCCCTTGGTTTACTATGCCCCAGACTTTGAACTTTTATTCTTCCATTGCGCAGAGGTCATTCCTGCCTTTGTGCCAACCTGTTCCGATTTAGGAAATGTTGTTCCCTGAGATCTTATGGCTAACTTTACGGCATTCATGTTGCACCTTATAAGTCACTTCCTCAGGGGCATCTGGCAGGCACAGTCAGAAGAACATGTGACTCTTGATCTCAGGTTCTAAGTTCAAACCCCATGCTGGGTGTAGATATTACAAAAAAAAAAAAAAAGTTGAAAGCTTTAAAAAAAAAAAGTCACCTCCTCAGAAATATCTTCAAGGATCACTTCTTCTAATGGGTCTCCAGTCCATCACATCACCCATTTTACTTCTCTGCATAGCAAAAAAAACCTATCATTTCTGACTTTTCTTGTTTGTCTATTTATGTCTCCCCAAAGAATGTAAGTTCCCTGAGTATAAGGACCTTGACTCTTGTTCACTGCTGAATCCTCAATAATTTAAACAGTGCTCAATAAATATTTGTTGAGGAAGGAGGGAAGGAAGGGAAGAAAGATGGAAAGGAGGAAAGATTGAAAGAAGGGAAGGAGGAAGGGAAGAGAGGAGGAAGGAAGGGAGGAAGGAAGGAAAGGGAGATGGAGGAAAGGAGGGAGGAAAAGAAAAAAGGAAGGAAAGGGGCTATGGTTTGAATGTTTGTGCCCCCACCCAAAATTCACATGTATCCTAACCCCCAAAGGTGATACTAGTAGGTAGGGCCTTTGAGAGGTAATTAGGTCATGAGGGTGGAAGCTTCATGAATGAGAGTAGTGTTCTTATAAAAGAAATCATAGAGTTCTCTAGGCCCTTCCTCCATGTGAAGATCCAAGAAGTCTGCAGTCCAAAAGATGGCCCTCAGCCAACCATGCTGGCACCCTCATCTCAGACTTCCAGCCTCCAGAACGGTGAGTGATACATTTCTGACACCTGCTCGGTAGAGTTTTGTTACAGCAGTGCAAACTAAGATAGAAGGGTATACAATTATTCTTATAACGGCTGCCTTACAAGGTACCTCAAACTAGTATCTTCCTTCTTGTGAAGATATGGTCCAAATCCAACAATCTTGAGAGCAGTTCAATAATCTTTCAATCCTATTTGGTCATCGTTTTTCTTTTCCTTTAGTATGTATGTATGTTGCTTGACTCTTGAAAATTTCCCAATGTTTCTGGGAAACAACCTATTCCTGACCCTCTGTAAATTAAAACATTTTTCTTCTTGTCAATTTAACATGTGACAACCAAATAATTCATTTGCAATTAGAAGCAAAGAAAACCCATGAAAATTCACAACACAATAAGCAAAATGCAGATGACGGCTTTGTATATGTAAGACAAAAATAGTTTAGAGATCCTAAGGTATATACACAGGACTACCAGACAGCTATTTGTCATCAAGTAGATTTTAGATTTTTTTTTAACTTAACTGAATTGTTCACTTTGAACAAATTATATTAGCAGCACTGAACCAATTGAAGCCTACTCTCAAGTTGTGCTTCTTTTAGCCTTTGAGGGGATCATGAGGAGGGAGGCAAAGGCAAGGACTTCCAAAGCGTGGGAGATACGTGAATTCTCCAGAAGTCTCTGTTGGTTTTTTCCATATTCTAGTTGACTTGATTAACCTCAAAAAAAGTATCAGGTCACCACTGAATTTCTTTGGAGGCAGGTTTAGGGAAGATCCAAAATAACAGTTATATTTTAAGATGTAATAAAAATGACGCCCTTAATATATATGTGATAGGCCATGGCCAATTGCATTTAAACCACACGTTCATGGACAATGAAACAAACCAGGGGATCACGTAGAGGTGGCACAACAAAAATTCCCATTTATGATAACAGGGCAGAACTCTTGAGTGCTGAGATGGTTCATCCAATCCAAAGTTTATGGTTGGGATTTCTGACCTGGTAGACTTCTCGTTCTGCATGGGTTTTCCAAAACCACACATTCTGGGAACTAAGCAAACAGTGGCAAGCTAGGATAACTTATTTTTTTTTTTATCTTGTGAATATTCTCTACATTGTGTATTTGAAGAAAAAATTCAATAGTAAATCAAAGTGAAATTGATGTTAGGCCAAATCCAAATAATCACTTTTAAAAAAATGTATTTGTATATTTTTGAGCGAGAGAGAGAAAGCAGGGGAGGGGCAGAGAGAGACGAAGAGAGAAAATCCCAAGCAGGCTCAGCTCTGTCCACGCAGAGAGGCTGACACCACAGAGCTGGGACTCACAAACCGTGAGATCGTGACCTGAGCCAAAATCAAGAGTCAGAGACCACCAACTGAGCCACCGAGATACCCCCAAATCATCATTCTTATCAGCCTTTAGACTGAGAAACCAACCTGTAGACCCCCTCGCTGAAACAGCTAACCAAATGTAATAAGTAAGGCACATGGACTACTATAAGAGACAGTGAGGATGCCTTGTAGAAATGGAACCAGGATCTAAAGCTGTGCTCTCACATGTTTCCCAAGGGTGTGTGTGTGAGGTCAGGTGAATTTATTTCATGAGTTTGGTAGAGACACGCCATCCAAACATGGGTCAGGGCTGGCATTTCCTTGGATTTTCTCAGTCCAGTGTTTTCCTAAGTGTGTCCCTCCAAACCCTAAGTTCTCAGAAGTCACCTCAGTCGATGGGGAGAAGCAAGCAGTTGAGGCCCTGTATTATTCACCCTTGCATCAGCTGATGCAGCTTCATTTTTATCTTTTTTGCACAATAGAATTCTGAGTAAGATTTGTTACAAAAAAAAAAACAAACCAAAAAACAAAAAAACAAAGGAACATATCAATCAGGGGCCCAGAAAGAAAAAGTGTAATTGAAAACATTTTGGAGGCACCTGGGTGGCTCAGTCGGTTGGGCTTCCGACTTCAGCTCAGGTCATGATCTCACAGTTCACGAGTTGAAGGCCTGCGTCGGGCTCTGTGCTGACAGCTCAAAGCCTGGAGCCTGCTTCAGATTCTGTGTCTTCCTCTCTGCCCCTCCTCAGCTCACGCTCTGTCTCACTCTCATGCAGAAATAAATAAACATTAAAAAAAAATTAGAAAATATTTTGAAGGAGGGAACTGTTTAAATGGGTATGGTCAGAGGTTGAGAAAACCAGTAAGAAATGGGAAAGCACACCTTTGTTAGCAACAGAAGGAGTTCCCGCAGATCTAGTTGGACTAGTGCCTAAAGGGGCAAGAGGAGGAAGCCGTTACCAGAACTCAAGGAGAACTATGCGACAGACTGGCGGCAGCAGGACAGGAGCTGTGACCTTCAGTAAAGGAATATTTAGAGAACACTTAGACATGAAAGGGAGGATACCAAGGAAGTATACGTCCTGTCCTCTCTCCCTTCCACCTTCAGGATTTCCCGCAGGTGCTTCCCACTGGTCCAGCCAAACAAGGAGCCAAAGAGCAAGGGAGCCAGTGGACGTAGCGAGCAGATCAAGTTCAGTCTCCGGAAGCCGGGCAGTTAAGATCTCACATTAAATAGGAGTCGAGCTATCTTCCTTCTGGAGAACTGTTGGAAAATAAACTAGATTTGGAGCGCCCAGGGGGCTCAGTTGGTTAAGCATCAGATTTCAGCTCGATTCAGCTCAGATCATGATTTCACAGTTTATGAGATCGAGCCCCATGTCTGGCTCTGTGATGACAGCATGGAGCCTGCTTGGATTCTCTCTCTGTCTCTCTCTGTCTCTCTCTCTCCTCTCTTTGCCCCTCTCCCTCTTTCTGCTCTCTCTCTCTCTCTCAAAATAAAAAATTTAAAAAAATCTTAAAAAAAAGAAAATAAACTAGATTCTATATGTTCATATACACTAGATCTAAATAAACTATTAAAAGCAAAGAGCCTGGCCTAGTTCTAGACACCTCATTTATGCTGTCTACAACTCTATCTAAGTATCATAGGTGAATTCACTGAGGATCAGAAGTTGGAAACTTGTCCATGCCTACCAAGCTCTGATTCTTCCCATATACCACATTGAAGGTAATGATAAAAATAATGGTCAGGGTGCCTGGGTGACTCAGTCGGTGAGGCATCCCACTCTTGCTTTCAGCTCAGGTCATTATCTCACAGTTGTGGGATCCAGCTCCTTGTCGGCCTCTGCACCGGGCATGGAGCCTGCTTTGGATTCTCTCTCTCCCTCTCTCTTTGCCCTCCACCCACTTATGCTCTCTGCTTTCTCTCTCTCTCTCTCAAAATAATAATAATAATAATAATAAGGGTCAACATTTTAAAACTCTTTTCAATTAAAAAGTTCTGGAAATAGGGGCGCCTGGGTGGCTCAGTCGGTGGGGCGGCCGACTTCGGCTCAGGTCACGATCTCGCGGTCCGTGAGTTCGAGCTCCGCCTCCGGCTCTGGGCTGATGGCTCAGAGCCTGGAGCCTTCTTCCGATTCTGTGTCTCCCTCTTTCTCTGCCCCTCCCCCGTTCATGCTCTGTCTCTCTCTGTCTCAAAAATAAATAAATGTTAAAAAAAAAAATTAAAAAAAAAAGTTCTGGAAATAGATGGTAGGAATGGTTATCCAATGATGTGTATGTATTGTATGCCACTTAAAAATAATTAAAATGCTAAATTTGACGTTAGGGACATTTTACCACAATTAAAAAAATCAGAGAGATTTGAGACACAGGGGGAAGTGGAATGTGTGACAACGGAAATAAGGGGTTGGAACTGATGCCAGCAGGCCGGGTCCAAGGACTCAGAGAGGGGGGCGTCCCACAGGACCAGCCAAGGGGGGGTCCTTGGCTGCATGCAGGATCGAAATCAAATGTAAGCCAGCAGGAAGCGAGAGCAGAGTTTTTTGAAGACCTAAAGAGAGAGAGCAGATACAGAGGGAACGAATGTCTGGGAGACTCAGAAAAGAAAGAATGAATGTCGTCTTTGCTTGGGGTCTAGGGCTTTTATGGAGGATGATGATCTGGGGCACATGTCCTCACAGGCATCCGGGAACTTAGCGAACAAGCCCTTGCTCAGGTGTCCTCTATATGCCACTTATGCTCTGGAGCCAGGGGTCTTAGAAAACGTACATGATGACCTCAACTGATCACTCTGTACGTATTCTGTCTGTTGGGCTGGAAGGGTCCAAAGAAATCCTTAACTTCTTGACCTTCATAAAGAGGAAAGAAAGAAAGAAAGGAAGAAAGAAAAAATTAAAAAATAGTAAAATAAAAGGAGGACATACATTAAGGTATGTGGAAGGCAGGGGTGCAAGTCTTAGGTAGAATAGAAGCAAGAAAAGGAAAGGAAAAAAAAACAGCTTGTTATTCGCAGATTCCCTTCAGTTTCCTTGTCTTGGAATGATGTGAGGAAGGGGTCATGAGCCAAGGAGTACAGCCAGGCTCCAGAAGCTGGAAAAGGCAGAGAAACATTCTCTCTTTGAGTCTCCAGAGGGAATCAACCCCTGAAGACACCTTTGACTTAAGTCTAGTGAACTGTAGATGTCTTGCCTCCAGAACCATAAGATAATAAATTTGCATTGTTTAAAAAAATTTTTTTAAAGAAAGATATGTGCTTTCAATTTGGAATTTTTTTATTGTGACAAGATGGTAGCCAATCTCTGTAAATAAGTTTTGAAGGAAGGAAGGAAGGAAGGAAGGAAGGAAGGATTAAATTTCAGGCTACTTATTCATAGTAAACTTACTGGGTAAAGCCTCCAAAACATGTAGCCTATGTTTTCTCTGACTGTAATGATTTTAAACTATATCTGCAGATTATTTGACACTCCTCCCACCAAAAGGTAGGCTCTCATTCTTCCCTTGAAAGTGGGCGGGACTTAGTGACTTGCTCCAAATGAGTAGTTGTTGTGTGACTTCTGAAGCTACTTTAAGGCTGTTTAACAAACACAAGTGAAATGTTTTTGTTTTATGTGATTGTTAGCTCAATAAGTCTTCCAAGAGGTTGCCTTGTTTGAAAACAAATCTTGTCATGAACCCGGACTTGAAAGGGCGGGCCTACACCAGCCGACTCCATCTTGTTCTGTGTCCTTCACCTTGACCACACCTCCTCCCCTTGAGTAAACCCTCCCTCACCTGCCAGACCCTTCCCCGGGACCCCTCCCCAGCCAATCGGCTGAGGCCATAGCCATTACCTCACCAACTGCCCCCAGGCCCCAATAAAACCTTTGTCCTTTTGAAACTCGCGCTCTTTCCCTGGTATCTCACCGCTGCGTCGGTGCAGGTAGGGGATTGAGCTCGAGCTAGCTCGAATAAAGGCTCTTTGCTTTTGCATCGGACTCGGCTCCCTAGTGGTCTTTGGGGATCACGAATTCTGGGCATAACAGACTCAAAGCCTCTAGTCATGTACTAGAACTACTCAACTCTGGAAGAAGGTTGCCAGAAGGCACCCAGAAGAGTGATTGGTATTATTATTATTACCTACCTCCTATATCTTCTCAATGGGTCACCACACATTCTTATGGTTTCTATTACATACTATTTATTTGCTGGTGATCCCCAAATCTGCAGTCTGGCTTTCTCCTCTAAATATGAAGCTTAAATATTTAATAGCCTGCTAGACAAATCCACTTCAATCTACAGAATCCTCAAGCTCAATTCAATATGTCTAAACTCTAAACTGACTCATCATCTGCCTCTTCTGCTCACAATTTCATCTAATTTCCTGTGACCTCCAGGGTTCCTGTATCAGTGCTGGCATGCTCAAGCCAGAAATTGTCTTCTTTATTCCCTTTTTATTTTGTCCATATTCAATTAATCACCCACTCCTGCAAATTCTTTTTTTTTTTTTAACGTTTATTTATTTTGAGAGAAAGAGAGAGAGTGTGAGTGGGGGAAGGCAAAGACAGAGGAAGAGTGAAAATCCCACACAGGCTCCATGCTGCCAGCACAGAGCCCCACGCAGGGGCTCTCATGAACCAGGAAATCATGACCCGAGCCGAAATCAAGAGCCAGGCGCTTTAACCAACTGAGCCACCCATGTGCCCCCCAGTCCTGCAAATTCTATCTCGCATCATCCCATTTTTTGAGTCATTCCATTGTAACCTGAGATGCCAGCTTATCTCTGTTTTTGGTCTGCATTCTTCTAATTCATTCTCTACAGTGCTGCTGGAATGATCTTTCTAAAGCACAAATCTGATCATCATTATTCCCTTGCTTAAAATTTTTCATGAGTTCCCCATGATTTTGAGGATACAGATTCAAATCCCTTACTGTGGCTTACAAGGCCATCACATGCTCTTGCTCCAGCTACCTCTGAGTTCTTACCTCTTGACATTATTTTCCTTGCACTATACAATTCAGGCATGCTGAACTATTGCAGTTTCCTGATTCATCAGTCTTTCCCCTACTCTTGGTCATTACATATGCTTGAAATGTTCCCTACGTTCATCCTCCCTTTGTCCAATTCCCACTCATGCCCAACTCTTATCCCCACCACATACCCCCAACTAAGCTACACAACCTATGTGCACCCCAATTTTGTACTCAATCCTATTCTGGGGGAAAAGAGACCCTGGCGGTCTCAAAACACTCTAGGCTACAGGGCAAGTCTGTCCCTAAGGTACATCAACCTTCAACTGCCTCCTCTTGTTCTGAATACAGACCCCCTCCCCACCCCTGCCAATTTTTCAATTATAATTGGCTTCCCAGGAAGTGTTGTCTGTAAAGAGTAAATGCCCCAGTCCTGTTGATGCAAGCGTAACAATCTGCATGAATATTTTATTGCCCACTGTAAATTAATAAAATGACATTTCAGTCTCGGTGAGCTTGGATAATATGAGTTTGCCAAGAGAAAACTTTACTTTCAATGTGCTGACAAAAGTTCAAGTTCTGAGCCTGCAAAGCAAAGATTCAGAGCTTGTACCACAGCAAATTTACCAATGTAAATGAACTTCCCGAGGTCTCTTGACAGCCAGTTGCCTTCCCTGGGCTGCATAATTAGAATGATAAGTTGTATAGAATTTAGACCTACCTCACTTCCATCTCTCCTTATGAGTTGATAGAAACTCAGTGCTAGAAGATTCCAGAGGCCATCTATTTCAAACACTACATTGCTTAAGAGCATGAATTGCTTTAGAATTGTCTGCAAATCTAAAGTAGAATATTATTGTCAGGACTCAAATAAATGATCCTTTATAATATACTAATCTGAAAATGCCTTGCCACAGAAAAGGTGGGATGAATAAGAAATGAGAGATGATAAAGTACTTTACTTAATATTATTATTATTAATAGTTAAATTATTATTATGTAGAAAATATTCTGGGTGGAAGAGGAGCTCTTTCTCACACACTTTCTCTCCTTCCTCTAAATCTACCTGTACTTCAAAAAAGAAAATAGAAAAAGAAAAACCTCTTTTCTTTTTACAGGAGAAAAAAAAATCAACCTTATAATTTAGGGCAATCACCTCATTCATGCTGTCACTTCTACATATATTTAATATCAGCACTTGCAAGATTACATAAAAAATACAAGGTACACCTTTAAAAAATGCTTTAAGGACAATGCTTTTTACAGGTTAGTTGACTAAAAAATGAGATCCAAAAATGCATTTCATTTGGCAGATTTCAGTCAATATATAAAATGGACAAGCAAACAAAGTAATCTGGTGAGAAAATTAAAGGCAACTTTGGGGAAATACCATCTCCTCTCCTTTTTACCTTGTAGAAGAAGAAAAACTTTCCCTTTCCCTTCTCTCTCTTTTTTTAAATGTATATTTATTTATTTTCAAAGAGAGACAGAGAGAGAAAGCAGGGAACAGGGGGGAGGGGCAGAGAAGGAGAGGGAGAGAGAGAATCCCAAGCAGGCTCCACACCGTCAGCACAGAGCCCAACACAGGGCTCGATCTCACCAACTGTGAGATAATGACCTGAGCGAAATGAAGAGTCAAAAGCTTAACCAACTGAGCCACCCATGCACCCTTTCTTCTTGTCTTTTTTAATGTTTATTTATTTTGAGAAAACGTTTCCTCTACTTTCTCATCTTAAGTACTACCTGAGGATGTGCAAAGTAAAGTAACAAAAGATTAACAGAAGAACCAGACCATTTCTATTGATACTCATTTATATGTGCATAAGGTCTTCATGAAGGAAAAAAGACAAGAAGGAGGAGGAAGAGGACGAGGAAGAGGAAGAAGAAGAGGGAGAGAAAAACCCAAAGAAGCGGTTGGATTTTCAGGCTTATGTATCATTTTAATATAGGGTGACTTTGAGAAGTGACTATGCAAAGGGAAAAGAGTTTTGGTTTCTTGGGCAGATAAATGGTGGGGAAAGGGCAGGCTGCCCCTAGACAGGCCACTTCAGCATGTGGATTATTTTGAGCTAAAGGCAATCAAGACCCCAAGGGCTCAAGGAAACTTTTACCCCTCCTTAAATCACCTAGAAGAATGTAAATTGGAGGTCTTTTCCAGAATAAGAACCATTAGTAGAGACGAATGTTATCTGAGTGGCCCTTCAGGAGCCCAGGGCAAATATTTGTTTACCACATGTTTACTCTTTTTCATCTTCCTGTGAATTGCATTCCTTCCCTTTGAAGTCCCAGACCCCTACCCCTCCTCAAACACACCTCATTTGCCTGTCTTTGGAATTTCCAAGTCTATGTGGATTTCCCATATATAACACTTTTAAGTTTGGTTTTCTCATGTTAATCTGTCTCATGCCAATTTGATTCTTAGTTCAGCTAGCAGGCTCTTGAAGGGGACAGGAATTCTTGCTCCCCAAGAATAGGAAACATAAGTCTTGCCCTTGGCTAGGTGAGTAGAATGCTAACCACTTCTGATTTGGAACTGCCCAACGCTAATAAACTTTGCTCAAATAAACTCTTAAAATTTTTAATAAGCCTCAGTTTATCTTTTAACAAGTAGTAAAGAGAGCTTTCCTTAGCTGGTACCGGGAGGAAAGTTTATAACCTGCTTTTAGGCAGAAAAAGATGCTAAAAAGATGATTGAAGGGGTGCCTGGCTGACTCAGTGGAGTGTGCAACTCTTGATCTTGTGTTGTGAGTTCAAGATTGTGTAGAGATTGCTTTAAGAACATTAAACATCTTGAAAAAAAAAGATGACTCAAGAAGACAATTTAAGCTGGGGCACCTGGGTGGCTAAGTCGGTTAAGTGTTCAACTCTTGATTTCAGCTCAGGTCATTATCTCAAAGTTCATGAGTTGGAGCCCCAGGTCCGTCTCTGTGCTGACAGCATGAAAAGTCTGCTTAAGATTCTCTCCTTCTCTCTCTGCCCCTCCCCTGCTCATGCTTTCTCTCTCTCCCTCGAAATAAATAAATAACCTTAAAAATAAAATAAATTGGACAATTCAGGTTATATGAATGAACTTTATTTAACATTTCATTAAGTGGACAGTGTTTCAGAGAATGGCAAAATGGAGCAAAAGGCGAGAGGCTTTTATAGGATAAAGAACAAAGAACAGGAAGAGACAAGTAGAAAACATCTGGGGACCTGGGTGGCTCTTCCAACTTCCAACTTCGGTGGAACTTCCAACTTCGGCTCAGGTCATGATCTCACGGTTCATTGAGTTCGAGCCCCATGTCAGGCTCTGTGCTGACAGCTCAGAGCCTGGAGCCTGTTTGGGATTCTGTGTCTCCTTCTTTCTCTGCCCCTCCCTCACTCATGCTCTGTCTCTCTCTCAAAAATAAATAAACATTAAAAAAATAAAAATTTAAAAAATTTAGAAAATTCATTTATTAAAAAAAAAAAAAGAAAATATCTGATTGGTGGGGGCCATGTCATCAATTTCAGTGAGAAGGCCCATGGTTGCCTTGGCATTAAGGGACTAGTTAACTGGGTATGCTATGTGTCTGGTCGGGCTCCCACTGGAAAGGTTATCTGAGCTTTGATTTGCTTACATGGTAGTCCCCACCCCTCCCTGGTCCCTACAGAAGCAGCTCCATCTTGGGCCCAGAAATTTATTTCAACGTCTCTGGCTCTTTCTGCTATTTCTCAGTTGCCTTTAGCTCAAAATAATTAATACACTCAAGCGGCATATTCCAATCCCCTTCAACCTCATACATCTTGCTCAAGGTGTGGAGCATGGTGGGGCTTTCAAAAACAATGGTTAATTTGCCCCATTCAACTTGAAATCCAGATGAGAACTTTGTTCTCATAGATAGCAGGATTTGTCACCCCAAACTATACCTCTTTGGCAGAAGGATTATTTAGAACTGATTATTTTGAGAAGTGGCTGATGCAGGAACACCTGAGTGGCTCAGCTGGTTAAGCTCTTGGTTTCAGCTTAGGTCATGAACTTACAATTTGTGAGTTCAAGCCCCGCATCGGGCTCCGTGCTGGCAGTGTGGAGCCTGCTTGGGATTCTGTGTCTCGCTCCCTCTCTGCCCCTCCCTCACACTGTCTCTGTCTCTCTCAAAAATAAATAAACTTAAAAAAAAAAAAGTGGCCGATGGAGATGCTGTGTAAAAAGGGTATAAGTTATCATTTTGTAAGGAAGTCTCTATTTGTAAGAGTGTCCTCTCTCAGTACCAGGAAGAGGGAATATGGCTTTTCCTGGTTACCTCCCAGAACTGGCTTCCCTCCCCCACCCAGTGAGAAATAAGCCCACCGACCCAGTCCAAGGATGGACACAGAGACTTAGAGCACAGTGAAGCAAGGCTTTAATCAACATTCTTACAAGAGCAAGTGTCTGAGGGACAGGCACACTTGGGGCAGTTACAGCAGACAATTTATCTCCTAGCATGCAAGCCCCTCCCCCCCATTCCTCATTGGCTGAGTACTAGAGATTACAGCATTAATCCAGTCAACACCTGTGCCCACGTAAGGCAAAAAGTAGTCTGATTGGAGCAAATGTACATTCCTTGAGGTGATGCAGAGACTTTAATTCCTTCCTCCCTTTGTTTTTTTGGTGCATGCTCATTGTAAAGCCCACAAAAATAAGTCCTCAAAAAGGAGAGGGGAAGAATCAGGAAGTAAAGTGTCTAAGGGTTTGGGACTCCACTGTGGGGAGGAGGGGGTTCATCAATATTTCCAATAGGTTGTAAACCTGCTGTTAACTAGACAGCACAGCTTTTATTTGGTATTTCTGAAGATGAATCATCTCCCTTAAGTCTCACAACCTACCAGCAACCAACACATCTGTCTGCCTTTCTTTCATCTTTAGCTGAAGATGGGTTTTGTTTTGTTTTGCTTTCTTTTGTTTTGTCATTTTGAGACATTTTGAGAGAGAGAGAGAGAGAGAGAGAGAGAGAGAGAAAGTGGGTGACCAGGGGAGGGCAGAGGGAGAGGGAGAGAGAATCTGAAGCAGCCCCACTCAGGGCATGGAGATCTCACAACCGTGGTGTTGCAGGATATTTTACCTCAGTACCCAGGGTTCATTGTCTTACCACTTCAAAGAATGAAGAGGTGGACACAAAATAAAGTGAGCTGCAGGCAAAAGCTTATTAGAGTATAAGATTAGAAAGAAAGAATTAGTAGGAAAGCTCTCTTAACAGAAAGGGGACATTTGAAGGTGAATGTCCCAGGACTCTAAGCAAGGGTCCTTGTTTTATAAGGTTCTGGTCACCGCCCCCTTCCTTCCCCCTTGTTCCTTCTCAGGTCCCACCCTTACTGGCTTGACAACTCTAGGTGCTGGGTTGTCCATTCCTGATTGGCTCGACTCCATTGTGTGAGGAGTCAGACTGGTCCTACTATCCCTCATGTAACATAAGTTTTATGGTTTAGGTATTTTGATTGTCAAATTCCTGAGGGGAACCTGAGGGGGAGTAGGTGGTGTCTGTTATGTTCTTAACAGGGATAAGGTCCCAAACTGCTCAGGCAGTTTGCTGTAGTCAGACATTCCCAGCATAGTTCCAAAATGTATGTCTTCCCCCACCCAGGGACCTCAGGTGCCAATCCTTTCTCCCTCTGCCTATTCTATCCTATTTTCCCCTATCATAGTGAGATCACGACCTGGGCCGAAATCAAGAGTTGGATGCTTAACTGACTGAGCCACCCAGGAGCCCCTGAAGATGGTTTTTGAACTGGCAGCTTAGGCCTCCTTGGGAAGCTGCTCATTTCTCCCTGGCATCTCTCTCTCATGTGTACACAAAGGTACATGTTAATACAGTTCTATTTGTTTTTCTCTTCATCTGCCTTTTATTACAGGGTGTCTCAGCCAACAACTCAGAGGGTGAAGGGAAAGTTATTTTTCCTCCCCTACAGTTCACTCAAGAAACTACTACATATAACACAATTGGATTATAACATCCTAAGATGAAATTTGTTTTTAAAAAAATTCAGCTAAGTTGAATTTTAAAGATCTAATTGGCTTTATGCAATGACTTCAGAAGCAGGCAGCACCCCACATAGCAAAGAGAGGGGAGCTCTCCACAAGTTGTAGAAAATGGAAGTTTTTATGGGCAGAAGGAGGGTGGGACAAGGAAGTTAAAAGTGGATTGCTTCAAGCAGGGTTACCTTCCCCCAGAGGAAGGCAGGGATGCATCAGACAGATTACCTCATTGGTGCTAACCAGGAAATTCCAGACTGATTGGATTAAAATTCCACCCCTGGGAGAGGCTGGAACTGCCATTAGGTTAGGTATTAAGTCTTGGCAGGGCTTAGCAAAAGTGACTATTTGGGGCCCATTGTTTCTTTTTAACAAATTGAAAGCTAATAATAAATACTTTCATCCTGTGATGAGAAATAATCGACAAAAACCATCTTTAAATCCTTTTATATATGGAAGAAAACTTTTAAGGTAATGTGTCACCAACTTAGTGGAGCAATTTTAAAATGGAAAGTTAAAGGAATTGTTAGTACATCAAGATTTCTGTCCCTCGATTTTGACAATCTGGGTGTCAAATACCAGGAGGTAGAATAGAATCAAGGGATCTGTTGTATCTTCTGCTGTGACCTGGAAAGTTGAAGACACTTGAAAAGACCAAGTTACTTTTCCAGCCTGCATAGTATTTGCTGAACCCAATTAGTACGTTGGCTTGAATCATTATGTCAACCGTCTAAAGGGAGCTGTATCTATTTTTGTTTTGTTTCATTTTATTGTATTTAATTTGGGGCATGTATTTTATTCTGTTTGGGAAATTATTAACTGCTAACATTTTGCAGAAGTGGGTTCACTCATAAACACTCCAAAGAAATGTTTGCCTCATCTTTCGTTTGTATTGCCAACCGCTTACTCAAGTAACAGTTAGTTTAGGAGGTTTCTTTTTCATGCCAAAAAGTACTATTTCTTGAGACATAGATTTGACTAGAAAACAACATTTAATTGTGGTTGTAAAATGTTCTGTTATTCTATAAAATAAAAATAAAATAGAGGACTATTTGGATGGATGAGAATCCATATTGATTTGAAAGATTTGATTTGGTAACTAGAATTTTTCAATATTGAGAAATGTCATTCTGTTAAACATTGCAAACATTGTGTATTGTTTTTATTTTATTTTATTTTATTTTATTTTATTTTATTTTATTTTATTTTATTTTTTATTTGAGAGACAGAGTGTGTGAGTGGGGGACACAGAAGGAGAGACAGAGAGAGAGAGAATCTAAAGAAGGTTCCATGCTCAGTCAGAAGCCCAGTATGGGACTCAGTCCCACAACCTGAGCCAAAATCAAGAGTCCAACACTCAAGGGACTGAGCCACCCGGGTGTCTCTGTGTATTGTTTTTAAATAAAGTTGCAATGGTTACTTACTTGTTCTACATTGCTTTGTGTATCATAACTTTTCAAGGACAAAGTAACCCAACAGACAGCTTACAGGTAACATGAATTGAGCACTTACTAGCACTGCTCAGAACTCCCTACATTACTTCATTTATTCCTCATGATAATCCTACGAGACTGAGAGAGATTAAATAACTCTTCCAGGGGTTCATGGATGGCTCAGTTGATTAACAGTTCCTGTCATGGTCTTGAGGTTCGTGGGATGGAGCCCCAAATCAGGCTCCATGCTGACAGCACAGAGTCTGCTCAGGATTCTCCCTCCCTCTTCCTCTGCCCCTCCCCTGATCGCTCCATATGGGCACAGGCACACTCTTTCTTTCTCTCAAAATACATAAACATTTTTATAAATAAATAAATAAATAAATAAACTTTTCCGAACCAAGAAGTGATTGAGCAGTGGTTGAAGGTGGGCAGTCTTTTTTATTTATTTATTTATTTGTTTATTTATGTTATTATTATTATTTATTTTAGAGAGAGAGCATGCATGCGTGAGCTGGGGAGAGGGTCAGAGGGAGAGGGGGGTGGAGAATTCTAAGCAGGCTCCGTGCTCAGTGTGAAGCCCTACAGGGGGCTCCATCCCACAACCCTGGGATCTTGACCTGAGCCAAAATCAAGAGTCAGGCGCTCAACCGACTGAGCTGCCCACGCACTCCAGATGCAGACAGTCTAACTCCAGAGCCTGTACTACTAATGATTTCAAATACTTCAATATCTAGTGGATTGGTATAAGATACCAGTGAAGTAGCCGATATTATTCTAGGGTTCAAATGTTTTATTTATTTGCCTAAATTACTTAAACAAAGAGGTCATTGATGAGGTGACTTTAACACCTCAGCAGCCTACCCAAGCAAACCAAAGCCTATACCTGAAATGCTTCAAGATTAAGAAATCAAAACCTAAGGACATCTAATCACAAACAGCCAAATAGACTTTTCCAAGTAAGGCAAATGCTTACGCTGTAGCCAATCAAATAATTCCCTTGCTTTCCTCCTGCACTTGCACCCGATCTATGTAAGTTTCCCCCTACTCCTGTTGGTAGAGCACTGCTAACCACATCTCATTTGACATTGCCAGATTCAAATGGATTTTTGCTCAAATAAACTTAAAAAGTTTAATATGCCTCCATGTATCTCTTAACACTACATATTTTTGAAACATTCTCAGAACCTTTCATCCCTTATAACTCCATGGTCTTCAGGATTTCCATTTTTAATGCCTAATATTCCATCAACATGAGAATATTAAAAGTCAACCCATAAGGTTTTTTTATTTCTAGTTTTATTTTTTTAACATACATATTTTTAGCATATATATTTTAGTTATTTGTTTGCTCATTAAAGATGGTTGGTCAGGGCATCTGGGTGGCTCAGTTGGTTAAGCGTCCAACTTCAGCTCAGGTCATGATCTTATGGTTTGTGGGTTCGAGCCCCATCTCGGGCTCTGTACTGACAGCTCAGAGCCTGGAGCCTGCTGAGGATTCTGTGTGCCTCTCTCTCTCTCTGCCCCTCCCCCGTTCATGCTCTGTCTTTCTCTGTCTCAAAAATAAATAAAGCATGAAAAAAAAACTTAAAAAAAAATTTTTTTTAATGTTTATTTATTTTTGAGACAGAGAGAGACAGAGCATGAACGGGGGAGGGTCAGAGAGAGAGGGAGACACAGAATCGCAAGCAGGCTCCAGGCTCTGAGCCATCAGCCCAGAGCCTGACGTGGGGCTCGAACTCATGAACCGCGAGATCGTGACCTGAGCTGAAGTCGGACGCTCAACGGACTGAGCCACCCAGGCGCCCCAAAAAACTTTTTTTAAAGATGGTTGGCAAATCAGAGCTATATAAATCACTTCTATATCTTAATATAGAATTTTCAGAAAGTTAAGCCCATGATGCTCAGAGGGCACATATAGAGTCAAAGAGCTGTTTACCTCATTAATGAGAGTCATAAAGATGACACCCCAGGTTCAAAAAGGAGTAAGACATACAAAGTATTTCTAGTCACTGGGGTGGGGGGAATGCTGGAATAAGATTACTAAATGACATAAAAATTGGCTAACACCCCACTGGGCAATAAATCTAATCTTTGGGTTGTAGTATTCTACCTGACACAAATCATTTGAATCTCTAGGGGACAAAGGTTATTTGCATATCCCTAAACTTAGGGATTATTTGCATCAATCACTGTCTCGTTTTCTACGATTTACCATCTACTCTTACAGTCATTGTTAACATTTGTCACTATTACAGTACATGTTTTACGTATTTATTTTGTTTATCGTCTACTCCCTCCATTAAAATATAAAGGTAGTGTATCTTCCCCCTTTTGTACATTATAGTATCCCTAATCCCTAAAACAGTACCTGGCACATAACAGGCATTCAAACATATGCCTTGAATGAATAAATGAGTAAAATCAAAGAAGGCTGTGGTTCACTTTGGCCTTAAGAACACAAACCATTTTAAGAGAAAAACTGAAAAAATGTACCTAGGCCCAAGGTAAATTAAAAAGTAAACTAAGCTGGATGCCTGAAAGATACTCAAGCCCTTAATAGCAGTGCTTGAATAGAGGAAATTCCCCGCCCAACTTTCTATGCAAAGATTAATAGAAACGACATATGATGAAGTAGAAAAATAAGGAGCATCTGGGGAAAACCTGTTTGCCTCTCATTTCCAAAGTGGAGAAGAAATGTCTGTGCTCTCTGAAGAGGGCTGGGGTCGGGGGAGGGGAGCAGATCCAGATTGTAAAACTCACCAAGATAAATCCTGTCTCAGGAAGCCACTTGTAGTTGAAGAGGACCAGAACATGCCACCCCAAAATATGCTACTTTGGCAAAATGACTATTCTGAATTGAAGGCAATTAAGGAACTGCAGTCTTGGGGGAAATCTCTCTGCCCTCCTCTCATCTAGCTAAAAGCAGGACAAATATTGCCATTCGTAGAGGTGTCTCCTCCTGTACCAGGAAGAGAAAAACAACTGTTAATCCCTGGGACTCTGAATCACTGGAGACAGCTCCAGACCAGAGACTGCTACCTGACGAGTCTGCATGACACAGTTTGCAAAATCCCCTTACTTCCTTCTTCCTAGAAGCGCAAATCCCTTTTCCTTTGTCTTGTCAATTCTCCGCAAATATATTGTTCTTTGTTAAAAGAATATATAAGCCTTTGGGTCTGATCTTCTCTTTGGGGCTTTCACTTCATTTCTGTGAGGACTCTCATACATATATAAAATAAACATTTTTCTATTTATCTGTCTTTGGTCATTGCAGTTTGCAGGGCTCTAGGCACAGAACTTAAGAGAGTAGAGGAAAAACAATTTTCATCCCCTACATTTTCCAGCCACTAATCTCCCTTGCTGGCATTGTCTCTGAAAATGGGGTAATATTTTTGGCATAATATTTTTTAGGCTATTACCTAAATAATCTTAAATCACTTTATCAATAATATATTAACTCACTTCAGTGCAAAACATTTGATAATTATATGAAAGGAAGCAATTTATCAAGATAAATCCAAGTTGACCATCTTTTTATGTATAAACATTTTGCTGTCTCAGTTGTAGACTTATTTCATATCATAATAGAAAATGTGGCTCTTAAACAGCTCCTTAAACCCTCAAAAAAACCCATACACATACAACATTTCATCCAGTCTTTAGCATAAAGACTGATTTGTAAAATCAAATCTCTAGTCTCTAGGCATCTTTTTAAAATTTTTTAAATGTTTATTCATTTTTGAGAAACAGACACAGAGCATGAGCTGGGAGGGACAGAGAGAGAGAGACATAGAATCTGAAGCAGTTTCCAGACTCTGAGGTGTCAGCAGAACCTGATGTGGGGCTCAAACCCATGAACTGTAAGATCATGACCTGAGCCCAAGCCGGACGCTTAACCGACCAAGCCACCCAGGAGCCCCTATAGGCATCTGTCAAAGTAAGGCAGTAATTCTCATAACTTTTTAAATGCTAATATATTTATGATATGATTTTATTTGTAAGTGTAACATTTATGAGCTTTATAGCAAGGATTGGAGAAATTTCTTTGTCAAGAGCCGGAGAGTAAATATTTTAGGCCTTGCAGGTCATATCATCTCTGGGTCAACTACGCAACTCTGCTGTTGCAATGTGAAACAGCCATAGAAAATACCTATAGAAACGGGCATGCCTGTGTTCTAATAAAACTTCATTCGTGGACACTACACTTAGATTTCATAGAGTTTTCATGTGCGATACATTTTTTTTTTCAACTAGTTAAGAATGTAAAAACAATTCTTAGTTTGTAGCTGTATAAAAACAGGGAGCAGGCAAGATTTAACCCATGGGCTATAGTTTGCCAACATAATAGTATATAAGACAAAGTAAAGGCTCACAGAGGTCGACAGTCGGGCACAGGGGTGGTGATGCCTCATACCACTTTTCCCAAAGTAACCTGGCAATTTTCGTCATAACTGACCCTGTGGTAAGCCGTGACACCCGCATGACCATGGCCTCCCAGTGATTCCAGTGCTTTCGATGTGATGATGGCTCACAGGACCCCAAGGGTTGGAATCTTCCTAATCTAGGTAGTATATCTAGAGCCAGGCCAAAGGAGAATCAGTATGGTGTTAGTCTGCATTTTGTTTACATCTTAAAGTTTATTTATTTGAGAGAGAGATAAGTTAGTTGATTGAGTGATTGATTGATTGATTGATTTGAGAGATAGAGAGAGCACGGAGGGGCACAGAAAGAGGGGGACACATAGAATCCGAAGCAGGGCTCCAGACTCTGGAGCTGTCAGCACAAAGCCCCACGTGGGGCTTGAACTCAGGAACTGTGAGATCATGACTTGAGCTGAAGTTGGATGCTTAACCAACTGAGCCACCCACGTGCCTCTAGTATGCATTTTTTTAGGGAGATTGAGCACTTTTTCTTTTTTTTTCTTTTCTTTCCTTTTTTTGACATTTGAGTGTCTTCTGTGAAATTCCTATTGATGTCTCTTGTTCTTTTCCATATTCTGAATGTTAGTATTTTTGTTGGTCATGCGTGTTATAAATATCTTCTTCTCTTAGATTGTGGCTTGTCTCTTCACTCTCTAGTTTATTCTTATTTTTATTTATTTATTTTTTTAACGTTTATTTATTTTTGAGACAGAGAGAGACAGAGCATGAACAGGGGAGGAACAGAGAGAGAAGGAGACACAGAATCCGAAACAGGCTCCAGGCTCTGAGCTGTCAGCACAGAGCCCGACGCGGGGCTCAAACTCACGGACCGCGAGATCATGACCTGAGCCGAAGTCGGACGCTCAACTGACCGAGCCACCCAGGCGCCCCTCTCTAGTTTATTTTTAAACAAATAAACATCTTAATTTTAATAAATTTAAATTTATTAATATTTCTCCTTATGTGTTTGAGAAATCCTTTTCTATGGTGATGTCATAAAGATATTAGACTACCTTCTTAGTTTGTAGAGCTTTGTTTTTCACATTGAACTCCTTTGTCAGTCTGAAACTGATTTTATGACCTAAACTAGAAAACCAATTCTCAAAATTTTTTTCCATGTGGATAACCAGTTGTGCCTGTACCATTCATTGAATAGTTTCTGCTTTCTCCCATTGCTGCACATTTTCAGCACTGTCAGACATCAGGTTTTTACGTAAACATCTATGTAATTTGGGAAGGTGGTTTTCTATATTGTTATATTGATCTATTTACTGTCTCTTGCCAGTTTCACATTATTATAATTACTACAACTTTGTAATAAGTCTTGATATCAGCTTGATCTTGTTTTAGTCTCACTTTGCTAGTATTGGCCTTTTGCTCTTCATATAAATTTTAGAATCATTTCGACAAATTCTACCAAAAAAATTCTGTTGAGATTTTAATCGAAATTGATTTCAATCAACTTAATCAATTCTGGGAGAACTAAATATCAAAATTATTATTATGGATCCTCAATCCATAAACATGTTTTATCTCTCCATTTATTTGGATCTACTTTAATACCATTCAGTAAAATCAACACTTTCCTACAAAAGGGTCTTCTATATCTTTGGTTAAAATTATTCTTAAATATATTTTTGTTGCGTTTTCTGATTCTAGTTGCTGTATCAAAATGTAACTATCCTTTTGTGTTTTGAACTTAAATCTAAAGACCCCCATATTATATCCAATAATAAATCAACACATACGTTTGTGTTTTCTTTCTTTTTTTTTTTTTTAACTTTTTTTTTCAACGTTTATTTATTTTTGGGACAGAGAGAGACAGAGCATGAACGGGGGAGGGGCAGAGAGAGAGGGAGACACAGAATCGGAAACAGGCTCCAGGCTCTGAGCCATCAGCCCAGAGCCTGACGCGGGGCTCGAACTCACGGACCGCGAGATCGTGACCTGGCTGAAGTCGGACGCTTAACCGACTGCGCCATCCAGGCGCCCCACGTTTGTGTTTTCTTTATAGGGTGTCCTTTCCTTTGTGAATAATGACAGTTTTTAAAAATGAATTCCAGTCATTATTTCTTCATCTTGTGGATTGCTTTGACCTCCACTGTAATGTTACATAGAAGCATCAATGACAAGCATCCTGGTCTTATTCTTGATTTTAAAAGTATGACTTTAAGATTTTACTATTAAAATATGTTGTTTGCTCTATGCCTTTTTTATTTAAGGTACTTATTATCAGGTTAAGATCGCTTTTTAAACCATGAATTGTTACTGAACTTTATTGAATGTTTTTTCTTTATCTATTGAAATAATCATATTTCCTTTAATCTCTTGATGTGGCAAATCACACGAGTTGATTGTCTAATGTTGAACCAACCAACATTCTTATAATTAACTTAGCAAAGTCATATGGTTTGATTATCTATGTCTTATGGTATTCAGTTTGCTAATATTTTCTTGTAGGATTCTGGCATCACTGTACATAAGTGCAAGGGCTTATAAATTGCATTTCTTACACTGAACTTGTCTATATTTTTGAATGTTTGTTTATTTTTGAGAAAGGGAGCATAAGCGAGGGAGGGACAGAGAAAAAGGGGGACAGAGGATCTGAACAAAGAAGGCTCTGCACTGACAGCAACAAGCCCGACCTGGGGTTCAAACTCACTAACCCTGAAATCAAGACCTGAGCCAAAGTCTGACATTCAACTGACTGAGCCACCCAGACGCCCCTGAACTTGTCTATTTTTGATACCACTATTATACTTACCTATAGAAAATGAGTCAGGGACTGTTTCTCCTCATTTTCTATCCCTTGAAAGTGTGTTAGAACTCATGGATAAAATTGTCTGGACTTGGTGGGTTTCCTTTCATGCGTGGGAAGATTTTAAAATGCCGATTCAAATTTTTATTATTTTAATCATTTTTCCTAAATTTGTTCATTTGTGCATTCTTTCCTTTTAATTTATCATTTTTATTTCCATTTTCCCCATTATCTTTGGTTTTATTCTTTTGATTTCTCTTCCAGTCTCATAGATTTGAGATTACTGCAGCTCATTAACCTTTTGGTACATTTTTCTTTCTAATGTAAGCATGGAGCATTATGCATTTTCCTCTAAGAATTCCTTTCCAGCATGTTCGATATATATTTTTATTACCATCCAAGTTTAAGTATTTTTAAATTGCCACTACAATTTCTTCTCTGAAACATGTGTTTCTTTAATAAGTATGTTTATAACATTTCCAAACATGTAAGATTTTTAAAAATCTCTTCACATGCATTCCTAACTCAATCACATTGTATTTAGAGAATAGAGTCTGCATATGCCAGTTCTTAAAAATGTTATTCAAACTTGTTTTTTGGCTTGGTAAGTTTTCACATAAATGTTGTATGGGTACCTGGCAGGAATTTATGGAATTCAGTTGTTGGGTATGGGGTCTATATGTGTTTATTAGATCAAGCTTATTAGTTATATTTTTCAAATCTTCTATATTTCTATTGATATCTTTTGTGACTGACCTATTAACTATTTTTTAAGTTTATTTTTATTTATTTTGAGAGAGAGATAGAGAGCAAGCAGGGCAGGGGCAGAGAAAGAGGGAAAGAGAATCCCAAGCATGCTCTGCACTGTCAGCACAGAGCCTGACGTGGGGCTCAAACTCAACAACTATGAGATCATGACCTGAGCCAAAATCAAGAGTCAGACACTTAACCAACTGAGCCACCCAGGTGTCCCCCTTTGTTTTAAAGTTTATTTTTATAACTATTGATATAGATATATCAAAGTCTCCCATTATGGTTGTGGATTTGTTGAATTTCTTTGCAGTCCTGGCAACTTTCACTTTATGTATGTTAAAGCTGTGCTATGTCTGGGCACCTGGGTGGCTCCGTCGGTTAAGTGTTTGACTTCAGCTCGGGTCATGGTCTCACAGTTCATTAGTTCAAACCCCATGTTGGCCTCTCTGCTGACAGCTCAGACCCTGGAGACTGCTTTGGATTCTGTGTCTCCCTCTCTCTCTGCCCCTCCCCTGTACATGCTCTTTCTCTCTTTCCCAAAAATAAATAAACATTAAAAATTTTTTTTAATTAAAAAAATAAAGCTATGCTATGAAGCCCATAGCTATTGAATTATTAATATCAATGAAGTTAATCTTCCATCAATATGTTTATCCTTATCACTGTAGTGCTTTTTGCTTTAAAATCTATTTTGTCTGATATGAATATAGTCATACTATCTTTGTATTGGTTAGTATTTACTTAGTATATATATTTTTTACATCTTTTGACTTTTAGTCTTTCTTTTTTTTTAATGGTTTAGGCAGTGGTGTGCTGGCAGATACTTAACAATTAGCTCTCTGGGGAGGGGGAGTGGGGTCTGATTTGTAGAGTTTGCTTCTGTTGTGTCAGTGTTCCTACCTGGGTTGCAAGGTAAAACACAGAACACCCAGTTAAATCTGAACTTCAGATAAACAAGGAATAATTTTTGATATAAATATGTCCCAAATATTGCATGGAACATGCTTATATTTTAAAAGTATTTGCTATTTATCCAAAATTCAAATTTAACTGGTTGTCCTGTATTTTTACTCGCTAAATCTGGCAACCTTACTCCCACCAACATGTCATTGAATGAAAAGTTGGGAAGGGGGCGCCTGGGTGGCGCAGTCGGTTAAGCGTCCGACTTCAGCCAGGTCACGATCTTGCGGTCCGTGAGTTCGAGCCCCGCGTCGGGCTCTGGGCTGATGGCTCAGAGCCTGGAGCCTGTTTCGGATTCTGTGTCTCCCTCTCTCTCTGCCCATCCCCCGTTCATGCTCTGTCTCTCTCTGTCCCAAAAATAAATAAACGTTGAAAAAAAAAAAAAATTTAAAAAAAAAAAAAAAAGAAAAGTTGGGAAGAAATGTTCACAATCAGCTTGTTCTAAAATAACTCTTATTAAGATGTAATTCGCACATTATACAATTCACCCATTTACATGGACAATTCGTCAGTTTTAATATATTCAGACTTGTGCAACTGCCACCACCATAATTTTAAAACATTTTCATCTCCCCAAAACTAAACCTTGTACTTACTAACGCTCACTAACCTCCAAGCATCCTCCGGTCCCAGTCCTAAATAACTACTAATTTATTTTCTCTCTTTATAAATTTGCCTCTCCTGAACATGTCATATAAATGGAATCATACAATATGGTGTGTGTGTGCGTGTGTGTGTGTGTGAGACTGTCTTCTTTTACTTAGCACATGTCCTATATGTTGTAGCATAAATCAATACTTCATTTCTCTTCATTACTGAATAATATTTCTTTGTTTGGATAGATAACATTTATTCATCCATTTATCAGTTGATGAACATTGATTGTTTCCACTTTGGGGAGATTATGAATAATGCTGCTGTAACAATCCGCTCTTGTGAGGTGGTAGGAGCCAGTACGAGGCATATGGCCCTATATTATAATTGCCTACTTAACTCTCTCTAGTTCCCTCTAGCTGATCAGCTACACAAAGAGAAGGATTTTGTTCACCACTGTATTTACATTTCCTAATGGAGTGTCTAATACTTGATGTTTAATTAATATTGTATGCATGAATGAAGTACAGCGTGGTAGTTAAGAGTGAAGAGTTGTTAAGTACTTTAAATCTCAGATATGCTACCTATGTAAATGTGGAAAAGCTAGCAGGTTACTTAATTTTTCTAAGACGGTTTTTTTCCTGGTAAGATGTGAAGGACATTAGCACCTCCTTTAATAGAATTTTGTGAGCATTTAGCATTTGAATGGCACATCTTCAATACTCCATAACACATGGTTGCTGTTACTTGTATTAGACATTGATAATCCACCTGATATCGTGATCTCCTGATTCCTCAGCCTCTGTCATCCCATTCACAAAGTGTGACCTACTGCGGGGACAACCTTGGACTTCTCACGGGAAGTTACTTCACTGTAGACAAACCAAACTCCCAAATCCCACTTTCTGATAATCTTACTCAAGCAAATTGCATAACCAACATTGATATTGTTCCTTAAAAAAAAAAAAAGCCAATTTAGGAGGAAAATACTATCTAGTTGTCATATGAATTTCTGTTCTGATTAACAAGGTAGAATGTTCTCAGTTTATTGGAAATGTGTATTTCTTTTGACTTTTCTGTGTGTGTTTTTTAAGCTTATTTATTTATTTTGAGAGAGAGAGAGTTGGGGAGGGCAGAGAGAGAGGGAGAGAGAGAGAGAATGAATCCCAAGCAGGTCCACCTGTCAGCAGAGAGCCCAACGTGGAGCTCCAACTCATTAACCATGAGATCATGACCTGAGCGGAAATCAATAGTCAGACGCTTAACTGACTGAGCCACCCAGGCACCCCTCTTTTGTGACTTTTCATGTTTTTTGCTCATTTTCTACTAGTATGTTAATCTCTGTCCTTTGGATTTGTAGGAGCACTTTATATATTAGGAATATTAATCCTTTGTCCAGAATATATTTTACAACTGATTTTCTCAAGTTTGCATTCCTCTTCTAGCTTTTCATGGCACAGAATTTTTCTTATTTCTAGGAAGTCAAAAAATATTAATCTTTCCTATTAAGAGTATAGGATTTAGAATGTGAAATTCCCACATATTTTTATACTCTGCCTACCCTGTGAAAACCACTGGTAATAACATGGCATATTCTCAAAACACATGTATGTATATTCGCCACGTATCACCAACTGTCTACTCTTTTCCATTCTTAATGTGGCCAACTGGTCTAGGCCACCATTATCTCTTGCCTCTCTTCATCTCCTTCCTCTCTAAGTCATTGTTCATATCACCATCCGAATGGTCATATTTAAACATAAATGACTCTTTTCTAAACATACACTAGCATACAGGTCATTAACCGGTGGATACATACTATTCAGCTCCCTGCTCTATTCTCACTTAACAATTTATATTGAGCTTCTCTGTCTTCAAGTGTTGGATGGGACATACTTAGGTTTTTAAAAAAGGATTCCTTGTTTATCTGAAATTCAAATTTAATGGGGCCTCCGGTATTTCTATTTAATACATCTCATAGCCCTCCTCCTGTCTTTGGCCCACAGTGGCTGTTCCAGTTCTCGCTTTCTTTCAGCCACACGGGAAGGAGGAGCACATGTCCAATTCTGTAAAGGGCAGAACGTGGACATACCACATACTTTCACTTTCATCCCATAGGCCAGAACTTAGTCACGTGGCCTCCTGGAGCTTTTGGGGTCGGCTAGGAAGTGAAGTGTTGAGCAGGTAGCCAGCCAGCTAAAGCCAGAGAAGCCCTATTTCAGAAGAATGGTTATTACAAAACAGCTAGTAGTCTGACACAGATAACAATCCTTCCATCACCAAATACAGTTGCTAGTGGTAGCCAGTCCACTTCCCCATTCCAACCAATGGGTGGGTATGTGACCCAAACCATTCCACTCAGCCCCTCTGTCTCTGAACCAAAATCTTGAGCAAAGTGATACAGAGACTTCAAATAACTCAAGTTCATTCATCCCAGTTGTAGTGACCTGAGAAATTTAGACATTATGGCTTTATGTTACTCCGATCTCTAGAGTTTCTGGTCCTGAGCTTCCCCCCAGTCTGCCCTCCCACATCCAGATTGTCCTTGGATCCTGTATCTTTTGTTCCCCCTGAAGTCTTCAGAATTGGTTTGCAATCAATAGAACTCCAAATGATCAAAGGTCAAGTCTGGATGTATTCCAAGGTGAAGAGATAGAAAACCAGTTCTCTACCTCTGAGGATTTCTTCCTAAGCACATTTTCACTTCAGCACTGCAGTTTTAAGACTTAAAAGTAACAGGATGACTATAGGTCCAGAGATAGTAGCTTAAAAGGGAAACAGAGAGAGAAGTGAAAATTAAATCTTACTAAGCTAATATTTGCACTTACTCTGTGCCTCCTTGCAGAGATTACTAATTTCTCTAATACTTGCAGAAACCCTGTACTTTGTTAAGTTTTATGTGTATTATCTCATTAAACCCTTGCAGCAATAATAATAGGCATTATTATTCTCCTCATTTTCCAGATGGGGAAAATGGGGCTTAGAAAGTTAAGTGGCTTGCCTAAGGTCACATAACAGCTGTAGCTAGCATTCAAAACCAAGTTGAACTTCTGCATTTAAACTGTTTACATTCTGCTACACCACAGACCTTTAAAAAAAATTGATATCTAAACAGATTTTTAATTTAATTTTTATCTTTTCATCATGGAGAATTTTCCATGTACTAAAATAGAATGGTATAATGAAGCATTCGTGTACCCATCACTTAGCTTCAATAACTATTCCCATTCTACCATTATTTTTTCATCAATCCTCTCCTCAAATTCACTTTATTTTCTCTTATTCTGGTATTTTCTTTATTTAAAAATTTTTTTTAAGTTTATTTAGTTTTTTTTTTTTTAATTTTTTTTTTCAACGTTTATTTATTTTTGGGACAGAGAGAGACAGAGCATGAACGGGGGAGGGGCAGAGAGAGAGGGAGACACAGAATTGGAAACAGGCTCCAGGCTCCGAGCCATCAGCCCAGAGCCCGATGCGGGGCTCGAACTCCCGGACCGCGAGATCGTGACCTGGCTGAAGTCGGACGCTTAACCGACTGTGCCACCCAGGCGCCCCGAAGTTTATTTAGTTATTTTGAAAGAGTGAGAGAGCATGCACAAGGAGGGGAGGGACAGAGAGAGAGAGGGAGAGAGAGAATCCTAAGCAGGTTCCACGCTGGCAGCAGAGGGGCTCTGTGCTGTCAGTATAAGGCTCAATCCCATGAACCATGAGATCATGACCCGAGCCAAAACCAAGAGTCAACGCTTGACTGACTGAGCCACCCTGGTACCCCTATCCTAGAGTATTTAAAACTGAATCTCAGACATCATATCTCATCTCCTATAAATACCTTAGAATGTTTCTCTAGTACATGAGAACTTAAAAGAAAAAAAACATAATAGCCTTATCATGCCTTCTCAAATTCACAAAAATTCCTTCATATATTTAATTTCCGATCCAAGTTCAACTTTCCCTGTTTGTCTCACAAATATCTTTTTACGGTTGTCAAATAAAAATTCAAACACAGTGTGTACATTACATATTTAGACATTCTCTTAGGTCTCTTTTACCTTATGACAATCCCCCTTCTCTTTTTTTCTTTTACACTGTGTGTTTGTTGAAGAAGGGGATTTTGTCCCTGTGGGATTTTTTTTTTCTTTTCACATCAGATGGATAAGGTGCCAATTAAAAAAAAATTTTTTAATGTTTTATTTATTTTTGAGAGAGCACAAGCAGGGGAGGGGCTGAGATAGAGGGAGATTGAGGGTCCAAAGTGGGCTCTGTGCTGATGAGCAAGTCCGATGTGGGCTCTAACTCACGAACCTGAGATCATGACCTGAGCCAAACTCCAATGCTCAACCGACTGGGCCACCCAGGTGCCCCCGATGGGTAAGGTGCCAATTATGTTATGACAAGGTTTGAAGGAAGCACATCCCACACAGTGGCTGAACACCCAATCATCACACTTGTGAAATACAAAAGGTTCTGTCTTGTGGTATTTCTAATTGCAGTTGGCTGATGGCATCCTCCCGGTGTCATTAGCTCATTCTTTCATCTCCCATCTTTACCATAATCTGGTGGTTGGTTCAAGACGTTTGATTAAACTCAGGTTCAAAATTTTTGTTTGTTTATTTTGGCAAGATTACTCCATAGGTGGTGTTAACAGTCTCCTTTTAGGGGCGCCTGGGTGGCACAGTCGGTTAAGCGTCCGACTTCAGCCAGGTCACGATCTCGCGGTCCGTGAGTTCGAGCCCCCCCGCGTCAGGCTCTGGGCTGATGGCTCGGAGCCTGGAGCCTCTTTCCGATTCTGTGTCTCCCTCTCTCTCTGCCCCTCCCCCGTTCATGCTCTGTCTCTCTCTGTCCCAAAAATAAATAAAAAACGTTGAAAAAAAAATTAAAAAAAAAAAGTCTCCTTTTAAAATAAATTGTGTACTGCTCCATTAAATGTGCTGAGTCAGTGATTATAATCAGTAAACAGCTTTTCTACTCCCCCCTCTGCCTTAATTTTATTTTTTTTAGTTAAAGAAAATTATTTTAAGTAATCTCTACACCTAATGTGAGGCTCGAACTTACAACCCCAAGATCAAGGGTCGCACGCTCTACTGTCTGAGCCAGCCCAGTGCCCCCACCCACCGCTATCTTTAAATAAGATCTCCCTTCTCTGCCCCCAATGACATTTCAGGCAGATCCCTTACCTTTGGGGTCACTTTCAGATGTGAAAAGAGTCTCATTTTCAGCTGTAGAAAATTCCAGTCTGGCCTAAATTAACTTTAATTTTTTATCTAATTCAAATCTCCCCATTTCTCTCCCTGCCCTTTTATCTTATTTGGTAGACAGTCTCCACCTTGTCTCCTAGGTCCATGAGAAACATTGCATATTTTTATCCAGCTGAATGGTAGAACCCTATGTCCTCATCCAGCCACTAGGGGCAGTTCCAGCCAGCCTCCAGTCTACTGTCTCTCTATTCTCCTCAAACTCCAGGGGAGCTTCAGTACCTTCCCCCAAAACTCACTTGTCTTCCACTCCTGTAACAGCACAGGGCAGGTGTACACATTCCTTAAGCCTGGCAAGCATCTGGCCAAGGAGTGAGAATCCAGCATTTTTGTCTGGCTAGCACTCACAATTCGCTACATGGCTCCCTCACTGCCTCCGTCTCTTGGCTCTGGTTGGAAGAGCAATGTCCCATGCATGTAGGGAAGAAATGCTATTGTGCTCTCTCTTGTTGGGAAGTCTCTCTAAAGATGCATCTTCCCAACTGAATCTTTCGCTTTCTCTGCTAATGGCTGTGGAGGGATGGTTGCTAGACTCATAATAAGGCCTGGGTATATGTATAGAGAACCCTTCTTTAAAATATGGGAGGTGGGGCACCTGGGTGGCTCAGTCAGTTGAGCATCCAACCCTTGATTTCGGCTCAGGTCATGATTCCAGCATTGTGGGAACGAGCTCCAAGTCAGGCTCTGTGCTGAGTGTGGAGCCTTGCCTAAGATCTCTCTCTCTTCCCCCCGCCCCCCATGCCTTTCTCCTCCACTTCCATGCTCTCTCTCTCTCTAATAAACAAAATTTTTAAAAATTAAAATATGGGGCTGCTTCTCACTCATCTCCTACACCTCTGAGGCTGTATTTTAAATTACTATCAACAGAAAAATTTCCATCTACATCCAATCTATTAACATTTACCCTCAACTTGGCTTTATAAAGTAATTCTGCTAAACCTACAGAATTTCCTACTTTATTTTAAAATAAATGATTGAGATAAACTCAAACTTAAATAATCCTCTCCAGGATACTTTTGCATGTGTCAGTGGGATGTTGGTGAACATTAAGCACAGTGCTAACAAATGTTTGTCTTTGGTCCTTACTCAAGAAGATCCCGGTGGTCTACTAAATAAATATCAAAAACAATTAAGCAAGGAAAGGAAAACATTTCTAAAAACAGCAGAGGACAAGGAAGCAGGTCTCCAGTGATTCAGTTGAATTAAATACACCCAGTCTTGTTTAATATGTCATACACAGAACTTTGTACTTGTTAGATTCCCATTTTTTATTAGATACAACCTATAACCATTCTAATTAACATGTTAAGGTTTACATGTATTTTCTTTAAATTAGTGGGTTTAATTAGAATTGCGGGTGGAGAACTGCTTATTCCAGCCTTAACTAGGAAATGAAAAGGAGGCTTACTGACTCACTCAAGAGTCAGCTGAGTACATTTTTATTCAGCTCTCAGCCAAAGGAGGAGTGAGGAGTGAACAATAAACTAACCAAGAACTGCATGGTGATGAGTCATTATCCATGGATGAGTGTGTGTGTGTGTGTGTGTGTGTGTAGGGGCAACTCTGTTACATCAGACTAGACTCCAATAAGAAGTTTAAACATGAAGGAGAGGTTTCTGGAGGGGTACTGTAATGGATCAATTGAATCATGTTAAATCATGTTCATCATGGACAAAGCTGTTAAATACGCCTGAATCCAAGTATTAGATATTCAAAATGTGTGCACTTAGTAGAGCTCCAGCCTCATATTAGAATTTAATAAATGTTTGTGGAAGAAGAGAGGAAAGGAGGAAGTGAGGGAAAGATGGAGGGAGGAGAGGGAAAATGGTTTTTATTCATTTTAACAACTGAGTAAGCATCAATTGGTTAATGGTCTTTCGATAGTGTGTTTAACGTGGTATTTAGAACTGATTGTACAAGTGAAAGAAAATTAAGAAGTTAATAAAAATCATGTTATGGTAACAACGGAAAGGCTGACAGCATATGAGTTGAAAAAAGAAATCTTAAGCATTTGGGTTTTATGTTTTTGTTTTTAACACTGGCATCACAAATTAGCTTTGTAACGTATTCAACAGTCCAGAATATCAAGCCATTGATCTGTTCTGTTAGAAACATCATTTTCCAAGTCATTTGAAGTAAGTTACAGATATATTTAAACACAAAGACACTACTCGTTAATAGAAAGCAAATGTTCCATTAAGGAATGTAAGATCTCCATTTTATTCACTTTCGTTCTGATACCCTCAGTTTCTCTGTTCTCTTATCCCTCTACTTTCCTGTCTGACAAAACATTAAACCATAGATCAGTGTAATGGCCCACATTTGAAAATACAGATATTGTTAGGAATAGGGAATTGGGGAGATTGATTTAAAGTGATTTTATTTGGTTCATAAATTTAGAAGCAAGAGTCCCTTACTGGGAATTACGGCTATGGGCAAATATGGGGTCTTAGGCTAGTGGATTATGGTAAAGACTAAAAATTGCTTTCATTGTAAGGACTTTTTTTGTTGAGAACATGATGTCGCATAAAGCTATTTGTTATAACTGCCTGTCATTTTTTTTAACTTGTTTTATTTTTTATTTTTTTAAATTTACATCCAAATTAGTTAGCATATAGTGCAACAATGATTTCAGGAGTAGATTCCTTAGTGCCCCTTACCCATTTAGCCCATTCCCCCCTCCCACAACCCCTCCAGTAACCCTCAGTTTGTTCTCCATACAACTCCACAGAGTTTATTCTGTTTTGTCCCCCTCCTTGTTTTTATATTATTTTTGTTTCCCTTCCCTTATGTTCATCTGTTTTGTCCCTTAAAGTCCTCATATGAGTGGAGTCATAGGATTTTTGTCTTTCTCTGACTGATTAATTTCACTTAGCATAATACCCTCCAGTTCCATCCACATAGTTGCAAATGGCAAGATTTCATTCTTTTTGATTGCTGAGTAACACTCCATTGTATATATACCACATTTTCTTTATCCATTCATCCATTGATGAACATTTAGGCTCTTTCCATACTTTGGCTATTGTGGATAGTGCTGCTATAAACATGGGGGTGCATGTGTCCCTTCGAAACAGCACACCTGTGTCCCATGGATAAATGCCTAGTAGTGCAATTGCTAAGTTGTAGGGTAGTTCTATTTTTAGTTTTTTGAGGAACCTCCACACTGTTTTCCAGAGTGGCTGCACCAGCTTGCATTGCCACCAACAATGCTAAAGAGATCCTCTTTCTCCACATCCTTGCCAACATCTGTTGTTGCCCAAGTTGTTAATGTTAGCCATTCTGACAGGTGTAAGGTGGTATCTCCTGGTGGTTTTGATTTGTAGTTCCCTGATGATGAGTGATGTTGAGCATTTTTTCATGTGTCGGTTGGCCATCTGGATGTCTTCTTTGGAGAAGTGTCTATTCATGTCTTTTGCCCATTTCTTCAGTGGATTATTAGTTTTTTGGGTGTTGAGTTTGGTAAGTTCTTTATAGATTTTGGATACTAACCCTTTATCTGATAAGTCATTTGCAAATATCTTCTCTTGTTCTGTCGGTTGCTTTTTAGTTTTGCTGATTATTTGTAGACTGCATTTTTAAGGCAAACCTGATAAAACAATTTTGGGACAAGATAGCATATTAATAATTCTTTCCAATTCTGTGTCATGTGCAGAGTTCATAATTATTCTTTTTTTTTTTTTAGGTTTATTTATTTTGAGAGAGAGTACCCACATGCATGTGAGCAGGGAGGAGCAGAGATAAGAAGAGAGAAATTCCCAAGTAGGCTCGGCACTGACAGGGTTCTGCGTAGGGCTCAATCTCACAACAGCGAGATCATGAGCTGAGTTGAAATTAAGACTCAGACATTTAACCGACTGTTTTCATCCTTTCTGTTTTCATCCAAGTCTTGGATACCGACTGCAGAGTGGGCAACAGCCACAATCCCGTGGCTCCCTGCTGAAGGCCACACCTGTCAGACTTCCTTCTCCTTCCTCCCCGCCTCTGTGCCTCTGCCACCCGGTGTTCTCTATCTCCCACTTCACCCTCTCGGAGAACTCTTCAAGGACCAGAAGAGAGACCTCGTGGAATTGCCTCATGGCCAAAGTAACCTTCTCTCAGGGTGCTCCTTTGGTACTTTTTCTACAACCCTCTAGTGGACATCATAATGTTCGTCCCTAGAACACAGACTCCATGTAAATAGAGTCCGTACCCACTTCTGAACCCTCATTGAACAGTATTTGCTGTGTGCCAACACTGCTTTGACGCTGGTCTGTGATCGATATTATATTTAGAGCCGAACAGACTAGGTGATGGTCTTTGGATTTTGGAGATATGCCATCTTCTGAGGAAGAGAGTCTTACATGGAAAAACAGGAGAATGCAATTTGTGTTATGAGCAAAGAATCCAGGGCTCCAAGGGGCCAGAACAACAGGAGAGACAGAATCAGACTGAGGGTTTAGCAAAGCTTCTCTGAGGAACCAGTGTTTAACTTGAGGCCCAAGTTACTCAGGAGTTACTCAGGTTATTCAGGCCTGAGTGAAAAGAGTGCCCGCCAGACACAACAGTGTGTGGGACGTGCGGCCCACGGGTGGTGGGGGCACAGGTTGGAATGGCCGGGCCAAGCAGACAGGGATGAAGACAGTCGGGGATCTAGATGTTCTGGAGCCTTTGAGGCCACATTAGGGATTTTGTATTTTATCCTAAGTGTAAACCATTGAAGGTTTTAAGCAGGAGATTAATGTGATTTGTGTGCTTAAGTGCCTTGTGTTTCCTAGTTAGTATTGAATATTTACAAGTTAATGAATAAATTAAACATACACAATGAATCAATGATACAGTTCTATGCCATTTCAGAGTTTTACCAACCCCAGGCAATTAGGTTAATTCAATATAGCTTGTTCTTAGGAAACATGAAGCAGGAATTTGTTGCTTTTCAGCCACTCACTATTCATTTTTCTCTTTCTACCAACAGTTCATTTTATGTTAGGTAATGCATCTTCCCACTTATGTATCCTTGGTGGCCAGCAATCCCATGGCCAAGAGGCAGATTCCAACCGGACTCCCTCTTCTGGGACTTTAGCATGTTTAGCAGAGTAACTGATGGGAAGAAATATTTGAAGAAATTCATTTCAGCCATGGCCAAGTTTAAAAGATAGCATGTACTTCAGGCTCTGGTGCCCTCGGCATCCCTAATTCCTGTCCTGATTTCAAGCCTGAGTCTCTAGTTTCTCATTTTTCTTCCCAGTAAAAGTCCCACTAGTTCATCCACTTTTTTTTTTTTTTTCTTAAAATGGTCACTGTTGGTTTCTGTTGCTTGAAATAGAAAAATCACAATGGGATAAAAATCTATTTTAGTCTTAAGTGGAGATGGTATTTTGGCCTCAAGTTTTTAAAACTTTTCTTTGGATATGTGACTTGGTTATTTCCAACCTAATAGAAATTTTAACCTTTTCTTTTACTCCTCACAACTAATTTTAGCAGTTGGAATGTATCTGTGGGGACTGAAAGATTTGAAATCTTTGAAAACAGTCAAGTTCTCTTTTTCTGTCTCTCAAAGTTTCCTCAAAGACAAAAGGAGTTTCCTAATGTAGTTTTGTCTTTGCAGTGTTTATTCTACAAGTTTTGGTTAGAAACCATTCTCTTTGCCTTAAAGACTGTTTTCCAAAGTATGTTCCACAAAACACTAGTGTCAATTATTACATAAATCTGAATGGCGGTGAAGACTCTATCCCTCCCTTAGGGCTTCAAAGAATGTTGTAGCACCTTAAGGCACTCAAAAAATCCTGCAGTAAAGAAATCTGAGTATTTTCCCAATGTTTCCCAAATGTATCTGCTCATGCAACTCTTCTTCCTGCAAAATCAAAGAGCTAGCATCTTGTGGAACCCACTTTGAGAAGTGCTGCTTTGGAAAATCAAAGGAAAAGTGGGTTTTTTCCATTTTCTCTGGTACCATCTGTTCATGTTCCCTTGGCAGTAGGTTTATTCCTTTTCTTGTTTTTCCTGCTTTAAATACTCGTTGAACATTCTTTTTGTTATTGTCCTTTTTAGAATTTTTAAAGGCCTCCATCCCTCCTAGCACACGCTATACTTTGGATTTATTCTAGAGACGTCCCTGAAATGCCTCTTAAAGTGAAGGCCCACCAAAGTGCTCTGAGGGTAGCCACAGTGTTTATGTTTCATTTATTTTTCTGTGTGTGACTTTTCTGAGTGTACCTAAAATTAGAAGTGATACAGTAGAGGGAAAATTCAACATCCAGCCCATGCATTTGGCCTGTATTTTATGCACATGCACATGAGAACCCATAAACAAACACAAATACGTATCATAGAAACAGCACAGTCTATTTGCAAGGTTCTCTTAAAGGTATCCAGACTATCCAAGCTGAGATGAAAAATGTGGATGAAGAGTGAGCAATGGGGACAGATCATTGCTCTCCCAACTTGTCCTGACTGGTCCAGTAAGAGCATGGGAAGGGAAAGTCAGGGGCTCCAGGAAAAGGCCAGGTTGGACAGGACGAGGAGCAGGAACCAAAGATTAGCAATGATGGTTTTGACCTTGGTCCAAGAGATGACAGCTGAGCAACTTGTGTCTTTTTTTTTTTTTTTTTTGTAATGTGTATTTCTTTTTCAGAGACAGAGAAAGAGACAGTCCGAGCAGGGGAGGGGCAGAGCGAGAGAGAGAGAGAGAGAGAGAGAATCCAAAGCAGGCTCCAGGCTCTGAGCTGTCAGCACAGAGCCAGACCCAGCTGGAACTCAAGAACCCTGAGATCATGACCTGAGCCTAAGTCGGATGCTTAACCTACTGAGCCAACCAGGTACCCTGCAACTTGTGTCTTTAACTCTTCATTCATTTACTAATTCATTCCCCACTAACATTATTCAGTATCCATTCTGTAAAGGCATTCTGCTTGGTTCCTGTCTTCAAAAAACTTACTGTTGCAAATGGCAAGATTTTATTTCTTTATGGCTGAGTGGTATTCTATTGTGTGTGTGTGTGTGTGTGTGTGTCTCACAATTTCTCTATCCATTCATCCATTAATGGACAGTTAGGTTGTTTCTATATGTTGCTATTGTAAATAATGCTGCAATGGACATAACAGCACAGGTATCATTTTGAATTAGTATTTTCATTTTCTTCAGATAAATACTTAGAAGTGAAATTAGTGGATCTTATGGTAGTTCTATTTTTAATTTTTAAATTAAAAACCACTTTTTCTGAGAGACAGAGAGCGTGCACTTGGCACGTGCACACACACGCACACGAGCAGGGGAGGGGCAGAGGGAGAGAGAGAAAATCGTAAGCAGGCTCTATGACCCTGGGATCATGACCCGAGCTGAAACCAACTGACTGGGCCACCCAGGTGCCCCTATTTTTAACTTTTTGAGGAACCTCCACTCTATTTTCCATAGTGGCTGCACCAATTTACATTCCCACCAAACACTGCATTTCTCTACATCCTTGCTAACACTCGTTACTTCTTGTGCTTTTGATAGTAGCCATTCTGACAGGTGTGAGGTGATATCTCACGGGGGTTTTAATTTGTATTTCCCTGATGATGAGTGATGTTGAGCATCTTTTCATGTGCCCGTTAGCCATCTGGATGTCTTCTTTGAAAAAATGTCTACTCAGAGCCTCTGCCCATTTTTTAAACAGATTGGGGTTTTTTTTTTTGTTTTGTTATTGAGTTGTTTCAGTTCTTTATGTATTTTGGATATTAACCCCTTATTGGATATGTCGCTTGCAAATATCTTGCCATTTGCAACACCATAGATGGATGGACCTTGCAACAGCATGGTGTGCTAAGTGAACTAAGTCAGAGAAAGGCAAATACCATATGACTTCAATTATATGGGGAATCTGAAAAACAAAACAAAGAAACAAAACAACAAAATACAGAACAGATTGGTGGCTGTTCACAGATACAGAGAACAGATTGGTGGCTGCTACAGGGGAGGGGGAGGACTAAATAGGTGAAAGGGATCAAGAGGTACAAATATACTATTATAAAATAAATAAGTCATGGGGATGTTATGTACTGCATGGTGACTATAGTCAATAATATTGGACTGCATATTGGAAAGTTGCTAAGAGAGTAATAGGCATTAAGGAGGGCACTTGCCATGAGGACCACTGGGTATTATATGCAAGTGATGAATCACTAAATTCACACTCCTGAAACCAATATTTCACTATATGTTAACTAACTAGAATTGAAATGAAAACTTGACATAAAACAAAACAAAAGAAAGTTGCTAAGAAAGTAGATATTGAAAGTTCTCATCAGAAGACAAATATTTTTATGTAACTCCCCATGGTGATGGATGGTAAATAATAGACTTAGTGCTGTGATCATTTCACAATGTATACAAATATCAAGTCATTATGCTGTACACCTGAAACGAATATAATGCTTTTTGTCAATTATACTTTAATAAAATCCTTGCTGTCATATTGGGTGACTGGGTGCCTAAATGAAAGTGTGCAATAGAATCTGGCAAGTGTTACGTTAGAAGTAAGAATACAGTGCTTTTCGGAATTAACTTGAGTATTTAGATACACTCTATAACTTAAGCTTGTGTTGCTCTAGAAATATATGACTTGTTTCACAAGTGTGCTTTCAATTTTCTCCAGTAGTTCATGTTCATTCATGTTCACCGCTTTATAGCATTTTTATAGCATTGTATTGCAAACTAGAATACAAAGTTTCAGTTACCATAAATATTTATTGCTGAGTCAAATACCCAACCTACTGATGAATGTTTAGGTAATTCTCATTTTTTTTGCGACGCCGCAGTGATGCTCTCATGTACCTGATGGGTTTGAAATGCTCCTAATAGTGGTTTTAACTCATTTCCCTGATTGCCAATAAGGTTGAGCATCTTTCATTTGCTTATTGGCCTTTTGGGATTCTAGAAATTCTTTTATACTTTCTTTTCATAAAATACAGTACAGGGCTATCCCCTCAGCACACTTTCAATGAGTACTTGCGATGGCAAAGTACCTTTGTTATGTCACACTAACATCAGTTCCTACATTCTAACTCAGACTCATTTTTGCAGGTGGATGGGTTCTAGAAATCGTTGTTTTTCTGTAGACCCAACGTCTGTGATGCATTTGATGGGTCCACCCACGGAGTTATAACATTTCCCTAAATCTCACTGTGGGAGTTGAATTTGCCTTGATTTCAACCCCAGCTCTACTCTGCTAGAGCACTGCCAAGCCTCGCTGTTCCTCTTCCTGAGGGTCTGGAGATTCTCCACTGATTCCCAAGGTGCAAGTGGGTGTTTTACTCTAAAAGCATCTGCAAGTATGATATTAATTCCCTGCTAACTTGAAGCATCCCCTGTGTGTGGAGCCCTTTGCTGAAATGCTCCACCTGTCAACTAGACCCCCTTGGGTACCAGCATTGGATGCAATTACATTTTTTTATTCCTCCCCTTTGAACATTAACTTGGACCACCAGCCAGCATCTGTGGGGGTCAGAGCCACAGCCAAATGGTGTTCCTGAGCCTGGTTGAGCCTTCACTTGCTCCCCACCAGCCAGACACTGAGGTCCTGCATGCCCTGAGGCTGACCGGCTAGAGTATGGCAAGCTGTCTTTTTTCCTTAGTTATTAATGTCCCAATTAAATGTAATTGTTATTGATTTGTACTTTCCAGCAAATAGGACTCCTTTTGCTTCTGTAAAGTTCCTTCTTAGAGGGCAGAAGATAGGGATGAGGGAGTCACAAATCTTTCTTAAGAGAGAAAGCATTACCCTAATCCCTCCTCTCCAGCCTCTTCTCATGACTTATTTTTTTCCTGTCTGGAACTCAAACATTTCAATCCAAGCTAGATACTCATTTAAAATCATTTCGGGATTGCTAGGCAAGTGTCGCTATCAGAACCTCAGCAAGAAAATAATCAAGTGTGCTATCTCAATAGATTTTCATATTTTAGGTCAGCATATTTCCTCTCATTTGGATGTGTGGAACTACTGTGGCATTTAGTGTACAAAATAGGCCATTCACTAAGACAGTAATGTAGACAGAAAGTCCTGTGCGACAACAGCTCGAGGAAGCAAGTGACTTTCTGCCAAGCTCACTGCAGGCACCCAAGCGTGGCCCAGTTCTGCACTGGAGGAGAAATCACAATTCTCTAACCCTGTGCCTCCTTCTTTTGTTATTATGCACGAAACTGCACCCCCAACTGTTGCCCTGCACCTCCTCTTCCCCCACCCCTGCATTTCCAGGGCACGACCATGCTGTTTGATCTCCCTTGTCTAAAAATACATCAGGCATATTCCAAAATTCTGAGAAGGGAAAAACACTATTCCGTTAGGACACGTTATTTTCTGTTGTCACTTGGAACGAATCATTTACAGGTTCAAAGTGTTTTTTGTCATAGATCTTAGAGAGAGAGAAAAAATGCAGTTGCTTGTTAGGAAGCATTTCAGAGAGAATTTTATCCCCACAAATCACTAGTCATGTTTTATTGCTGTGACAGAACAAATGAATAAGAAGGATTCATTCCCACAAGCACACAACCCCTATTGCAAGAATGTTGAAATTTGACTTGATTCTTAGCGGAGGGTCTCAGCCCTAAAGTGGAAGGATTAGGTATATCTTTGAATTCTAGAAGTTTGGACAGTGTGCTCAAAGGCATTAAGAGGTGAATGTTTTTGTTTTTGTTTTTGTTCTTTTAAAGCAAGCTTTGGAAAACTGAAAAGGCTTGAGTTATTTTACAATTTGCTGGGTCACCCTTTATTGCTATGTAGCCTTTGGGGGGTTATAGTACTGACTAGTGTTCCAATTCACAGTTCCCACAGAAAGGTGAGGATTCTTTCGTTTTTTGTTTTAAAGCTGATTTTTTTTTTAAGTAGGGAGAGCAACTCACTTTGCTGAGCCTTCATACATACATAAAAATACATATCCTTAGTTGGAGGGGGGAAATCTATTTTATGTATTGATCAAAATCTGGTAACACCCCATAAAAACTCATGGGACACCACTGCTCCATGCACCCAGGTACAGAATAACTGCCTTGGGTCTGGCTTAAAAACACAGCTTTCCAGGGCGCCTGGGTGGTTCAGTCAGTTAAGTGTGGGACTTCAGCTCAGGTCATGATCTCGGTGTTTGTGAGTCCGAGCCTGATTGGGGCTCTGTGCTAATAGCTCAGAGCCTGGAGCCCGCTTCAGATTCTGTGTCTCCCTCTCTCTCTGCCCCTTTCCTGCTCTCTCTCTCTTTCTCAAAATAAATAAACATTAAAAACCGAAACAAAAAAGTGCACAGCTTTCCTTGGCTGAGGAGCACTGAGCTGTATTTGTGGGTGAGGGTCTTAGCTGACTCACGCAGGGTGTCACAAGCAAGAGGTGAATGTTAGTAGTGTATGGATGCAGCAGTAACTAAAATGGAATCACGTGATTCCTTTTTCAGTTCTCTTTAATCCTGATGACATCAAAGAGAAAATTCCAGTTTGGTACCAGTAAAGTTTCACCACCTCTCAGGAGTGCCGCAGAGAGGAGCAGGGAGTCTTAGCCTCAGAGCTTTGGGTGGGCAATCTCTCCAGTCTTGTTAGGATGAACATAATTGTTCTGTTTTCCTTGTGATTGTTTTTACGATTGCCTTCTATTTCTGACAAATGGCACTGGCTGTGTCGCACGGTGCTGAAGCAAGTGCATCGGCTTCCCCTAAAGCAGGGGGAGAGGGAGAGAGGATGGAGGGAGACAGAAGCCAGTCTGTTTATCACCTAATCTCTGCCATATTTTCTGTTTGTTAGAAGCAAATCACTGAATCCAGGCAACACTCAGGAGAGGGGATTATACAAGGGCATTTAGCAGGAGGCAGGGATTATCTGGGCGATCTCACAGGTGCCTAGCACAGGGACATATTGCAGTTGCCTCTTTTTCTTCTTTTCCCTAATGGATAAAATGCTCCATGGGGGCAGAGAGAGTATCTTATTTATTGTGGTATTCCTAGCACAGGGTACGGTGCCTGAAACTTGAAAACATTCAGTGTTTCTCTTAAGGAAATAGGGAAGGAAGGGAGAGGAAAGAAGGAAGAAAGGAAGAAGAGAGGGAGGGAGAACCAAAGTGAGAGGATCAGAGTGTTCTGCTAATCCCTAGAGAGCAGGAGGGAAGGAAAACTCAACTAAAGGGACTCTGGGAATGGAGTTTGTACTTCCACCTCTTCCCTGGTCCTGAGCAGAAATAAGCCTCAAGGGAAATGGAGCATAGCTTCTGTGGATGGGGAACAGCTAAGCTATAAAATAGACTGAGTTCCCCGTGGAAGGCCAGCCCTAATTGGAGTCCTAATAGCACACATACAGGCTCTGCTGAAGGGGCTGTGATCACTGGAGGGTAGACAGGAAGAACTCTGAGGTACTTTTTCCCACTTGCAGAGAGCAGTGAGCAGTTACACTGAATGTATATAGGCTGCTCAGTCATTTCACCTTAGAAAATAGAGATACTGCTTAGTTACAGATGCTTGGTAAGCATAACGTACGGTACAGCTATAACTAAGCTCTTCAGCCATGACAGTGGCATTTATGGGTTGTTGCATTTATGGGCTGTTCCCATTTGTCCACTGTTACACACAAAGCTGTAATGAAGGTTTTTGTAAATCTGTCTTTTCCACAATTGTGACTATCTCTAGGTCAAATTCCTAGTGGGAATTGTAGGTAACGTATATGTACACTCTGTGTGTGTGTGTGTGTGTGTGTGTGTGTGTGTACCGTCAAATTTCCCTCAGAAATGGTACACAAACTTTCATTCCTGATGTATGAGAGCACCGGCTACCACATGCTTGCTGAGACCAGGTTTTATTTATTTTTATAAAGTTACCAATCTGACAGCCGACAAATAATGGTTCATTACTGTTTTGGCTACCTGTTGTAGTTGTTAATGCTGCACACCAAATATTTCTGACTTCCCACCCCCTGATCACATAGTAGGATTGAATTGCATGGCCTTTGAGGTTAGGTGACCTGTTCTGGTCACTGAGCTGTGACTAGACATGATATATATCATTCTGGACCGAGTATTTCATTGCCAGCACAAGACCCTACAGAGCCCTCTTTCGATTGGGCTATTGGTTACCAGCAGTAACATCCCAGAAACTGGCCTCCTTCGAATAACTGATTAATATGGACAGGCCAATGTAATAAATTGCATGGAACAAAGGCTCCAGCTAAACCATGAAAAATATGAGCAAAAAATAAACCTCTGTTGTTTTAAGCCACTGTGATTTGGGGTTGACGAGCATTACCTAGGCCATCATGACTGATGCGTTAAACATCTTTATCTTACTGAAATGAAACACATTTTCCTAGGCTTCTTGACCACTGTGCTTCCTTTTTTGTGAATTCTCTGTTCGTGTCTCAGTGTGTTAACTTTTTAAGCTTAGGAAACTCAACCAGACATCTGTCAAGGGTGAACATGATCCCCACTGAGAATGAAGGGAGAAAAATGAAGTCTGAAATACAACATAAAGTACAGGTCTACCACAACAGCCTTTTTAAAGTGTTTTCAGTGATGTGCTTTCCTTTCAATGATAATGTCAAAAAATTAATATAAACATACTCTGGATCATTTGAATGGCCGCTTTATAACTGAGGGATGCCATTTACTTTGATGATCCAAATGGTTTCGTATGGTGTCAATAGACTAATCAATGAAGAACAAATGTGCACTCAAAACATAAATGATGTGTTTGCGCCAAGTGAGGAATAAGTGATGTCCCAATACATTGTCCACTTAAGAGCAGAGGTGTCATAGCAGAATATGTGGAGAAAACAGAATATGTGGACGCACTGAGTCATTCATTACACAGCCTGCATCAACACAAGCAGGATCACTTCAAGAGAATCTGGCACAGCACCCAGTACCATTTTTATGTTGTCATTTGACAACATAACATTATGATCCTTTGCTTGCAAACAGCAGAAACAGATGCTGGCTAACTCGAGCAATAAAGAACTGATTGGAGTAATACAGGAAAATGCAGACTTGAAAAAGAAAACCAGTCTCAGAAAGAAACAAACCGGGACAGCCCCAAGGATCGCAGTACCAGGAATTCCTGGAATAGGGACATTGTGGAGGCTGCCAGCAAAATGACTCAGCCCGGGGCACCTTCCAACTGTGTGTCTTTGTGTCCTGGATTCAAATTCCCCGGGTTCATTTGGGTCACATGCTCATCATTTTCTGGGGTCAGGGAAGGGAAGTCGTATGGGACTCGGGTGCCTGATGAAAATGAAAGGTTGTATACTCTCAAACTAAATGTGAGATGTCAAGGGCCCTTCCTAGAGGGCTTGAGGGATTTAATCCTCCCTGGGCAGGGGAGTACATGAGGCCTCTTCCTTATAAAGGCTTTTCCTTGTAAAGGAAAGGAAACAAATGAATATCCAGAGAGGCATTCAGGAAGAACATAAATTACAAAGGACAAAAGAACGATCTGTAGACCTGAGGAGAATGGAAAAGAAGGAAGAGTGCTGCTTGGTAAAATGGATGAAGGAGAGGAGGGTGGCCTATTTCTGGCCGTACTGGGCCTCGTGAGGTCCTGTCTCAGAGTCACATTCAGTGAAACAGCCGGTTTCAGAAAAATAAAGTCAAACGAAATTTAAATCTTTGCTTAGTCTTTTGATAAAATATTGAAGTTAGGGTATACTTTTAACATACATCAAAACTCTTTGAAATACACTTCAGAGACCTTTTTAATCACCAAATTCTCTTATGTGCTCTACAGAGGCTTCCCCCAGATTCATGTTCTCCATTGTCTCTATTTCAGAAAATTCCGCTTGATAAAAAAATAAAATGAAATAAATAAGATAAATTAAAAAAAACCAGAACTCTACTTGACACTTTCCTTCGTTTGTGCCTCAGTTTACTATCGTGGCTATCAACCAAGCGTTTTTGGAATTTTTTTTTAGGGTTTTGTTGTTGTTGCTTGTTTTTTGGTTGTTTTTTTTTTTTTACTTTACCCTATTTCTTAGATTCTCTACCACAAAGAAGCACCTAGGCAGTGACCTAGAAACCAACAGAGAGGTGGGGTGGTGGTGGTGGTGGTGGTGGTGTGTGTGTGTGTATGTGTGTGCGTGTGTGGCCAGAAAATGGGTGGGATGTATAATTTAATCATTCCCCTATACCACTAACTGTATGTCACTAACATTTTTCATTTTCATTTAACTCAAAATATTTTGTAATTTCCCTTATCACTTCCTTTTTCAGGCTTATTATTGCAGTTATTTAGAAGTGTGTTGTTTAACCTGGCACTAATATAACACTATGTTAATTATTCTGAAATTAAAATCCAAAAAATAGAGAAACACGCGATTTTTTTTAATTTAAAAAGCTTTTTTTTTTTAAAGGAGCGTGTTGTTTAATTTCCAAATATTTGTAAAGGATCTTTCTGTTATTAATGTCTGGTTTATTTCTGTTATGGCTGAAAGGTATTCTCTTTTGAAAGTGTTTTACAAAGTCATTTAGGTCAATTTGGTTGATCTTTAATTAACTGCACTCTAACTTCAAATAACATTATGTCCTATAACAATGCACTCTCGATTCACGCCTCCCACCTTCTGTGCTACGATCGTGCTTCATATTACTTTACATGTGCTGTATACAATTGTATGGTGATACTAATTTTTCTTCGGTAAACCGCTACAATTTTTGAGAAAATAGAACTTAAATGTTCATATTCACTTCATTTCTAGCACTATTTCTCTGTGCAGATCCAAGTTCCTGGCTGATATAATATCACTTCTATCTGAAGAACTTCCTTTAAGATTTCTTAGGAGCATAGGACTGCTTATAACTCATTCTCTTGGTTTTTTGTTTGTTGGAAAAAAGCCTTCATCTTTCATTTTTGAAAGATATTTTTGACAGTTTCGTTCTCTCGGCACATTAAAGATGTCGCTGTGCCGTGTTCTGGCTTGTATAGCTTCTGACAAGAAGACTGTTGTAATTCTTATCTTTGATCCCCTGTAAAATGTCTCCTTTCTCTGGCTGCCTTGGAGATTTCGCTTTATCCTTGGTTTTCGGTCGTTTGGGAGAATGTGTCTAGATGCTGGTATTGTTTTGTTTATGGGACAGCTATGTCTTCCAGCAACACTTTTCAAATGTTGGTGTGCATATGAATCTCCCAGGGATCTTGTTAAAATACAGACTCGATTCCATAGGTCTGCTGCATTTCTAACAAGCTACCAGGTGAAGGCAATGTAGGCAAGGCATTAGAAGGCGAGCAGGGTAAGAGAGGAGAGGAATTTACGCAGCAGGGATTTCTGATTTTTTGCCTCTCACTGGTGGTCAAAATCTTCCAGTGGGCTATTAATACTTCCCCATATTTCCCAGTGGTTATTACTGCCCTTTCAGGCAGCCACTGAGGAAGCCTTGCCCATCTCAAACCTGGGTGTGAAAGATGCTCCCACAGCTAGGGAGGCAGCAGAGAAAAGGCTTGATGTGGCCATCGGTGTTAGCAAAAGAGAAAAGGGTGACGAGAGCCACCACAGGAGTGAAACGCAGCCAAGGCAAGCAAACAGCAAGGTCAGAGTCCTCATCGCTCTCTGAAAGAAGCATCTCTTTTCAAAGTCAATCTTACTCATCTCATTATTGGAATGTAAGCCTCATGAAAGCAGGGATCTTTCTGTGCTAGAGCCTTTAAGGGTGGTGAGCACCCAGTAGACAGTAAAAATATTGCCGAGTGAATATACTGTAATGGGACTTGGAGACCATGAGCTTCTCAAAATAAATTGGGGGCAGGACAGACAAAAAGAGGGGTGGAGAAAGAGACTATCTCTTTATTTAACCTCATCTTTCTTCCCCGATTGAAGTGTCACTGCTTCAGGTAAAGGGCAGCAGCCACCAGACTGAAAGAGAGGCAAAATAACCAGGTTTTTTTTGGCCTTTATACCGGCTGATAATTTCAGGGATTTTCACGGATAATTTTGACAAAGGCATTTTTTTTTTTTTTTTTTTTTTTTTTTTGCTTTAGGCACCGGCAGTAGAAACAGAACACTCCATTGTCAGATGTGGTTTCTCATGCTTATGAAAAGACTGGCCTATAGAGGGTGCCAGTTCACTTCAAAAAACCAAAGTTAGTGCCTAAACTTTCATTGGGTCCTAGAAAGAGTTTACAAAGCAAGCAGAGAGGCAGCTCAGCCAGAGCTAATGAAACACCTAAATTTGCAACATTTTGCTCCATAACCAAAGTTTAAGAAAAGAAGGAAAGCAAATCTGTGAAAATGCCGGACGCATTCAAAGACCTCCCCTGGGAAAAAGAAGTGGCATCATTTTCCAAAAGCAAAGAAGAGAAGCCAGGCCAGGAGAAGCATCTAGAAGAGAATCTCATATGTATTGTGAAAGAGAAACCCAAGGCTGGAAGAAGCTGCAAGTCCGGGAGGCCAGGTGGGCAGGCCTCTGCCAAATCCCACCCTGCACTTCGGGCCAAGAAATGGGGCCTTGAAGGCCTGGTGTGAGGTGTCTGTAGACTCTGAATGGTGGGCAGGGGGGTGTTCTTCTGACGGCTGTTTAACTAAGTGCATCATTCTTGAAACTGACGCTGGTGTCAGTGCTCCGCAAGCATTAGGGGGAGGAAGAACCACTTGAGAATTTTGAAATACGCAGTTGGTCACAGTAGGCTTAGTAGGAAGCACAAGCGAGCCCGGTAGGGGAGAGAAGTCTCTTAAAGGTTTGGATCTGCAAAGAAATCTCCAGGGAAGGAAATGGAACCTGCAAGTGAGTTCTTGTAAAAACTTTTCAGCCCTCTAGATGAACAGCATCAATTGAGGCAGCTTTGATGGCCCAGAGCTAAAGTCAAGATAGGGATGTTAGCCTTCATATTCCAGTGAACAGATGCAAATTTTCAAGGAAAAGTTGGACTCAAAACTCCGTGAGAGTGAGAGCTGTGACGCGTCTTATTATGCATGGTCTTTTCAACTGGTGACTGTCTTTGCTTTTGTCAGTTCAAGGTGGATTAGTCGCTTTACTGTAATGTTCGATGGCTAAAATTTAAGCCAAATCAATAAAGGACAAGGAATGAGTTTGCAAAAATAATCAGCCACCTCCCTCAATTTAATTGTAAAATCAATCAAATCAGATATTTGGCACAGTGTAGGGAAAACATCTATTCTACCAATGAACAATCTCATGGATTCAATGATTCATTTGGAAGATATAACTACAGTCCAAGATTTAAATCTTAAAAAAAAAAGTTTCAAACAAATTTTCAAGATTCTGAAGTTAGCTTCTTTTCTCCTAAGGATTTGCTTCCTCTCAGATGCGCTTCTAACCTCTTTTGTGGTTATCTGTAACCATTAGCCATGTATTCAAAGTAGAAAATCTGTTTAAATGCTGAAAAGTCAATGTAAGCCCACAAGCCTAAATACCAGCAAGTAAAGATGGAGAGGCACCAGTTACTGAGGCCTTACTGGGAGACACGTTATGTTCTATCTTATTTTGACCTCCAAACAACTAAATGAGAGTAGTACCGTTTGCTCCATGCCATGACGAGGGTTAACAATTCAAGGCCACAGACCAGGCTGGCAATGTAAATGAGTGAAGAAGCAGGTGGGTTAAGAAGACTTGTTGCCCTTTGGACAGATGCAAACGTTTCCAGCTCCTATTTTTCAAGAGAAGCTAGAAGATTTATATGAGTCTCCTGATTTTCAAAAAATGGTGGTAACTAATTAAAAGAGATATTTCCAATGCTACATGGAGCACATAAAGGAAATCTGAGGCTAAATCTCGCCCAGGGACTACCATTTGGTTATGTCTGGTATTGGGGTGAAAATAAGGCTTGGGAAGGTGATGTCGCCATGCTGCACAGCTGTGGCAGGTGACAGGCAAGTTTCCCAGAGCCCAGGATTTCCTGACTGCACCATTCTTAGCTACAGACACATGCTGCTGATGAGTTACATCTATGAAGTCCTTTTAATGTATGCAAATGTAGCAAAATCCTTGTTTTTTAGTCACAATACATTGATCCAACTTAATAGGAGGTAAACAAAGGCAAGTAACCACTGGTTTCTGAAGGGAGTCAGCGTCAGGGCTGGGCCTCCTCTGTGGTATATCCTTCCTCCACCTATAAAAACTGGCAAACAAAAAACAAATTCGGGTTTGGGAAGGAGAGGCTTCATTCAAAAGGATTATTGCAAAGGAGCATGCAGGGACTATTGCAATAGGGAGAAAGCTCTGACCATAAGATCTGCAAGTGTCTCAAGAGTTAGTCCAGGGGCGCCTGGGTGGCGCAGTCGGTTAAGCGTCCGACTTCAGCCAGGTCACGATCTCGCGGTGCGGGAGTTCGAGCCCCGCGTCGGGCTCTGGGCTGATGGCTCAGAGCCTGGAGCCTGTTTCCGATTCTGTGTCTCCCTCTCTCTCTGCCCCTCCCTTGTTCATGCTCTGTCTCTCTCTGTCCCAAAAATAAATAAACGTTGAAAAAAAAAATTAAAAAAAAAAAAGAGTCCAAAAGTGTTTCTCTCTTACTGGGAGAAGGGTAAACAATAGCTGGGTGTGGGGAAGTGAAGGGTAAGGGAAGGATAGCGGGTCAGAGAATGTCCCACCCTGAGGCCAGCCTAGTTTAAGGAGGGGCCCTCAAGGAAGGGCTGCAGGATGGGCCACGATTCAGGGACCTGAGACTGGGAGGGAAGCTTAACCAAAGTTTGGTTGACAAACACTTTGTCCTGATTGATCAGTGGGAACAAGCTCAACTAATCATTTCTGAGGCAAAGAGTCAGAATTTGGGGGCTCTATGTCTGGCCTTGTGATAGGGAAGCAAGGGGGAGCTTCAGAAGTCTCATGCAAGTCACATGGGGAGGGGTGTTTCTTGCGAAAACCATTTCCTGACACAAAAGGGTGAGGGTCTTTCTTAACCTCCAGGTAAAACTCAACATTGTCAAAACATAAGCATAAGATGGACAAAGACTTATGGTAGGATCAGGTCTGTTGCCCAGGCTCAAGCTAGTTAAGTCCAAGGTCAGTGTTCCCCGCAGGAAAGAGGGAAGGAAAGAAACCAGGAAGGTTTTAGTTTCTTGTGCAGAGGGGTGAGCTGTGGTAGGCTCAAGACTGCGGACCCCGGGGAACACAGAAGCTGTTAAGGTTTGCTGAGGGCAGAGCTATGGCAGGTGACATCAGCTCCACCAATGTCCTATGAGCAGGTGCAGAACTGGAGGTCACAGGTCATTGGTCTCTGGTCCCCAAAATCCCTGGAAATGATTGGGAGCCATTTCAGAATCAAGGAGCCAAGAGAAAATGTGGGACAAAAAGACTCCTTGGGTTTCATTCACAGCCATCTCCATGGCCATCTTGAGCCATCGAGAAAGACTCCCCCAAATTCCAGGAATTGGTGACAATGGGGGCCTGTGCAAAATAATAGTTTTCTTTTCATTACCGTTATCTTATGCCCTCACTGTGTCTCGGGTTGATGTGATCTGGGACATTATGTTTGCTGTGTTATGTTTGTATAAATGGTCACATTCCTTGTATGAAAGTTGGCCACTCAGGAATAGCCCTTAAATCAACTTTTATTTCATCAGATTCTCCTCCTGTTTAACTTAATTTCATCCCTACCATTCAACTCAGGATTTACTGTCCTTGGCTGATGTTCTAAAGAATGGACGGCTGTCTTTGAAGTGGACATGGGAAGTGTCACCCCAAATAGACTACCTATATATCATTGAAAGTTTAAAACAACAAACACAACAAAAATGCTCTCCGCTGTTCTAAACATCCTAGGAGGTCTTCCCATTGTTTAAGTGAGTATAAATTGTTGTCATTCTAGTAAATAAGTTAACATCTGCTGTCTGTCTGGCAATAAAGGCCACTCTCTTAAAATCCAAGTACACCCTAAACTTGACGTCCAGGACAGCACTGTCTCATAGTAACATGATGCAAAACCCATGTCATTTTAAATGTTGTAGTAGTAACCACATTACAAAAAAAAATAGAAACAGATGAAATTAAATTATTAATTTAATGATACATTTCATTTAGCCAAGTGTATAAAAAATACTATCATTTCAGCAGGTCATTGATATAAAAATTATTAGTGAGATATCTTACATTCTCTTTTTCTTCAGGCTAAGTCTCTGGTAGTATTTTACATTTATGGTACATCTGGATTCAGATTTGCTACTGAAGGGAATCAGGATATGCTATCCCCAAATATGCCACTTTGGTATAACGATTATTTGAACTAAAGGCTCTTGGGAATCAACAGATGCAGGAAGAGTTCTCTGTTCTCCTTTATCTGCCTAAAAGCAAGGGTATACATTTCCTTTTGTAAAGATGGGCACCTCCCTGTGCCAGGAAGGGAAGAGCCACTGTTATCACTGGAGATAACAGAGATGAATTCACAACAACAGGCCTTACAAAGATAACCCTTATCTTCCATTAGTTCCCCCATATATTTCCTAGCCATTTCTCCATGACTTATGGTCCCTCAAGTCCAAACCCCCTTTCCTTTGTTAAAATGGTATATGAGCTCCCAAGTGTAACCCCTTCTTTGAATTTCACTTCCTTTATGGGAACTCTTGTGCACATAAACCATAATACAAATTCTGTTGCTTTTTATCCTGCTAACTTGTCTTTAGTTAATTTATTCTGCAGGTCCCCAGTCACTGAACCTAAGGGGGTGGAGAAGATTCTTCCTTCTCAACACTACATTTCAAGCACTCAATAGCCACATATAGCTGGTGCCTACAGTTTCAGACAGAGCAGGTCAAGGAGAATGATATATAGCATTGTTCTAATCTATACCCCATTTCCAATATATACTTTTTTTTTCTTACGTAAAACCTATTCTTGTCAGGACTTCCCATGTTTGCAGAAATTCAACATAAACAGTATTACAGTTTAGCAACTGTTAACAATTAGCTTAATTGAGACTATAACATCTCACTTTTACATTTTTAAAGGTTCTAGAGAAGGAGAAAAAGGTCAGTCCTTTCTTAGATTCCTTCATATTTTGGTTCTGAAAAAGCTGTTCCTAATAGCTTTCCAAAATGGGAAAAAAAAAAAGTTAGTCTTAATTTAAGAATTATATGTGGTTTTAATTTAAAGACAAACAAAACAAGACTAAATCAAAGTCAGGATCAGATTCATACCTTGCTGGGATTTTCTATTATGTAATCATATGTCAAGCAACTGTGGTTTCTAGCAGTGCTTTGTTCTGCATCCAAGGTAGGCAAACTCTTCAGAGCCCAAATAAAATAAGCACACGTTCTAAAGTTAATTTAAAGTATAAATCATTACGTTATAAATAGTAGGATATCCCATTCAATGGCTTTAATTATTTCAGGTCTTTGAAGCAACAAATGGATTTGATTCAAGTATAATTTGCTTTATTAAAATTGAATTGAGGGCATATGTCTTGGCACTTCTATTATGTTTCCCCAAATGAAAGATGTGCCCTTTTCTGCTTGTATATTTTTTGGTTTCATTTTAAAATGTATACAAGCCTTCAATATCTAAAATCTAAGCTTAGGATCAGGTATAAAATCACTATGTCCTTGTCATTTTATTCTTCCCACCACAACGCACGTCAGACATAAAAATTAATTGCCAGACCTTTCATCTTACTTTTCTCCCTTGCTCTGCTCTGCTCCAGAACATGTTTCCTCCTCTGCATGAAGACTCACGCTGTGGCAGTGAAATGAAAATAATACTCCTTTTTCTTTAACTAATCTTCACCCCAAAGGATATCTTTTTTCATTGTACATTTCCTGGCAAAGGAGAAGATGAAAATTCACCAGGAATGGGCCTGGTTGGGTTTATGGTGGTATCAATTGAATATTTGTAAATGAATGACCATATGAATAAGCAGATGCATGAATGTGTCCATAACCCAGGATGTAACAAATGGCCAGGAAACTGGTGTCAGAATCAATACCCAGTTCTGGGAAGGCTCTGAGTGTCGTCCACTGCCCTTGCCGAGCCTTTCAGGAATACTTCGTGATGACTATACTCTAGAAGCTTTGTACAAAAGTAAATCTGCAAAAGGTTATGCGTGGTTTTGGCTGTTAGCACAATTTCTCAAAGGGCCTAAAGGCCTGATAAGATCTTGCACACCTCTGCACTCCTTAGACTCCACCACACCACAAACACAAAATCCCTGGCAAGCTGCTACTCAGTTTAGCTGTCACCTGAACTGCTTGCCTACAAAACTGGAACTGTCAAGAAAATGAGCATTTCCCTTGAGTGACTCTTTTGAAAGTCAAGTCAACCACACTGTGATGTTTCCGGCCTTTTTTTTTTTTTTCCTCCCCTATTCTGGCTCTATCTCAAGAGTTTTCACCTATAGACCACAGACTCCTACTCAAACCATGGCTTTGAAATCATGGCTGTGAACTTCTGGAAGTAATGTGCCTCTTTTCTTTTTTTCATTTTTTTCTGGAAAGAGTTTCTAGTGGATTCTTGAAAGAATCCCTGCCCCAAGCAGATACTCATAAACTGGGGATAGAGGAGAAGCACTGTCACAATCAATCAACAGAGAAGAACCCATGGATGCCTGACTTGCAAGCACCTTGCTCAGATGCTTTGCGCCAAGAACACAGACAATCCTGGCCTGGTGTGTTACACATCAGGGGACCTCAGTCCACTCCATATGTAACTATAAAGCACACTGGGCTTTATTAATCAGAAATTTTAGCTACAAAGATCTTGCGGGAGCAATATATAAAATGGCTGTGCCTGGGACTTTTGTGCACCTACACAGTGTTGGTCATTGAAGTTATGGGCATCATCTTTTGATACAAAGAGTGAAGGAGGAACTTGACCACAAGGTAACCACTCTGTCACATGGTGGAATTAGCTGCATGCGAGGGATGGGTGAGGACATTCAACCATAGATTAAATGCAAAGTTTATCCAGGTTATGAAAGCAAACCATGGAGGAAAAAAAAAGCAACAATTGTATTCATTCTTTTATTCCAAATGTTTACTGACTTCACAAACAAGAGCAATTTATCTCCATGAGAAGTTTTATGTGTCTGTCTTGGCCCATGTTCTTTTGATTAAAGAGGCAGAGAATGAGAACATACTTTTTCAGCAAAATTCAGTTCCGTTGCACTTTTACTCCTACAATTTAATTAATATGAAAAGCTACATGCTTTATTCTACATGACCTAATAAAAGAGAGAGTGTTGAAGGGTGAATTATAACAGTGTATGATTTATTCCAGGAATGTAAGGATGGTTCTAAGACAGAAATAGCAATGTGACTCATGTTAATGGACCAAAGGACAAAAATCACATGCTTTTCTCTTATACATGCAGAAAACAATATTTAAATCAATTGTGAAATTTTGAAAAAGGTTGTCCAGAAAACTAGGAATAGAGAAAAGTTCCATCACCTGATAAGTCTATCCAGTAAAACTCAGCAATGATTTTAATATTTATTGAAGAAATATTAGAAGCATTTCCTTTAGGGTTGAGAATAAAACTAGGGTGCCTTTTCTCACCCTTACTTTACATGTGATATTATAAGTCTTGGCCAATAAAATAAATCAAGAGAAAGGAAAAGGAATAAAGATATAAAGGTCAGACAGTCAAGAGATTTAGTTGTCCTTATTTACAGATGATATAAATATTCACAGAAAACCAAAAAGAGATTAGATAGAAAAACTACTGAAAATCGTTAATAGAACTCAGCAAAAGGTCTTGCTATCTTTCTGATGGTATTAACCTAGGAACTAACCCAACAAATATGCACAAAATTTTGGAGAAATCTTTAAAAAGTACTTTCTACAAAAGTACTATTTTAAAAACATTTTTTAAGAAGTTTATTTTGAGAGAGAGAGAGAGAGAGAGAGAGAGAGAGAGAGCATGAGCAGGGAAGGGGCAGAGAGATAGGGACAGAGAGAATCCCAAGCAGGCTCCATGCTGTCAGCACAGAGCACAAGGTGGGGCTTCAACTCACTAACCGTGGGATCATGACCGGAGCTGAAACCAAGAATCAGTCACTTAACTGACTGAGCCACCCAGGCGTTCCTGAAAGTATTATTTTTAACACTTTAATGTATATGCAAATCACCTGGGGATCTTGTTTAAAAAGCAGATCCTGATTCTCTAGTTTGGGGGCAGGGCCTAAGAGCTGACATTTCAGAACCTCACAGGTGAGAGACTCAAGCAGCTGGGCCACGGACCACACACTGAGTAGCACAGTACTGTAACAGTTAAAGGATAAAGGGAAATAGAAGGTATGCTCATGTGGGGAAACCTAACCATTACAAAGATTCTAATTCTCTCCAAACCAGTCTATGATTTTAATATCATTCCCACCAAAATCTCAATAAAATTTGGGGTTAGAGGGTATTTGCTCAATTTACATGAGAAAAAATTCAAGATTTTTTTTTCCCAGAAAAAAAGAGCAGAGTGGGGGGGGAAGGGAAATTCCCCTACCATATATTAAAATATATTATAAAACCAAGGTAATTAACATGCAATTTAGCAATGGCACAGGAACAGATAATAAAACAATGGGACAGAATAGAGTCCAGAAACAGATCCCAGGATCTTGATCTATGAAAGAGGAGGTATCAACACTTAATAGGGAGAAGATAAATTGGTTGGTAAATGATGTGGAGAAAACTGGCTCACCATATGGAGAGGATAAAAATTTAAACTCTGCCACACACACACACACACACACACACACACACACACACACAGAGCAAAACCCTGCAATGGTCTATGTTTCTGGTTGGAATTGATCTGGGGCTTCTGATCCAGAGCCAGAAGCAGAAGCAAGACAACCCCTTTCAGGCAACTTGGGTCCCCACACGAGCACATGATATTTACACCTCCCTCCTTCATTTACTTTGTTTTGGCCTCACAACTCACGGAAATTCCTCTGGGTACTCACATTGAGTCAGTCCTTGTATATATGGTCCCACTACACTATATTGTGACTTTTCAAATTTTCTTTTGTCTTCATAAGTATTTTATTATGAAGTTGAAAAAAGCCACATTAGGAGCTACTAAACCAGATGCAGGTTTAACTACTACACTCAACTTTTTGATTATTGAGTCCAATATATTAGTACTTTTCCTCAACTTTGTATTGTCCACAAATTTGATTTTCATATCTTCTTTGTTTTCATTCAAGTTCATGATAAAAACATTTGAATAGATCAGGGTCATGGCGAAAGTTCTCAGACAAATAGTTACGAGATTTCACACAAAGCCAATATGAATCCATTGATTAACCAACAATGTTTGGGGAAAGCAACTTCCTGTTTCCTTCCCCTTGTATCTTTACTCTCTCTATAGCTGAGGCTTATCGACTTATTTCACTTCTATATGTGGGCTTGGCCTCCCCATATGTGTAGGAACAATCCTAGGAAGGTCTCCAGACCAAAACTCTGGAACTCAGCATGGGTCATGTTTTCTCCTAGTACTAGCCCTCACCCAAGGTGTAACAAGTAGGCTTCTGCCATGTGGCCTATTCTTAAAGTACTGCCTTGATAAGCTGCTTTTTAATTCCTATTATCCTATGAGTGGAGACCTGTTTAAAAAAAAAAAAAAAAGTTAAACTTGCGATCTTTTCATCTACTTGCCTCTAAGTCCCCATACAAAGATATACCCCTCCACCCTGTCTCAAGCTCCAACACAAAAATGGGAACCCTGTAACCTGTCAATTTTTCAGTGGTGCCGGCTCTTGCCTACTTAGGTTTCCAATTGTCACTTGTACCTGATTCCCACACACTGCCCATCTTTTAGTATGCCCTGCCATTTGTATTAGACACTTGACACTTGTCAATCTCCTCCATGCTGATTGCCTGTATCATCACCTATTTGTTATCTATCACAGTACCTTTACTTTTTTTAAGTTTATTATTTTTTTTTAGGAATCTCTACACCCAACGTGGGCCTCAAACTCATGACCCTGAGATCTAGAGTCACATGTTCTTCCTACTGAGCCAGCCAGGTGCCCTCTCACCATACCCTTAAAATGCCATGACCTGCTGACCAGTCTTGTCTTCCTTCAGCATCTTGTCTTTCTTCAACATCTGTGTCTTCCCCCAATATTTTCCCAACTTGTTGATCAAAATATTATAATCAATTTTATCTACTGTTTGCTGATATCAAGTATTTGATGTCCATGACTTTCTCTGATATGTAATCTACTAATTCTATCCAAAAAAAAAAAAAAAAAGACTTTAGTTTGGCACACTCAGTCTTGGGAAGCCCAAAGTAGGTCCTACTGTTCACCATTCCTTTTTCTGAATGTTTCATATAAATGTTGTTCCATACTCTGGAACGATTTTATATGAACATGGAGATTTGAATGTCAGACTTCAGCAAAATTCTGGACACCAAAAACACCAATTTATAGTCATCAATGTAAACAATAGGAAAATATACTATCTCATATAGCAAGAAATCTGGGTAGTTTAGCTGCAAGCTGAGTGATTCAGTGGCTCAGTAATATTATGAAAGATACAGATTCTTCCCAGATCTCTCTTCTCCCATCATCACTGTATGGATTTGTCTTTGGCTGGGTCCCCTCATGGATGCAAGGGAGCTTCCGCAGCTCAAGTATCATGCCCAGCCAGAAATAAGGACTACTTTTCCTATAAGTTTCCTTCCAGGAGCAAGGAAACCTTACCCAGAAACTCCCTCTAACTGACATCTCATTGCATTTTATTGCATAGAACTGGGTCACTGGCCCTTTACAAACCAATCACTGGCAAGCTCAGACTGACCAGAATTTAATCCTGACAAGTAGGGAAGAGATAGAGACAAGCCCCTCAAACTGGTTCTTAACAAGACAGGAGAGATCAGGCAAAGGCTCTTGGCGAGGCAACCATACTGTCTTCTCCAGACAGAAGGAATTACTCCCTACTTTGAAGGACAGGGATATTTGAAGGCATTTAGTGATGAAGACCTATTAAAATAGAGTGGACTTTTATCTATTCAAAAGAGTTGAAAACAGGATCGTGTCCAAAACAAAGGGGGAGATTAAGTTATCTCTAAAATTTCCTGCCAACAGTTTAGTGCTGTGATTCTGTTTTCATTGTTTCCACTGGGAAACTGCTTGCAATTTGGAATTGTGCACATCAGCAATGTTTGTGCTGCCAACAAAAGTACACAGTTGCTGATCTGTGAGCATTTCCCCTAACAGAACATTTGTGGAAAACTGAATCATGGAGATTCTAGACACCGTGAATCCATTGCCTGAACAATTTTCTGAATGCCTTACATCTTAGATACCAGCAGCTTCCCTCTATGTACATAAACTATAAGGAAACAATTGACTTGCAATGAGGAGTTGGGCAAAGCAGGTTCCACTGACTGGTTTTTACTGGCAATGTGCCTTTTCATTTATTTGGAGCTGAAAGCAGATTGTGTTATATAAGGCAACAAATTAAATGTGGATGTCAGTGCTGAGATGGAAGAAAACTTGCAGAAAAGTTCACCTGACTCATTCACTCATGTGCAGAGTCATTACTGTGCTACATGGTGAGCTATTCATGTGAAACGCAATCTGTATGACTTCCACTGGGGCAATCTGAGCTCTAATTAGAGGAAGGGAGGGGAAAAATAGATGGGGAAGAAAGTTATTTCTGTGGCAGTCAAGGTATGATTACTTGTAGATCCATAAATTATCAGCCAAGGTTCTCTCTTCTCTGGCAATACGAATCAAGAGGAGTAGCTGAATGCAAGTGATACCGTATGGGGGGAGTGATCAGAACTCTACAACTGCCTGGATTTGGGGAACAAGAAAGAAGAGTTGAAGATAATGTCGAGCTCTCTCATTGGGAGATTTTAGCAATATCGTTGACTGATTGCTGCATGAGGGGTACTATGCTAAGTGTCAAATATGATTATTACGTCTCTTCTCCCAATAGTTCCATTAAATTAGTACTATTGTCATTCCCATTTTACAACTAAGGAGACTGAGGCTTCAGGGGGTTAACTTCATAAACGGCAGAGGTGAGATTAAAGTCAAGATCCTAATTCATCACCACCCTCTGCCTTTCTGAGTGAGGAGGAGGAAAATGAAAAATTTCCATACAGGCATACTGAGTTTTAAGCATTGGCACATTCAGTTGAAGATGTCCAGCAGGACATGTGAAACTAAGTTTAGAAAAGGGTTTAGGATGGATGCTACATCTGCCAGCCATTTGCTGAGAGGTACAAACTACAGGCATGAGCTTGCCCTTGGAGACCCTGAGGCTTACTAACTCAGTTTTGTTGTGCGGGTATCTTTATGCACATCAAACATCAGGCATTTAAAAAAAAAAACTGATTGACCCATAGGCTTCACTTATTGCTATGACTGGCCCACTGACTGTCTGTGTGACTTTGGTTAAGTTGCTTGACCATTCTGAGCCTCTGTAAAATGAGGTCTCTTCCAGGACAAATGTGTGAGAGAAAAAGATGAATATATGTTACGATAAAGACAATTAATTGGATGCCAAAATGTGAGAGCAAAGGAGAGATAGTATAGAGTTTAGGACAATTAGCACCATTAACCAAGGCAGGAAGGGAGACAGATTTTTGGAGAGATGATAATACCCTTTGTTTGGGATATGAAAAATTTGAGGGGTTGTCCACATGGCATTTCTTTGGGTGTTCATAAGAGAAGTGCTGGGCTAGAAATATTTATTATATATACACTGAACACAGATTTGGAGTAAGAGGATGGAGTCAGGCGACTTATTAAATAAGCTTTCAGATCTCTTCCATCTCTCTGCCTCTCCAACCATAGTCTCCATAGCAACGTGACTCGCTGCCCATGCTGGATTACCTCACCGTGGATCAGCTGGTTTCTGTGTTGTTTGACAAAGGACAAAGCACCCTCAATATTTATGAACGAGTGGCAATGTGGTTCAGGGTATGTCAGCTATTTTCCCGTACCCTAGTTTATTACATCTTCCTATTGTCTTTATACCCCTTTCTAATAAGCCTTGCCTTTAACTTTTCCAATCATTATCTGCCTTCCCTTAATTTTTCACTTCCCCTCCCCCCCACCTCAGGTGCTTGCTTCTTTCATGGGTAGCTCTTCACTTTTTTGTGCATCTTTTTTCTCCGTTGCCTCCAGTTTCATTCATGCCCTTTCTCAAGCCCCAGGAAAAGCCTCCTGCCTCCTTAATTACCAACCAAAGTTATACTACCCTTCAGCCTCTCACATCCTCATCCTTAGCTTGCATCCTTATCATCATCTTTAGTAGCTAATATGTCCCAGGCCTTGAATTCGTGTTCTGCATGCCTTAGCTCATTTAATTGTTATAATAATTCTATGTGGTAGGTACTCCATCCTGTTGTACAAGAAAAGGAACTGAGTTTCCTTTCACATTACTTGCCGAAGACCCACATGAATGGGGGAGCAAGAATGGACCCAGATGGTTTAATGCCAAAGCCCAGTGGTGACCACCATGTGTCCCAGCCTTCTCCAGCCAAGCTCATGTTTTTTCTTTCTTACTTTTTCATTCCACTTTTCTTAAGTGTTTTTAGTATTTCCATTAAGGTAATTAATACAAAAATTATTTAAGCAACTACTCCTTAAATGTGGTTCTGTAAAAATTGTTTACGGTTTCTCTTTCTCTTTACTGTTCCCAAACCAACCAAACCTACACATCATACTCTCAGAAACATGTACACATGAGGCATTCACATGCTTTTATGAAATTTCTTTTCCTGCTTACCTCATTCTGATGAGGTTAACAAGAAGATTTTACCTAGTAGGGGAGGGAAGTGTTACAACAGATGAGATCCAATTTTGTTACCAAAACAAAGCAAAACAAAACAAAACAAACAACAACAATTTGTATGAGATAGAAGATGTACACACATAGAACAATTAAATAAAAGTAAATAAAAGTGAATGATTAAGTGTTCCAGTGAGAAATAAAAGCAGTAAACACTGCAGGAATCCATGGAAGAAGACCTTAAAGATGAGTGGGATTTTGTGTTTGGAGGGCAGGAACCAGAATGAAGACAGAAATTGGCATCTTCACCACTGATAACTATTTATCAAGCACCTCCATGGATTGAACATTAAAATTATCAGGATAAAGAGACTTATAAGTCTCCCAAATATTTGGTTTTTGAAGAAGGCCTAACAGATAGTGAAATAAACAGACAACCAAGAGGCACATAATACACGGAACAAGAGCTGAAACAATTCTGAAAATGAAGGGAAACTTACATCCATGAAAATGATAAGTCCAGGACTGAGGGTAAACTGGTTTGCGTGGAGCAAAGGGTTCACTCATTATGAGAGCCTTCTCTAAGCCAGGCACTGAACACAATGGATGCTAAGAGCTCAGAGCCAAAAGGAGGAACCGGGAACTCTAATGTGACACATGAGGGCATGCTATGAGGGGAGAGGAGGCATCAGAGAAGGCTTCTTGGTGGAGAGAAGTGGCAGTGGGGGTCAGTGGGGCCAGAATGGGCAAGCTGGGTGGGAAGATGACACTTAGGAGCAAAAGTTCAGGTTAGAAGATGTACTCAGTGTGTAGAAATAAAAAACAGAAGCTACAGGTCATTCAGTGGTGCTGAAGTACAAGTGAGAGCATGGAGTACAAGGCCAGGAGGGGTGAGATGACATGGGAGCCATGGGCAGAGGCTGGATTGGAAGGGCCTGGTGGTGAGTTTGTTATGATCACTCTTCCTGCAGGTTAGAAAATAACGGGGCATTGGATATTCCAAGAAGAGAGCCCAATTTGAAGCAGAGCTGCAGAATTATCAGCACTGAAGAGCAAAGGATGCTGTTAATGGATGACTCAGTATTTAAAAAAAAATTTTTTTAATGTTTATTTATTTTTGAGAGAGACAGAGACAGCGCTCGCATGGGGGAAGGGCAGAGAGAGAGGGAGACACAGAATCTGAAGCAGGATCCAGGCTCTGAGCTGTCAGCACAGAGCCCGATACGGGGCTCAAACCCACAGACAGTGAGATCATGACCTGAGCCGAAGTCGGACGCCCAACCGACTGGGCCACCCGGGCAACCCATGGATGACTCAGTATTTTAAAGAGCTGTTAAAAAGGTAATATGGCTCTGAAGTCCAATTTCAAAGCCTAGACTGTCTCTCCATCTGTATCTCCCACTTACCACTAATTGTGAATAGGTCTAGAGAATTCTTCAGTTCCTCCTCTTCTCCCACTTTTTCTTCTCTATCACCAACCTTTTAGCTCCCCTTGGGTCTTTGTCCTTGGTCCCTCCTGATGTATCATGACTATTGGGTCATAATATGGAGAATGCAGAGTTGAATACCATTACTACCCATTGTGTGCCTGCTGTGTCCCACGCATTGTTCGGGGCACTTTAAAGCATTATCTCATTTAATCCTCATAACAGCCGTAAAAAGTGAGGGCCATTGTAGAGATGAAGAACAAAGGGCACAGATAGGATAAATAAGTTGTCCAAATTCACACAAGTAGTAATGGACAGAGGTAGGAGTCAAATTCATGTATGAATTTGAACACACCCTTCTGTTTCAAATACTGGGTTTGAAATGATTTCCCAATGCTGTTAGGATTCAACACAAAGTCTTTGACATAATTTCCAAAGATTTGCATGGTGATTCCTCTCTCGTCTTACAACCAAAGTCTGGCAGCTGGCAGCCAGGATCTGAGGTCCTGACCACTCAGGTACCTATCTCTGGGTGCCAAAGCAGTCCATTTAAGTTCCTTTATATACTACAAGTTACAAATCATACTCTGGGAGCTTCTGATTTAAGTTCTTTCTTACCAAGGAGATGTTCAACAAACAGAAAAGAGCCTTTCAAAGAATGATTCAGTCTGACCTGGGTTCCCCACCCAGGTGTATTGGAGTTCTTCATTGTGTCTCTCCCTCCTCTGAGGCTATCCTGGTCTATGGCAGAAAGCTGCCTCCCCAAATGGGGGCTCTAACTTCCCATTTGCAGAAAGCTTATGGTCTTTCTCTCTGCTGAATTTCACTTTATCATTAAGTGGCTCTGAGCTCTTCACATGGTCTAGTGTTCTTAGCTCCGCTTCCTCATGTGTGCCCAACACCGCAATCAGACTGTCACTTTCAAAGTGTTGCCCACTTGAAAAGCTTCGACTTTCATGCAAATAGTAGAAAAGAGAATTCTCAAGTGCATTAACTAGGACCCTACTTGTGCTATTGCCCAGTATAATTTCTTAAACTTTCTCTCTCTATGACGTTTATCATTACTTCTTGTAAATGATGACTGATGTGAAGGTCACAAGTTATTTAGTGCCTTTAGATCTCATCCAAAGGTACTTTCCAGCTGAAAAATTCCATGATTCCACTGTGTATCAGTTTCATGTCAGGCAGGATCAGAGGCTTGGTCAATATTATTTTTTCCACACTGAAACTGGGTAAGGCAGGACATCTTACTTAAGTTAACAAATGTGTATCCTTCAAGTGGAAGAACAAATAAAACTATAATTTATGAATCTGCTAAAGGTTCCTTCCTGCTAGAAAATATTAACCTTTTCTCTTCTTTAGCAAGAACTTGATACATATACATAGTTTAAGATCAACATGTTTGGGGGGGTGCCTGGGTGGCTCAGTCAGTTAAGTGTCCGACTTCAGCTCTAGTCATGATTTCATGGCCCGTGGTTTTGAGCCCCATGTCGGGCTCTGTGCTGACAGTTCAGGCCCTGGAGCCTGCTTCAAATTCTGTGTCTCCTTCTCTCTCTGCCCCTCTCCTGCTGGCGCTCTGTCCCTCTCTCTCAAAAATAAATAAACATTAAAAAAAATGTCTGGGAATGTTGGTGTCTTACAGTGATTTTCTACAAGCATATTTCCCATCTCCAAACTCAATATTCCTTCTCCAAATGTTCTTAAGGCAATATTTGCATGTATTCATCATCATGGAGATCTCAGCTTCCTTTCTGCTCTTCTCTGACCTCACCAGTATTTCTGTATTTCCTAAGTCATTATTTTCTACAGAGAAATCTCCACCAGATACGTCAGTATTTGAAAGTAGCTGACACCAATAGAGAATTTGCTTTCTGTTTACTTGATAAAAGGATCTACCCCAAAGTAAGACCTGACATATTTTTATCTCCTTACTTGCGGGGGGGGGGGGAATCAAATTGTAATTAAGTTGTGATAACTGTAGCATATTGTATCTCATATGTTGCCGTAATCAAATTGTTTCTAAACATTAACAGGAAAAACTATAGTACAAGTAACTTTTGAAATACCCAAGTAATCCAAAGAGGAATGACTTCTCAAAAAATATAGGGCGCAACACCGCACATTTCAGTCTTCAGTCTGGGCAGGGAAACATTCACAAATTACCCCTTCCAATTTCGCTATTAACACAGATTGATATAAAACTACCTGCTGTGGGTGAAACACTCAGCCTCAGCAAATGGTCTCATTTTGAAACTATAGGTGTCATGGAAATTGTGCTTTCCTTCTACAGCTCATTGAAATGGAGATGGGATGGAATGGAGCGCAGGGATCTGCTTTCTAATGAGGCAAAATGAGATGCATCTGAATTGGGGCATGGACTGAAATGAAGGGAAAATTCAATCAGTGCCTCATTTTTATATCCTTCGAAAGGCTTTGAGCAGCTGGGCAGAGCAAAAAGACACCCATGCTCAAAATGTCCCAAGTAGGATACAAAATTCATGAGGAAATTATTTTCAACTTTCACGCAATGGCTCTATTGCATATATTATCAGTGTAAAGGAGAAAAACGTCTAACCTCAGAGGCACATTTTCATATTTTTCATCAACTTAGTTTCTTTGATACAAACGTAAGAAATCACTCCAATCATCCTAGAGTCCATTTGCAATCTCTACTATCCATAAGATTTATCTGACAGAAGCAAAAATATCAGAGCAAACACACACACACACACCAAATGAAAACAACTACAACAACAAAACCTTTATAATAATCAATGAAAAATATGTATTCTAAAGAATTGTGATATTTGATACTATGCAGCTAGACTATATTCCCATTTCTACCATTGGTGTTTATAAATTAACCTACTATTGCAGTAGAAGGAAGTGAAATTTTACACAATGGATTATGTGAAACACAAACTAATGAAACCAGCCAAATGTTGAGTCTTTTTTTTTTTTTTTTTTTGAGAGAGAGAGAGAGAGAGAGAGAGAGAGATGGAGAGGGTGCAGGTGAGTGAAGGCCAGAGAGAGACAGAGAGAGAGAGAGAGGGAGAGAGGGAGAGGCCAATGTGGGACTCACGAACTATCAGATCATGACCTGAGCTGAAGTCAGATGCTTAAGGGACTGAGCCACCCAGAGGCCCCTGAGTCCTTAATTTACGTAGAATTCCTCTTAATTTTGTCTATTTCATCATCTTAAATTTCAGAATGATAGCATTCTTAGGTTAGTGGTTCATAGACTTAAGTTTTTTTAGGACAGTAAAACTCCCAAAGCAATGGAGAGAGCTAACGAACAGTTGACTTGCCAAATTGTTCATTTTGCCAACATCAACAATAACAAAAAGCTACCATTTCCAAGATTTCAGAAAGGAAAGGATATTTCAACACCAAAAGTGTAGGAAGTTCATAATTTCAGAACAAAAGAGAGCTCTTCCCAAGAAACACTATTTGTTAACCAGAGATAATTTTAAAGGATACATTTATGATTTTCTGTAAATACAGAAACATTTACAACATTAAATTTCATTTTATAATACCAAGTATGTTGTGTTTCCCTGGTGCAAGTTTTCCTTTAATCAGGTAGCACTGTCTGTATGTATTTGATACATTTGTGTGCGATTGTATTATGAGGACGGGCTATATCATGCAGCTTGTTTTGGTGTTTCATTTTTATACCAGTCACTATCAAAAAAATTCCCTTCTATATTGAGCACTAGTGAAAATATCAGTCTGAATACTGTTGTGATTAATTTGAAATAGTCTAGGCAAACCCTGATGCTAAGGAACAAGAGCCCCCATGTGTCCAAGCCCTTTTTTCTTCCACTTTGCCCACTGTAGACAGGTAGGAAAGCTGCTGAGTGGCTGGGGCCCAAAGGAAGCAAGCTGAGGGTGCTCTCCACTCACTGCTCCTCATTTTAGGACAGAACCATTTTGGCCCTCCCTGCCATTATGGAGGGAAGATGGACATTTCTTCAATCTGGGTTCTAAGGAGTATAAACTGGGTTCTAAGGAGTATAAACAAAGTATAAACTTTGTCCCTGCCACGTGTTGGGAACCCCTGCTGTGGGTGGGTAGTCTTGGAATCTGTCAATGTCACATGGTCTGAAACACCCCAAGGGTCAGTGTGGTTGTAGGTTGAGTTCACATCCATCAGAAAGCATCTTTGCATTTGCAAATTAAGCACAATGGAAACTGGTGGTGGGAATGCCAATGTGCTTAATTTGCAAATGCAAAGGTGCTTTCTGATGGATGTGAACTCAATCTACAACCACACTGACCCTTGGGCTGTTTCAGACCATGTGACATTGACAGATTCAGAGACTACCCACTCTGGAAAACAGTGTGGAGGTTCCTCAAAAAATTAAAAATAGATCTACCCCATGACCCAGCAATAGCACCACTAGGAATTTACCCAAGGGATACAGGAGTGCTGATGCGTAGGGGCACTTGTACCCCAATGTTGATAGCAGCACTTTCAACAATAGCCAAACTATGGAAAGAGACTAAAAGTCCATCAACTGACGAATGGATAAAGATGTGGTTTATATATACAATGGAATACTAGTTGGCAATGAGAAAGAATGAAATCTGGCCATTTGCAGCAACGTGGATGGAACTGGAGGGTATTATGCTAAGTGAAATAAGCCAGGCAGAGAAAGACCGATACCATATGTTTTTACTGATATGTGGATCCTGAGAAACTTAACAGAAGATCATGGGGGAGGGGAAGAAGAAAAAAAAAGTTACAGAGAGGGAGGGAGGCAAACCATAAGAGACTCTTGAATGCTGAGAAGCAACTGAGGGTTGATGGGGGGGGTGGGGTGGGGGAGAGGGGAAAGTGGGTGATGGGCATTGAGGAGGGCACCTGCTGGGATGAGCACTGGGTGTTGTATGGAAACCAACTTGACAATAAATTATATTTAATGTAAAAAATAAATAAATATCGGGTAGAAAAAAATTAAATAACAAAAAATTTTTAAGCACAGTGGAAAAAGCGCTGGCTTTAGGGACAGAAATGTTGCCTTCCAGTCTCTATTCAACATTTACTTGATTTCTTGATGTTTTTTGATGTTTTTCTCATGCCTGAGCCTGGGGGTGTGGAGTTTTGGTAGGAAGAGCACAGCAGTATAGGGCTATTTTCATCACATCCTATCAAGGATACATACTATCAACACAACTTTATCACTGTTGATATTGACCTTGATCACCTGGCTGAAGTTGTGTTTGTTAGATTTCTCCTTTGTAAAGTTATTCTTTTTTCTCCCTTTCCATATTGTGCTCTCTGGAAGAAGTCACCCTGTGTAGCCCACACTTACGTGAAGACATATGCACCCAGAGGGTGGAGTACCAAATATAAATTATTTGGAATTCTGTGTGAAAGATTTATCTATTCCCCTCCATTTATTAACTGATTCATCCATTTATTTATGTCAGTATGTTGTCACTCTTTTAATTTTAACTGTTCTAACTGTTCTAATATGTATACAGTGATAGTCTTAAGTTGCATTTCCCTTAATGACTAATGATACTGAACATGTTTTCAAGTGCTTATTAGCCATCCACAAATTCTCTCTGGTGAAGTCTCTGCATGTTTTTTGGCAGTTTTCCAGTTATAACTTTCTTTTTTGAGATTAGAGATTTCTTTATATATTGTAGATACTAGTCCTTTGTCGGATATGTGATTTGCAAATATTTCTCCAGTATTTTGCTTGTCTTTTCATAACAGTGTCTTTTGCAGGGCAAAACTTTTAAAGTGTGAGGAAGTCCCACTTTTCAGGTTTTTTTCTTTTATGGATCTCACTTTTGGTGTCATATCTAAGAACACATCACCAAGACCTATGTCCTGAAGACTTTCTCCTATGTCATCTTTTGAAAGTTTTATAGTTTTACATTTAAATCTATAAGCCATTTTGAATTAATTTTTTTATAAGATGTGAGATTTAGGTGAACATTTATTTTTTACTATCAATATCCATGGAGCCAAGAATGTTTTTAAGGAAGTGATATCAATGGATATGGACTCTAAGCTAGACAAGGAAGAAAATTAAGATGAGAGGAGGTTTGTAGATCATTCTTTTTAAAAGGCAGAATTTAGGGGTGCCCAGGTGGCTCAGTCAGTTGAACATCTGACTCTTAATTTCGGCTCAGGTCATGATCTCACAGTTTGTGGGATCAAGTCCTGCATTGGGCTCTGTGCTGACAGTACTGAGCCTGCTTGGGATTCTCTCTCTCCCTTTTTCTCTGTCCCTGCTCTGCTCATGTATGCTCTCTTTCCCTCCCTCAAAGTAAATAAATAAACATTAAAAAAGAAAAAGCAAAACAAAAAAACATCCTACCCTTCAAGAAGCTGTGGAGAAAGAAACATCCTCTGGAGATCTCTGGGTTTCTGTTAAGGTTACAGAAAATATTGCATTAGCTGATCACCAAGTGAGGGGCAGGGGGCAGCTTCAGAGTCCCAGAGGTGCTGGCAGCGGGGAGCAGGCTTTGTGTCCGATTGCAGTGACTTGAGTGTCATAAAATGTGGGGGGACACAGTTGTTGAACAAGTTCTGGAAGTCAAGGGAGGCAGTTTGGTGGGGGTGGGGGGTGGTCCTGAGAGAAGAGGGTGAGCAAGTGTTCAGGCCACTCAGTGAGTCAACTCTGTGAAAGCACTTTGTAAAATTATATCTTACGAAGCTGGAAATTACCAGCCATAGTTAGGTGGTGAAAGACGCTGTACAAAGCAAGTTAATATGTTTGATTCTCGTTGTCTAGAAATTACTTATGATTACATTTACATGCACGACAGTATTTTAGAATATTCATTGGCCTAGACATGATGATCCTACAGTTAGTCATAGAAGATAAATATATGAACACATACACAGACACAAACACAATTTAGCCAAAAACAGTAAGTTCCACAGCTATAAAATGAACAATCAGATATTTCACAGATTGTGTTTTAAGGCCCTGGTTGGATCAGCCCATCTTCTCACTGGTTCCTGCCTCTTCCTCCTTTGTTCCGTTTCCATTTTCCATCATGTTTTGACAGGTGAGGTTGTTCGTGCAAAGGGATCCAACAAAAATACAGGAATGCCACCTTGGCCTCCTTATCCAGGATGGAGCAACCCTCCCTTTCCTCCTTGCAACAAAGCAGGCTAAACACACACTCTGTCAGCACCCCTCAACTAAGCGCGATGACGAAAGACGGTGGCACAATTGTTTTGCTTGCGGGGAGGGGATTTGTTTGCAGTCAATAGGTCACCCACCCTCTCTGCTCAGGATCAGCTCTCCGCCCAAACCCCTGTGCCCTTCAGTCTTAGAATGCTTCAGGCTTCAGCCAGCACAAACATGTCACAGCAAGAGGAACAGGGATTGTATTTGCACATGCAGTTGGTTTAAGCACAGGCTTTCTTTGATCCTTCTCTATATAAAAAAAGCTTTATTATCATATTATAGCCAAAGGAATTTAGCCTTTAACCTGTAGTTTCCCTACACTTAGTAATAGAAAGCCTTCTTTTCTGACAACAGCTGAGGTCTGGAATAATTTTCTTCTTTCCCCTCTTCCTGGGGGTGAGGGAATTAACAACTGTTTTATATCAATGAACATAATAGAAAAGGGTCTTTGGTAACATGGAGGGAAGAAAGAGAATCTGCTGGCAGAGAAATGCGGAGAAATACACAATACAAGTGACGAATATCTGTAAAAGGAAGATGTTTATCTTGTAGATGCTTTACCCTGAGACCATACCAGGTGCGCCATTTTCCTTTTCGGCCCTCCAGCGGGCAGAGAGGCTCAAGAGGAGCCCTCCCTCCACAGCCCATCTTCACTGAGGGCTTGGGAGCTAGGACTCCAGAGACCACTGAGAGGCAGAGGGCCAACTGGAGAATAGGGGGAGGCAGAACAGAAAGTTGTACCCCATTCCTACCCCTGCTGCCCCATTACTCACTGAGGAGGAGGTTCTTATGAACTAATTTCCACCAATGGAAAAAGCCTGAAAATGGCTTTGCACCATCCTCTGGACCCTATGTACATGTCTGCCTAATCATCCAATAGTAGGGTTTGGTTTTGTTTTCTCCAAGCAATGATTTCTGTATTAGTTTTCTATGATGTGTATCAAATGACCACAAGCTTTGTGACTTAAAACAACACATATTATCTCATAGTTCCTATGGGTTAGGGTCTCACAAAGTTGCTGTCAAGGTGTTGGCCAGAGCTGGGGTCTCATTAGAGGCTTGAATGGAGAAAGATCTGTCTCCAAACTCCCTCAAGCTGTTGAGTTTACTCCCTTGCCACTGTAGGAACTGTGGTAAATTGCTTCTTCAAAGTTAGCAACGAATATAGAGACTCTAGTGTGAGTCTACTGGCAAGATGGTATCTTACATAACCTAACATAATCACGGAGTGACACTCTGTGGCCTTTGCCACATTCCATCGGTTAGCTGCACGTCACAGGTCCTGCCTACACTCAAGGGGAAGGGATTATACGAGGGTGTGAACCCCACGAGGCAGAGTTCATGGGGGCCACCTTAAAGCTTGTCTGTCTCAGTCTGTGTCCCCCAGCCTCAGAAATGTAAGGGTGTGGCTAGGGAGTAATGGAAGCAACATGTGTAGGGGAACCAAGGAATGAGGAAAGATATTTTATACTTACACACATATACTCACGCATCCTCACCTAAAAACAAAATGAACTTAGGAAATTTTCTTGGTGGTTGATGGCGTGAGACTTTGCCACCATACAGCCATGGATTCGAACCCCTGATCTATGGCTTAGTAGTTGGCAAACCCTCGTAAGCCTCAGTTCCCATCTTTAAAAATGGGAATAGTGGTACCTGCCTTTGGGTTATTCTGAGAATTAAGTTAGACAAAGTAGATAAAACACTTAGCACAAGAGAAGGGCTCAGAAAATGCTCACTACCGTATCCAGGTAAGAGCCTTGGGTACATTAAACAAGGTAGAGTTTTCACAACATGCTCTAAACATGGAGAACTTAATCCTCCAAGTGGGGGCGTCCTTCTGAGGCTTGAAAGGATTTGGCACCAGCTGGCTTTCAGGCTTCCCACAAAGCTGTGGGTGTCCCCTAACCTCCTGGGTGGCTGTGCCTGCTGTCCTTAACCCTTCTCCTGCATCTTCATCAGTGGAACGAGTAAAGTTTTGCAGAGCTGGACAAGAGGTCCCTGCAGACCTCCAGACTTCACAACTGAAATGCCTCAGTAGGGGCCGGCCTCACTCCAGATGCCTCCATCCACACTGTCCCTGGGCAGAAACTCTGGTCATAGTCTACCGTTCTATCACAAGCTTCCCAGCTGCTATCACAAGCTTCCCAGTGCTAGTCCCACTTAGTCCTCGCAACCTGGCTCCCAAGATGGGTTTACTTAATTACTCACTCACTGAGCACTTACTCAATACCTACCACATGCCAGGCACGGGGCTAGTTTGGGGGAGGGGTAGCAGTGAGTACCAAACCCTTGGCCCATCAGCCAATGCAGAGGCAAGCCAACAAACTAAAGCTGACTCTTGACTTTGGACAGGAATATACCTGATGCCTTACATCAGTCCCTCGGTCTACAAATATAGGATGTTCAAACTGGCCCCTCACTTCCTCTACATTGCAGATTCACCCAGACTTGCACTTCTGGAATATGGTCTCACACCCCTTTTGTGTTTCCAAGTTCCGCTGCAATTTCATGTTTCATCTGATCAGCAATTTTCATGCTAGCTGGAGTACTTTCTCAAACAGTTTCACAAACCATGTTTTCCATGGAACATGAATGGGGGACTCACTCACTTCACCAGTCTTGGGCACCGCCCAGCTTAAAGTTCCGCTTTTCATTTATCCCACTTGACTGATCATTTTCCAGCTAAGAACCATCACTTTCTCAGAGCTCATTACTTTTATCTGCATCACGGGCACCTGCTGATATCCTTTTTAAAACTTTGTTTTCACAAAGAAATGAACTATTTACTATTTCACAAGAGTCGCACTGCATACATCAGTGAATAGAGAAAACAGAGCATGTTGAGGTACGCACCAGCCTCCTACACACCAGGTTTCTCACAGCCCAACAGGTGTGCAGCCAACAGCCCAACAGGTGCGCAGTCAAGCCTTGTCAGTCATTTACACCTTACCCATGCTCATACTCATACTAATACTCACAAATACAACACCAATACTAATACTAATAAAGTTAAAATCTATCAAGAGATTACCATGTGCCAGGTATGTGTTATGCTACTTAACCTTACAATCACCTCTTGAGAAAGAGACTGGTACCAGCACTTATGTCATCAGGACACTGATGTTTAGAGTTTTTAGGCCATCTGCTCAAGGTCACACAGCTAGTTAGTGTAGTGTGAGATTAAATCCCTAGAAGTCTAATGCAGTGCTGTCACCCAAGAGTGAAGAGAGATGTGTGGGCCTGAGAACAAAGTTAACTTACTTAGTAACTTTGTCCAAGGTCATCCCTGGCTTCAAGCCCAAGGAGAGGAAGCATGATCAGTAGTCACAAAGACCAATGGTTAGCCAGTCACCTGTACTTTAGGGTATCTGTCGCAGCCCAGCTCTGGATATGAGCAAAGAAAGGACAGCAATGGATGTCTGTGCTAATGGGAGCCAATGTGGAATAATCAAGAACAGAAGAGGGGTGTCTGGGTGGCTCAGTAGGTTAAGCATCCGACTCTTGGTTTCCCTGCTTGGGATTCTCTCTCACCCTCTCTCTCTCTCTCTGCCCCTCCCTCGCTCACTCTCTCTCTCCCTCTCTTTCTCTCTCAAAATAAATAAATAAACTAAAAACAAAACACACACACAAACAAAAAAGAACAGAAGAGAGGCAAAAGATGTAGGGGTGACTTAGCTAGGAAGGACTAGGAAGCAGACACAACTTTCAGATAACTCTTTGGATTGAGGAATAAATGCCTTTCTCTGAGCAAAGCTTATAATTCTGTGTGTCTAGGGTCCCCAACAATGACAGGGACGGATGGGTGTGAAGGGCACTAATCAAAGGCATAGTAGACTTGTGTTTACACTGAGAAGGACGGCAGACCTGGAATAGGCCTTTGAAGCCACCCTTGCTCACGCAGATCATAACGCACTGTGAAGAAACGTCTTCAAAGAAAAGGGGGGAAATTGAAATACACATGTCTAGCCAGTTATTTCACTAAGGCACTTCAAAGAAACATTTCCTTTGATCATTTTGACTTCTCATTAATAATGAATGTGAATATATGACTCATAGAAATTACTCAGGGACCTTGGGCTAATGGAGGCTTTGGTTTGACCCACCACCGGTGCATGGGGGAGGATAAAGTAGAAAATGGCACGCGGGCTATAAATCTTCTGCGGGAAGTGACACATATCCCCCTACTCATACTTCACTGGCCAGAGCAAGTCACACAGCCCACTTAACTTCAGGGGGGACAAGGAAATACAACCTTGCCTATGTCGGTAAGGGAGGGCGGGACACCGACAATATCTGGTGAACAGTGCTGATGACTAACACAAAGGCCAAGTGATAAGTAGGTATTTTTAGGAGGTCAAATGAAGAAGTATGTTCAAGAGAATAAGGCACTTATGAGTCTTGTTACATTTCCGTAATAATTTCTCAGATAGAATATCCCCATAACAGCCTTCAGCATGAACTCCACAATTGTTTGTGGAAACAAGGTGTCCTGATCTGACAAAATCACCAAGGAAAAATAATACCCCCCAAAATGTGAAATTTATATAACTGGGACAAGAGCAATTTTCTCACGTGTAAGAGGAGGATGAAACTATCCATCTGCCATCCTCGATCACTGGTGGGACTGCTAAGAAATATCATTGTAGGACTCTGCAAAGGTGAACTACCAAAATTTGGATGGCACCATTAACCTTCTCTCCCTTGAACATGCTTATTGTCTTGCTATTTCTCCAAGGCATTTCAAAGTAAACTTCAAAGAATTTTATTGTATACCATCATATCTGGAGCTTCAAACAACGTGATACCGACGATTTTGTCTCATAATGAAGACTTATTACTTCATTCAACAAACATTTGTTTTGAGGGCCTACTACAGGCAGTATACTTCCCTAGACCCTAGGGATGCAAAGATAAAACATACTGCTTACCTTCAGGGCACTCACTAAAAAATCTAATGTGGGAGAAAGAGCAGGGATTAGAAAATTATAGGATATTGTGTAAGTATGGTTATAGAACTATGCACCAGATACAGTGGGAGAGCTGTTAGTATTGATATTTATGGTGACCATCACCTGCCTTGGAAGGGGACAGTGAGCCTGTGTGAGCCATCCAAAACACAGGGCCACCTCTTACGAGTTGTGTAAGATGTTTGTTGCAAAACTCCAGGCTGCATTTTTTGCAGGCTTCTTAGATTTGTATGGATGTCGGTGTGGTGTCTCGAGCCAGAGGCTCCTCTGTTTCCCTCCAAGGTCATCGTTTGAACTAGCCACAGAACTGCCAGCATCTAACCAACATTAAGTACTCTGCAGTATTTTCATTTTATGTTTACTCTTATTTTTACTAATATTGATGTAATGGTAATCCTTAACTCATTGACTATTTTTTTCCTGAATAATCATCGATTATACAGCTAGACTGACTAAGACTCTTCTAGCCACATTGGGAGTCCCAGATGAATACAAGCCACTATCCTTGACCTCAGAAATCTTTTAAACTAACTGAAGAAGGACAAAAGCACATAAATCAATTAGAGGTTAATAATTTCTAATCTGTGTAACATGGAGTCTAAAAACAATCTCAGGTGTGAGAACCAAGAGATCAGCCTTGGATGGGATTTCACCTGGAGCTGGAAGGAGGTTGAATATTTGGATAGACTAGGAAAAAAAGACTAGAAAAAAAAGACTGACGAGAGTGTATAATTCTATCAGTCTTTGTCCATTCTACTCCAAACTCATTCCTTGCTGTACAGATTGGAAGCTGCCCCTGTGTTATAGCAAAGAGGGCAGCACAGCTGAGAAAGTTAGTGAACTCTGCTCATCTCCCACCCCCCACCCTCACACACCTGCTGTAGCTCCTTTCAGTGCATCTGTTTACCTTGTGCCATTCCCCCAGGCTCCTCTTGGACAGAGCAAGTCACAGGCTACTCAAAGTGTGGTGCCCAACGGCCACATGAGCATCATCTGGGAACTTGTTAGAAACACAAATCCCTGGGCCCTACCCCAGACCTAATGAATCAGAAACTCTGACAGAGCCCTGCAATCTGGGGTTCAGAAAGCTCCCCAGGTAATTCAGATGCACACTGATGTTTGAGGAACACTGTGCTCGTCAGGCATCCTGGTTTCAAACTCTAGTACTGTTGGTACTTGCCAGCTCCACAGCTTAGGTAGATGGTTCATTTTGCTAAATTAGACAAGGGTAAAATAGCATTACCCACCCCCTTGGGGTCATTGTAAAGAATAAATGAGTTATTGTGCATAAAGCCCTTAATGTAATCCTTGGCAATTAGGAAGCACTCAGTAACATAGTACATTATCACCTGGCAGATCTTCTCTTTACTTTTAAGTGATAGTTTACTTTTTCTTTCTTTCTTTTTTTTAATTAAAAATTTTTTTAGAGAGAGAGAGGGCTCAAGAGGGGAGAGGGGCAGAGAGAGAGAGAGAGAGTGAGAGAGAGAGAGAGAGACGCTTAAGCAGGTGCCATGTTCAGGGCAGAGCCTGACACAGAGCTTGATCCCATGGCTCTGGGATCATGCCCTGAGCAGAAATCAAGAATCAGTCACTTAATCGACTGAGCCACCCAGGCACCCCAGTGACAATTTACTTTTAAATAATATTCGTACCACAATATGGAAAATCTTAGAGCTGTGTTTCTTCACTCCTCATCCCCTTCACCGCCCTCACCATTCTCTCTCTCTATGTATATATACATTTTAATAGCATAAAACTTACCATTTTAACAATTTTAAGCATATAATTCAGTGGCATTCAGTACACTTACATTTTTAAGTGCAATTTACATTTTTCTGCTATCACCACATCCTCCAATTCCAGAACCTTTCTTCATCCTCCGGAACTGAAACCCCAAGCCAATCAAACACTAACTGCCCACTCCCTCTCCCCGCCAGCTCCGGGCAACCCCAGCGCTACTTTCTGTCTCTATGAATTCGACTACTCTAACTACGTCACATGAGTGGAACCATGCACAATGTGTCCTTTTGTGACTGGCCGTTTCCTTAGCACAGTGCCCTCAGGTTTCATCCATGTTGTTGCATGAGTCGGAATTTCCTTCCTTTTTAAGACTGAATAATACTCTAGTCTATGTATATGCCATATTTTACTTATCCACTCATCTGTCAGCATACACTTCCACTGTCCCCATGTTTCAGCATTGCAGACAGTGCTGCTGTAAACTTGGGTGTACAAATATTTCCTCAAGTTCCTGCTTAGAATTCTTGTGGTGTAAACCCAGGAGTGGGATTGCTAGTGATCTACTAATGTTGGCAGTTTCCCATCTAATAAAGATGAGCCTTACTTTCTCTCTGTTTCGTCTGTCAAGCTGGTGTGGCCATGGTTACCAGACAGCAGCACACTATCCACCTTCTGTATCCAGAAAGATGTTATAGGATTGCTCTATAGTCTTTCAAAAGTGGAAACTAGTGAATAAACCGCTGGGTCCTTCTCTAAAACATGTCTCCTTCTATCCTAGACTCCATTTCATCATAGCGAAGGGTTTTCCACCCTACCTACAAAGTACCTAAAGAGAAAACTTTATTTTCTTCGAACCCCACTGGTAACAAGGATCAGAGAATAAAGAGGGATTACAGGGTGGACTGTCTCCAATGATAACTTAGTCTTCCTCCGGTTGTTTCCAGCCAAGCACACAGTGTCATTAACTTTGACTGTGGTCATCACTTTGGCTTCAGGTTTAATTTATTTTGACTAGGAATATTGTCCTGGGAAACACTACAATTTCCTGAAGAGACTGCAAATCAGCAGTCTTGACTAAAATCATACATGGCCATTATCTTTCCTCTGCTTGAGAGATGTACGAAGACAGTATGTTATTGTGAGGTGGGAGGTTTTCTTTATTTAGGTCTGCCTTTTGGCTGAGCTATAAGGTAAGGCAATTAGATACCCAACACTTATAACAGATATGTTTAACTTCCTTGATATGTCCTGCAGAGGTTAAGCGAACACAAAGATAATAAGCTTTAACTGGCAGTTAGGTGGTTCAGACTTCAAACATTTTAGACTGTATAAACTATAATGGCGAGACAATAAACAATGTGCTCATTGAGCTCAAAACCACCTTGAGCCAAAATATTTCATGTAGAATCATTCCTACCTGTGAGGTCCACAAGAAATGGGTACTAAACATCTTTTTATGCAAGGCTTTTAGTTTCTTTTGTTTTGTTTTTTGTCAAGACTAAGCTAAACCAATGTGACCCCTCTAGGAGGCAGTATTGGGTAGTGGAGAGGTGGTCTGGATTCAGTTTGGTTAGGTTTCTTGTAGCCTCTTTTACTAGCTACGTGACCTTGAGCAAATTACTTAAATTCTTCATATCTCAGTTTCTCCACCTGAAAGGTATAGATACTAATAGCATCTACAGGGTATTTCTTGTCATTCAAGTGTAACTGACATCTAGAAAAGGTCACTTAAAATGAATACACCAAAATGTCATGGAAAAAATAGGTGTTTTGGAGCATTTTCTTGGAAAATGAACTAAAAACTATATAAATTATAAAACTGTCTTACATTTAATGGACTCCAAAGTTTTAACTGTATAGTTAGTTTCAGGAAAAACAAAAACCTTGCAAATAAGTTACTTAGGAGGTTTTTGTTAAATGTTTTCAAACAAAACTGTATGAAGGCACCACACGATATTGTTCATTTCATATTTGACCTCAAAGGAACATTATCAGGATATACACTTTGTAAAAATATTCTGGGTGTAATCGGTTTGCAATGGCCTCTCCTGCTCCCTTGATGTGGAATGATTCCTTCGGAAGTACTTGTCGTTTTCCAGTCATTGTTTTCTTCAACCATCAGCAGGTTACATTATGCCAAATCTACATTTGCCAATGGCTTTGCAAGTAATTCTAGTATCTCCTGTATCACTTTCCTCAACTCCACGAAAGTCTAAATATTTAGCAAATTGTGTTTTTTCCTTTTGTGATTCATCTGCTTTATAGTTTAATTGTACGGTTTCACTGTAAATCTCTAACTATCAATGCAGTTATGAGCGACAAAGGGGACTGACCCATGGCCAGATGTATCGCAGAGTAAAACAGGAAGGGATAGTTGAATGGAGACTGATTTTAATAAATGGCAGCTCATTACAACAATTTTTGCCCGCCTGACATCTTTTAACTACAGAGATTTGGAAAATGAATACTAAGGTAGGAAAGACCCCAGGTTTCTCATTAAATTGCTACACTCACACCATGCGCTCAGCATAGTCCCTGGTGAACAGCATGTGCTTAAGAGGATCTCCATGTTCACAAAGGTGTTAAAGGCATTTAAACCATGTTAATACTATAGGCTAAGAAGGTTATCTCCCTTAACTCAATTCCCCCTTTCCATCAATAAGTAGCACACTTAGAGAATAAAAGAATCCTTCACTCCCCAACCTACCTGCATTGCTTGCAACCCTTCCCCCTTATTTCATTTTATCTTCTCTCAGTAATACTTATTCCCATTTGACGTGCTATATATTTACATCTCTGTGTTTTGTCCATCTCCTGCCACTAGAATCTAAACTCCAGTGGCCAACGACTTGGTTTGTTCCTTGGTGTACCCCCAGCACACAGTAGGCACTATTGGCACATAGTAGGTGTTCAGTAACTATTTGTTAACTGGATGATGAATGGAAGATTCCTCTCATCCTCATCAATCCAGGGCCCCAGTGGCCAGGGGCCATCACAATGATCCCACAATAAGGGAGCCTAGTACACAATGGCCTGAAAGAGCCCCTGATGTGAATAAGAAGGGATACTGTGCAAATCCTAGGAAGAAAGGACAGTGCAGAGATCCCAAGAAGCACACAGTAGAAGGAAAGGTTATGGATAGTCACTGTAAATGCAGGCCTTCTCTGTCCCTAGACAAAGATACATTCTAGTTCAATTTGGAGGGAAGACAAGAGAGTTCTCCTGACAGGCAAAGCAAGGAACTTGGATTTCTCCCTTTTACAAAGGAAAAGATTTGTTGTTGAGTCACGGTGTAGTAACAGAACTATCCCATGAGGGTCAGGAAACCTGTGTGCTGGTCTCACCTTTGACACTAATAGGGTCTGTAACTCGAGAAAGTCGCCTCAGACCCTCAGGCCTTTACAGTTTTATCTGTGCTGAGGGAGTGTAGCTACATCAGCATTTCCTAAACTGTTCCTCAGAACATTTGACCCTCTTCTGTGCTGATATGGCAGCCACTAGCCTCATGTGACTGTTGAGGACTTGAAGTGTAGCCAGAGCCACATTTTAAAATGTGAAAACTGGGGCACCTGGGTGGCTCAGTCGGTTAAGTGTCCGACTTTGGCTCAGGTCATGATCTCACAGTTCTTGAGTTCGAGCCCCGCGTCAGGCTCTGAGCTATCAGCTTCAGATTCTGTGTCTCCCTCTCTCTCTGCCCCTCCCCAACTTGCACTCTGTCTCTCTCTCTCAAAAATAAGCATTAAACATTTTTTTAATGTAAAAACTAAAGCAGTATACACAGAAACACTAAGAGTGGCAGGAGAGCTACAGAAGTTCCACGGTTGAGAGGACACGTTTTGTGTCAGTGAGTCAAACCCAGATCAGGAAGGCTGGGCTGCCCCACACTTGCCAACCTCTCCCCTGCAGGCCTCCGGGGAGTGGCTGAGGAGAAACCCTTAAGGGCCTATCTAGCTAGATAAAGCAGAGAAGCCACAGCCTGTAGACTCTGACAGAGATTGCTGGGAGGGTGATAAGAAACCTATTTCTGGTGCCTGACATTTCTGCCTGTGCTTCCAGACAGTGTCCCAAGTTGTGCACTATATTGCCTAGGATTGCTGGGGTTCCATTACAAATACAAGTTTTTCCTGGGTGAACCTCAAAAATTCTCCTTTTCTTACCAGCTTCTCCCTTGTCCTCTGTAACTGCCAAAATATTGCCTTATAAAATGCGCTGCTTTTTATAAGCTCTGAGCATTTATTCTGAATTAACTGTTTTTACAGCTTTAGATATAATTTATGTATACTAAATTTCACCAATTTTAACTGTAAATGAATTTTAGTAAATGTATAGCCATGCAACCACCACAATTACGTTTTAGAATACTTCCATGACCCCCAAATTTTCTTTGTGCCCCTCTGCACTCAATTCCCCTCTCTACCCCTGGCCCCAAGAAACCACTGGTGTGCTTGTTGTTACTATAGTTTTGCTTTTTCTAGAATTGCATGTAAATAGAATCATATAGCACAGTATATGTGATATTTTGTTTTTGGCTTCTTTCATTTAGAATGATGCTTTTGAGATTCATCCATGTTATTGTATCAGTACTTGGTTCCTGACAGTTGTCAATATTCCATTGTATATGACCATTTTCTTTGTTTTTCTTTTTCTTTCTTTCTTTCTTTCTTTCTTTCTTTCTTTCTTTCATATTTATCCTTGAGGGAGAGAGAGAGAGAGAGAGAGAGAGAGAGAGAGAGAGAGGAGGGGAGGGGCAGAGAGAGAGGGAGACATAGAATCTGAAGCAGGCTCCAGGCTCTGAGCCATCAGCACAGAGCCTGATGCAGGGCTTGAACTCTCGAACCACCAGATTATGACACAAGCCCAAGTCAGATGCTTAACTGAATGAGCCACCCAGGTGCCCCTGTTTTTCTTTTTAAATGGGTATTTGGATTGTTTCCAGCTTGGGACTATTATGAAATAATAATCCTATGAACATTCCTGTGTAAGTCTTTCCATGGACCTATGTTTTTATTTTTCTGAGGTAAATATCTAGAGTGGAATTGCTGGGTCATATGGTAAGTGTATTTTAACATTTTAAGAAACTTCATTTTTCAAAATGGCTCTATCATTGTGCATTCCCATCAGCTGTGTATAAGATTTCCAGTTGCTCCATATCCTCACCAGCACTTGTTATTGTCAGTCTTTTGAACCTTTGCTATTCTAGTAGGGGTGTAGTGGTATCTCACTGTGGTTTTAAGTTGCAGTGCTCTAATTACCAATGATGTTGAGAGTCTTTTTGTGTGCTTTTTGACCACCCATATATTTACTCAAATGTTCAAATATTTTCCCCATTTTACTATTGGATTGTTTTGTTATTATTGAGTTGTAAGAGAACTTTATGTTATCCAGATACAAGTTCTTTTTCAAATATACACCTTACAGGTATTTTCTTTTAATTAATGCCTTTCCTTGTCATTTCCTTATATGTTTTGACAAGATAATGTTTTTAGTCTTTTTGAAGTCCAATTTACTAATTTTTCTTTATGGTTCAAGCTCTTTGCAGTCTACATAAGAAACTGTACCTAATCCAAGGTCACAGAGATTTTCTCCTACATTTTCTTCTAGAAAGTATATGGTGTTAGCTCTTAGATTTAGGTCTATGATCTGGTTTTTGTTTGTTTGTTTATTTATTTGTTTTAGAGAGAGAGAGAGAGCACAAATGGTAGAGAGACAGAGAGAGAGAGAAAGGGAGAGAGAGAGAGAGAGAGAGAGAGAGAGAGAGAGAGAGAATCTTAAGCAGGCTCCATGCCTGGCGCTAAGCCTGAGGCAGGGCTCGATCTCACAACTGTGAGATCGTGACCTGAGCTGAAATCAAGAGTTGGACACTTAACCAACTGAGCCGTCCAGGAGCTCCTGGAAAGATTTTTTTAAAAGAATTTTTTTTTTATACAGTTGAGCCTATAACCTGCAGCTTCCAGCCACTAAACATATACAAATTTATTCTTTCTTTGAGACACTTTTTAACATGCAGAGAAGTACCCAGATGATTCATAGATCCAAAACCACAGCCTAAGCAGGACACAACAACAACATTTCCTTCCTGAGCATGGTGCTAAGAAAACAGAGAACAGACCAACAAAGCCAGAATGGATCCCTGGAGTCAGCAGCAGACAGACCCCAGCTAGACCATCCTGGACTGACAGTCCTAATTTGGAAAGATCCTCAGGGAGCAATATTTGGCAGGGTCCCCTCCCTCCACCCAAATTTAATTCAGAACGGACTTCCATATACTTTTTAAAAAGGCTTTAAACTGTAGTTTT